>NC_135723.1:54471362-55136799 GCF_964656455.1 Halichoerus grypus
AGCCACAAAATACATTATTTGTTGAAGTTAAGATTTTTTAAACTCCTTACACAGAATACCTCAAGCAATGGGATTATTTTTTTGTTGCAAGGCTCTCTAAACATACAACTTTTGTCATCTTTTTCACTCCCTAAAACATCATTTATTTTTGTGGGTAAAGATGTTATGGAAAACCAGTGCATAAATAATGTCCTTTTAAAGATAAATTTTACAGTATTTCTGGGGTATATGCTCCAGTTCTACAGGGAATGAAGCCTGCATGTTCTAATAAATCAAGGCTTTCTATAGCCATTTACCTAAGTCTAGGGCAAGAACAATGGATAATAAAACTTAGAGGACACATAACAGGTTCTGAGGCCATTCATGTTTCTCTCCCAAATGCATCTGTAAGAAGTTGCGAAAGTGGTGGGTGATGTTACTGCTGTGGAGAGAGACAGAGCTAAGTCCCGTTTAATACGGGAGCAGGTATAACGTATCACAATATACTCCTTCCCAATCCCTTCCCTACCTCCTCAACTGACAAAAACAGCTTTGATTTTTATTGCTTCTTGGCCTTGTGTGTTTTTGGAAAAGTCCAGCTTACATGTAATATGGAACAGCTAAACTCTGACCCTGCAATACAATTTCCAAACTGATAGAAAAAATTACATGCAGAATGCAAAGTAGAGCTCTTGCCATAATAGTCTTTTATCCAACCTCCTGAACTTAAAATTCACTTTACTATATCATTTTCATGTCTTTTACATCCAGACATCAAATTTCCAGTAATTTGAAATAGTAATTAATCACTTGTAAGAATAATGAGCTTGTACACGCAATAGCATTTATGTTCTCCAAGAGCTAACCTAATTGTGTAAGTAGAAAGAATTGCCCTGTATAGAGCTCTGCATGTCTATGTTGAAGACTGGAAAAATTCCAGAATTTATAGAAATAACCAATAACGTTTACTATAAAAACCGATCAATGCAAAACAAGGCTATGTTTACGAACACAAAACTCTTGATATAAAGAGGTAGTGAATGACATCTCCATTCCTTATCAGCTGTCCCCAGTTAATTAATTCTGTTTTGTTTGATTGCAGAACATCAAGATAATCCCAATTTACACCAATAAGTGGTTGCAAATGGTCATGTTAAAAAAAAACAAAACTTGCTTTCTAATTGCAAAATGCCCTTAAGTGAAATGAACCAGAGATGCTAATGAAGAGTATTAAGAAAGTTTTTTTATTCAAAGATATCTATTTATGCTAAGTAACAGTATTCCTTATTAAAAAAATAAGTTTGACAAATAGCACCTATTTGTAAAATAAGCCGACACTTTAATTAAAATTTAATCACACCACAATATATTAACAGTCACTGCTCCAGCTTACTGTTAGTTGTAAAAGTAAGTTCTCAAACAGATGTGTCTGGGCCTTGCTAGGCATAAACTAAGACCTATCCATTGTAAGTGTGTAAAGGGAAAGAAGAGCCTGGCATAGAGTTCTACAGCTCTATGTTGAAGATGACTATGGGAGTCTGGCCGGTTGGACAATTTATTGAGAGCACACGCACAGCCCGCGCTCCCAGAAGGCCTGGGAGCCCTCTCCTAGAGGCCCTGTTTACAAAAGTTACTGGCAAGCTGTGACCTCCAACATAATTTCCAAATTCACAGGAAAGATTCCATGCAGTTTCAAATATTCATCTGCCCAAAAAGGCAGGAGAACCTGTATTCTAAGATCTGCCCTCAAAACTAGTTAAACCTAGCAGCAGAAGTTCATCACTTGGTTATCCTAATGAAAACCTTGAAATACACATTTTGAAGCTTTGTGTGTCTTTCACCACAGTTTTTAAAATAGTTTCAAGAAAAATCAAACAGTGGCATAATGTCTGAACCCCCAGGATATTTTGAAATACAACTTAAAAACTATCACTCTGGGACACTACTGAACAGGGATGTTCACCGATTCTAACACTGCTCTGTACAGTTAATGAACATCCTCAAGTTCTCTGCTCTCATTAGAAATTGAGTCTTTTTTGCATCCAGTGTTAGTACAGGCAGCAAGAACCACAGAGCAGCCTGGCATCTATTTTAGGGGTCTCTGTGGGCTCTTACAGATCAGAGCTGGAGATATACAGAAGCCACTGGGCGAGAGCCCTGAGAACCTCATGCATTCAGCATTCAAAATGCTTCATGGGACATAGGTTCAGCCTGTTTGGAATGTTCTTACACTTAGCTGATTTAAGGAGGTTGGAACTATTCTCTAATCAAAATTTACTCCATTAGCAACTGAGATGAAAAAGAATGCCATTAAACTTTGACATAACCAGTCATTCCATTCTAGAACAGCCTTGGATAATGAGCTGAGTGACGTTAAGAGTCTGGTTTATATGGTGGCAAAACCATTTGGCATTCAATTCAATTAATGAGCTCACATATGACAATATTTTGTTAAGGGCTTTGACCCAGAAATGCTTTCCCCTAAGCAACTACCATATTTAATATTCAACAGCATTTACCTAATTATCTCTTTGCCATAGAAATATTAATTAAAATAAAAACAACAAGGCTACATAAAAACATCTCCAGTTAAAATCCTACTGAACTGCTAAAAATCCTCATCAACAGAACAGATTCCCAATACCCTTGATTCAAATCTTTCCCTATTTAACTACCATATTGTTATGAAATTTTTCTCTATATAAAGAGCTTTCCCTTACTCTTCCCCAGCACTGGTATTTTTTTGCTGCGTATGAAAGTAATTGAATGATATAATCAAAATGACACACTTGAAATAAAAATGCATTTTATAATAGCCATGTATCAAAAAAGGCTGTCCCTTGGTATTCAGAGATATTTTTAGAACCACAATGGCTATATAAATGATCCCCCGAAGACTATTAGCCAACAATAGCCATTTAGAAAGACTAGCACATCCTCTAGCATCCACATTAAAATGCTATAATTATCTATTATATTATATAGTGCTTAATTAACAGTAATTTAAGACTCTAGGCAGAAAAGCACCTTTGTGTATAAAAGTATCTTCCGTTTAAACAGATTCATAGTTGCCATATACACTAACATTCTGAATAAAAAGATATATTCATTATGCTTTCTAACTCTGTGAATACCTAGGTATTAATAGACAGAAAACCTTTCCTTTGAAATTCTATTCATTAAATCAATCACTAAATCTAATCACAAATTCCTGGCTCATCACGGACAAAAATATTCAGCCATCCTTTTGGGAATACCCCCCACTCCCCCAAATCAAAGAATATTTATGTTGTGGCTTTTTAAATATAGGAAGTACTCTTGCAGTATAAAAGAAACATGCTGATAACAATCAAAACTGGAAAGCAAATATATTACAGTTTTAAGCACTATGTTCACTTAAAATACATCAAGGTGTAGTCAAAATCTAAAGCTTTGATAGAAATGACTCTAAAATCCATGTCTACTATTTACTGTAATGATGTTAATACAGGACTTTACTCTCTCATCTGTTACTGTTTTAATTTTAAGGTATAAGAAAGGAATTGTCCATTTTCATTTGATTTTACTTGAATGTATTTTTCTTTTACGCAGATATTAAAATATTTTCTCATTCTAAGTGTATCAAGCACTAAAAACTTCCATTTATTTCTGTAAAACACAAGTGTTTCTAGAGCATCCTAGAGTTGTGTCAGGTGGACTAGTAATTGGTTTGGTACAGATCCTTTTTATAGGGTTCTGTTATGTAAATGTAATCAAATCAGAGGAACGGATCTAAATGTTTCAAAAAGGTCTAAGCTTAATGCTTTTTTTTTTGGTGTAAGTGAGTTGCCAAGAAAGCAAATGATAAGAATTTTAACAGACAACTGCCTATAGTCGCTATTTAAACTAAGTATGGTAATGTGAATATTCAGCATTTCTATAGTGACCCATATTCCCTTAAGTACTGTTAGCAGTTTTGTTTCACCTATGTTTCTACTTCAGATGCAATGGAATTTAAGGCACTCTAAAGTAAGTTCTACTTAAACTTTATTTCGAAAAGCCAAGAAAAACTCCATACTTGAAAGTTCTTGTTTCTGGTCCTGGAATATTACAACTTGCCATTATTTTTTGAGAAGCAGTGCCAAAATGTACCATGTAATTTGATGAAGCACAAAATAAAAAAAAATTAACGTTCATGTCTGAATCACAGGTTAAAGTGCTATGCCGTCAAGAGCTATGCTTTTTTTCTCAGTTTATTTTACATTTCTGAAAGCAATATTCATGACCTCAAGTGCAACTGTTTACCACAGCTTTTAAATTCACTCAATTCCGGCACATTTTTACAATTCACCAGAGTATTGCTTAGTCATTCTAAAATGACCAAATCTTGAGATCTCATTTTATTTTTCCTTATTGGTTACATAAGAAATGCTTATTCATTGAATGCTGTTTCTACGTCGAATTTTAAAAGTCATCTCTTTCATGACAGAGCTTACTACACACAGAGCTTGGGTGGCACTCTTCAGATAGTGCAATCTGCTTTTATTGTAACTTGAAAAGTTTGGTTTTGGAATCCCATCATTCCTTAGGAAAAAATGATTTGAACACAACAGGAATTATGTTCTGAACTATATTACATTCCACAGGCTGCCTTTTAAAAACGTCACTAGACGGAGCATGGACTAATAAACCCAGGGCTTGCCCATGTTCTCCACACCAAGGGTCATGTTTGCAAATCACCCTTGGGCGGGGAGAGAGGTGACAGGCCCCCTGAGCTCCTGCTGTCCCAGCCCTCAGCTGCTCTCAGCGTCTAGGCACACTTATAATTACAACCCATTTGTGGCTCATGCGTGTGTCTGTTAAGCCTGCTGGGAAGCTTAGAAAACAGTGGGGAAAGTACTAAGGGAATCAGAGAGCTGAATTTCTACCTGGATAGCCTTAGGCACGGTCCTGAACCTCTGTGGGCCTTAGTTAAGTCAGCTCTAAAGTGGGTATCAGATCCACACCTAGCAGAATTGTAGTCAGGATGAAATAGCATAGTGTATTCTCAAGCACCTGGCAGAGAACCTCGTATACGTTCGGCACTCAATAAGTACCACCTGTTCTTACTTTCATAAAATAATATTTAGAGCCTGTCCCAATTCTCCAAGTGCTACCAATCAACCAAGAAAAACCGAGTACTGAGAACGGACTATGCAGAAGGCATTTGCTAAGGGATTTGGGGGTGAGAGACAAGAAAGCACAGAGTGATCCATGGCTTCAAGCTCGTAATTAGTCAGGGAGCCGAGACGTTTGTCCCCGTGAAATGAACTAAATAAGGCAACACTTCAACTGGGCAGCATCAATCATAAATGTTCTAAGGGATGAAGGAAACTCCAACACGTCATGTGAGATCACCCCTGCACTTCTAAGAAGAATCGGTGGACAAACAGGTGAAATAAATGTGAGCAAAGGAGTGACTGCGTGTGTGTCTGTGGTTGAGTCACAAACCTGTGGCCTCTGGGCCTTGTCTAACCCTTAAAGATGTTTAAAAATCAGAAGATTTAGGGGCACCCGGCTGGCTCAGTCGGTTAAGCATATGACTACTGATTTTGGCTCAGGTCATGATCTCAGGGTCGGGCTCACGCTCAGTGGGGAGTCCGCTTGAGATTGTTTCCCTCTGTCATACTCTCTCTAAAAGATAAATTAATCTTTAAACAAAACAAAACATAAAAATCAGAAGATCTGGCAACACCAGGCCCACATCTCATAAGGGCAACATGGTGTAGTGCTGAGCTGCCCTTTTCATGCTGGGCACACTCTGCAGTTTATCACAGTTCTGCCCTCATTGGCTTCACTTGTTCTTAGTAGTGGTCTGTGGACAGGTGAGTTTTATGTCTTGGTCTATGGTATAGTTTGGAAACAGTAATGGAAGGGATCACATATATAACTGCAAAGTAAAGCTAGAAAGTAGGTTGGAGCCAATTCCTGGAGGGTCTTTGAGCCCTAGAGCAAGAAGCCTGGGGCTTGTTTTATAGGAAAAGGGAAGTGAATGGAAATTTTCAAGGGGAGAAATGACAAGAGATACAGATTACACTTGCTGCATCAGGACAGTCAGACTGGATAAAGGAAAAATAAGGAGAGGGAAGGTGAGTTTACTTTTTAAATACATTGAGCTTGAGTACCCATATTTCTGGGCAGAAATATCAAAGACCAGAGCTTGCCAAAAGAGGTCTGGATGACTATGGGAGCTACCATACAAAGAAGGTATAAAGAGGGTGGCTGGGACAACAAAAACTCTCAGATACAATCCTAGGAAGTTGTAAGCAGGGAACTGAGGGTTGAGCTGGGGTGTAGGTTCACATTTAGGCAATGCTAAGAGAAAGATGAGTTCAGGAAGGGGGAAGAGAAGAGAGAGAGAAACAGGAGAACAGGGAGGCACAAATGTAATAGAAGCCAACAAGAAAGGATGATGGAAAGGAGAGCAGATCCTGAGTGTCAAAAGTTGCTGGAGGGAGGTTCATCAGCCTTCATCCGCATCCAAAGGCCACAGGATTTGGTGCGTGGATGGTCCCTGTCTGACGGCTTTGGAGAGATGCTCCTTGGAAAATGTTAGGGGCATACCCAAGTTAGACTAAAAGGAACTAAGGGTATTCTGATAATCGCCCTCACACCATCCATCACACTGTTTTTCCCCAAAGCCGACTCTTCTTGCAGGTGTTATAGCTTGCTGATTAGTAACTGCAGCTCTCACAAATAAGCTGGGAGGAAACATTTCTTCCTGATCAATCCAAGTATCATTTTATCTAACAGTATAGATTAGAACGTGGGAAGTGTCATGGGTATGGAGCCTTCAATACCAATCTGCCACCATCTACCAACAAAAATTAATAACCAGTTGCAAGAGTTACTCAGTCTAACACAATCGACTCTCGGAGTTGCTCCATCTGGTATGATTAACATCACAGAATGCATTCTTAAAGATACAAACTGTGTTCCTAAGTGCTTGTTAATTAAACATTCCAAAATTTCATGAAATGAAGAAAAAATTAATTTAAACATTAAATCTTATATTAGAAGTCTGGGGCATGGTTATTTGAAGCAATAACTCCTAATAGTAGAATCAACTTAAGACAAGGTATGATATTTTTATCTCCCAGGCACCAAGAAGAATCTCTATTATCAGCTTTCTTCCAAAACTTGAAATATATCACCATTCTGAATGTTAATTTTTCCACCCTGGTCACTGAATCATTATCACTGAATTCAGATGAGTAAAATTTTATTTTTTGTTTCTCCTTAACAGAAATTCTAGAGCTATGAGAGAGAAGTTATTTTCCTCCAAGTTGAGGCAATAGTCAATTGCCTTAATTTAAAGCTAAGAAAGATAACTACACATATTAAAGATAAAAAGATACTCTACCAATTTACTGGTTTAAATTAAACACAACTAGGGTGCCCTGTCGGCTCAGTTGGTGGAGTGTGTGACTCTTGATCTAGGGGTCGTGAGTTTGAGCCCCACGTTGGGCATGGAGCTTACTTAAAAATGAAATCTTTTAGGGGCGCCTGGGTGGCTCAGTCGGTTAAGCATCTGCCTTCGGCTCAGGTCATGATCCCGGGGTCCTGGGATTGAGCCCCGCATTGCATGGGGCTCCTTGCTTGGCGGGGAGCCTGCTTCTCCCTCTGCCTGCTGCTCCCCCTGCTTGTGTTCCCTCTCTCTCTCTCTTTCTCTCCCTCTCCCTCTCTCCCCCTCCCTCCCCCCTCCCCAACAAGTAAGTGAATAAAATCTTGTAAAAAAAAGGAAATCTTTAAAAAATAAACACAAACATAACTAAGCCTCTTTCTAAACAACCTGGCACAAACCTTACACAAACTGAAAATGTCCAATATTAGAAAACTTACTTTACTGTACAGCCCATGTTTAAAAATATTTCTAGGACAAATATTTCATCCAGTGACTGACAGCTGGGACGCCTTTGTGCTCTGGGTTCCAGAACAGTCACTGGAGTTCTTTTCAGTAACACACAGCTGCTTTCTTTCTCACACCGATGAAAGGGAGACTAGTACTTCAGGGTCACGAAGAAAGGTTTGGTCACGACCACTGACTGAACACCTATTGCTTGGGGTTGAGCACTGTGCTCACTGCCATGGAGAAGGCCAAGTTTTAAGGCCTCAACTTTCACAGGGTTTGGAATTTAATCAGTGAGATCATAAAAGGACCACACAGGGGCCTACAGCCCCAAGCTGATAAATATTCCATTCATGGGCATGTCTGAACAAACCTCTACCCCCACTACCACCCTCATCCCCCACCCAGCACACATTTTAGCCCTAGAGAGCCCCAAATTTGCTTTGAACCACACCTATTCCTTAGTGTGCACCAGGAAGCCAACGGCAGCTTTGATGGGCAACGAGGAAAAGTAGAGAAGGGAAGATAGTAGGTATTCTCTTCGAACATCTTCAAAACAGCCACCCTCTATTGACCACCTACTGTGTGCTGTACCAGGAGCTTTACCCACATGATCTGTGCTCCTCATATTCTTTCTAGGAGGGATACTCTCTAAGTGGGATGATGACATCAAGCCTGAGCTAAGTAGGGTGAAAAACTACAGAGTTGTTGCAAGTTAATATCAGAAGGGGGCTAGGTCCCAAGGTGGGCTGATGCCCAACTCCGGATTTCACCGCACTCTACTCTTCTAAGGCTGTGAATCCAAATGGTCCATACCAGACGTGGAGGTAATGGATGTGCAGGAAAGCCACAGAGTCCTGGTTTTGGATGGGGAGAAGTGCCACAGATACAGGAACTTAGTCTTTTTATTTTTGAATTGCCAAAAATGCCCCTATAAAGTCATTTTCCATCTATACACCAGCATGCTGGAGTTCCTTTATTCCTACTCAAATTTCATTTTTATTTTCTAGCAAACACTTGGTAAATAGCAAATATCTATAAGGGATCAGCCAATTTCCTTTTCTAAACGTAGAACTGACAATCACATGGAAGGATTAAGTTAGTCCACAAACTCCTAATGATTTTAAGATCTATTTTATTTTATTGAGAGAGAGAGAGAAAGCACATGTACAAGTACAAGCATGGCGGGGGGGGGGGGTTGTGGCAGGGAGAGGGATGGGGATGGGCAGGGGGAGGGGCAGAGGGCGAGAGAGAATCTTAAGCAGGCCAGAGATGGGCTCCTTCCCACAACCTTGAGATAACGACCTGAGTTAGAATCAAGAGTCAGGTGCTTAACTGACAAAGCCACCCAGGCACACCCCTCTTTTAAGATCTTTTAATGACCATTTACACATATTTATATTTTTTAAAGTTGAAGTGTAAAGGTAGAAACTGAAACAATCTTTTAAAATGGTCAAACCATAAAACTGTTCCTTTCCTTCTAAACTTCTCCATATTAAACATCACAGATACTGAGAATTGTTAGTCACATTTTATTTTGTCCTCTCTTTCCTAAAAGAAAAAAAAAAACTGACTTCCACATCAAAGTCTTGTCTGTTCCTCACCTCAGTGATCACATATACCTATTACTCCGACATCTCAGTAATCAAGCCATTAAACATGTATTACCTGTCACTGGTTAAGGTATTTTTGTCTTTTTGGCTAAAGGCATTAATACAAACTCCTTTGTCTCAAATGATTCTAATAAGTCAGTTTTGTTTTGTTTCAAAATAAATGTACTACTTACACACCTAAGAACATCCTTAGGCCTTTCTCCTAGCATTGAAACCACATGATTTATGGTGATTTGACCCACACAGTAGGTATGTAACAGGTACATAAGAGTTCTGAAATATCACCAAGAATATAATTATATACTATAAGTTATTTTTATGAGAACAAATTGAATGTGTGCTATTGTTAAGCTTAGGTGAAGTCATAATATAGGAAATATTTTTTAGCATATGTTTCATATGTTTTGTGAAAAATATATTTTTTAAAGATTTTATTTATTTATTTGAGAGGGGGAGAGAGACCGTGATCGAGAGCACAAGAAAAGGGGAAGGCAGAAGCAGACTCTCTGCTGAGCAGGGAGCCCCAGACATGACGCTCAATCCCAGGACCCTGGGAGCATGACCTGAGCCGGAGGCAGATGCTTAACCTACTGAGCCACCCAGGCACCCCCGCTCTGCACATATATTAAAACCAAACAGTATATTTCCCAGCTTCACTTGCAGCTAGATGTGGCTATGACTAAGTTTTGGTCCATGGGATAAAAGCAGAAGCCGTGTGTGATGTACGGGTGTGTTCTTGACTTGCTCCATCCTGCTACCTGGACTGTGATGCTAGCTAGTATCCATCTTGATTTATGAGATGGAGGTCAGACTCCAGGGACACTGGAGCAAAGAGCTGGAAGGAATCTCAGTCCTGGCTGATTCCAGAGTGGCCTGACCAGCTCTACACTGCATTTCTCTATTTTTATTTTCACATGAGAGAGAAGTATATACCTTGTTTAAGTTACCATCCGTTTTTCTGTTACGCGCAGCCATGCCTAATAACAAATAATATATACACACAGAAAATTCTTAGGAGCTCAAACACACAATGAGTAATGTGGTCTGCTTCTCAAGCTTCTCTATTATCAAAAGCAGGCAAAGTACATTTACCAAGAGATAAGTATTGTGAATTTATCCTGATCTCACTACTGTGGATTTCCAGAATATGCTGATGAAGACACATTTGCCTTGCATATTTTTTTCCCAAAGAACAAACACCCTCCCTAGGAGACTGTAAAATAGAGTAAATTGTCATAATAATTCTGAGACGTGTGCTTGCATTATGCCAATCAGCACTGGCAGAACTTGAGCTAACTAAAATATTTTTACAAAAGTCAGCACAGTGGTAAATAAAAATGGCTTGCAATGCCTTTAAATTCAGATCAAACTGAAACAAGACAACAAGAGTTTACATTTTATATGTCCAACTCTAGGGAATAAGGTCCAAAATTGAAAATATATTCACCGCGTTCTTTTTTCTTAACAAAACACATGACACTATTTATGGTATCTTTAAGCCTGCTACACCAAAACAAGATTTGTGATATCAAGCAAGGAAGAAAATTTAGGGGAAAAAACCTAACTCGCTTCAAGTACTATACAAATCTCTCTTCATAACAAGTATATTTAAGGCACATTGAAGGGATGTAATTATTGAAGTAGTACACCAGATGCTTTAATATTAGAACTATCTATCTGGAGTCCTGATATATATCACTCATTCACCAAAAACTATGCTCACTTAAGGCTGAGAATTTAAGTAGAAATACCCAGCCAGGTATGCAAAAGGCAATTCTAACTTGTACTTTTCATCTTCACACTAAGTGATGCTCATTTACAGGATTAAAGGATTTAAAAGATTCACAAAGTATCTTGTATGCAGAAAACAGACAAGAACAGGAAGTCTGAAGCAGAAGAGGATACAGAATTGCTCTAAAAATAATTTCCTAGCACTATTCAGATTACAATAAGATATTTTGGGGATTACAAGATATTTTAGTTTTCCACAGTTTCTGTTCACTCATATTTAACAATTCCGTCTAATTTCATATTTATTGAAAGATATGGGGAAGGCCTGCCAGCCAAGCAGAGCCTTACGTATAAGGCAAAAAGCTGCAAACAGAATGAAAAGAATGGTTTCAATTGTAGAGCAAGAAAGCCCCAAGGGCAGAAAATGAGGATAATGGGAAATGGGAGGGGAGGGTTATAATGAGAAAGACTGCAAAGAGAAATGAGAGAAAGCTCAATTATAGGTATGTTAAAGGCAAAAATTCTCCTGCTCAAAGAACGTTCCTTTCAGACATGTGCTTGTCAATTACAGCAATTCTGTGGCACTGCACCCTTTCAGTGAAGCAAGACTTTGATTGAAACATGCTGCGAGAGATTAACATGCAGTGATTCTAATCAACAAATTGCCATTCACTAACATTTCTTCCTCACATTTAGGAGACTACCTGAAGTACACACTCTCACACAGAAAAATGACTTAATTTTTTTTTTTTTTTTTGATAGGATGCTAGTTTTGCTTGAGGAAGGTGGTACAGCATTTTAAAATACAGACAAGGACATCTGATGATCTCACTTTAAATCTTCCAACTGTCTGGGGCGATGACACACAAGATCTCGGAGAGAAAGAAAGAAGAGAAAGAGAAGAGTTTTTTCATCCTTCAACATTGTCTCCAGGAACTTTAGCAGCTGATGTTCCAGTAAAACTGTGGTCTTGCTAAAATTACTAGATTGTCAACTCTATTGACACAGTATCTTGTCTTCATGAATTTCAGAATCTGTTGCTCCTTCCAATTTGCTCCTCCAAAAAAGCCTGACTGATATCACACATTTAAACAAGTTTCTGGAAATACAGCTGGACACGACAAAGTCATGTTTGCACTAAAGTACAACATTAAACATGCCCAAAGACCCAAAACTCACTAGGAAATATGGTAATTTTAGAAACTCTGAGATTTGAGAACAGCATTTCTTTTTAAAGGAACAGAAATCCATTTTCCTTTTATTTTTTAAAGATTTTATTTATTTGAGATAGAGAGAGAGAGGGAGGGAGGAAGGTAGAGTGCAGAGGGAGAGGGAGAAGAAGACTCCCTGCTGAGCAGGGAGCCCTACATGAGACTCAATCCCAGGACCCCGAGATCTTGACCTGAGCTGAAGGCAGATGCTTAACTGATTGAGCTACCCAGGTGCCCCCATTTTCTTTTTAAAAGAACAACAACAAAAAAGAAACAATTTACAAGAACAAAAAAATCAGTACCAAACTGAGAAGGTGTACTACAGAGATTCTTTTTTTTTTTTTTAAGATTTTTATTTATTTGGGAAAGAGAGAGAGTGTACACTCATGCATGCAAGCTGGAAGGAGAGGGAGAGAGAATCTGAAGCAGACTCTGAGCTGAGCGCAGAGTCCAAAGTGGAGCTCCATATCACGACCATGACATCGTGACCTGAGTTGAAAGCAAGAGCCAGCTGCTTAACTGATTGTACCACCCAGGAGCCCCTGTACTATAGAGATTCTTAACAGGTATACATTAGGGAGACAATATGAAAACTGAACAAAGCTGTTACCTTTCTCAAATTTATTTTATGAGAGAAGATTCAAGTTGCACCGAGGATCTGTGTTTCGTAAGCAACCTCCATCCTATGCCAAAGAGACTAGAAAGATGTAAGCCAGTATTCTATTCCCACAATAATAAAGCTGAAGACTCTCAGGGCCTCATGATTCTACATGAACTTTGTGTCTTATCAGATAGGGCCTCTATAGTTTATATTTAAAAACAGATTGTACTTTTTATATATTCAGATTCTTTGAAAATTGACAATTCACGTACATACTTATG
The DNA here is from genome assembly GCF_964656455.1 of Halichoerus grypus. Lineage (NCBI taxonomy): Eukaryota > Metazoa > Chordata > Mammalia > Carnivora > Phocidae > Halichoerus > Halichoerus grypus. Next base: position 54,484,646 of record NC_135723.1, read on the forward strand.
GCAACTTTCCATGTACCAGAGTATTTTATTATTTGTAATAAATTATTCTCCAGCCATTCTAGGAAATTAGAAATTCACTGAACTATAAAGAAATACCTGTTTCCTGTGTCAAACTGGGCATCTGAGGTGAAGGGAAAGCAAATAAAATGTAAATAAGGGAAATAAAGCAAATAACATGTGCAGAGGTGAATGAAGGAGAAAGTCCATTCATTTCTACGTCTTCCATATTGTCTGCAGTTTTCATGGAAAAACCCTCATGGTTCATGGGTTGAGGACATCAGCACCAGAACTGACTTTATAGAGACAACAGTCACATGTCAATTTCATTTCGAATACAGTGTGAAGGAAACCCTCAAAGACCCTCTATCTCACCTCCAGGCTCTAGGACAAGGCCTTCACTCACCCCATCAGAAAGTGGTTGATGTTTTTCTTAAAAGTACTCAAAGAACAAAGTCTAGAAATTTGTCAAGATGTCCAAGTTTTTCAATATTCTTACAGTCAAGAGGTTTAAGATTTCATTTCTCAGGTAATTCTTGCTCCTCATGCATCTTATTTTCCCTTTTTTTAAATCTTCAGGTCCTCTTGAAATTAATGTTCTATAGCCCTATAATATTTTAGTTTGTTTCTGGTGTGCTCTGGACTTACAGTTGAACGTCAAGTATTAGAAGAGGTCTTGTGGATTCAACACGAAAATGATGCAATTAAAAGAAATGCATTCCAACGATCTGTTCTCATTCTAAACAGGGATGGTATGCCTGGAAAGTATGCTGTCCTCCTACTTACACCCTCATCCATTACACACCTTTCTTTGCCCATTGGTTATGTGGTAATGAAAACTTCCACATTTCCATTATTAATCAGTGTATGTTAATGACCTTATGCTTCAGCTCGGTCTCACTTCATTTCACCTTGCTTCATTACCAACAAGAGTATTAATTAACCCACAACCTACTGGCAGCGTAAAAGCATCAATTCCCTTGTTATCATACATAGTATCACATGTTTAAAGGTGATGCGAATAGATTAGTCCAGATGATGAACACCTCAAATGAAATCCACAGTCAAAATCTGATTTTTAACCCCATCTCCTGTGAGCAGTCTGACCTCCATCAGCTGGTACTAGGACCTCTTCCCCCACACCCCTTCTTTTGTAACCTCCAGGAAACAGGGACGCAGGCAGCTCACCCAGTGGCCATCCAGCTCACAGCCGGAAACCAAGAAGCAGGCCTTTGTGCTGGAGATTAGAGCACTCTTAAGCAGCTACTGAAGCACCTGATTTGGGGTTTACAGCTGGAGTTGAATGGTAGGTTTTTACTTCAATGAGGCCTTTTATCCCTGACTCTAGTCACTAGATAAAAAAAAAATGATCCCTGGGGAAAAGCTAGGGATACACCTGAGTTCATTTCCAGTTTCAAATGATCATTCTATCTCTGAAGCAGTTTAGATAACTTCTACCTTAGCCTCTACGTCCATTAGATTGGGGACAATTATCCTGTTCTAAAATCCACTGGATGGAGAGGAAGTTTGGATAAATGGAGGGGTATCTTGAGTAATCTTCCAATCCCAGCTCTCAAATCTGGAAGGGTCCTCAAACAACATGTGGCCTAAGTCCTCTGCTTTCATAAATGAGGCAACTGAGAAGAGAACTTCTACACAATTCTAATACCTCACCATTTGTCAATATTAATTTTTAAAGTCTCCCAATTCTTCAATTACAGCCGGCTAATACATTACATTCTCCGTAATAGTAATAGGGAGGGAAGCTAAGGGCATTGCCAAAAAACCAAATCAAACCAAAGCAAACCAAATCCGCAGTACAAAGATTAAACAGCAGAGCAGTAACTATATTCTCACGTGAACACTTCTACTTCTAGCTCCCTCTCGACAGCACTTTGGGGATTTTCACTGTCACTATGGATAGCTATTTCAAGCCTTTTCTTTATCTGGAAAAGTAAGCCTTCACCGAACAGCAGTGCTGTGCATCTGGAGTTGGTGCTAATGAATTTAGTCGCTGTTGACTTTTTTACTAAAGCATGTCTGCAAACAAAATTAACCTATTATTTAAAAGTGGCAGTTTCGGAAAGCTGAAAAAGACCTCAAATGGCAACCTAGTCTAGTTATTTGTCTATGAAAAAGTTATTTTCACAGGTCAAGATGGTAAAAGCCTGATATCAAACATTTCCATGGATGTGGATTCTATGGCTTATAGTCCTAGCTAGTAGCATCCAGGGATACCTATACCTACTTCAAATTTCCTTCCTTCCTTCCTTCCTTCCTTCCTTCCTTCCTTCCTTCCTTCCTTCCTCCCTCCCTTCCTTCCTTCCTCCCTCCCTCCCTTCCCTTTTTCTTCAATTAAGTCTATTTCCTTTGATTCTGAACTTTGTTGCTATAACCAATAGTTTCATGTTAATTCTTGAAAATACCTTTTTTATTTTTTTTAAAGTAGGCTCCACGCCCAGCATGGAGCCCAAGGTGGAGCTTGAATTCACAACCTTGAGATCAAGAGTCAGGCGCTTAACCAACTGAGCCACCTAGGTGTGCCTTGAAAATACTTTAAATACATTAAAATACCCTCTAGCTTATTTTTAAAAAAGATTTTATTTATTTATTTGGAGAGGGAGAGAGAGAGAGCACAAGCAGTGGGAGCAGCAGGCAGAAGAAGCAGGCTCCCCACTGAGCAGGGAGCCCAATGTGGGACTTGACCCTGGGACCCTGGGATCATGACCTGAGCTGAAGGCAGAGGCTTAACTGACTGAGCCACCCAGGCGTCCCTCCTCTAGCTTAATTTTAAAGACATGTGGATATAGTTATAAAATAGTGCCTATAATGATTAGCATCTAATATCTACCATTTCCCTACTTCTTTTTTTGTCTGAATCCCTCTACTGGAATATATGCCCCATGAAGGTAAAGAGTTTGTTTTGTTTACAACTATATCTTCACATCTAGACAGGGGAGTGTTAAAGATATTTGTGGAATGAAGGAATTAAGTTTTTCTAAGGTATTCATTCATGGGCATACAGAAATTGAGTAATTAAAAATGAACAGTTATATTTTATCACAGAAGCAACGTATAAAGTTAAAAGTAAAGAAATTACAGGGAGATGGCTAGGATAAGAGATAGGATGTAGTATCTTTCACCACTGGGGGAAAACTGCCACTTTTCCTTGGCAACAGACTCTTTCTGAATATCCCAAGATGGCTTGGTAATACAATTTTGCAAATGGATTTTACTAGTAGGTGATAAATCAAAGCCATTCTTTGGAAATGTTATAGCATAATTTCTCAAAGAGCTTAAGAAGTTTCCCACTGAACAAGGTTACACACAAACACACATAAATCATCACCAGGTATGGCCACTGAGCAGTGGGTTCCAGGCTTCCTCCTCCATCAACATTCTAACTGCCCTATGAGTCTGAAGAAATGCAGCAGTAATATAAGAAATACAAAGGTAGACTGAATAGCCTATGTCCTTGTGCAAAGGCTAAGTGATGGTGATTTCAACATAAAATGACCACAGGTTTCTGCAAACTGTCTACATGAATTCTAGGGTCTCTCCTCCAGATCTAGAATTCCACAGTTCTGTGACATTTGGAAAGAGACTGATGTAGATCCCTTTGAATCAAGGTGTTTTAGTGATGAAAGACATCTCAAAGATTTTTTGTATGACTTGCTTAAGGTCTCAGGCTGGTTTATTAATAGAGCCCAGATCTGGGACCCAAGACCTCAGAATCTCATTTTAGTACCCTTTCTCCTCTGCTATGTGCATTTTCTCCTTTCTTAAAGCACGATTTCTTGCAGAAGTAGGCATCTTGGCTGTGAGACTCAAGGGCCACCCAGGGATTTCTATGGTGTGACAGAACCCTGGCAAAAATCCAAATGGGTTTTGTTCACTATATATCATCACCTCCTCTTTCCAAGAGTTGAGAAATTCAACAGCTGTGTGTCCAGTACCTCTGTCTCCTCTGATTGTTTCCTTTTTTCCAAAATTATTTCAGTGGGTGGACCAGCAGTGCAAGCTTGTAAATTTTGAACTTCTCAGGCTGCAGAGGCAGGGACCAGTGGACATGAGGCTGACCAGTGGACATAAAGCCCTGGAGAGGAGGAGGGGGATGGAGGGGAGGTGGAGAAAAGGGGAAATGATGCCCCTAACTCTCCGAGGCAGGTATATATTTGTAACTATTAGAAACTCGGAATAAATCTTAAAAAGTTGGGAGTGGTGGAAGAGACAAGGTCAATGTTCTGCTCTCACATCTGGCTGCATATGAGCATCAGTTGGGGAGCTCTTAAAGTCCATAAAGCTTAGGTCCCATCTCAGGTCAACTCAATCAGAACCTCTGGGGTGGGACCGAGGTATTGGAATTTTTAAAAAGTGCCCCATGCGCCCCTAATGTGCAGCCATACATAAGATCCACTGGTCTATTTGTTACGTGACATTACAAAAATAAAAACAAAAGATAAATACAAGATAACTTTAGGTGCATCTTAATTGTGCAAAATCATGGAGAGATTTACCACCATCTAAAAATTTTCTGTGTCTAGCCTCAACGATGTTTGGCCCTGCACAAGCTATGCTGCTACATGGTCATCGAGGTCTTTGCCACCTGAAGAGGAAGCCTGGAACAGAAACGCCAAACATCTTTCCAGAAATCCTAAAAGGTAAGGAGATCAAGGAGGAAGATCATCTAAGTTGCCTTCTATCTTTCCAATGACCAGGAAAAAAGCCTTAATTTTTCTTCACAAGAAACACGCATCGAGCACTTAGGACAGGCTTGGTGCTGGCTGGGAAGAAGACACAGAAGTTCATAAAAATCGGTGCCTGTCCTCCTTTCCTCAAGGTTCCGTCAGAGCACTGCTCTAAAAAGGCCACCAGCAAGCTGGCAATGGAGATTAGCCTCTGGACTCTATCGATCGAGTGAGACACCCCTATGATCTAAGACAGGCACTTTCACGGAGGTTTTTGCCTCCTTACAAAGGAAAACGACTCAGTTTCTCAATGATCTGCTCGCCCTACGCAGTGCTGCTGGAAGCCGACCAGTAACACGTGACCAAAGAGGCGCTTCCACCCTGAGTACCCTCCACAGGGTATGCTGAATGACAGCCTCCTGAGTTACCAAACCAGCCACACCTCGAAGAAAGCAGGTCAAGCTTAATAAGCATGAGCTGGTTGGCTTTCCTGTTCCTACTATCCTATTCTCTGCTCGCTTGTTTTTTCTTAAAAACACATAACCTTAAGCACATTTGCTTCAAAAGGATGAATGAAGAATAAGAAAATGGGGAAAAAAAAAAAAAGAGGCCAGCAAATGTGTTTCTCTTGTGTTCTCCCTAAGGTGGACCTGTCATAATGCAGATTCAGGGAGAAAAATCAATAAGAAGGTTTTTCTCTATGTAATCCATCCAATACATAATTTTCCTCCTGCTTTGAACCAGAAGTCATTATTCCCAACAACAGCAGTCCTAAACAAAACATACTCTATCCTTTCCAGGGAGTGGGAAGAGTTAAATAGGAGGATGAACCCCTGCAGACCCCGCAGACCAGGGCTGGCTGGGGGGAGCTTGCTCTTCCTTCCCTCTAGCTCCTCTACTCACAACTCCTTGTTTTTCTTTCTCCTTGCCTGCTTTGTAGTTCTCCTGGGCTGGGAGTGCTCAGCGATGTCTCCCCTATACTGGGAAGATGAAAGAGCTGCTTGATTTTTCTCTACCATTCCAAAGGTATAAGCCAGGATCTGAACCTTGACAGAAAAGGTCATCTTTGAAAGGGGCTTCAATCACTTTCCATGTTCATAAGTAGATATCCAGTGGCCAGACTCAAATAGCTTTTTCATTTGAAACAATGAAGAATCACTCATTCATTCATTCATTCATGCATGCATGCATTCATTCATGCATTCATTCTACAGCTGTTCTGGAAAGACTCCTTGAGCCTGGTCCTACAAGGGAGGAAAAGTACGCATACAGGGGATGATGAAAACACACGGGGCATTCGTTGTGTGAATCTAATCACTTGGGAAAATCATTAGTAGGTTGCTTTTAAGCATCTCTAATATTATTGCTTTTAAAACCCAGTTTGACCTGGTAATAGACTACCATATGAATTGTTGTTTTCTCGATTCAGGTAGCAACAGGATTACATCATGTCAATAGCTCTGGCATTCTCCTTCCTATTGCATTCAATTAAGTCAATGTTTTTTCCACTTGCACGTCCATATCAATTAGTAATCACTTCAACTGCTCCTCTGTGAGTGCAGAAGGTCTCTTCTGTCGGGCCTTGTACTTCCATTTTCACAACTAAGTGACTTTTGTGGGAAAGAGATGGGAAGTGACTCACATCTCTGGCACCATTATTTCCCCCAGCCTCTGGTGGGCACAGGAATGTAACAATCCAGAACAGGCTCATCCTGGTCTAGGGGAGCACTTATGTGCTCCCATGTACCCTTTCCTCCTCACTGCCATCGGGGCCATGTGGACGACCACCAGATGGCTCCAGCCGGCCCCAGATGGCTCTCTCTCTAAAAGGGGTGCTCGAGAACATAAAAACGCTGCTGTATACTTTTATTGCAGCCCCTTCTCATTTTCCTCCATCTGTCTTCCATATGTTTATACGATGCTATTAGGCTCTTGCTCACATAGGCCTTTTATAATGAGGGTTGCCAGCCTGACCAAAATAAAGAACGCGAATTCACCTCTGTTGGTAACAAGGGGCCTCAATTCCTTTAAATATGTGATTCATTTAGTATTCAAGCTAGAACAAACTAATCACCTCTTTTCTTCAAGTTGCCCATGGAATTTATTTTATTTTTACATATATGATACTTCTTTTCATTGTAGCAACAAAAAACCACATGGTGGCTTTTCTGTTGTATTTTCTCCAAGTGCTGGAATGTGACGTTTTGAAGAACCGCATGGGACTTCACTTAGGCCCCCTATTGCATACACATCAATCTCTAAGTTTGACTTTTCATTTTCATAAAGTTCTCTGTTAATCACAGGAAAAGTTGCTACCATGCTTTCTTTCAAGTATCACTACAAAAATCTGAAGTATCATGCGTCCTCTGAAAACTCTGAGGAAATGAGTAGGAACGACGAGAGGCTGACCCCGAGAGGCCTCTTCCTGCTTTGCCGAGGGCAAACCACTGAGCTCTGGTCCTCTTTGCTTTGCTGAGCACGGGGCTAGAGTGACACATCTGATCCCAGGCGTGGTGTAACAGTCACTAGACACCATGCACAACACCGTTTCCAGCAGCAGGCAACTCCGGGCATACTTAGTAATCTGGGAGATTTCTCATTCCCAGTGTTGGACAGTGGGAACGTGTTATGGGCACCTAGGCCATCTTTCTCAAAAAACCACTGACAATTAGAAAGAAAGAAAAAAGAAATCAAGTTAGGCCTAATACTGGCGTTCATAATTTTTACACCCACTCACATGACCTAGACACAGAGTCTGACATTACAGACCAGAACTGTGGTGCTGTTAAGAAGAAGCAAGCATTCAAACCCCTGAAACATCTATCCACATTGAAAGGTCTCCTCTTTGCGGCAGATTATTTGCCTGTAATCTAGTCCAAACCACCTGTGTAGAGCAGTCTGGTAATCAGTACGTGGAAAATTATTCCCGGTTCCATGATGATTATATCTGATGAAGCAGAACATGGAACAGTGCTCAAATGCACAAAATATTAACCAACAGACATACAAAAACAACCCAGCAAATGCCATGAGAATGTTTTTCTTTTAGCCTGTGTATAAATGACAGCTACTGGTTTCCACCACCCCAAACATATGCAAAATAAAGTATCTATTTGATTTTTGATATCAAAGTATAACATTACTGTAGGATACGGGATTGGGTCATTTTCCTTTTCTTTTTTTTAATCCATTTACATATTTCACACAACTTTGTTTCTCTTCACGTCCTTCATAATGCTTTTTAGAATCAGACATCAATTAGGTTCAGACAAAAAACTACTGGGACCCAAGGAAATTTGCTCCCACCTACACAGTCATTTCACAATCTTTCCAACAAGGGGAAAAACCTAAGGTGTTACTCTGCAGGAATTCAACCTACAAACACAGGTGCTCTGATAACAGCAAACAGTGCCTTTTAGTCAGGAGATCAAGTTACAGAATCCAGGCTACAGCCAGAGGCCTATTCATTGCAATAATTGTTCCACGCTGGAACAAATTACGAATTCTGGAGAAGTAAGTACTCGCCCTTTGGTGATAAAGGAAGCATGGTTAGGTTGTTTTGTACATGCAATGGTACTGTTTCCCAAAGTGCAAGGGTGACAAAGCTAAATGGGTATTTTGCTCCCAGATTAGATAGAAAGAACAAGAAGTCTGATCACTAAGACTTCAGTGAGTTACAGTTTCTAGTCTGCAAAGCTATGAGTAGGATATTCTGCACAGCAAGGCTTGCTCTGAGCAGTTTGTAAACCACCTGGAAAAAGGCAGAAGTTGCTGCTAAGCTTCCAGTTGCTGAGTAGTTGCATTAATTGTTGGCATTTCTGCAGGGAGGCTATTCCCCTCAGCTCAGTGCTTCCCACAGGCCAGGTGAATGCTCGTCCCTTGTATTTCTTCCCAATGAACACTGGCTATTAAAATGCTAGCCTCTTGCCAACTGCCTTTAGGTGAGATTTCGTAAAAATTGCCAAAGACACAAGAACATCTGCCTTCCCATCGTTTTCTTTGTACAGCGACTTCCCAGGCAGCTGCTTGGATCTACATGTGTCCATTTACTGGATTGAAACAAAACAGCACGAGGCCAAGGGGGGAGGCGCACAAAGCAGATGCTATTTCTGCCCATGCTGGTTTCGGCTACAGCGGGAGTCTTGCCCCTGCTGACAAGGGCAGGCGCAGCTGTGGGTCTGGAAGCTGGAGACACCCCCCGCCCCCCCCCCCCCGCCCCCGTGCCTTACCTGTTTCTTTGTCCTGGACTTCTTCCAGGTGCAAGTCATTCAAAAGGTGCTCCAAAATCTTCTCGGGGGTCCCGGACACGACCACGTATCTGTCAGAGAGCAGAGAGTCCACCGAGTCATCCTCGGTGGAAGACTGCGAGCGGCTGCTCCATTCATCGTCCTCATCCTCCTCATCAATGTACTTGAAATAAGGCACATCGAAGGTAGGCAAGGGCAGCTCTCGGTCGGAGAGCGTTGCGGACTCCTTCCTCTCTAGCTGAGGGTCAAAGACCCTCAGCCGGGAGCTGCCCATTGTGAACGGCCACTAACAAAGGCATCCCCTAAGAGCTAAAAGATCTTGCCATCTCTGTCCTTTCGCCGGGAACTGAGTCCATCTGGCTGCCAAGAGCTCTGCAGGCAGCTAGGACGCGCGAGAGGCGAGAGGCGGGGAGAAGAGGGGGAGGGAGGGACGGGAGGCAGCGGGAGCGAGTGAGATGGAGCGAGAGAAGGGGAGGCAGGCAGGGCCGAGGAAAGAGGAGCGCGAGCCTCCGTGCGAACTCACCTCCAATCACTGTCGGCGCTGCCGGCCGGGGGGGCCGGCCCACAGCACTGCACCCTCTTCAGCACCAGGACGTTGTGCTCTTGCTCCTTCACCTGAACCGTCCTCACCTCATCATCCTGCTTTCGGCGGGCGGAGGGGAGGGCCGTGATGGATGGGACGAAAAGGGGAGAGAACATTAAACAAACCGGCAAACAAAAACAAAAACAAACAAACCCCGACCCCCAAGCAGGGGCTAAACTGAAGCTGCGTTTTCTCAAGTTGCTTTCCACCAGGATTTCTTTAAAGATCCTGAAAAAAATGAGGAGTCCGGGCAAGAATCTCCCCCTAATGGTCGAGTGTCCCGGCTCAAATTCTACAGACACAGACAAGTATTAGGGAGACATAAGTACTGTAAAGGAAATGGGAGAAAATAAATAAAGTGGGGCTAGGATTCAGAGAGCTCGCTTTTAAAACTACCTGAATGATCTGAAGTAAGAAATCCGAAGTTCAAAGTTTCAAAAGACACAACATACTAATTGCATATGTATTCTCTTTTATCTTGTCAATGCTTAAAACTGGAAAGTCATAAACGACTTAAACACTAAAACAATGAGCAAGCTATATTAAGTAGTTAGGGTAGACACATACTCATTTACCTCACAGCCCTACTTTAAAAGGTGGGCAAAAAATTACCCATTCTATCACTCGGTTCATTTTCTCCCCCCAGACGTAAGATGGCCTTCAAATTTATCCTGTGCTAGTTTTGCTGGAATACAGCAAAAATGGATCTCTAGTTAGAATCTCATCTAGGCTGAAATTCGCATGTCACGGGTGAGTGCACTGACTTTCTTCACCTCAGTCCCTTTTAAAAAGGAGAGAAGGCTGAACAATCATTCATTTCTGCACACACAGCTTCCACAGCCCAGAGCCACCGTGGCCCGCTGACTAGGCTCTGTCGGAGTCCGGCTCAATGCTGACCCAGCAGTGTGGAGGCCGGCCCTGAGTGATGAACACTTCCAGAGTATATATATAGTGTGAAATTATCCCAGTGTGTGACACCCGGGAAGGGTGAGGTAGCCCAGGAAAAAAGAACTGTAAAATCCACGTAAGAAAAGCTAGCTTCTGTATTTCTGAGGATTTGAGCAAAAGATGAAAGCAAGAAAAGTTGATAGTAGGTAGGCTTCACCTGAAAAATGATATCACTTCTTTCAAAAGGGAAACATGCCCTAGAGTTCCTAGCATGTTTCTGCCACTGGCAGAAAATCCAACCTATAATTAGGAGCAAGCATTAAAGAAAAAAAAAAAAAGAATATTTTTCTCTCCAATGGGTAAAATGTACTATGTCCACTGTACATTAATCAGTTCTATAGATCTACCAGGGATGGCAATGCATTTTATTCACCCTTCCTAAGAATACAAAGGCACTAATCTTGCCATAATTGTCAACCAAATCAGTGATAAAATTGTGATTGCAACTGCTGATGTCCTGATTCCCAAGAAAATGTAGAGACAAAAATAAAAATTATTGGTAACTCTAAACAGCAATATAATTTTATGATAATTTAAAAAATCTTTTAGTGGCAAATAATTTTACTATGTAAAATGGGTGTATTACATTTCAGCAAGGTCAGACGCTCAGTTACTGTGGCAATTAATGTTGGATATTCATTGTTCAACTCCCTGAGGACGGCAGCGTGACTCCTGTAACATGAATACCAATGTGTAATTGCTATCTTTCATTTCTCCAAAGGGGTTCTGTTGTTATCCATGTAGTTGAAGTGAAATAAGGTGGCTAGAGAGAGGGGCATATATTGACCCAAAAAAAAAAAAAAAAAAGGCAGAATGTGGGTTTGGGATACTGAGACACAGAAACAAATAATTCACTCAACAGTGGATTTGAAAGGACAAAAATCTTTCCCTGGTTTTCCTCTCATCATAAGACAATATTCATTTTCTATGAGCCTGCTGTCATTGTGAAGTACATTTTACATTCTACATGCACGTGATATATGGCATTATTAACTTCCAAGGGCCACGCACATACATATGGATGGGAAGGGCTTCGCTAACGTCAGTGTAACTAATATGTATTACAGGGCTATGCAGAGAGCAGCCACACTCTGCTGGGCAGGGAAACAGCTGAATCATATTGATGTACTATCAATAGCATCTTATGTCATAGTGATAGTTTCCATTTTGAAAACCTGTTAAAAAATAAAGAAAAGAGAAAGCAGAAAAATCAATGTATAAAGGGAGATGTAAGTTATCTAAAATTGCCATGAAAACATAATAATCCTAGGTATCCTATCTGGCTTTCAAAAAGGAAGGGAATATGAATGCCTCATGACCCATGCATGCTTACCTAATTGCTCTTCCTGAAAAAGAGCAGAAGTACCATGGTTGAGGTTCTGAGTAGGAAACTTTGTTCTGGTGCTTGCTTGAAGAATAAAAGTATTTAGAGGTCTAATGATGGAAAATTGTTCAATCACAAATAGTTCATGAAGGGCAAGTAAAGCATTAAAATGCTTAATTTATAGTCATTCACTCAACAAACAGTGATGGTGTCTTATGGGTATGGCACTGTGCTGGATACAGAGGAACAAGCAGAGATGAGTAAGACAAGTCCCTTGCCCCTAACTAACAAGTTAATAGGCTCCCTAACAACGTAACTGTAACTTGGCAAGCACCCTAAGATGAGGTCAAATGCGAGAGACAATGCAAAGGTAGAACGCATGGGATTTGATAGTCAAGACAGCTGTAAGTGACAGAGAATGGGAATGCCGTGAAAGGGGACAAAAACTATACAGACCCTGGTTCTGGTGAGACTGATGAATCTAGTTTCAGGCAAGTGATGTTTTAGGACCAATAATATATCATGCTATAGATACTTAGCAGGCAGTTAGAAATAATGAACTAGGCCTCCAACAGAGGTCAAGGGCAGAGACAAATTTGTGAATTATTCAAGTTCTGGGAGTGGTTGAGATTGTTAAGAGGGAATAGGAGAGAAAGGGAACTATAAAGATGGGAATAGGGGAAGGAAAAAACCCACAGAAAGCTGGGGAATAGGTAGAGGGTCAGTCTTGAGATGATGAAGAAGTAAAACCAAGATGAGCCAGGAGAATCTGGAGAGCATGGTCTCAAGAGATTCAAGGAAAACGCTGGTCTGATGCCGTACAGTTTACAAAGACTACGTCTAAGAAAAATCGATGACGAGATCACTTTGGTCCGGGAGTGAGAAGAGAAGGGCTAAGGTGCAACTGAATGAGGAGGGAGTCCAAAGAGAAGCTCACTTCCTGGAACTGCATTGTGAAAGGAAAGGGCCACACTACAGAGGCTGTGGGGCTGGGGAAGGCAGATGCTGAGAAGAGGGGACAAGATCAGGAACACAGTGGAGGGGGCAGGCTAAGAAAGGATGAATATTTCTTTCCCTCAGAGAGGTTCAAGGAAAGGAGGATGGGTGGAGACTTAGAAAAAAAATAAAGTATGGAAAATAAGGAAGCCACAGTAGAGCATATGAGGTGGCTTCTATCTTCTTAGAAGAGGGGGAATTGAGACTACCTTCTGGAAGGAGAGGGTTCAGGGTGAAGTTGGTGGACACATGGCTTCCAGGGATATAAGAGGGATAAACAAGTTATGAAAAAGAGCATTGCTAGGCAGCTTTGTGGACTGCTGAGGGTAGAAACACATGTTGATGGTTATATGCCTTTCTGCTGAAGGGCTCACAAACCTTAGAGGGGAACAGTGAATGATGGGGCCCACCCAGAGGAAGGGGCTGGCAAAGGAAACAACAGGAGGTGACAAGGGCAGGGCTTCTGGGTGGTTATCAGCATACCATGAACGCAGCTCATCACCACATAGTTTCTGCCTGGCTAGGGAGAGCAGTGAGCCAAGAAAGGCATTGATAAACTGAGAAAACACGGAACGGCTGAGGCTAAGTCCCCACAGGAGCTAAGGGAGCAGGCAGGGGGTGGACGAGGAAGCAGGTGGAAGCTTTGATCAGGAGGCAAATACGTGAAGTGGAGCAGTTCAGAGTGGTGAAGACTGAGAAAGACAAGAGCAGCCCCGATATTCAGGAGCTGGCCTGGCACTCACAGCTAGGCTGGGGCTTCTCCTGTGAGCATCAGTGACTGTGCGGAAAACTGACATCAGACAAGGCCAATCTGTGACTGTGATGGAACAAGATAAACACATGGCCACACGGTAATCACACCTGAACACAGACAAAGCACGCACATTGGCCAAGCCAGAAAATACCCAAAAGCCCAGATAACGAGTGACTGCTGCTTCTTTCCCAATTACCACTTCAGTTTTGCTCTAGTCTGTCTTCCCTGTAGGTAAGCCTCAAGATATCCAGTGGGAGTTACCCCATTTCCTGACAGCAAAGCCCTGCTTCTTTAAACCCACCCCCACATCACTGGACACAAACCCAAGTCCTATGGGTCCTTTCGCCTAGCACCCTCTCATTCTGATCTGCCCCATGGCTCCCCATAGTGTGAGGTCTCCCCCTCAGCAACAGGCAACAAACCCAGCTTGTCCACCTACAGGTGTGTCCCTGGTGGCCTCTGGCTAGAGGACATTGACAAGAGTTAGAGGACGCTGCCTGGCCAGAGGTATGGAGTGGTGCGGAGATGGTGGTCACTGGAGGCAAGGATTAAAAAAACAAAACAAAACAGCATTTCCTTGTCTGGGCGATGAAAGAGTCATACAAAGGAATGTTCCTGAAAGTGACTGCAGGGAACAGGGCTCGAAGTATGGTAAAGTAGGAGATAGATAATAAAGCTACTGAGACAAGTAGAAGAACATCTGGAGGGAAGGAAAGATGACCTGAGCAGGAAGCACAGGCCTCAGGAGAGAAGGGGCTTCTGCAGGTGTGACAATGATATGGGAGGTGACGAGGGGCACAGGGTGTGTTCCCAGAAGGCACCACATGCCCTCATGCCTTTACTTGTGGTGTTCAGCCCTGCTTTGTACATGTTCAGTGAAAATTCCCATCTCTTCCCAAAACACGCATGAGCCTCCAGATCTGCAAAAACCAGTTCTTTCCCTGCTCTCCTGAAGGGATGGTGGGAAGAATGAGAAACTCCAACAACTGGGCCAGATGGGGTCTTCACAGCTTTGCCTATGGGATGTGATTAGGGATAAATGCAGAGGTGGGGAAGGAGGGGAAATGCAAAAGCGAACAGGTGTCCTCAGCTAAAATGGTGCGTACGTGTGTGTGTGTGTGTGTGTGTAATAAATGCCAACAGGGAAGGCTGATGGATCACAGAATTATAGGACCACTGAACAGAACCCATCAGGATCATGAAAACAAAGGAGGGTTTTCAAGTTGTCCCTGCTCCTCATCTTTGTTCCATTCTTTGGGCAGGTAGCTCTGATTTATTTCCTCTTTCTGGCTATACTGCTATCTTGCCTGTCAATTCTGAATGAGTTATAGAACCAGTGCCTTTGACTTACTTTAGATTAACTTCAGTGATCATGATCAGCTTTTTTTACTTCTAAATCAACCTTTTTTTCTTTCATTTATTCACATGAAAGACATTTATTTTTAGGATGAAAATACCTAGTAAATAATAAAACTATTGATTTTTTAAAAATAAGGTGAAGAATTGATGCTTGTAGTTTAGCAGGTCTTAACTTGCATTATCCTGAACCAAGTTTCTGACTGTATTTATATTTTCACTTATCACCAGCACTAGCAAGAAAAAGTGATTACTAAGGGATTTCTCAGGCCTGCTGGAATTGTCACAACTACTTGCTTGATTTTTCCATTATCACAGATAATGGAAAATATTCCTCTCTCAAATACTCACATAAAGCATCCATTGATATTCTCTACGGCATCGTGTCTCTGCTGCTTTATGAGCATGAACTCTTACAAAAGCGCTTAACTGGGGGTTCATGGATGGGATTTAGGGACTCAGAGAACCCTCTGAAAGTATCTAAAATTTTTATGTGTAAGCACATTTTTCTAGGCAGAGTCCAGAGTCCTCAGTCTCACTCAAGTCTACGAACACCAAGAAATGCAAACCATTCCATACGATGGAACTTTTACTTATCATCTCATCTAAGAAAACTTCTTTGCAAGTCCTGCCCCTAACAGCCTCCAACCAGACAAGATGCCCAAAGAACCCGGTCATGATGCCCATCACAGTGATCTCTATTCATTTGTTCTCCGTCTTCTCCATTAAATGATGACATCTTGAGGGCAGGGACTGTGACTTCTATTTCTCTTTCTAACACACAGCTCAGGGTACATGATATTCACTTGATAAAGGTTTGCTGTACTTACAAATTAATGAACAAGCAAGAGAGGGAGTGAATTGCCTCTAAAAGGCAGAATGCCATGTTGCAAGGTTCAAAGGTTATTCTCACTGTGAGGCTTCCCTCACCCTTCACTTAGTCACTTTCCTATTACAATGCTCATCATAAGAGCTAATTGTGTTTTGAACTTGCATGTTATAATTATTTATTCCATCTACCAAACCAAGGTCCCATATAACTAATATATAAGAAGCCACGTAACTAACACAGCACTAGGAAGGCATTCACTAAATGGTATTGTCCCTCAGTCTAGGGCATATAAAAAGGGGGTGACATGAACAGATTGAACTGTGGGCTAAACTGTGAACTGGGCAAGATGTGTATTTTGTACCCCCTACTCTCCCTCTCCTGCTCAGCCCCAACTGGGATTTTCAGCAACCTCACATGGCCTCGTGCTCCATCATCAAACCCGTCTGAAGTAGGCAGCACCAGAGAACCCTTCAAATGGAGAACACAAAGAATCACCTAGCTTGATGCCATGGTGTTCACAAGTTGCACAAGTTGCAAAGCTGTTTTCCCTCAAGTTTATGAAAACAGTACCTGAAGATGCTAACTTACTTATGAGAAAGCATTTGCTATAGACTGAATGTGCCCCCCTCCAGAAATTCCTAGGTTGAAACATGATCCCTAGTGTGATGGTGTCTGGAGGTGGGACCTTTGGGAGGTGATTAGGTCATAAAGGTGGAGCCCTCATGAATGGGACTGGTGCCCTTATGGAAGAGCCCCCAGAAAGTTCCCTCACCTCTCCTACCTCGTGAGGACACAATAAAATGATGGTGGTCTATGAACCAGAAAGCAATCTCTCATCAGACGCTGGATCTGCCAGCACCTTGATCTTGGACGTCTAGCCTCCACAACTGTGACAAATAAATCAGTGTCATTTATAAGCCACTCATTCTGTGGTGTTCTGTGAAGGCAGCCTAAATGGACTAAGACCTGGAGCCAATAGCTTGTTATGACTCCTTTCATCTCATGACCTTCTTGGTCTAACCTTTTCTCGTTCCACAAAGTTCACTTCAAGAATTGCTGCCTCCAAGAACACCCCTCCCTTTGCCTCCAGTCTGATTTGGCTGGCCCTTCTCTGTGACCCCATGGTACCACGTGACTCCTTGTGACTCAGCACTTGGAGAAGCACAAAGCAAAAGCTTACCTGGGGGCAGGTACCAAATCTTCAACTTTGAATTCCCAATGAGGTCTTAACACTTCACAGACACTCAAAGAACACTGCATGAATAAATGAACCAAAAGATGAAAGGATAAAAGCGTATTTTAGAGTGGAGGCTTAGAGAACAACACCTGAAATCTCGAAGAATCCATTTCAAGTTGTGAAGTCTGATGGTGCTGATATAGGGGACATTTTGCTGAGAGGTGCTCTTCCTAAGGGAGGGTCATCAAATTACTCTGGTGGTGGATGACACTGGCTTGTGCAGTTCTGCATCTTGACCATCAATTTGGGTGAGGCACTCAGATCAGGTAAACTGAAAAGAAGAGCTGGCATGCTCATCCAACTGGACAAGGATAAATATAGGCAAGGGGTTACAGATCGGATCAAAATGACCTGTTCTAGTTCAGGGTCTTGGCCTGAGGGTGGTTGATGTAAAAATCACTGCAAGGTAGCTCCAAGACTTGGCCCCTATCTAAGAGAATACATTATCGATATTTTGCGAAGTATAAAAATCATGCAATTATTAATGACTGGACCAATGGAAGCTAGTATCATGGGGACGGAGGTAACCACAACTCAAGAAATAAGGAAAGAGCACTGCCATATGCAACAAACAGATCCACTAGGAAGGGTGATAAGGAAGGGACCAAGCCAAGACCCACGCAGATAAACGTACAACAACAAGCATTTATTGAGGGTTTACCATACATCAGGCAAAGCTAAGAGCTGCACATCCATTATCTTATCATTAACAACAATTCTATCAGGTAAATACTATTAAAACCCCATTTTGATAAAGTAATTTAGCCAAGAAAGATCACAGGGCGAGGGTGTGGTAAAGCTGAACCCAGACAGTCTCAACAAGAGAGCTCTTAACCAGAACCACAGATGTTGCCCTAAAGATGGTCAATAATGTACATTCTAGACTTGGTTTACCCTGGTGCTGCTAGCCAAAGCAGGCCAATCTGCTTGGGGGTCAGATAACAGGCGTGTCTAAGTCATGGTGAGGCTCAAAACTACTAGGACAGCCAGTTTTCAGTTCTAGATGGCCCATGTGATTTGGAAAAGCCATCAAGGGACTGAAAAGAGAAGAGGGTTGAAAAGGGCTGAGCATAGTATCAAGACCACAACTAAACCAGCTCAGGCAAGGGCAGAGCTCAAGAACCAGCAAAGGAAAAATGAAGTGCTAGCCGGAATAGAGTTAAACATGGCAGGGATCAGAAGAGTGAGACTCTGGGCACCTGTGCCCACACAACATGGGTACACAGAGACATGCAGGTTAAGGTTGGTGGGACTTCCAGTGCATTAGCTGCCTTGGGCAGATACTGAATTATACACTCTAAAATGTGCATTTTACCTCAGAAAAGAAAAAAAAGAAAGAATAAAAAGAAAAACCCAAACCAAACCAAAACTGGGCTGTGATAAGCCTGTGGGCACAGAAGTTTGCTGACTGGGGTACACGGGGCCCTACACCAAGGAGCCACAAGGGGTTCTGAGAAACATGCCCTGTGAGGTACAGTTCATGCAGCTGAAATGTCTAAGAAAGAAAAGCTTGGGAGAATGAAACCTTGGTAGGTAATTTCCATTCTCTGAGCTACCCTACCCTTCCTGTGGGAGAAAGAGCCCCGGGATTACTCATGATGTTCTAGAAAGGTGACCTACCATTAAAGGGTGGCTAGATAAAAGAGGCTGATTGTGTTTCAATTTAAGGAAGTATTAACAACAGAGGTGGGATGAGCTCTCCCTGGAGCTGGGGCAGAGCCTGTCAATAATATTATGGAAGAAGGGAAGATGGTTCTTCAGGGAGAGTAGGGGCCAGGCAAGATGATCCTGGTATCTTTTCCAGCATTACGATTCTACAAAAATTCAGCTGTTTTGACTTCACTTTTCTCACAGAAGCCCAAAATATAGGCTCTCCTAAATAGGAGAGATGCACGTGATTTAGCAGTATCTCTTCTCATCTTGTACTACGGAAATTCACATAGAGCTTAGAAAACCAAACCACCAATGCCCACATCTATTCTTGTACCGTAAATGTGGGTACAGCAAAATTAAAATACTTATCTGAAAAAAAAATCTCCCCAGCCAAAAACAATTTTATCTGAAAACAACCTTCATAGAATTTGCTGACAATGTATCTCATGATTCTTTTTTCTCTTGGAAAAAAAGTAAACAGAATAAAAAAAAAAAGGTCAAAAGAATATTGCTGGCAAGACAGAGCTGATTAACAGAATACACTAAGAGAAAGATTAAGTAAGCAGATGTGTGTCAAGGTGAGTGGTGGCTTGGATTTACAGGACCAGAGTGCTGACCTGACAATTACATCTTGGCAGAAGCTACTCTAGGCAGAAAGAATATTTAAATAATGATAATTCGTTCCTTTTTTCAATCCCACACATATTAAGATTAATAACTCAATCTAAAGCCTAAATGGAACTAATAGGATTCATCATCCCCAAACTCACAAAATCTAGGTACAGTCTGACTTCCACGGGTATAAAAATGTGACTAAACTCCCACAGGAAACCGGTAAACATGTCTGGATGGAAAGCTCTGGATGCTAGAGAAGAACCGTATTTATTAAATTTCATTGCCTCTAGTAATTATTATGCTATAAAACAAGCTGTCGAAGAATCCTAATATTAGGGCAAGCCTAGGACTTTGATCCGCCAATTTCAGCGAGTAAACCTACTGAATAAGAGCAGAAGAAATGGGAAGAGACTGAAATATCTTGAAATATAAAGTCAATATCTTCTTATCCCAAGTATATTGCAATATGCTGTATTAGCCTGATTGACTATTCTGGGGAAAAAAAAAAGAGAAAGGCACACTCAGCTAGAGTTCTGGAAGTATTTAATGAAGGGACTACTTACAGAAGTGCCGGTAGCTTGGAGGAAATTAACCAAAAAGTGGTGACATAACCAGCCTCGAGGGAGATTTCATCCACCCTGGGGCTTGAAGGGCAAGAGGACAAGAGTGAGTGCTAGATCCCAGTGGGAGCTGGAGAGGTAAGTGAGGGGCTCCCAGGGAGGATCTGCCCTCACAGAGGGGTGTGGTCCTGCTCAGAACTGCAGGAAGGAGTAGGACAGAGGTGAGAACCACAAACACCTGACCTTCCTCTCCTCCTACACTCTGATGTCTAGCTCCCCCTGGCCAGGTCCCCTTTGGAGGTGGCAGGCAAGAAAGCACGGGTGATACAGTCCGCAGGAGTCAGGACTCACCCGGCTAGCAGCACAGAGCGGAGAAGCGGAAATGGAGGAGAGGATGTAGATGCAGATGATGCAGCACAACGGCTTTTCCGTTCCCAGGGAAGCTGGGGTCAACTCACCATTAATGGAGATGCCCCCACACGTGTCATGGAGTCCAGCATCTTGTTTCAGGAAAGCAACTCAAAGATCTAGCCTCTTTCGAGTAGGGCATGTCAGTAATATCCGACTGACTTAATCTAATTCCTGCATGCTTCTGTGTCTTAACAGTCTTCCTATATCACTTTACTGCAATTCAGGTCCCACAACATGCTTCATACCTGATACTCCCCATGTGACCCTTGAGAGTTGTTAAATCATATACATGTCATTTTTACCATAAAAGCTTAGATTTTTTTTATTATGTTATGTTAATCACCTTACATTACATCACTAGTTTTTGATGTAGTGTTCCATGATTCATTGTTTGCATATAACACCCAGTGCTCCATTCAGTACGTGCCCTCTTTTTTTTTTTTTTACATAGTCTCTTTTTTTATTGTTA
Source organism: Halichoerus grypus (assembly GCF_964656455.1). Lineage (NCBI taxonomy): Eukaryota > Metazoa > Chordata > Mammalia > Carnivora > Phocidae > Halichoerus > Halichoerus grypus. The sequence goes on from NC_135723.1 coordinate 54,505,316, forward strand.
TGTTAATCCCCATACAGTATGTGCCCTCTTTAATACCCATCACCAGGCTAACCCATCCCCCCACCCCCCTCCCCTCTAGAACCCCCAGTTTGTTTTTCAGAGTCCATAGTCTCTCATGGTTCATCTCCCCCTCCGATTCCTGCCCCCCTTCATTTTTCCCTTCCTACTATCTTCTTTTTTTTTTTTAACCTATAATGTATTATTTGTTTCAGAGGCACAGGTCTGTGATTCAACAGTCTTACACAATTCACAGCACTCACCATAGCACATACCCTCCCCAATGTCTATCACCCAGCCACCCCATCCATCCAAACCCCCACCACTCCAGCAACCCTCAGTTTGTTTCCTGAGAGTAAGAATTCCTCATATCAGTGAGATCATATGATACATGTCTTTCTCTGATTGACTTATTTTGCTCAGTATAATACCCTCCAGTTCCATCCACGTCGTTGCAAATGGCAAGATTTCATTCCTTTTGATGGCTGCATAATATTCCAAAAAGCTTAGATTTTGATAAATATTTCCCAGAAAGTCCTCCTCTAGTTTCAGTATGAAAGTTTGTGGTTGAAGAGCAGATTTGGGGGTGAGGATGAAGGGGAGAATAGAGAGGAGAAGTGGCAGGACAAATTCTACTCTGATATTAGCTACATGAGAACAGGGGTTTGGTCTGTTTCATTCTCTGTGCTGTTGTCACTGTCCAGAACAACACTACCTATTAAATGAATGAATAGCATGGTGAATTATGGATGCATGCACTGATATTATACATCAGAACGGCCCAAGATCAAGGACAGAGAGATTGGGAGAGGTAAGGAGTCAGAGGTTCAGCTACAGAGGGACTCAGTCCAGATAGCAGGTTAGGGCAGAAAGGAGAAATTCAAGCTACAAGTCTGCAGGACCAAAGGACAAGACCTAGGCCACCTGTAGCTAGGAACCAGTTGCTCCAAAGTCAGATGGAGGCAAAGAGTCTGATTAATGGACTCAGCTCCCCCATCACAGGAATGACGCTTAATTCTGACTCCGAGATTTCTTGAGGCACTCTCATCCAGGGACAGCCCTGTCCTCACAGAGAATCTGGGTTCACAGCTGCAGAGGTGGCCTCAAACTATCCTGAGTGGACAGAAGTTACAGGGTTTGCCTTATCTAGAGTAAAATCCTACAACCATTTAATGGCTGTGTTCCAGGAGAAGAAATGTACTCCCCAAATCCCAAACCGTCATTTGAAATATGAGGATATTATACCTCTCAGAAGGTTTTTAGGCACTAAAAAAGACTGTGTTTGCAAAAGGCCTAGCGTAGTCCCACCCAACTACCCTTTTATCACAAATGACTAGGTAAAATAATTTAACAATCAACACACCTTCCTAACCTCCCTTCCACCAGACCCCATGCCAGAGGTATGGTCCATTTCTATTTCATTGGTAATTATCAATTCTTAGCACAAAAATTAAACTCAGATGATGATAGCCCTTCAAAGAACCTATGACCTGAATCCAATTAAACTGACAGTCATCAGGGTGAAGACAGACCTGCCTGGGTTCAAATCTTAGACTTGCCACTTACGAGCTGGGAGGTCTTAACAAGGTTGTCCAATCTCTCTCAGCATCAGTTTTCCTGCCTGTGAAATGGGATAATATCTACCTTATTGACCCAACTATGAGTGCTAGACATAGAGAAAGCCCTCAATAAATGGATGCATAAAAACATACAAACTGTATTGTAACTGTATGCCATCCATCTGTATGCCAGGCCATTTTGGTATATTAACACCGAAATGTTACAAATTGAATTTGTATCAGGGCCTTGCTACAATTTTGTTCATGTGTATGTGTGTTTAAACATTATCCATATTTAAAGAAACACAAATAATGTCCTCAAACTTTTTCAGTTGCATTGAAAACTACTCCCCATGGTGCTGTAAGCACCACAGAGAGCCAGAGGCCATCACAGCAAGTTAATTACAGAGCTCACTGAACCTGGAGGAAAGAAGGCTGCAAGCCCTTCTGCTAGAGAACTGGGATCAGGATCAAGAAAATGGATCACTCTCGTGGGAATGCAGGGTTGTTTCTCTCTGGCGCCCACCTCACCCCTCAACCCTAAGTCTCACTTGCCAAGAAACCATACACTTCTAGAAGCGAAAATCTAAGAGAAGGGAGAGAATGAATTTCAGTTGTCTCTGACTCTTACATTTTTTAAAATAAAATTTCAAGAGTTAGTTAATGTGAGGAGTAGTCAGCAGTGTTTAGCATTAGCAAATCTAAAGCATAAACAGGATAAAACAACAGCAGCAATAAACAAGGTGTGAGGTCGCCATGGTCAGTGGGGTGAGGGCACCGAACACGATGGCTTCTGTTGATTTTCTGTCCCAGATACGATGGTCATTTCATTCTGCTAAGACTCACGAGTGACATACACTCGCCCTAGTTAGTGGGCCTGAGGAAATATACAAAGGGTCAGCCAGGAATCACCAAGACTCACCTCTAGGCTTCTCTGGAATTAAGAAGTCTAGGTCAAAGGCAATTGAGGGCATTGCCTTGTACATACATGATCTGATAGAGGCCTATTTGAAGGTAATTCAGAAGATAGGAGGATGCTTCAAGTTCTAAATTAGATCTGTGAACATTTCCTAACACGTGGAAGAAGAAAGGGAAAAAATTCAATGACTGGGGTCACTGGAGAAAAACTGTCAATATTCTGAAAATATGAATTCCATCAATCCATGGCATCCATGCAGACTGAAACATTTGTGACATACCTCAAAAAACTGAGATGACTTTAGTGCTGAGAACAGCACTTATTTCTACCTCTCAGTATTGGGGGTTTTTTTTGGAAACAAAACTGTATGTTTTTAGTAACATATAATGTATTATTTGTTTCAGGGGTACAGGTCTGTGATTCATCAGTCTTACACAATGCACATACCCACCCCAATGTCCATCACCCAGCCACCCCATCCCTCCCACCCCCTACCACTCCAGCAACCCTCAGTTTGTTTCCTGAGATTAAGAGTCTCTTGCGGTTTGTCTCCCTCTCTGGTTTCATCTTGTTTCATTTTTCCCTCCCTTCCTCTCTGATCCTCTGTCTTGTTTCTCAAATTCCTCATATCAGTGAGATCATATGATACTTGTCTTTCTCTGATTGACTTATTTTGCTTAGCATAATACCCTCTAGTTACATCCACATCATTGCAAATGGCAAGATTTCATTTTATTGATGGCTGCATAATATTCCATTATATATATATAAACCACATCTTCTTTATCCATTCACCTGTTGATGGACATCTAGGCTCTTCCATAGTTTGGCTATTGTGGACATTGCTGCTATAAACATTGGGGTGCATGTACCCCTTCAGATCCCTACATTTGTATCTTTGGGGTAAGTACCCAGTAGTGCAATTGCTGGGTCATAGGGTAGCTCTATTTTCAACTTTTTGAAGAACCTCCATACTGTTTTCCAGAGTGGCTGTACCAGCTTGCATTCCCACCAACAATGTAGGAGGGTTCCTCTTTCTCTGCATACTTGCCAACATCTGTCGTTTCCTGACTTATTACTTTTAGCCATTCTGACTGGTGTGAAGTCATATCTCATTGAGGTTTTGATTTGGATTTCCCTGATTCCGAGTGATGTTGAACACTTCTTCATGTGTCTGTTGGCCATTTGGATGTCTTCTTTGCAGAAATGTCTGTTCATGTCTTCTGCCATTTCTTGACTGGATTATTTCTTCTTTGGGTGTTGAGTTTGATTAAGTTCTTTATAGATTTTGGATACTAGCCCTCTATCTGATCTGTCATTTGCAAATATCTTCTCCCATTCTGTCAGTTGTCTTTTGGTTTTGTTGACTGTTTCCTTTGCTGTGCAAAAGCAAATGGTCCAGTTTCATTGTTCCGCATGTGGCTGTCCAATTTTCCCAACACCATTTGTTGAAGAGACTGTCTTTTTTCCATTAGACATTCTTTCCTGCTTTGTTGAAGATTAGTTGACAGTAGAGTTGAGGGTCCATTTCTGGGCTCTCTATTCTGTTCCATTGATCTATGTGTCTGTTTTTGTCCCAGTACCATACTGTCTTGATGATGACAGCTTTGTAATAGAGCTTCAAGTCCGGAATTGTGATGCCACCAGCTTTGCCTTTCTTTTTCAACATTCCTCTGGCTATTCAGGGTCTTTTCTGGTTCCATACAAATTTTAGGATTATTTGTTCCATTTCTTTGAAAAAAGTTGATGGTATTTTGATAGGGATTGCATTAAATGTGTAGATTGCTCTAGGTAACATAGACATTTTCACAATATTTGTTCTTCCAATCTGTGAGCATGGAACGTTTTTCCATTTCTTTGTGTCTTCCTCAATTTCTTTCATGAGTATTCTATAGTTTTCTGAGTACAGATTCTTTGCCTCTTTGGTTAGATTTATTCCTAGGTATCTTATGGTTTTGGGTGCAGTTGTAAATGGGATCGACTCCTTAATTTCTCTTTCTTCCATCTTGTTGTTGGTGTATAGGAATGCCACTGACTTCTGTGCATTGATTTTATATCCTGCCACTTTATTAAATTCCTGTATGAGTTCTAGCAGTTTTAGGGTGGAGTCTTTTGGGTTTTCCACATAAGGTATCATGTCATCTGCAAAGAGTGAGTGTTTGACTTCTTCTTTGCTGGTTCGGAAGCCTTTTATTTCTTTTTGTTGTCTGATTGGTGAGGCTAGGACTTCTAATACTACGTTGAATAGCAGTGGTGATAGTGGACATCCCTGCCGTGTTCCTGTCACTATTGGTTTATCTTGATGGCCGTCAAAATACAATACATAGGTTACCTGAGATTTAAAAAAATACCTGAAATCTTGCTTCCTAGGAGATTTTACAAAAATGACAAATATAAATGTTAATAGAGATACCTTCTAGCTTCCAAGTATTCTCAAATCATTTCAAGTGTGTGTGTGTGTCTATGTATGTGTGTGTGTGTGACATACGTGTAGAGTTATTCTACAGGGAAAATATCCTGACACTCTCCCCAAGCAGCCCAGAGATGGGATGATAACCTATGCTAAATTATGACTCAGACTAAGTTTCCACATTCTGTCTGCAGATATAGTTGTCACTTGGGGTTTGAAAAATTCACAATAGCAGTTTTATAGAAGCCTTTAAAATCTGAGTAACAAGAGGATAGTATGGATTTTTAGAGCAGCACTTGATAGCTAGCCCTGTTTCCTATCACTGTGTCTTCTCCTCCCAAATTCCTCTTGTAGGAAATTCACATGTTTGAAAATACTTCTTGATTAAATTAAAACCTAATTTATAAACTGAAGTTACTTGAAAAAGCTAGCTCTTAACTCTGAATAGACCCAGCAGAAGTATTCTTCAAATTTAAAAAGTAGTGAAAAAAAAAAAGTAGTGAATACTTAAAATTCGCTAAGAGTAGATCTTAAATGTTCTCACCACACACACACCCATGTAACTATGTGAGGTATGGATACGTTAATTAGCTTCATTGTGATAGTCACTTTACAATGTATACATATATCAAATCATCCCATTGTATACTTTAAATATATATGGTTTCTACTTGTCAATTATACCTTAGTAAAGCTATAAAACATTTTTTAATAAAAAATTTAAAAAGTATAAAATAATATGCTTGGAAAACGGAAAGGCTTCAAGTCAAGGAACTCTGTAGCTCTTTCCAAATCTCTTTTGTGTGTATGTAAATGTGTGTTTACAGATGTGTGCACGCCCATGCATGCATTTGTAACTTCAGGGAGGGCAAAGCAGTAATAAAAGAGGCAGCCTGAACATTTATGCAAGTTAGGGAATGAAAAATTCCTAGTTAGCGTAGCAACTGCTAGATCATATGGCATGGGGGCAAGGAGATACAAGCAATGTAAGTAAATACTCTTGTTTTTTCACGTTTTGTACATTCCTTGGTGTTTTTAGAGAGGTACACGTTTGGTCTCTGCCGTAACCATCTCAGAAACCTCATTTCACAGTTTGAAAGCAGACTGGGAGAAAGGTAGGATTGTGTCACTCCTGGTTCACTGTAGAACCATAGAAGGTTGGTATTAAAATACATCAAAGGAATTTAAAATGCAATGAAATATTGCTAACTCTTTGAGAGGCAAACAAACAAAATTAGAAGGTAAAAAAAAGAGAGACTTGGTTAAAATAAGAGAAAAATAAAAATCGTTGCACAGTATCGGTCTTTCTCCTTTTTTTTCTGGGGTGGGGCTGGGGGTGTGGGAAGAGAAGATGAACTGAAAAGAAACGGAAGTACTTCAGGGATAATACAAAAACATTTTCTATTTTTCTGAGTATCAACTTGCACTTCGGGTACCAAAGAGGATTGAAATCATCATAAACAAACCTGCCTAGGTAAGATCCTTACTCCATCAGCTGTGACTCATTGAAGATTGAAAGCTCGTGTCTATTCTTTACCAAGTATGAATTCTCCCAAAGGCTTGTCTACATACACTTACAAACTGGCTGTTGTTGATGAACCTCTTTGTCTTTTCTGCTTGTCATTTCCAGGTGAATTCCCTGTAGTACAAAACCTTTCATTTAAAGCTGAAAATTTCCAAAGAACTGGAAGCCTGGAGCTGGTACAACTTCGGATTTGCACCAATTTGGTTTGGGTGCGTGAACTGGAGAAACATTTCAAATCATCCACAATTGCCTTCTCTACTGGATTCAGGTCCACAAATATTGATTGAAAGCCTAGTGCTAAACACTGGGGATAAAAGTCCAAATAAAAATGGGGATTACCCTCAAAGAATAAATTCTTTACAGGAGAGATATAAATCTGCATTTTTTTAAATTTTATTTTATTATGTTATGTTAATCGCCATACATTACATCATTAGTTTTTGATGTAGTGTTCCATGATTCATTGTTTGCATATAACACCCAGTGCTCCATTCAATACATGCCCTCTTTAATACCCATCACCAGGCTGACCCATCCCCCCATCCCCTCCCCTCTAGAACGCTCAGTTTGTTTCTCAAAGTCCATATTTTTTTAAGGAGTGGTTTGGAGCGAGGCTGTGGATAGTGGTTCATTAATGAACTTAGCCGGTATAAATAACTAGGCCACTTTCTTGTTACTTCTAGGAGTTCAAGGCAGTAGATCCAACATTTTTTTAGTTTGTCATTATTTGGGAATTGCATTTCTCAATCCTCCTCAGGACATTCTGAACTCAGAAAAACAATTCCAAATATTTAATGACTTGACATGAAATATAACTATGATACCCTGAGAGCAGAGATACTTCTAGCTGGATATGCTAGATCAGCCATCTGTCCCATATCAACGCTATTTCACAAAGAGTAAATTTTTAGAAGTTCTATCCACGTGAGTATTTTTAGAACATAAAAGAACAGAATGATTCTTGGCATTGATAGGCACGTTCAATCAGAGTAAAAAAAGCTACTGAAAGCTTCCTGGGTAATCGATTGTTATCTGCTATAAAATGGCAACAATTTCCCAAAAAGTGTTCAACACTCAAAAGCATGGATGTTGCTGAATTGGGGAGGGGGGTGGTGCTAGAAGAATTTCAGAGCTAGAAGAAATCTTAGATCTCTAATCTCCTAACCTTATAGATGAGAAAAGTCAAGCTCAGAGGGGTAATGTGATTCATTAAATTTGTACTCAATATATTTAATTTGGAGGAAATTTGTTAACAGAATTTCAATTCCTCCAGAATACAATGGATTTTTTAAAAATGTCGGTAACAAAATAGTAAATTAATTGAAGAAAAATTTTATATGTGATAGGTAATCAAGAAATTTCACTTTTACATTATAAAAATAAATCCCAGCTATGTTAAAGACTTGAGTGAAAAGTTCAACTCTAAAAGAAATAGAGAAAATAAAATTGAATATCTGGCCACAGAATGGGGAAGGACTTTTTTATTTTAAGGGTATTTTTAAAAATTAAAAAATGTAGAGTGCCTGGGTGGCTTAGTCGTCAAGCGTCTGCCTTCAGCTCAGGTCATGATCCCAGTGTCCTGGGATCGAGCCTCACATCAGGCTCCCTGCTTGGCGGAGAGCCTGCTTCTCCCTCTCCCACTCCCCCTGCTTGTGTTCCCTCTCTCACTGTCTCTCTCTCTGTCAAATAAATAAGTAAAATCTTAAAAAAAAAAAAAAAAAGAGAGATCCCGGTTCAGCAGAGAGTCTGCTTCTACCCACCCCCCTTTCTGTGCCCCTCCCCCGTTCACATGCTCTCTCACGAACTCTCTATATAAAAATAAATAAATCTTAAAAAAAAATTTAAAAATGTGAAGCAACAGTTTTGCATATATATATACACACACACACACATATACATACATACATATATGTAAAGAAATAAGAAACAAATGGGGGAAAACTACATGCAACAAACAGGATTTATACCCTTAATAATATAAAGAGCTTATTCAGATCAATGAGGAAAATTCCAATGGAAAAATGGGCAAAGGAGGTGAATGGGTTATTTACAGAAGAAAGATAATGGATTGATAGAAATTGCAAATATCCAACCTCACAAGAAATATAAATTTGAACAAGATAATACTTCCCCCCATCAACCTAAAAAAAATAATTAATTTCTCCCCCTGAGAATCATAATGCTCAATGAAGGTAAGGGTGAGAGCATTACAAAGCAAGTACTTTCATGTATTGCTGATGTAAGTGAAAACTGGCACAAGCTTTATGGAAAGTAACTGAGCAAAAACATAAAAGAGATTAAAACAGTTCAAACCTATAAGTAGAAATTACTCAGCTAGGAATTTATCCTTAAGAAATATAAAATTAGGTAAAAAGTTTTCTAGAGATATGCATGTCAGATCATTTGTAACAGCAAAATCTTGTAAACGTATTTTTGTCCAAATGGAAGGGTGATTAAGTAAAGTATGCCATGAAAACATAAGGAAAGACTCATAATGTATATACTGATATGGGTAAGGGAGGGGGAATCATGGTTAGTTTTCACTAAATTTTTCTTCCTTGTAGCTTTCTATTATTACTAAGTTCTCTGCAAAACGCATGTATTACTTCTACAAGTAGTAGAACAATTTTAAACAAAAAAAATCTTTCACAGAAATGTGCTATAAATTCTAGCAAGTTGCCTGATCTCTTGTTCTTGACTGTTAAACACTTATAAACCTCTTCAAGAAGCTTGCTTTCAAAGTGCTCAACATCTCTTGGCATCAGGGAAATCCAAATCAAAACCTCAATGAGATACCACCTCACACCAGTCAGAATGGCTAAAAGTAACAAGTCAGGAAACGACAGATGTTGGCGGGGATGTGGAGAAAGGGGAACCCTCCTACGCTGTTGGTGGGAATGCAAGCTGGTCCAGCCACTCTGGAAACCAGTATGGAGGTTCCTCAGAAAGTTGAAAATAGAGCTACCCTATGACCCAGCAATTGCACTACTGGGTATTTACCCCAAAGATACAAATGTAGGGATCCGAAGGGGTACGTGCACCCCGATGTTTATAGGAGCAATGTCCACAATAGCCAAACTATGGAAAGAGTCAAGATGTCCATCAACAGATGAATGGATAAAGAAGATGTGGTATACACACACACACACACACACACACACACACACACACACACACACACACAATGGAATATTATGCAGCCATCAAAAGGAATGAAATCTTGCCATTTGCAACGACGTGGATGGAACTGGAGGGTATTATACTGAGCGAAATAAGTCAATCAGAGAAAGACATGTATCATATGATCTCACTGATATGAGGAATTCTTACTCTCAGGAAACAAACTGAGGGTTGCTGGAGTGGTGGGGGGTGGGAGGGATGGGGTGGCTGGGTGATAGACATTGGGGAGGGTATGTGCTATGGTGAGCGCTGTGAATTGTGTAAGACTGTTGAATCACAGACCTGTACCTCTGACACAAATAATACATTATAGGTTTAAAAAAAAAAAAAGATAGCAGGACGGGAAAAATGAAGGGGGGGGGAATCGGAGGGGGAGACGAACCATGAGAGACAATGGACTCTGAGAAACAAACTGAGGGTTCTAGAGGGGAGGGGGGTGGGAGGATGGGTTAGCCTGGTGATGGGTATTAAAGAGGGCATGTATTGAATGGAGCACTGGGTGTTTTATGCAAACAATGAATCATGGAACACTACATCAAAAACTAATGATGTAATGTATGGTGATTAACATAACATAAAAAAGAAAGAAGTTTGTTTTCAGAAACAAAATCAATCAGTAAAACAGGTCCAGAGCTACATACAATATACTATTTAAAAAAAAAATATTTTGTAGTTGGGGCACCTGGGTGGCTCAGTCAGTTAAGCGTCCAACTCTTGATCAGGTCATGATCTCAGGGTCCTGGGATGGAGCCCTGTGGTGGGTTCCCCACTCAGCTGGGAGTCACAGCTTGTCTCCCTCTCCCTCTGCCCCGCCCCCGTGCTCTCGCACTTGCACTCTCTCTCTCTCTCATAAATAAATCTTTTAAAAAAATTTTTTGTAGCTAGAAAGTGGGAGGAAGGGAAAATGGTAAATGCCAACAATATGTAAGCTTCTTTAGATTTGAGATTTATTATCTTTTGCCTTTTATGATTTATGTCCTTTCCCAGTCATAACCCAGGAAGTAAAAAAGATGATGCTTAATTTAGCAAATGTCTCAAAGGAATGTGAGACAACAATTCTCTGGAAACAAATACCTTATTCAACGTACGCCCCTTTCTTTCTTCCCCGTGCAGAGTGCTTTTCACTTTCCCGTCTTTGTTTTCTCCCTCACTAACTAGAGGGTGCCTTTGGGGCTCAAATCAGATCTTGTGCACTCCTGTTCTATTTTGTGTGGTGCCTGGTTCATAGGTGCTCAACAAACGCTTTTCTCAATGAAGGAAGGCAAGACTAAATTAATCTTAGCCAGGTATTTAAAAAATTTGCTCTATATTTGAAAAGGACAAAGTTCTAATGAGCTTAAAAATTTGGCCCTCAACGAAGTTAATTTTATGTGTAATGGCTGTAAGCTTTAGCAGTAAGCTAAAGAGCTATCTGGCTGCTACCCATCCTCACCTGGTAGGATTCTTTCTAATCATCTCTATGAGCTCAAGCATGGGAATCCGAAATAAGCTGCTAATGGACAAACTAAATGTCTGATGAGGGATGCTGGCTTCTGTCTGATGATCTCAGTGCAGTTAGGTAAGTTACCGAATTCACCAGTGTTGATGGGTCACCACATTCAACCAAGGAATGCATATTCAATTCACTCTGGGTCTTCCATAAGCCTGGGCTACCTAACTCTTGTTTTTAGGGACCCCCAGACTGATATGCCTGCAGCCTGCTCCCCTCTGTCACTCAGAAGGAAGAGAAGTTATTCCTGGCTTTTCTATTCTGGACTGAAGTAGTCTCAAAACTTAGGTTTAGGCCAAAAGGGACCAACAGAAATCTCTTTCACTACATTCTTCCCCAAAGATTCTGAAGTCGCCAGATGTGGTACATAAGAGCAGAGGTTGGGGCAAAGATGCAGCAGTGGCAAGCCATAGCAGGGCGGGCACAGGGGAATAAGCAGCTGCAGGTGTTGAGTATACCTAGGGCCCTCTGATCTTCAGTAACAAGGATCTTTCCAGGGTGTGGTGAGCTTTTCTCAGGTCTATGCATATCTCTTCCCTATGGCCAAGATTATGAGTAATACTGAAGGACAGGAGTTTGAGATTTACTGAGTTGGGACGGAAATGGAATCTACTTAAAATTGAGATAAGTCAGACTTGATTACCAAATTATAATGGAAATGGCATTTAATAGTTCAACGAGTCATAAAAGGTTTCTGTCCACAAGCATCTGGCATTAAAGTATATGCCTCAGAAGACAATCAGAATAAAATTGGCTCTCTGTTTCGTTCCACGGTTTCCTCTCTTGGATTTTAAGTCTGTATTCTGCCTCATCCAAGCTCAAATCCTTCCCTTTACCACCTTGATGGCTTATCCCTTAACCTCAAACCTGTAGGTATAAATCAGCGCCAGCTTGGGCCCATGTGTGCTACCGTGTCTGTCATTCTGTTTTCTGTAGCTCTACTCACTCACATCTTTTAACGCTCCGGTCATACAAGTTACTAGAGGAAACAGTATTATCTCCATGGCTTCAATTACCCTCTTGGTTCCCATGTTTTTGGAGTTGTATCTGAGTATTGTTTTAATACTGAGTTTAATTTTTGGATCTCTGACTCCCTATGGGTATTTAATGAGAAGCACTGGATGATCCCATTTATTTTTTGCTGACAAAATTTTTTGTGCCTTTCAGGAGTTGCTGTGTTAATTTTCTGATAGGGTAACTGCGAATAAGCAGGGGAGAAACAGTTCATCAGAAATATTTTATGGGGGCAAGGGTCATTTCAATCAGGCTAGCCTCACTTTAGGTCCCCACAAAATCCATCTTTAGGAACACATATAAAAACACAAAGAGTGAATCGCAACTTTCTCTAACAAACCTGAAAGATCTCCAGCTATTATTTTTATTAATGATTTTTTTGGCTTCTGATAACAGAGGTTAAAAGGTATCTATTTTACTAAAAGAATATTATCAATGGAAATTTTTCTAACCTTTCCTTGCGATTAACAAACTCCCAACAGAATTAATGGATTGTATAGTATTTATTGCCCATTTTAGAGGAAACTCTTTATAATCCTATTTAGCAGGTGCCAGTTTTTGAACGCAAGTTTTTTCTTACCCAAACAATCAAGACACAGGATATCTAAAGTTCTTTCCAATGGCTATGACTCTCAGAGGAAAACTCCAGGATACTCAGACTGATTGCAAAAAATAATGCATCATCACAATCCCCCGACTTGTAATAACAGTAAGTTCACTGAGCAGGGAGAAAGTGATAGCATCCATCAAGCATAAAATTCAGTTTGGGATTTTATTATGCATTGCACCATTTGGGGATCATTAGACTTCTCTATTCATATGAGTATCAATATGAAGCTTGTTTTACCTTTATAAATCCTAGCTAAGGCAAGATCATGAAAGGTTTAAAGACTCATTTGCCTAAAGTACCATTCTCTCCTCTCACTGACTGCACAGGGCCAAAATTTTACCTTGCCATATTCTACCCTACCCCCACCTTTGCAATCACCAAGATACGCTCTTATGACTCATTAAGTTTTCATGAGCCTCCTTACAAATCCCTACCCCCAAGCCACTTCCTGCCATCTTAATTGTCTTATTATCACCATTATTCTCTCCCTCTATGTGTTTCTTGGATCTCCAGGAGCCCCTGATCTTTTATTCTGACTCAGCTTGCTTCAATCATGCCCAGCCATTCCTGGAACCTGAATAAAGAGGACATTTACAAGGGTTTGTTAAAATTGTTGAGCCTTGTTCACTTAATCATATACAAAGGTACCCTAAATGAATCTACATGCCATATCCTATTTCTCCATTTTTTTAATACAGTAGGAAAGTACTTGAAAACAACAACAACAACAACAACAACAACAAATTAAGAAACCTATTCCACGTAAACCTAAGTGCTGTACATCAATTTCTACAGACTAAAACAAGTCTTTTCTGCTTCAGCCGTGGAATGGACTTTTTTTTTTAAATGAAAGACAAATTTTTATGTAATGAAAATTAAGAACATGGTCATGTTTTAAGTAAAATACAGGTATTTAATGTGATTTATCAGAGAAATATGTACTGTACACTTGCCCACAGTCTGTTATGTTCTGTTATGATATTTTAAGCAATCTTCTATTTTTGCTATCTTAAAACAACATTTAGGGCTGCTGTATGCCAGATGGAATTTTTTCCTTTCCATCCATTTCCCATTGCAAAAGGAAAAAAAAGTTCTTTGCATCTTACATGGAAATCTTTTCTACATTTGTCTTCCTCATCTTTATCAACTGAAGTACTTGAATCACTCAGAAATCACCAAGCTTGGGCGGAATCAGTATGAGGTAAATATCATACAGCAGCGTGTGTATTTGGAGTGAGCGTACAAGCCTGTGTGGTATTCACTAACGGAAGTATTCACACGACATGCAAGCTCAAAATCCACTTCTATAAAAACAGGACCAAATCACAGTCAACTTTTTTAAGAAAATGATGATAGAGTGGTATATTTTAGGGTAAAGCTAATGAACTAGAATTGAGCTATAATTGGACATTCTGTCTTCCCAGGGACTTAGCTCAAGTCTGGACTTGAGCTCCTCACATGAAATCCTTAGTTGATGCTGGGGACTGCTTCGTGTAAAACCAACAGAGAGGACCACGAGAAAAGGGAGTGAGCGTGACCCATTCTTCTCCTACAAACCCATTCCCAGGGTGCAGTAGAGCAATCTCCAAAATTTGAATGTAATCACCTTTTTCTCTCTTGCGTATTAAATTCACAAGAGCTCAAAGGTATTTTGTGAATAGCACACAGTTTTTGGGTGCCATGCTCCGGCCACTTGGTTCTGCCTCTGGAGCTGCAGCATCCCTCTGTGCGTGAGCCCTTCACATCGTCCTCACCACGCGGCGCTTCCTCCGCCTGAAACGCCTGTCTTTCCTCACTTCTCCTCATAATGCTTCCGCCCTTCAGAGTCTGTCTTCCTCAGGGACCTGTGCATGTCTCCCTAGACCCGTTGAGCTCCCTGTGACAGGCTTCCATAGCACTCTGCATAACGCTTATCCCCCAGGTAACCGTGAATTCAGCCTCAGAATTTCCTGCAGTGCTAGCTCTCCAAAGGCAGTGATGTATCAGGGCGTCCCGCGAGAATGAAAGCACATTTTAAGTTGGTACCTATGTCTCCCTTCTCCCTGAGATCTCTTCACGTTTTTATTTCTCCAAGCCTCAGTGGTACACAATTGTCATGAAAGACTGTCTGTCTGTGAAGGATTGTCTGTCTGTCTGCACATCTTTTCCCTACCTTTTTGTCATAAAGCATCCATTAGAAACTCAAATGGAACTCAACTACCAAAGATTTCCAGTGTGATCTAATCAGACAACCATCTGGAAGGTAATAATATTGTTTTATTAATTGTAATGCAGATCAGGCCTTGATGGGGGTAGAATAGGAAAGAATGTAAGGTTGCTCAGGGTCTGGAGTGAGATATGCCCACGGAGGGGGCCATAAACCAAAGAAAAGTAACCTATTTCTCGGTATCTCATTTTAATGATATCTCAGACATTCTAGAGATGATATGGCTATTTTAATTTTATAAGAATAAGAACTTAATAAACCTAGGCAGCAGCATCTGTCCCAGGGGGAATACAAGATCTTCAAGAATGTGATTTTGATAAATCTATCAGAGCCACTACCACTTTTCCTAATTGGGCCTTTTAAAATAAACTTGAGTATTTTCAGAAAAATAAACAAATACTCTAATGACAAATCCCTCTCTTCAAAAACGCTGAAACTCATTTTTTAAAAATAAATGTCAGGACTTGCAGTGGGCTTCTTGTGGGAACTTAAAAATATAGCTAATGAGCAGATGGCTCTACCAGACAGCATGAGCACATCGCTTTCACGGGCAGCTTGGCTGCCACTCTTCTGGTAAGTAAGTAAGTAAGTAAGTAGATAGATAGATAGATAGATAGATAGATAGATAGATAGATAAAAATCCCAACAAAACTAGAATTTAAAGAACGCATGGAGGGAACCAAACTTGTAAAGCTTGCCGTCTAATGGAGAAGAGCACAGATTGTTGCATCTGTGAAAAATGTTTATCAGAGGCACTTCCTTCTCTCTCAATGCCTGTGAAAGTATTTAAACACTTGATTAAATACTGTCTTGGATGATTCCTTGTTTTCCATGTGTGAATTCTCCCCGCCCCCTCCCAGCTCAACTGTAAACTTCTTAGAGGCATGAACTCCCTTCTGCCATTTTTGTCTTATTCTGTGGCCATATTAATCCTGATCGAAAATGAACTAAAACTGATGTTCATTCAAGGCAATCTCTCTCCTATGAAAAGGTACTTTAGTACCAAACCAACACAAAGTCAAGATTCTGTTATTAAGAAAAACAACATCTTTTCTATATAGCGATTTCTCAGTTTATAGGAGGGCAACTTAATATATGATGAATTGGCTATCACATCTGAATCCCGGCTTTCGTTATTAAGCAGTGATGTTGTAAAACTCTGTATTTAAGTAGTTTCTTGGTTAAACGAAATTACTGATAAACTTTAAATAATGCCATGATTGCTCTTAACTTCACTAGATATATAATGCAAGTTTGAATAAAGAATGGTAAAACCACCTTTGCTTTTAGTATTTCATACAGAGTAAAAACAGGGCTTTCACCTTATACTTAGCCTTATTTTTTAAACAAAGTAAGAGGCCAAACGAAAGTTGGAAAAAGGCAGAGACTAACTTTTAATAGGTGAAATAAGAGGGACAGCTGCCAGGATACCCCAAACCACTTCTCCCCTAGTCGTCCGTGAACAAGGGACCCTTTGACGTAGGCAGAATTCCAGGATGAGGCTGCAGGAAACAGGGAAAAGGAAGCCCCGGTCGAGGCTGAGTGATAGGGACCCTACCCTGGCAGCGGGCTATGCCAAGATTCAGTTTCAGCAAAATCCCCTTCCCACCCATTTTTCAGAAGTGAATGAGAAAAGGGGAAGGAAGTAGGGTGGGTCCTCAGACTTAACAAAGGAACTGAAGAAAACGGGTGGGAGGAGGGCGGGCTATGGGCCGAGTCCCTAGGGAAAGGGCTGCTTAGCACATACATTCCACAGATCCACACTTCTTCAGTTTGGAAATGAGGAACTCGGTTTAGCAACCACTACTGGCATTTCTACTCTCCAAGTTAATACACTATAAAGCTACATGTTAGGAAAAAATAGTTCTGGTTTTCTGGTCAAGAGTATGGTTGTATTCCAGGAAAGAAAAAAAAAAGGGGGACCCACCTCTAGATAAATACTTTAATACAGTTATCTCACAGATACGAAAATATGAATAGTTTACTTGCTTTTCAAATCTAAGTTAGGACTCAAACTGAGCAAGCACCTTAGCATTCTCTTTTCTCTAATCCTTCCCGTATCTGCCACCACCATCCCTTCAATACATAATTGTTCTGTCTCTTTCCTCCAGGGTGGTCCTGGCCATTCCTCTTTCTTGGGATTATCATGATTCTTGTTGTCCTGGTTTCCTGTGCTCAGATCAGCCCTCCCTCCAGTAATGACTGTGGAGAGAAGATACATCCCAGAAGCCATCCGACTTGAATCCACTCTTAGCCCAGCTCTGCCTAGTCACTCATCAGCCTCAGCTTTCTAATGTGTCAAACTGAATGTCATCATTTACCTCACAAGAGCCCCCCGCTCCTTCCTCCTTTTCTAGGAAAACTAACAAAACCAAGTCATCAATGATTTCTCCTTACATCTAGAATGAAGTAAAACTTTTCAGCCCTCAAAATCCTCCATGGTCTGGTCCCAATATCATCAGCTTGCCCCTTGGCCCCACTTGTGGTACGCTGGTGACACAGAATGGCTTCTGATGTTCAAAAACACCTTGTACTGGGGCACCTGGGTGGCTCAGTCATTAAATGTCTGCCTTTGGCTCAGGTCATGATCCCAGGGTCCTGGGATCGAGCCCCGCATCGGGCTCCCTGCTCCGTGGGAAGCCTGCTTCTCCCTCTCCCACTCCCCCTGCTTGTGTTCCCTCTCTCGCTGTGTCTCTCTCTGTCAAATAAATAAAAATCTTTAAAAACAAAAACAAAAAAAACACCTTGTACTTTGACAGCTCTGTGCATTTTCTAATGCTGTTCTCCCTGCTAGCAATGCTTTTCTTCAATTTGAATTGTTTAATTCAACCCAAACCTACTTTAAGGTCCACATCAAACTTTACCTCCGCCGTAAGAGAGAATCCTGTTTCCCCAGGTGGAAATTCTTCTTCTACCATCTCTGTATATCTCTGGGGATTACCAATACTGTCTCCTTGTATCTCAGTTATCTGAGTCAATGTCTTCTTTGCACAACGTGACTATACTTCTTCAGGGTAGCTGCCACATAGTTATTCTGAATCCCCCATGACATTGGCTTTACTAAAGGTATACTCAATGAATAAATAACCGAGAATACTCTAAAAGAATACCAACTCAGACTATATGGGTCAAGAGAGCATTCCTGAAATCACAGTTAATTCTGAAGAAGGCACACACATCATTGCAGCAAATGCCAAAGCTTTGGCTAAATAATCCAGTTCATTTGGGGGCTACCAGAGATTCTGTCTGCCCAAGGTATTTTCAAAAGGTCTGGTCTGAGAAGATGGTTTATGTAGTTCCCATGCTAGCCAGAACCCCCACCTCACAATTTGCCAATGAGATAAACACTGTGCGCTTTAGCATGTATCTCAGACACCTGAAACATACTGCAGGAACACAAAAGCAAGGTAAATGTCTTGTAGCTTTTTGGTAAAGGGGACCAACCCCTCTATTGCGAAACATAACATTCTTATGTCTACCATTTAATAGAAAATAACACACATTCCCACCTCCTTGTTACCAGTCATCAAATCCTGCCGATTTTGCCATCTATGATCTACATCTACAGCCTTACCACCCTGGTTCAGGCTTTCATCTTTCACCTGACTCACTACAATAGTCTTCCAAGGGTTCGCTCTAACACTTTCCTCTTTTCCACTCATTTCTTCCTCTAAGCCAATGCCAAAGAGATCTGACAAAGACTCCGTCTGATTGTGCTACTTCCCTTCTTTGATGGCTTCCCTTTGCCAGAAAGGCAAGTCTCAACTCCTTACAGTGGCTTACCAGGTCTAATGCAGCTGAATGCTGACCTCCGTCACAACCCACTCCCCTTTATTCCCCATGAATCACCCAGTGCTCAAGTCATGTGCATTCTTGCTAGTCCCTCTGTCTTCCAGGCTCTGCCCTGTCCCACCCTGTGGGGGCCATTAGTCAGCCTTCCAGGTCAAGCTGAAAGTCCCCATTTGGTAACACATGCCCCTTCCCCTATTAATACAATTAGATTAAGACTAGGAAATGTGATGCCTACAAAAGAAGTAATTACTTTAAAGAGTTAATGACCAAATTTTAATCCCACTATCATAATGTTTAGAAGAAATAACCAATTTCTGTCCCCTTCCTAAAGTTCTCACATAATGATTTTCAACACTTAGTAATGAGTGTTGGCTAATTTTGCCGACAGCTTGTTAATGTAAAATAATACAACCAAGTGCCTCCTGAGAAACTTGTGGTAATTATACATTTAAATATTTTTCTTTCAGAAATATCTGGGCAAAAGCTCAGAGTGAAGTGTGTCTCTCACTGGCTGCATTTATAATCATGGTCTTGACCAGTTTGAGAAAATATGAGAAATGCCTACTCAAGAAAGCTTGAAGCTCCTTCTATTTGTAACAAGATGTACCAGCAACAAAAGCTTTATTCTTTTTCTATTCAGTAGTACTTTAAAGTAGATTTCTCATTTTGGCACATACATATTTAAAGGGATGTGGTATTCTAGAACTGGAGAAGCAATGTAGTTTAGTTTAAAAAAACAAAAACAAAAACAAAAACTCCATGGGTAACTTAGACTCTAACTCAAATTTTACCATTGTCTATTTAAATACCTTTGGCCCAGGAATGGCAGAGGAGGTAGATGAAGCATTTTAAAATCATCAAAGAAAGGAAATCTGTATGTAACTCTGGGGTTTGGTCATTATTGGTACTGTTATTACAAGAAGACACTGCGGGCCTGGGTTTACATTAGGTAAACTGCAGTTTCCTCTGCACATCCTGCGCATTATAACTGAGTTTTCATGAGCCAGAGCAGGTGACTACCACTGAAAAGAGAGCGAGGGCAGGAAAGAGGCAAACGCTGTACCCACCTCATGAACACGGTGAACTCCGTGGGTAAGCAAAGGTGGAGCTACATCAGATGCTCAAGACCTAAATGAGTCAGATAATCCACCAGATGGTTTTTGTTCCTAATACATTATTGCAATAAGTGTAAACATCTAGTATCAAATAATCCACAGAGTGGAACACGATATCAGTATCAGTCTCAAGAGCTGATCAGTTCAACTGCTGTCATCCTGCAGGAGGGACATGGCAGAATGGCTCAGATTATATTCATCACTAAGGAAGAAAGAGCCTGAATATTCACCTCTCCTTACTCTAAGCTTCAGGAGGAAAAGTCTATGTAGCAAATGTCATAATCCAATGCTGATTTATACACCATCTTTCCTCTCAGGAGCATAAACACTGTCAGAGCTGCTAATGCATTCACATCATGACATTCATGCAAGAAGTAACAAACCCTAGTGTTCTATTTTACAGTCTTCAAATGAAGGACTAAACCTTCATTTTAGATAACCGTAGGGACAGTACATAGCAACAGTAGATAACCATAAGCAAAGCTGTAAATCTTCTACCACTAAATTTCTGCCTCATGTTAGAAGTGTTTACAATTACCAGCACCAAGTTTGGATTTCTTTCTTTTTTTTTTTTTTTAAAGATTTTATTTATTTATTTGAGACAGAGAGAATGAGAGAGAGAGAGAGAGAGCACATGAGAGGGGGGAGGGTCAGAGGGAGAAGCAGACTCCCCGCCGAGCAGGGAGCCCGATGTGGGACTCGATCCCGGGACTCCAGGATCATGACCTGAGCCGAAGGCAGTCGCTTAACGAACTGAGCCACCCAGGTGCCCCCAAGTTTGGATTTCTAATATATATTTGGGGGGGGTACGGTAGTCTCATTAGCTTTACCTATAATATTCCGGATTAAACTAAATACAAGGCAAAGGCAATACTGATACCTTTTAAAATAAGCCTAAAGTTGTCTGTGGCCTAAGGCCGATGATTTCTAGCCTTGGTGAACTGGTACTCTACTATTGGTTTGGCTTTGAAAGATCTTGCCCTACCCTCAGGCTGTCACTGGTCCACTGAATTGAATATGCAATTCATTGTAAAATATATCATTCATTTTAAGGACCACTAGGAAAGAAAAGTGCTCACAGTTAAACTATGATGTGTTTTCCTATCATCAATCATTAAGACTTACTCTGATTTCTGAGATGCTAAAATGTGGGGGAAATATGCATTTTGAAATCAACAAAATATGGCATATGAAAACTGTTGCTCTTCTAATTAAAATGAACCAAAAGGAACACTGTTCTGAGAAACTTAAGTCACACATTAGGATACTGAAATATTCTAAGGACATGGCAGAGATGAAGAGTCAGTCTTTGATACCGTCAACCGTCAGGGTGCTTTTAACGATTTAAACAAGTCCCTGGAATTTTCAATAGCACCTAGTGAAGTGAAGGCTCCTAAGATGTCCACTCTCACTTGAAGTCAATGGTCACCCCTGAAACAGCTCAGTTACAAGGCTTTGAAACTGCTTGATTATTCTCCCCCTTGAGACACCAATTATTGATACTTGTCCGATGTTGCACTGTGAGAGACATGTTATGTTCAACTAAACAGCCTGCCCCCTTGAACATCTTACCTTCCTGCTCAGTAAAACCCTGGTGTTTGTATTGGGCCTTAGGGCAGAAAAATCATGAAGCAATTTTTCCCCTTTGGAAGGGGTTGGATCTAAAATTCCAAGGAAAAATTAAAGTCAGAGAAAGACATGTTTATAAGCACTGAAGAATTTTCCCCTTCGTGAGCAACCCTGGATAGTTGAGCACTGAGAGCGTAGTTTTACAAACAACCCCAAAAAGTCAGACAACAAAGAAAGTGGTGCCATTGTACCCCCAGCATGAGGGCAACATTCTCAGTTCTAAGGCTCGATCTGAATTACTGCTTTCAGGAGAATCGAGCAGAGCGTCCCTTTCCTCCAGTTTAACTCCATGCAAACAATAGAACTTTTGTTGGAACACAAACACTCATAAGATACTGGGAAAACTCCCTTCTGACTCTCCCACTTGGTGAAAGCATCTATAATCTGTTACTCTACTCTTACCTTTTTCTACTGACTCAGGGTACATTTGTTTGGTAACCAGAGCCACGCCATAGTCAACATAAAAGTACATCAGAATGTTCTTTCAAAATTCATATTCCACAAACTATCTGATGTGGTCAAATTCCCAAAGTGAAACTTGAAAGCCATCAAATCAAAATCATAGACAAGCATTCATAGATTTGCTTACATGTATTCTTCTATTTCTACAAGATTTACTTTTGAGCAGAGTTCTCTTATAAATCCAGTGTTGTAAATGGCTGGCTTGGAGTTATGAGCAGCTGTTATTTTTACTAAGGAGGATGATTTTTGGGGGAAAAAACAAAACTAAAGAATTTAAAATAATATCTTTTCCTTCAAACATACAACAGGCGGAAATATTTTCCACCCCCTTTAAACCTGCGTCCCCAAGAGAAAAAGGGCTTACGTGTTCAGATTTCTCCTGTTCTTTTTTGTCTGTCTGTAGAAACTGACAGTTTTCTCTCGCCAGCTTCTGGACCAGTTCAATTCGTCCGATGTCATCTCTCTCCTGAAGTTTGCACATCACTCCTGCCTTAAGAGTTGGGGAAAAAGCGAAGATATACTTAAATCCGCAGTCCCAGGACATGACACCACTGCAAAATTCGCCTTATGATAAGCTCATCTTCTCTGTTGCCTGGATTAATGCCTGGTCTTGGTCAAATATGTTGCCTTTCCAAAACTGAAATTGAATGATTTTAACCTAGGAAGGTCACACCACAAGTCTTAAAGTTGAGATCATGTATCGGTCCACTTTAAGAGAGAGAAGGGCAGAGCAAACTGAATCATTTGCGACTGAAGTGTGCTTCTGATATGCCAGTATTTGTTCCTGACAGCCTGTTTCCTGTTACATAAGCAAAGCCTCACAAGAGGTTAAAAACTCATGGGAAAGTTAGCCAGGAACCACTCTGACAAAAAGGGTGAAATGATACAGAGTACTAAAAATAACAGTATACACGCTCCTAATTTTTTTGCTCCACCAGATTATTCCACGTACAAATACACAGTTTAACGAGATCACCAGATTTTTTTTTTTTTTTTAACAACTGGAAAGTTACTATGGGACATTATTAGCAAAATACCTCCAATGTTGCATAAATACGGTAAAAAAAAAAAAGTTTATTAAAAATAAACTGCAAAAAGAAAGCTTCAAATGTCATCAGGGATTGGAAATGATCCATAAAGCATCACATTTTTTATTATGCCAAAGTACCTAAGTAACAATAATACAAAGGAGGAAAATCTAGGACTTTGATTAGAAAAAAAAAGATGTTCATTATAACACAAATTGTGAACTGTTTCTGCTCAAATTCTTTTAAAAAATGGTTCATACTGACATATGAGGACATGATCTAATGAAATGTGAAGTTACTCTTGGCAGAAGCAGTCAAAATTTGGGAATCTATAATACAAACTACAGGATTTGAAAGGACTTAGCAACAGGACCAAATATGGAGAAGGGGGACGGAAAGTGATGCTCAGCTTCATGGTCTTAATTGTACCAAAGATACCCATTTTGTTGAGTGGGCATCGAAGAAATGGGATCATCCATGTAAAACAATGACTATTATCTTTATTCCCATGGGCAAAGATAGTTTCTTATCTAGCAGTGTCTCCAACAATTAGGAAGGAAACAGAAAATTCTTCAAGTGGCCTAAATCACAGATTCCCAGGAGACAGCAAGTGGAATTCCTCCCCCAAAGTCAGCTATTTATTTTTAAAACATCCCTCACAAGCGGGCCTCCAGTTCGTCTCCAAGGCTTCTTGCACAGGGATCTCAGGTTATCCTAAGACAGCCTGAGCCCTGTTGGAGAGCCACAGTTGCTGGAAAGTCCCTTACCACACTAGACAAAACTCTGAAATCATTCAACTTAAATCCAGGAGTACTAGTTTTGTCTTTTATTTATATATTTTTTTAAAGATTTTATTTATTTATTTGACAGAGAGAGAGGCAGTAAGAGAGGGAACACAAGCAGGGGGAGAGAGAGAGAGGGAGAAGCAGGCTTCCTGCGGAGCAGGGAGCCCCATGCGGTGCTCGATCCCAGGACCCTGGGATCATGACCTGAGCCGAAGGCAGACGCTTAACTGACTGAGCCATCCAGGCACCCCTTTTGTTTTTATTTTTAAAAAATATTTATTTATTTATTTTAGAAAGAGAGGGAGAGAGCGAGCGAGTGGGGAGGGGGGCAGAGGGAGAGGGAGAGAGAATCCACAAGCAGACTCCCCGCTGAGCATGGAGCCTGACACCAAGACCCTGAGATCACAAACTGAGCCAAAATCAAGAGCCAGACACTTAACCGACTGAGCCACCCAGGTGCCCCTAGTTTTACCTTTTAAAGCAACTGAAACTATGTCTATTTCTTTTCAATATGATAATTTTTCAAACATTTATTTATTTATTTTTTTTTAAGATTTTATTTATTTGCGAGGGAGAAAATGAGAGACAGAGAGCATGAGAGGGAGGAGGGTCAGAGGAAGAAGCAGACTCCCTGCTGAGCAGGGAGCCCGATGTGGGACTCGATCCTGGGACTCCAGGATCATGACCTGAGCCGAAGGCAGTCGCTTAACCAACTGAGCCACCCAGGCGCCCTAATTTTTCAAACATTTTAACACCAATATTTATTATATTTTCCTTTTAATATTGCCTATATATGCCCTCCCAGCTCCCTATTTTATTCATTCATTCATTCATTCACTCACTTACTCAACAGATTTTATTTGAGCAACCAACACAAGCTAGGAGCTATAGGTTCTAGGGATATAGTACTGAACAACAACAACAACAAAAACAACCCCCCGTGTAATGAAGCTTACATTCACTAGGGGATGTGGATTATATAACATATATAGATATTTTTTTTTTTTTAAAGATTTTTTTATTTATTTATTTGAGAGAGAGAGAATGAGAGAGCAAGCACATGAGAGGGGGGAGGGTCAGAGGGAGAAGCAGACTCCCTGCCAAGCAGGGAGCCCGATGCGGGACTCGATCCAGGGACTCCAGGATCATGACCTGAGCCGAAGGCAGTCGCTTAACCAACTGAGCCACCCAGGCGCCCATAACATATATAGATATAATATATCAGCTGGTAATATATGATAGGAAGGAAAATAAGGCAGGCAAGGGGGCAGAGAAATGACTGGAGTGTTACCAAGACAAGGCATGTCAGGGAAGGATTCTTTAGTAAAATGAGATTTGAATGGAGATCTAAAAGAAGTGAGGAAGAGTGTGTCAGACAGAGGAACAGAAGTGCAAAGGTGCTGAGGCCTGGGTGTGATTGGCATGTTCAAGGAACAGAAAATTTCTGTTATCTAAAGATCACATAGTGTCCTTACAGGCCGGGTAAGGAGTTTGGATTCCTTTTATGAACAAGATGGAAATCTTTTAGAAGGTTTTGAATGTAGGACTGGCATCATCTGACTTACATTTTAACAAGATCGTTCTGTCTTCTGGGTTGAGAAAACATTGTTGGGTGGGAAGAAGCAGCTGAAACCAGAAGACCCATAAGGAGACTGGTCTTCAGAGAAGCAAAGTCTTGGAACTTGTGGTAGTGGTGGAGATGGTGAGAAATGGTTAGAATTTGAAAATTTTCAAAAAAAAAAAAAAGAATTTGAATACTTTCTAAAGGTACAGCAACAGATTTTGTTGTCTCCAAGGTATTTAGCTTGAGCAACTGGAAAGGTAGGGTTGTCATTTACTGAGATTGGGAAGACTGGGGAAGAATGTCTGGGAAGGAATATGCCCATTAGGTATCTAAGTGGTGTTGCTGGGTTGGCCATTTGGAGGCTCAGATGCATCAGTGTAGATGGTACTTAAAACCAGAGGAGTAAGAGAGGTTACCAGTGGAGTGATGTAAGCAAAGAAGAGAAGAAATCCAGGTTTGGATATTGGAAAGACAACAAATAGTCAGAAAAGGAGACAGAGTGGCTCCAGGAGGAGAAGCTGGTGAGTAGTGAAGAAGGTGTTTCAAAGAGGAGGGAGAGAAAAACTGTACCAAATGTTGCTGAAATATCAAGTAAGATGGGTTCAAAATGACGGATTTGACAGAATTTGACGGAAGTAATCGGTGACTTTGATGATAGTTTTTTTTGACCAAAAAAGTGGTAGGGAAAAAAGCTGTATTAGCTTGGGGTTTACAAATAACGAGCAACAACTCTTCTGAGTTTTGTTACAAGCAACAGAACACTAGCTAAAGAGTGATGTTGAAAGGAGTTTTGCTTGCTTGCTTGTTTATGGTGAGGGATGTTCCAGTCTACCTATCTTATTAGAAATCACCCAGACACAGCGAGGGACCTCATGATGCAGATGGAGAGGGGGCATTTTTAGGAGTAATGTCCTTCAGGTGCAAAGAGAGCATAAAGATCTACTTTCAGACAGAAACAGGACTGTGAATATTTCACTCACTGTAACAGGAGGGCAGGTGAAGTACAGGGATAAATATGCAGGTAGGCTGGCACATTTGGTGGTGGGAAAATGTGGAAATTCTTTTTTTTTTACTTTTTTTTTTTTTTAAAGATTTTATTTAGTCATTTGACAGAGAGAGACACAGCGAGAGACCTGGGATCATGACCTGAGCCGAAGGCAGACGCTTAACGACTGAGCCACCCAGGCACCCCCTTTTTTTTTTACTTCTTAAAGATTTGAGAGAGAGAGAGAGAGAGCACTCGCACATGTGCGAGGTGGGGGAGGAGTAGAGGGAGAGAATCTCAAGCAGGCTCCCAGCAGAGCAGGGAGCTGGACACATGGCTCGATCCCAGGACCCTGACATCATGACCTGAGCTGAAATCAAGAGTTGGATGCTTAACCGATGGAGCCACCTGGGCACTCCTGGAAATTCTTTTCTGAATGCTTCTATTTCCCAAAAAAATAAGTCAAGTTATTAGCTGAGAGTAGGGAATATGAGAAGATGCTGTGGAGATATAAGAAAAGAAGGCTACATGTAGTGGTCATTTCAGTGGCAAGGTTGGCCAATTTTTTTGTAAAGGGCCAGAGTGTCAATATTCCAGGCTTTGTGGGTAATGTGGGCTCTCATGCAACTACCCAATTCTGCAGTTTTAGTGCAAAAGCAACCCATACAATAGGTAGGTGAAAGAGCACAGCTGTGTTCCAATAACACTTTACTTACAAAATTAGGGAGTCAACTGTGGTTTGCCCCCTCCTGAGTGGGGAGGAAACGGGACAAGGGAAGTAGAATAACATTGTCAAGCATTACTAAGGGCCCACTTGATTTTATTTTTAGATCCTTTTAACATACTAGCCATCCTCCTTGGAGCATATTTCTGTTTGTCGGGATTTTAATGGAGCCCATAACCTGATATAATGCTAAATACATGGGCTGATCTTGAAGAGGCACTTTTCATCAATACTAGAGAGGGTACAAGAGGATCAGTGGTGTTAAATATCCTCCTTTAAACTAAAAAGACAAGGAGACTTTGCGGGGTGGATTTCCTACATTACAAATGATTAACATCTTTTAAAAGCTTTGACACTTAGAGGAATAAATTTCTGTTATCTAAAAAATTCATTGATGTCGGCCAGCTAGAATTTCTTCTCTCTCCATCCATGTCATCCTGACAGCGTTTAACATACTGTCCTGCTAGCCGAGAAAGGAGGCTCATGACCCTGCAACCTTAGGACCTGCCCTGTGGTTGTTTATTCCGCAGTGTGATGGATTAGTCCTAATCTCTCGATGCTCCCCAGTGCAGCGCCCTGTATAATAGAGGGTGTGTGTGGGATTGGGGCCGGAAGGGGGGATACACAGGAGGAAAGTGTCTTGGAACTAAATAGGCACAAGACTGAGCCTGTTACTTCTCACCAGCACAGGTTCCAGAGTTAACTGGGCTAAGCTCCCATGTGCTCTGATTTGGAGACGGTCTTTGCTTTGTATGTATATGGGAGACAGACCCATATACATTCTTTTATTTTTTAAAAAAGATTTTATTTATTTATTTTAGAGAGACAAAAAGAGAGAGTGTGTGTGAGTGGGGGATGGGGCAGAGGGAGAGGAAGAAAAAATCTCAAGCAGACTCCATGCTCAGTGCGGAGCCCAAAGTAAGGCTCAATCTCACAACTTGAGATCACGACCTGAGCCGAAACCAAGAATCGGATGCCCAACCAACTGAGCTACCCAGGTACCCCATCATATACATTCTTTTAAAACAACTGATAGGGGGCGCCTGGGTGGCTCAGTCATTAAGCGTCTGCCTTTGGCTCAGGTCATGATCCCAGGGTCCTGGGATTGAGCCCCACATTGGGCTCCCTGCTCAGTGGGAAGCCTGTTTCTCCATCTCACACTCCCCCTGCTTGTGTTCCCTCTCTCGCTGTCTCTCTCTGTCAAATAAATAAAATCTTAAAAATAAAATAAAACAACTGATAATATCATTAGGATTAAGAGGGTGGGACCGAGTGGTGAAAACTTAAGATACCTTAACTATTTTTTTGGTTGCTGTGGGAACATGAGTGTTTAAGAAACTCTAAACATTCTATTGTATCATATGTTTAGGATTCTAAATATAGACTCTTCTTTAATGAGGAAATACATTTTTATTAGAACCAGATACTTGGGTGCACAAATTATGTACTTTAAACACAAAATGCTATTACTTTTAAAAATGGGTTTCAGAGCAACTTAATTATTTCATATTTATAATTAAAGCATCTTATAATTAAAAAAGGAATATTGCTGTCTTGATTTTCTGGTTTCTGCATAATTTCCAGATGCATTTTTGTAAGATAATCAATTCTACAGCACTCTTTACATAACAACTATCAAAAAAAGGCCTTCAAGGGGATACCTGGGTGGCTCAGTTGGTTAAGCATCTGCCTTCGGCTCAGGTCATGATCCCAGTGTCCTGGGATCAAGTCCCGCATCGGGCTCCCTGCTCCGCGGAGAGCCTGCCTCTCTCTCTGTCTCTCATGAATAAATAAAATCTTTAAAAAAAAAAAAAAAAAGGCCTTCAAGGAGGGTTATGAATGCTTCTTCATTCCCTGGAGAACCTGAAGCCCAGAAAGATTCCCATACATCCTAGATAGTTTCTAAGACAGTCCTCTGTGAAAGTACCACGCTCAGCCAGATGTTCTCTGGGGGTCCCTTTCACAGCTCTGTAATTTAGTGATTTAATTTGAAACACCCATGAATTTATTAATATATTTTGGGAGCTTTGTTATGGCAGGAGAAGCAAGATAAGTAACAGCCCTTGATCTAGACTTTCACATTCTTTTTTTTTTTTAAAGATTTATTTATTTATTTAACAGAGATAGAGAGAGAGCACAAGTAGGCAGAGTGGCAGACAGAGGTAGAGGGAGAAGCAGGCTCTCCGCCAAGCAGGGAGCCCGATGCGGGGCTCGATCCCAGGACCCCGGGATCAAGACCTGAGCCGAAGGCAGCCGCTTAACCGACTGAGCCACCCAGGCGCCCCAAGACTTTCACATTCTTGAACTACTTAATTTGCCTATACGAAATTAATTATAAACAGTTTACCTAACATTGCTAAGCCAGAAAAAAAATAAAAGATTAATCTGGAACTGTCAGAAGAGTTATTTAAGAGCCTTATTTCAAGGTCTGCTTCAAAAAAAAAAAAAAAAGAAAAACCTCTGTAATGTATAATTAAAGCTATTCATATGATTTTCAGTGTCTGAGGAGAGAAATGTTATGAATGTAAATTAAAGTCTGTTTCCTTTATAAACGGAGTCATAAAAATGTTGGGCCCATTCTTTTAGTGGTAAAATGGTGCTTGGACAGGAGTCCCTTAGGAAAGGCTACAAGGATGATATATGAATAAACCTTCATGACGAAAGGTGAAAGAGCACATTTTATGTATAAAAACACTGTCTGCATTATCTTCACTTAAAGAATCATTTTCTCTCAAACACTTAGATAAAACATCATGCAAAACAGAAGGAAAACCAGGATGAAAGAGCCCACTTTTCAAGTAAGCACTTTTGCCGTAACAGAATGCTACTTAATACAAATGCACGGTGATAAATTCTTATTCATTACTACATAACAGAGTCATTTCTTTCACAATTCAATCTCAAACAGAAAGTCATAAATTTTTTTCCTACTTTAAACAGAAAACTCAAATGATGAAAGACTGATGGGATGGGAAGATATATTACATGACTCAACTGTATGCACATATGTTCTAAACAACAAATATTAAGAATCCCTTCTAGGAAAATTCAGAAGATAATTCACACTAAATAATAATAATAAAAAATTATGTATAATATTAATAACAAGTACATAAAATATAATATGTTAAAATATACAATATATTAATATAACATAAAATGTAATATATAATAGAATATATCATATGGCAATTATATAATCATAATATTTATAATATATTAAATATAATAAATTATAAATTGATAATAATAATAATAAAGAACCATTTTATTTTGTAGGACAGCAAGTATTCATTTTCTCAAATTTCTTCAGAGAGGGAAAGAAAATTATGAAAAATTTCCTCCTGGTTGGGCTAGAAAAATATACCCTTTCCTTGAGGGAAAGGGCCACGTGGCACCCACAGTGAAAAGTGCACGTAATGGGGAGTGTCAGGCAGATTTACTCATGCCCAGGGCATCACTAGGACAGGCCTCAGACACCGTGCTGGGGCATCACAGAGAGTCATCCAGTGACTCCTGGCCCTTCCATGTACAGGTAAGGCATCAACCTCAGGAAGGTTCACTTCTCTGACCCCCCTCCTTTCTGGAATTACATGTGTTAAAGCACCATTTGGGTTGGACAGACCCATCCTATACAAACACTGTATGAAACTAAATCCTGCCAGAGCAGAGTGGGAGGAGGGAAGCAGGCAGAAGCCATAGCTACATGGAATTTATAATTGCTGTCCCTCAAATATTTTCTTAATCTATTTTATGTACATAATTCTCTCTTCTGAGAAAAGTAAAAAAATACATTGCCATACATTTACATCGCTTATGGTTCACTTATTTCCTATACTTGATTCCTTGAACTTTCATACTAGAGTAGGAAGGATACCAATATTTTGTCTTGTTTGGACCTGAAATTACATCTCAGGTCTGTAAACATCACTGACCACACCGCTAAGCAGAACAGCAAAGTTGACAAATAATAAAGAAAAAAAAAAAGCAAATTCTAGTAAATTCCAACATAAAGCATTTTAAATGAGCATCTGTTTTCTACGATCACTAGCACAGCCTTAAATAACAGCTTTCTTCTATATGTTAAAAAAAAGAAGTCACATTTTGGCTACTGAAAATCATGAAATATTTGGCAATTACTTTATACAATTAACAGTTACCATCACTTAATATTAAAATGATTGAGGGGCGCCTGGGTGGCTCAGTTGTTAAGCGTCTGCCTTCGGCACAGGTCATGATCCCAGGGTCCTGGGATCGAGCCCCGCATCAGGCTCCCTGCTCGGCGGGAAGCCTGCTTCTCCCTCTCCCACTCCCCCTGCTTGTGTTCCCTCTCTCACTGTTTCTCTCCCTCTGTCAAATAAATAAATAAAATCTTAAAAATAAATAAATAAATAAATAAAATGATTGCTACAATGGAGGACAGGAGACATGAAAATAATTACTGAATCCAGGGGTCAATGGACACCTGAAGCAAAGGAAGAATTTCCAAAGTTCAGTACATTATAAATTACTCATTGAAGATCACATTAAGAGCCCTAAACTAGAACCTGGCAAAAATTCTACACTTTTTTTTTTCATTTAAAATATTTATTTATTTGAGAGAGAGCGGGTGCACAAGCATAAGGTGGAGGGGCAGAGGCAGATTGAATCTCAAGCAGACTCTCCACTGAGCACGGAGCCTGACGTGGGGCTCAATTCAAGGACCCTGAGATCATGACCTGAGCCAAAACCAAGAACTGGACGCTTAACCCACTAAGCCACCCAGGCACCCCAAAAATTCTATACTTTTTTAAATTTAAAATATTTATTTATTTATTTGAGAGAGAGCTGGGGGAGAGGCAGAGGGAGAGGGAGAAAGAATCCCAAGCTGACTCCACGTTGAGTGCAGAGCCCGACTCAGGGCTCAATCCTACGATCCTGGGATCATGACCTGAGCCCAAATCAAGAGTCGGATGCTCAACCAAATGAGCCACCCAGGCACCCTCCCAAATTCTACACATTTTGATAAAAAATTCTTTAATCCTTTAGTCCTATATAAAGAGTGATAAATGAGTCTAGAAGTCTATGTCTGTGAAGATACCATAATGGTAGGCAGAGAGTAATACTGCAACCAAGCCACGTTAGACAGCTTAAACATTCAAACCGAAAAGCAATGTCATAGATGATCATGATCACGGTAATAACTCAGAGAAACGAACTTCTTTGACTACTCACTATGTGCTGGGCACTGTTCTGTTTCACATATATTTATCTAATCCTCAAAACAACCCCACAATGATCCCCAATTCACAGATGTTAGAAAGGCAGTTTAGGACAGGTGTTAAAAGCCAGGGTGTCAGAGCCGGGCGGCCTTGGTTTGATTCCTGGCCCCAGCACTTACCAGCTCATCTGTAAAGTGGCGGTAAATAGGGTTTGTTGTGGAGTTAAGAAAACTAGGAGCTTAGGCAAGTGCCTACTGTATCCAAAGGGCTGCCCAAGTGAACTCTCAATACTATCCCAGAAAAGGGCTCTGAGGCCAGGAGAGAATAAGTCACCCAGGTTACAGCGGCAGAGCCAGGAGGAGAGCCAAGGCCGTCTGGCCCTGGAGGCTGCACTCTGGACCTCATGCATGCTGCCTAACAATTACTGAAACTCTTACGTGCAGGCATTTTCTGCATTGTTTCATTTCAACCTCCAGACAACTTTGTAAGATCTCTACTTTACAGAGATGGAAACCCCGCATGCCAGTCACTTGCAGGGACCTTGCAGGCAGGGGCACTATGGTGACGAAGACACTGATGCTAGCCTGCAGGAACTCACAGGTTTAGACGCTAAAGAGCTTGTGTAAAGACACAGGCCATAGAGAAGAAGGGCTGGGAGGCAAACTCAAGTCTACAGGCTCGCTCCACGCCACCCACACGTCACTGCATTAAAACAGGGAGTTTCTTAGGCAGAAAAGATATTTTTAGGGAGAAAAGGAAGAAAGGAGCTAACATATGAGATGAGAATTAGGGTTTCTGGGCAGGTGGGAAACATATATAGGAGACCCAGTCTCTCCATCTTAACCCTTTACATACCCAAATTTTTCAACAGCCCCAGGGCATTTTCCCCATATGGATGGGGAAGGAATGAGAAACTAATTTCTACTTGCTTACAATATGCTCGGAGTGAAGACTGCAATAATATGAAATACCACAGAGCATGGCAAGCTCCTACTCTGCTCTCTAGGTAAGCATCTGCAGGTCAGATGCTGCTAAAAGCATGTCCATGCTGTGAGTTAGATACTGGGCGTTGGCAGAGAATCTCTGGCAGGTGAGGCACCCACTCATCTGTGCGGCCCAGCCCCAGCTGTCCGGCTGGCAGCCAGCTCATTCTTCTCTGCCGTCTCCAGGGGGTGGTCTGCTCTCAGGTGGTCTCTCCTGGTTCTTCACTTACTCTCCTTGCTTTCTCTGGGAAGTGGAGGATGTCTGACCATCTGTCCCTCCCTCGTGAATCAAATTAGAAATATAATTAACAATTTAGGGTCCTTCTTGTGAAATGCCTCTCTATTAAAAATAAGTACTTTATTCCCAGTAATACCGCTCTTTACAGAACACAGAAGCTCAAACCCGTATCATCTGCAGACACCTGCCTTATGTCACCACCCTCAGTGCAGAAGACAGGTGTAATGAGAGATGGGCACAGAACTGATCATACCTGAGAATCTGGAACACCTCCAGCTTCTGTCACAATGACGTGTTTGTCACTGTTTTCTTCATCTTGTTCAATTGCTTTAAACAAAGAAAAGAAAAGGAATGTTTAAAAAAAATGTAGCATCATAAGAAAACAGTTTTAGATCATTTCCTTTCAGATGGTAATTTGGCAGGAAAAAACACTGTGAGGTAGATTCACAAAATGTAAATATCAGCACTATTTTTTATTATTTGGTTGAAAGTTTAACCGCACTGGGCACTTTTCATGTACATTATCTTGCTTATTAAATCAATGGCAGTGGAAAAGTTTGCTCTCATTTCTTCTCTTCACCTAAACCCATCCTGACATCCGCTTGTCAGTATTGCGCTTCATCCAAGAGGGAGTTGGGGTGTAGTCGAAAGCTTCTATCAAGTTTATCTGAGAACATTTTTTTTAAACAATGTGAGGTTTTTTTGGCTGGTAGTTTATGGTCACATAATAAAGAAAGCATAATATTGTCTATTTAGACCGTTCCAGTATATTGTTACCACAAAATCCCAAACTGTGGAATCCTGAATCGACCTCTTCTCCCTTGTTTTCCCCAGCATCTCCCTATCCAAGTCCTTGTCACATTTTCTGGGCTGGTGCAATCATCCCCTAAGACAAAGCTTGTAATTCCTCTCCCTCATACAATACAGCTGGGGCACAACAGCTTAAATAATCAGTCTCAAAAAATAAAACAAGTGCCATGCTTTGGTCAATGTATCACTTATCTTATCAAGTATGAATTCCCTCTTCATCATTGAAGGTCTTCCTTGAATTCTCTAGCTTCCTCCTAATCTCCAGCTTCACATTGACATTCAATACAACCCCGATCCAGGCAGAGGGATTTCATTATTTTACTCTTTGTACAGTTTGCTCTTTCACTTTCAAAATATTTACCGAGTGCCGACCATGTGCCTGGCATGGGGGCTACTCCTGGAAAAAGGCGGGTGAGCCCTGACTTCATGAAGTACACATCCTAGCTGGGAAGACAGCCAATGATCAGCAACTCCTACTACTACAACTAACAATAACAATCATAATAATTATAAATATAATAATATTTTTAAAAATAAGATGGTCATGACAAATGGGGATATGACAGAAAACAAACTGGGGGAGGCCACTTTAGGGAGGGGGGCAGGGATGGTGATTCCCTGAAGAACTATTATTGGGGTGGGACCTCAAAGTTGAGATGGAGCCATCCATGGCAGGTGAGGGTGACAGGAGCTAGAGAGAGCACAGACCACTCTGTGAATTCAGATTTTAGCCAAAAAACAGGGGAAAGCACTAAGGAATATTAAATTGGGAATCACATGATTTGATGCATATTTTCAAGAGTTCTTTTTGGCTTCTTTATAGAGAAGAGACTCAAGAGAAGCAAACGAGGAAACCGGGAGACCAGTTTGGTAACTGTTGCTGACATCCTGACTAGAGATGAGGATGACTCAGACCAGGGAGGTGGCAATGAGCTGAAGACACAAGGAGGATCTTAGCTGAATTTTTAGACAAAATGGACACCACCTGTCAATGAACTGAATATGGCTGGGGGGTTGGGGGAGCTGAGGATAAGAAGCAATCAAGGAATACTCCTAAGTAGAGTAAGTTACTCCTCACATCTGCCATGCCATTTTTTCTTTTGCCCTCTCCATCAAAAGCAGGACAAAAACATCACCAGTCTTGCTGACAGTGAGGTCACGCACTGTACTTATGGGTTCAGTTCGCATTGTTTTGTGGACTTTCAAATACTGTGCTCTCTGCTCTGTATTTTTTTAAAGTATCATTTCACATACCTTTTGCTTTCGTATGCCTTTTATGCCTACTTTGTGGTGCTTACCACAGAGCACACCTAAAGTACTGTGCATGCAGTATGAGCTCTGTCAAAACTAACGGGATGAACGGTTCCTCCCCATTTGCCCCAAACAGCACAACGTGACCACCCCTACTTACAGAAACGACTGCTTTCGTAACTCTTTATGAAAAAAAGAGGGGAGGGAAATTCTTCTGTTAAATGCCACGAATAACTAGGAAAACTCCTATCACCGAGCATCTACAGGCAAGGGAGGAACAGTGGAAGTGGATAGAAGCTTTTCTTCTTTTTTCAGCAAAAAGTTCCATTCATGCTTGTTCAAAGGGGGTCCCCTTTTGCTACTGTTGCCTGATTATGAGAAAACTTAAGAAGAAAGAAAAACTCCCATGTTTTCTCTGAAAAACTAGAGGCAAGAATGCCAAAAGAAAAATACAGAATAACACTGTAAATTCCACTTAAAAGTGCATTGGCTAGGGGCTCCTGGGTGGTTTAGTCAGTTAAGCGTCCAACTCTTGATCTCAGCTCAGGTCTTGATCTCAGGGTTGTGAGTTCAAGTCCTGCACTGCACTCTATGCTAGGTATGGAACCTACTTTAAAAAGAAATGCATTGGCTATAGAAGTAAGGAACTCTATTTAACTAATTGAAATAAGTCTTTCCTCAACCTGTAATGGGGACTCATTCTCCTAGAGGGCAACTAATGTGGGACAAGAGCACCCATATGAAGTGTGAACCATACCTTGGCACTTCATTTATGCTTTAATTTGAATTTTTGCTCTTTAAAGTTTTAGTTTAGATGAAAATGAAGAAAATTAAATTTTGGAATATTTTGCCAACTAAATTCATGTTTTTATTTTTTATTTTTAATTTTTTTTTTTCTAAAGATTTTATTTATTTATTTGACAGAGAGAGACATAGCGAGAGAGGGAACACAAGCAGGGGGAGTGGGAGAGGAAGAAGCAGGCTTCCCGCAGAGCAGGGAGCCCGACGTGGGACTCGATCCCAGGACCCTGGGATCATGACCTGAGCCGAAGGCAGTCGCTTAACCAACTGAGCCACCCAGGCGCCCTATTTTTAATTTTTTAAGAGAAGACATTGCACAGCATTTATTCGAGTTAATCCATTTCATTCAATAATCTGCCATATTGTTGTTGTCACGTTAAGATTATCGCATTACTATTTCTTTTTTGAGAGGACCATGCTTTTAAAAAATCTCGGTTGGATTTCCATGATGTCTAACTCTATAAAAATCTTTTTCCTTACCAAAAGGCAAGCCCTTCATCACAAGAGAAACAGGAAAAACTGAGATTTAGTTGTAGAGAGTGATATCTCCCAGAAAGAATTCATAGTCCATAATCTTTCAGGGTTGTACTTTTACTTGGGGCTTCTTTGGGGGGAGGGAGCTGTCTCTCATAGGTATTTCCTTAAAACAGAGAACATGCCCTACTGCATCACAGAAGGGAAATAAGGTCTAGTCCCTAGAGAACAGACAGGTGGTCCTCCAGGAAAGGAAGCCTAATGGCTCCCAGGTGACATTCTGCCAAGGTCAGGGGACAGAGTTAGTGACACTCCTGCCCTGATCAGTCAGCAGTAAAAAGGTCTAACCAGGTGAGTGGGAGAGGTAGTAACTAGCTTCCAGTTAGAATCTCTAGCTCAGGAATGTCTGTTTGAGTAAGCTGGAGCTGGAGGGTGAGGATACAGAGTCTGGAGAAAGTGACTAAAAATTGGCAAGTGTGAAAAAGATACAGGTTTCCTACTGGGGAATCCACAGAAAGGGGGCACCACCAGGGCAGTCCTGTGCTTTTCTTTGAGAAGAGAATACACTGAGTGGGTTCTGCAGTTTTCAGATAACAACTGGAATGATACTGAACAAGTGGAAAGTTAAATCAGAGTTTCCGTCCATGGTTCAGAAAACACTGATAGAACACCTGTGTACCAGGCAAAGGGACAGATGCTGAGAAAAAATCTAGCTAAGATGTGATCCTGACCAGAAGGAGCCATCTAGCAGTGGCCATCAGACCCCTGCACACCATGGAGTGCTGTGTCCTCGGGGCCACTTGGAGGGAAGGATGGCTTTCTGGCTGGCACGATCAGGGAAGGCATTCCCGATCCTCTCCTCTTGGTACTCAGCGTGTCCTCTGTGCCTCTAGGTTACTGCTTAGCCTGGCCCATTCCAGGCACTTGCTTATCTTCCTTATCTTTCTTGGTGGTGTGAGAAATGGAAGTCTGAGAGGATAAGATCCTGCCTCACAGGAGCCTAATGTGTGTGGAATTGATGTGTCCTGGGAGTGTCTTTCCGTCTTGGTTCAGAAAGGTGGAAAAAATTTGGGGAAAGGAGAGCTAAGATGGGGTGGTAAGGGTATGGCGTTTTAGTCAGAAGGTGGGAGCAAAGTTACACCAACAAGCAGTTTTAGTACACGGTTTAATCCACATGATAGAAAGAGCACCAACACTGCCAAGGGCCTCAAGAAGGTAGGTGGAAGCCCTCTGCCAAATAAGTTAGTTTGCAGAATTGGGAAGCTTAAATCCTTTCCTATTATCTAGGCAAGCTCAACAAGAGCGTATGAAAGAATAATGAATAATTAGAGGGTCTTCAATTTTTGGAAAGTAGAAAGATCAAGTAAACTCCCCCAGCATCCACCATCCCCGCCCCACCCCCAAAACAGTGAAGTTGAATGTCAAAAGTGTAGAGAAAGTTTTTGGATATCTTCTTTAAGTGTGTTTTTGACATTTTGGTCTATAAGCAATCAAGATGGAGAGAGATGCCATCCCAAAGGGGAAAGTTTGTAGGAACCAGAGTAGTTGAGCCCGACCATCCATGATGCCTTTAGACTTACACAAAACCATGGTTACAAGGACTCTCCCACGTGAATCAGCCAGGCAAGCCAGTGGCCACTGTGTAGGAGGGTGTGATATGGTCCACCAAGTCCT
Organism: Halichoerus grypus; assembly: GCF_964656455.1. Taxonomy (NCBI): domain Eukaryota; kingdom Metazoa; phylum Chordata; class Mammalia; order Carnivora; family Phocidae; genus Halichoerus; species Halichoerus grypus. Next base: position 54,543,741 of record NC_135723.1, read on the forward strand.
GAGTGAAGAGGCCCAGGGGCCCAAGGCTCTGACAAGGGATACTCTGAGGCCAGAAGACAACCCAACTTGGTTAAGTCATAGTAACTGTGGAGGGGCGAGGACGCAAAGGCAGGACCTCTTGAGCAGAAACCATCCTGTCCATGTTTTTGTTTTTAAAACAACATTCTGGTGATGGGTATTAAAAAGGGCACGTATTGAATGGAGCACTGGGTGTTATACGCAAACAATGAATCATGGAACACTACATCAAAAACTAATGATGTAATGTATGGTGATTAACATGACATAATAAAATAAAATAAAAAAAACAACATTCTGGTGCTCTATGCATTAATTATTTCACATTATACTACAACAGAGGACATGCAGGACAATGAATAACAATTTCAGAATTGAGAGCGAACACTATTTTTTAAGATTTAGGCATAATTCTTAGTACATATAAATAGAAACAAAGGAGGTGGGGATTAGCATAAAAGTATACTTGGGAGAAAGATTCAGTCCTATATTCCTGGCTTATCCCCAAACAACAACACTACATTTCTTGTCACATCTTTGAAGACCTCAAAATTAGTTGCCCAGCACTATAGTTGGATTCACAGAGCCAGAACTACAAACACAAGCAAGTTCAAGAGGGATGTGGCAAAGGTAACTCAGCAATCCATCTCAGTCTGCACAATGGAGACTCTCAAAATTCTTGGAGACTCTTATCTGCAGCTCCCTGATGACAAGGACAAGAGTGTGGTCTCCTCCAATACATAAATAACATTATTTTCTTGGAAATACTGAAAAAATATGATTCCAAGAATATATTTTAGCTGGGAGTTCACATATGCTACTTGGGAACAAAAATATACTTATGCTGAGGATTTATGATCACCCCGGGACGCCTCATGTATGAAATACAGTCAGTCACCTAAAAAGGAGTGTTCTAGTGACCCCTGAATATGAAGATGAATGTCAAGAAATACATAAAAAGACAATCTCTTTCTTCATGCCTCCTAGTGGTATGCCTCACGTGATAGAAGGAGGAGGAAGCAGTTATTTAGATTTTTGAGCTGAATTTTCTTTTATCTGATCAGAGTAAGAGTAGGCTGGGGAAAATTTCCTACGCAAATATTGATTCTGGGACAGTTCCCTCCAGTGGAACATGTACACAGGAATGACAGCTTCTGGGACCAAGGGAGGCTCTGAGCCACCCTCTCTGCCAACACAAACCATCTCCTTATCTCTCAACACAGAGTCTAAAAGCAAGAAAAGGCCTTTGAAAATAACTTACCACCACAAAAGTCACAAGCACAAGATCTAAAGCATATATTTTGAGCAGTGAATATGAGAGCCCGCATGAGAACTAAGTGTATCTGTGGATTACTTAGCACTAATTCACAGAAGAGTACTTAGTTTAAATGTATCTATTTGTAAGTTAGCCAAGAGCCATTCAAGATGAGCTACTGGAGACAGCCTCCAAGATTTTAGGGCTTGCCTTAATATCACTTCTGTGTTATCTTCAGAACAGGTCTTCTCTCCTCATGACTTACTAGGAAGATTGCTAAGAAAACTTTCTTGATAACTCTATTAATATTATTAGTTAAACACAAAGAAGACTGATGTCCTTTCAAAACAATGCTTATTTAATCTCTGATCAATTTTGCCAAGGTAAGAAAGAGCCGTACTCACAGAATATTAAACAGAATGATCATAATGCACTAGGTGACTATACTTGAAAGTGTTCTTTGCAAACCAACCAAACTAATTTTTTTCTTATTGACAAGCCAACCCCAAATTTCACTACAGATAGAAATTCAGCATTTCAAGTCTCCGTATGAGAAACCAGCAAATACAGTCAAGAAAAAGAATTCACTGAGTACTTGGCCAAGAATTAAAATTTGGGCAATAATAGAATCTTTCACTTTTGTAGCATTTTTAAAGAGAGAGAATTTTCATAAAGGGCCTCATCTGATGTCCACACACCCTGAAGATGGGGACAGGTAAAATCCCCCCCATTTTAGAGATGAGGTTCAGTAACCTGCGCTAGCCCTCCCTGTATGATGTGTGTATGTATCTGCGGCAGTTCGAGTCTGTCGCGGACAGAACAGTACTGTGCTGGTCACACCGCACACCGGCGAGTCCGTTCATGTGGGTCCTGACCAGTATTTCTTTTCTAATGAAACACAACATAATACAATAGAAAGAACAGAAACGAAGTTTAAACCTCAAAATGCATCCCCACTAGTAACATCAAGAATTTCTCACCCCTGTGGATGAGACGCATACCAGGTTGGGCTGTTTTGTATGTTCCGAGGGTTGTGGACTTTACCACGCTCAGAAAACACTGAGGTGTTTCCAGGACACATGAGGCAGAGCCCTGTTCCTCGTTATCTAAATAACCAGCTATGTTTTTGTACCATTCCTGGAGAAAGGCCCTAATATTTATTTTAGGAGGCTCCTCTCCAAGGCTCCATCCCCATTCAGCGGGCAGTGCGCTCCCTCGGAGGTGGCGCACAAACGAGCTGGCAGCAAGAAATGCTGATCGAGTCTATTTATTTTTGGTTAGTGATATATAATCACAAATGCTTCAAAATGCTCAGATCTTTTCTAGTCTTTAAAAAGGAAGGGAGAAGAAGCAGTTACAGCCTTTACTTCATTGCTGTGGGTTTTTTTTAGTGTTAAAATTTGAAAAATATCGTTCAGCATTCACCAGGACAGGCCATATAGTACTATAATCTGGCCCATCCAGAGCGCCATCGGAAAGTTGCTTTGAAAGCTGACCAATGCCTGCGACATCTCTGTCCCACTTGTCTTTTCTCAGTCCCAGTCAGTTCAGGCTCTGAGCTGAACTTGAGATTGTTGTTTTAAAACTCTCTGTTCTGGGTCCTTATCATCCTCGAAGCCTCTAAAAATGCAAGTTTCCTGCAGGCTCTCTTTTCTCTCTCTGCCGCTTTCCTCGGTGATCTTATCTGTTCCTACGGTTTCAATTTTCACGGTTATGCAGGTTATTCCCAAATCTGTGTCTCCATCTCTGCTCTCTTCTCGGAGCCCCAGACCATGTCTCCAGTTTCACACTCAGCAGCTCCATCATGCACCTGCAACGGGCAAGCCGCTCTCACAGTGCCGTGGCACAGCCTCTGTCCCCGGGGATGGACAGAAAGGTCTGAAATCACAAGCATCATGTCCACTGGATTTCACAAGCCTATTCCTCCTCCTGCAGAATTTTAGTTTAAGTAACCACCAGATGTCTTCATGTTCTTCCTTCCCCTCTGCCCTCACATCAGTCTCTCACTACACCCCGTCGCTTCCACCTCTGAAATGTCTCCATCCTCCTTCCTCTCTGCCACGGTCATAGCTCAGGACTGCACCACGTCTCCCCTGGACCACCGCCACAGCATCCCAGCCAGCCTGTCCTCTGGTTCATTCTCTCCTCCACACAGGCGCCAGGTTCCACTCCCAAAAGGCGAGTCTGATCACACTAGCACCCCATCCCTTTAGACTCCCGCCTCTCCCCACCCAGACAACATGAGAGTCACCCAGGAGCCCGAGCACCAAGTGAGGCCCCATCCCTGGCTTTTTTGATGCAGTGGGGCTTAGAGGACTGTGCAGGTTTGACCCCTGTTACCCCTGTGACCCCCATTCTATGAAACATTCAGGCGGAAGCCTCAACCTGACCCTGCTGGCCAGGTCCCTGGGTCCCAGACTCTCTCCCCAGAGGCACCTCCCACATTTCTTTCTTTCTAGCCTGGAACGTCTTGTCCCTGCCTTCAACAGGTGAAAATCCTCTTGTCCACTGGGCTTTCCAGTTCTAACACCATCTCCTTAGTGACGATCCTTGAGTCCTCACTACTTGCGCCCAAGACTCTAGATTAAATGAAGTCCTCCTTCCTCTTGGCCGAACAAAGCTCTTTTTCTGTACACATGCATTTTCTTATCTCAGTGTTTTATAAGTAGCAACACAAACCTCTGTCTTTATTAATCTACACTATGAGTTCCTCAAGAGCAGAGAGTAGGTTTTCCCATTCTAAGCACCTGGAATAATTTCTACAACATAGTGCTGCTGAGTAATTGTCTATTGAACTGAACTAATATGACCAATTCAGAAAGTAAAAATTTTAAGGCAGATACAAACACTCACTGGCCCATCCAGTTTGGGGGAGACGGTAAGATGATGGAAGAAGAGTCTTAGAGGAAAAGGTGGATTCTGATGGGTGGAGGAGGTGAGGGGAAGAAGGGCAGTCAAGGTGGAGAGCTGGTATAAACAAAGGTAAGGTGGAGAAAAGCAAGGGATCTGACATGGGCCCAGTGAGCAGTACCCAGTGTTGTGGAAAACCAGAAAACAAAGCCAGGACAGTTGGCTGGGCTTCTATGTTAGGCTGACGAGACTCACTTAGTAGCAAGTGAGGTGATGTGAGCAAAGAAACTATCACCATCATTCTGCTAACGATGTACAGCTCTTGAGCTGTTATGTTTCAAACACATGTTCTCAATGTGGGCGTTCCCATTTGATCTTTCCCACACCCCTCTGCGGGAGATCCTGGCAAGGCTGGCCCGAGGTATGTGGCCACTGTGAGCAGGCTAATAATTTAATACTTCTTTTTGCCAATGTTTGTTAAATATCAATTCAGTACTTTTTTAGTAGGGCTCGTGAGAAACTTAAGTTTCTATAAATAAAAGAACTTTTAATAATTTTTATTTTTTATTTAATAAAAAATTTAATAATTCATTAAATTCTTTTTCTTGGAATTTAGCAATTTGCTTCTTTTGGATTGTGTCATTTGGTAATTTAACTGACATTCTTTTTTTTTTTTAAGATTTTATTTATTTATTAGAGAGAGAGAGCACACATGCACACACACGAGTCGGGGAAGGGGTAGCGGGAGAGGGAGAAGCAGACTCCCAGCTGAGTGGGGAGCCCCATGTATGGCTTGATCCCAGGATCCTGGGACCTTGACCGAGCCAAAGGCAGATGCTTAACCTACTGAGCCACCCAGGCATCCCTTAACTGACATTCTTAATCCTTAATTTTTCACATATGTAATTTTTCCAACACACTTACTAAGGAGGAAGGTCAATTGTCGACATGGATTAAAACTGTGTTCCCCAAACCCAGCAACATCCCATGCATGACTTGGTTTCAGAATGATCACTCATTGCCAACTAAAAGCTAGCAAGTCCACAGGTTCATGGGGCCGCCTTGGTGGGCCTTCAGTAATGTGTGTACGTTCACTGACAAAGTACTGATCGGCCACTTTCAGACCCTGCAAGGAACATTCATACACTTCCAGCAGATACAAACAGCTTCCCTGGCCAAAGCAGGATCCATTTACCATTTAATGGTTACTTGATTCATTTTGTATAGAAATCGGAGTTAAATCAGATCCTATGGATGTGTTAGGGCAGGTGTACGGTTGGCCTTCTCCTTGATCAGATTCCAAGCGCTATTATGATTATCCTCATTTCACACATGAGACAACTGAGCCTGAGAGATGCTAACTAGCTGGCTCAGAATCACACAGGAAGTCAGTGGAGGAGATGGTTAAGTACCCAGGTCTGACTCTTTACCTGCTCCAATAACACCACAAAGACTTAAATTGTCCAAAATGAATTGAACAGGAGTGAGACTGAAAACAAAGGAAATAGGAGGTTTACTGTAAACAGTTTAAGCGAGAACCGACTTGAATTTCCTACGAGGAATTCAGTCTATAAAAATTAGAGTCATAATGACTTACTCACTGTTAAGTGCTCCCACATACCCCTTCAACCCTCACCATGCTTCCTAAACACCGAATCCTATATAGAGAAATAATACATGTTTGCTGCACAAAAGAAAGGTATTGCTTTTACTAACATTTGAATATACAGGCACTGATGTTCTGGAAATTCACATCACTCAGACAACATAACAAATCTATAGTAAGGAGGTTAAAATCAGAGGTAGCTGAAAAACTGCCATTTCCCCATCAGATGCTACATGCTCTGCCTACTTGGCTGAAGGTGGCTCAAGCCAGAGAAACACCAGCTCCGGACTGCTTCCCGCCCCCCCACCTTGCTGACTGCATGATGTATCCTGCCCTCAGGCAGAGAGGGCTCCCCTTCAATTCTTACGCCTTTGTCTTAGAGCCGAGACCCTTCAAATTTCCTTTCCTCCACTTTGTAATAGGTTTTTACAGTGCTTTCTTTTGAGTAACATCTAATAGATGTCCAGTCAATGGAAAAGTTATTCAACAGAGAAAAATGATAACGTCAAGAGAACAAAGTGTATCCTGTATGAAATCCTTTAATTAGATCAAAAATATTTGCTCCACTGACCAGAGTAATCAGTACTTGAGCCCAGGAACCTGTCTGGTTGCCCTTCTTTTGAGGAAACATACCAGAAAAACACAAGTTTCCTTTCAACGCAAAGACAGTTTGTACATGATCAAACTAAAATAAAACTTTAAAAAAACTGAGTTAACCTTAGCTACAATTTTTCTTCAGCATTTTTGTTGAGAGGCAGAAAAGCTTTTGGTTTTTAAGTGCCTTACAAAGATATGTTCTGGTGACAGGACAGGTTCAGGCCAATCTTCAATAACCACATCTTAGAGATATGAGCAGTAATGGTACTTAGACACTCCAAGATGTTCATTCATTTAAAAAGACTCTAAGGCAGAGGCGCCTGGGTGGCTCAGTCGGGTAAGCGTCCAACCCTTGATTTCGGCTCAGGTCATGATCTCAGGGCGGTGAGATAGAGCCCCCAGTCCTGGCTCCATGCTGGGTGTGGAGCATGCTTAAGATTCTCTCTCTCCCTCTCCCTCAGCCTCTGCCCCTCCTCCCCTAAAAAATAGTAAAATAAAATAAAAAGTCTCCAGTGCATTTCTCTACTCTCTATCTCTCTCAGGATTTAAATTTTAAAAGATTTATCTCATCTGTTTTGTTTCTTAAATTCCATGTCTGAGTGAAATCACATGGTATTTATCTTTCTCTGACTGACTTATTTCGCTTAGCATAATACCTTCTAGTTCCATTCACGTCATTGCAAATGTCAAGATTTCATTCTTTTTGATGGCTGAGTAATATATATATACACACTGTGTATGTATGTATATATACACACATATATATGTACTGAGATATATATATATATATATATATGGTGTATATATATATATATATATACCACATCTTCTTTATTCATTCATTAGTCAATGGACATTTGGGCTCTTTCCATAGTTTGGCTATTATTGATAATGCTGCTATAAACATCAGGGTACATGTATCCCTTCGAATCTGTATTTTTGTATCCTTTGGGTAAATACCTAGTAGTGCAATTGCTGGATCATAAGGTAGTTCTATTTTTAACTTTTTGAGGAACCTCCATACTGTTTTTCTGAGTAACTGCACCAGTTTGCATTCCCACCAACATTGTAAGAGGGTTCCTTCTCCGCATCCTTGCCAACACCTGTTGTTTCTTGTGTTGTTAATTTTAGCCATTCTGAAAGGGGTGAGGTAGTAGCTCACCAAGTTTTGATTTATAGATTTATATTTTCCTAACGATGAACGATGCTCAGTATCTTTTCATATGAGGAGGGGGGAAAAGAGAAAGTGCGCGCATGCACACATGAGAGAGGGAGAGAGAGAGAGAGAGAGAAGGGAGAGAAGGAAACAAGCCATAAGAGACTCTTAGGGATAGAGAACAAACTGAGGGTTGATGGAGCGAAGTCGGTGGGGGATGGGTGAGAAGGGTGATGGGTATTAAGGAGGACACTTGTTATGATGAGCACTGGGTGTTGTATGAACATGATGAATCACTGAATTCTACTCCTGAAACCAATACTGCACTGTATGCTAACTAGAATTTAAATAAAAATTTGAAAAGAAAAAAAATAAAAGATTTATCTCAGGGAATAAAAGAAAAGTAATTTCTGAGTCTAACTATGTGCCAATGTGGAGCTACATGCTTTATGGCATCTCATTTAACTCTCCCCACTCCTAACAAGCCCCAGAGGCATGTGCCATTAGCTCCATTTTACAGAATAAGAAAATGAGCCTCTGGAAGCCACTAAGTCATAGCAAGTGGCTAAGCTAGAACTGAACCTGAGTTTCTTGGTTTGCTTTTCACAGCTACACAAATCCGCCTCGAGGACTGTAAAAAAGAAAACACAACAGGTCATATGTACACTGATACTTAACTAAGGTTTTATGGTAGACCAGCGATCTGCTTTTAAAAATAACATTACAGCTTTCTGTCACACATATGATGTTCATAAGCTTTTTTTGTTCCTGAATTGTCAGTAATGCTACTGCTAAATCTTCCCACTGACATTACAGGAAAATTCTAAAGCATACAGAGCAACCACCACCAATTCCCTAAGAGTCCTTGTATTTGCAAATACAAGTAAAGACACCAAATAGTTCAATCAATAGAGCAATCCATGGAGGGTATGCCCCTCAAGAGGGGGCCAGGGAAAGATGTGAATTTTCCTTAACCCTTACCTAATCTGTCCTGCTAGAATTTAAAGAAACTTCCTTTTATTACACATTTGGGAAAAAAATACAGCATCATTCCTACAGTCTTTCTAGCATACGATCTTTATCAAGTTATATCACTTCACCAAACCTCAACTTCATTACTTGAAAAAGAGTGATAATCACCACCACCACCCCATAGGATGACTATGTGGAAGAAAGGGTAGACATGAAGTGCTTGATCGAGGGTAGCTACCTTTTACTCCCAACACAGTAATGTGCTTTTTCCCTTTTTTCTTTTTAGCCATGGATGGGGCCTTTCTCCTAATCAGACCCACCCACTATTGGGGTAGAGTGCAAGATAAGGAACATAGAAACAAAGTCATTACTATTTGTATTCTGACATCCAAGTTAGAATTTTTCCTTGAAAGGCCAAACTTTATAGAGAAATGTTACCTTCCTTTGTACATCAACAACCAACTCTGTAAGTTTCAAATCTCAAATCCCTCTCTCCTGGAATAGCGAAACCACAGGACTGTCCCCCTCAAGAAGCAGTCAGTAAGTAATGGGCTAGAAAAGCTCAAGGCTGTCCCCAAGTTACTGCAAGGGGACTGTCGGGTTTGGGGGGCAGGGCAGTAAAGAGGCAGCAGAGATGAAAGGTAAGAGCTATGGGCCTCATCTTCCCTTGCTGGGCTTGGGCTCCGAATGGTGAGATTAGGTAGATGGCTGAGTGAACACTGAAGACAGGAACACAGTTTTACATACAGATTGTGACTTAGTACACAGAGGAGACTGTGTCAGTCTATCCCCAGCCCCAAGTGGCGGTCAGCATGCTCACGGTGGATTCGGCAGTGAGCAGAGTAAAGCTAAGGGCAGGCAAGGGGTAGATGAGGTCCAGAGCTTATTATTCCTGAGTTGCTCCTCTTTCCCAGGATGGGAAATCTGCAAGGACTCAAAAGTTTCTACATGCTCTGGGGATAGAGGCCTGCAAGGGAGCCCACCTTATGAAGGGCCATAGGCTGTAAGGAGTATGCAACAAGGAAGCAGTGGGGTTTACAGCCTCAGCAAGAGGCAACATAGGGCAAGACAGCCAGAAAGGCCCAGAGACCCTAACCCGGCTGAGATGTGCCCCTGACACTCACTGCAAATACCACGGGGCAGCAATGACTGGCGTGGACACTTCTGAGACCAGAGCAGCCCAGGAGCATCGTGGGGTTCCAATGACCCTCCCATGTCAGGGACTGAGTGAGCCAAATGGGGATATTTTATCCTCAGCCCAGGCAGGAGCAATATTCTGAATGGACCATGTATCACAAAAAGAGTTCAATCAAAAACAGCTCAAATGCTGGTCTCTGGCAGGGGGTGGCAACTTGCTGAGGACCACAGTGCAGTGGTCTCAAGTAAAGAACACAGCATTTCCCACCTATGTTTCAGCGGAGAGAATAATTCTGAGAATCCGTTAATTACCACTTCTGAGGGTCAATGCAAGTGCTTTAATGACTCATAAAATAAAATAATCTCCTAAGATTACCAGATAACAAAACCAAGCCAAAACACACGTGGGAAAAAAAGGTTTTTCATACAGCATGGCCTGTCAACACAAACTATTTTTCACACCCATGCCAAAGGCACTGAGTCATATTTCCTCTCAAATAGAAGTAGGTGTATTTTGAATTTTCATGTAAAATTGATAAAACTACCAGTAGTTTTCTTTGTCTTTCTTCTTGAAATATCAAGGTAATAAAAAACTGCACTTAGAGCAGGTCCAAATGAAAATTTCCTTGGAGGGGCCTGACCACCCATATGAATGTCATCTTTTGATGAAACTGTCCATTTGGTTATAAGACTAACCCTGAAATTAGTTAATTCACGTGGGCCTAATGTTACCAGCAAAATGAAGCAACTTCAGTGACTTGGACTTAGGTACAAAGGCTACGTGTGAATTCTACATCTGTCGTTAGTTTCAGCGATGAGTCTAAAAGGCCCAGAGGGTCCGAGGCGTGCACTGTCGGGGCCTACAGCCCATGCGTGCGGCACTAACACCGTGATGCCCGTGGTGGAAGGTGCCCCTTCCCTGACAAGGCGGACACACCACAGCACTGCCTGGGACCACAGGCTGCTGAGACAACAGCCCCCTACGCCTCCACCGTCAGCAGGGGAGGCTCTCAGCCAGGGCTTACGGCCAATCTCCCAACTCCCTGCAAGACCCACCACATCTGAAGGGTGGGGAAGTTGGTTTTATTGCTAATATGTGACAATTCTGTGTTTACTGTTTACTGCCCTCTTTGCACAGAGGAACATCACCTCTACTTAGCTCTACCTTTGGAACTATGATATGGAAATGGGCCTTTAAAACATATAAAAACAAAACTAAAAATCAAAATGAAGAAAATAAGAATCTATACAACTGAGATGACAACTGTATCTGTCAGGCTTGGCTCTCTGCCGGCTGTTCCTCAGGGCAGATACAAAGTAACCTCAATCGCACATTTCCCACAGTCATTGCTCTACCAGAAAACAATGACGTGATAACGTGTAAACTTCCTCCATCGATTTTAATAGGTCTTAAAGCGAATGCTTCGTGTTTTTTTCTTTTATGCTTTGTTTTTATTAAACGTATTTTCAATAGATAGAAGGCAGCCACTTTTTAGCAAAAGGGGAACCAGACAAGCCCGTCCGTTCTACTGATTTGGGATGGGCCCACAATGTACAAGGACTGGCTTTACAAGGATGTGGCTTTGGTTCAGGGGCACCTGTTGGGAGCCAGGGTTAAATTCACTTCCCCTTTAAACAGTGCCAACCACTCCCCTCTCAAACGTCTTCCTGGTAAGTTTAGTGTGGAAAACCTCAGTGAGAACGTTCACTTATTCCTGAGTCTGCCCGGCAAATAAACCTTGGTAATAATTCACTTCATGTATAAAGCTTTTACCGCCAATGCCATGAGAGCATTATAATTCTGTTATCATTCCCATGACAAAATCTCCAGTCGGGTAGAGAAACACTGACAAGTTAGGCAGTTGTCCAATAAATGAGTTAGTAGCCTAAGTATAAACAACATTTTGATTGCCTCTACCGTGCTTGCTTCATTAGACCAACACCCTTCATAAAACACCAGCTCACTCCCTGAGACTGCAGATCGCACAGACTTTGGAATGTGTCCGTCAAAGTGTGGCACCTAAATCACTTAGGGGTGAAGGCTGGTTAGAAATTCAGACACCAAGGCCTCCATCCAAGCTTAACTGGAGTGGGGGGGTGGGGCGCAGAGCAAGAGTTACAAGCACTGCAAATTAACTGCTATGCAAATTAAATGTGAGAAACACTGCTTGACAAAAACAAAACTAGGATTATTTTTAAAAGTATCTATCCATCCCTGCTTCCTCATCTCCAAACAAAAACCCTTTGTCAAAATTTAAGAAGTTGTATAATACAAGACATCATGGCCTCTGGGGTCAAAATTTCTATCACCCATCTCATTCCAAAAATAGATCTCAATCACTGTATGCAGCATTAAAATGCAGTATTTTTATGACCTATCTGAAAAAAGCAAATAGCTAGAACCACAGTTCGGCCGCTTACAAAGAAAATGTCTGATTTAGAAATTCTCAAATGTCCAGTATTTATGTGTGTCTTACATAAACGGAAAGAATAGTACATGAAGCAAATTTCACTTTTATTGCAACAGCATCCCTGGTAGAACTCAGCTACATCAAATGGCTCGCTTTGCGTTCCGTACTGCGGAGCGTTATTATACTCACACACACTGCTCATGTCATTGCAGTTTTACTGAGAACAGCTCCATTTTCATGCCTGTTTACACAATTAGACTTTTAATGTGACGAATGCTGGACAATAGCTGGGTCATGTGGCCAAGACAAAGATTTCCCTTGATAGCTCTTACTTGTCAATACAAATGAGAGTTAGAAAATGTTCTCTGAGGAGGGGGGCAGGAGCAAGAAGGGCCTTCCACACATTTTCCTGGAGGAAAAAGGCACCGAATCACAAAAGTTTAGAAAGGAAATTAAATGATCAAAAGTTATTATTCCCATATTCTTACTGAGTAGGCATCAATGTATAATTAAAGAGAAGTAAAGCTGCCTAGAACTTGGTACTTAGGACACGACCCACACACAGGCTGAGCATGGCACTCTCGTCCTCAACCACGGTTGACCGCTTCCTTTTATGAAAAATGGAAACTGAGGATGAGAGCAGCCAGTTGACTTACCAGAGTGACTGAACACAAAACAGCATGGGAGTCAAATTTCCTAGCTACATGCTCAGGACTGCTGGATTTTGGTGGGAAGGTGTGTTTACCAGGCTGTAGAACTTTGTAACTTTGTAAGAACATCATATGGCAAGAGTTCTTTTAAAGGAACATTTTGGTTCATAAGAGATCTCTCTCTTATGAGAGAGAGAGAGATCACAAGTAGGCAGACAGGCAGGCAGAGGGAGAGGGAGAAGCAGGCTCCCTGCTGAGCACAGAGCCAGATGTGGAGGCTAGATCCCAGGACGCTGGGATCATGACCTGAGCTGAAGGCAGACGCTTAACTGACTGAGCCACCCAGGTGCCCCGAGAGATGATTTTAATACAGCTTTCCATTTTACTAGCTAATCATCTTCTTTAAATATGTCCTCAAATATTATAATATTTAAAACATCTACATCGCTTTCATTTTGTACCTTAGGGGTATACAAAGAAGCAATCACAGAATTATCAATTCTGCAAATGGATGATGGATAGATCAATCCTCTTCCCTGCCCTCACCCGGGCACCCCTCAAACGCAAACCTTTATTCATACACAAAGATTTGGTCAGCCACAGAGCTTTAAGTGGATGCCTGGCCTTTTAGGGCACTTGGTCATTAGCATACCAGCCTCTCAGGCTGGCCTCGGGACACTGGGTGGCATGTATCATATGTTCATCTGGGAAGCAGCTCCCACTCCCCAGAAGAGCAAGAACAAAGGAGCTGGCAGGCTTCAGGGAGAAGCTGCCCAGTCAACAGTGGATTAAAGACACCCATTAGTTGCCTCAATCAGCTAATTAGCTCAACAAATGCAAAACCTAAATCATTAAAGAAAGTGGCCATGATTGCATTGCTGGCTTCTGATTTGGTGTCACCAACCCAGCAGGGTGGGAAGAGGGTAGTTCCACAGAAAACAAAAAACTGTCCACACAAGGGAACTGGAATGGGATGCGGCTCAATTTTTTATGAAAGTCGAGTCCTGCCAGGAAGTTTCACTGACAAGGAGAGAGTACCAGGGAGACCTCTGTGTTTATGCTTTGAAATTTAAATCAATTTAAATATAAATTGCTCTCCTTTTTTGTCATTATGAGAAAGAAGTAAAATGTGGGTTTCAGATCTCTGGTGTGCAAATGGTCATTAACTTTCATTTGACCTTGGGTGTAGAACTAATATTGAATTTATGCACAGGGTACACTCATTATACTCATCTAGTTTCCGCACAGAAAATAATGCTCCCAGGAGCTGCAATGCTAGAAGCTGCTCTTCAGGCACTCAAATAGAAAACTTGATTCTTCCTTTAAAGCCTCTCTCCTGCCTTCCACCCACCTCTTTGCTCCAAAGGCACCTCAGGGAGGCTTGGCAACATGTATAAAACATGGGCACTAACAGGTAAAAATCCGAATGACATAAAATCGTTGTCCTGGACCACATAGGACAAGAGCCTGGTCTGTGAGCTCTCATATTCCTGGAGACAGTTACCATCAGTACTCAGTTCTCCTTCCCAGGATCTGATTCCCTAAGACAGGGACAAGCACCCATTTAGACCGATAATTACCTTTGTCTATTGAGCCTTATAAGCATTACATACCGCCACTGAAGTGCCCCACAGCACTTTGTTTTGAAAACAAAACCCCTGCATTCTGGAGCATACTCTGTTGTGGTTTTAATTATTCACCTCCTTGGCAAATCAGTTTCATTTACTATCCTAATGGACATGACCATGTTGAAGGATGAAAAAATCAGCTCGCTTGCTTTCCTCAATTCTAAACAATCCTCAGGGTTAAAGGAACCCAACTTCAATACACTCAGATCTCTTGCTGTTCAAGGAGAAATCAGGGCAAAGGGCTATTTTCTTTTATAGTATGCCACTGAATGGTTATTTATCATTTCGACTTAATAGCTCTAATTACAAAAGACAGTGTCACGGGATTTTTTTTTAAAGGCAATTTTCTTTGTATCCCAGTGGGAGAGTTAGAAAAATTTACAAAGCATCTGCTGCATGCATTTTCAATTGTTTCTGGGTTTTACCAATGCTATTATTTTCTTGATTGCAAGAATTTTACATTTTCAAAGATCTTTAACTTGACAATGCATTGATAACTACTCTTAAGACTCTTCTTGTGGTTTTATGCCATTAAAAAAAAAAGAAAGATCTAACCTGTCAACCACTGAATTGATCTCTGATAAGAACATGCACTAGTGGAGACGGGATATGGACGCACAAAACCTGTCAGCAAAGCAGGGACAGAAGAACAGGCTCTGGAAATGTTAGAACAAGGAGTTATTATGGCACCAGAGAAGGAGAGAGATTTTACAAGCTTCAACAATCAGCATGGTGTTAGGCAAAGCTCTCTCTTCTAGGGAAAACATCCTACATCGTCATCAATCAGGAAGACCACAATGCTGTGTTGATTATTTTAGGGGAAAACACACGCGACTTCTTTCCTCTTGGCTGACAAATGCTAAAGAACACATTCAGTGGGGCTCCAAGACAATCAGAGTGGGTCTGTGCTGACCTCGAATGAGAGTGACGGCCGTGGGCCAGCGCGGCGTCCAGGAGGTGGTAAAGGAGAAGAAAAGGACAAAAAATACACCGTGTAGAAATATCAATTCTGAGAGGACAAGGTGCATCCTTAGAGGGCAGGCTAAGGAAGACTTAAGAAAATTTAAGTGGTTGAAAGTATCTCTAAAAATTAAGCATAAGATTTTAATTACTTAAAATCCAGCCAACAGATTTCTGCCATGAGAGTCTTTTTTAGCTCCAACATTCATTATTAGAGCCATCAGAGACCAGATGAATAAAGACCTGTAAGAGAAGATCACCATAGCTTTTAGTTTTAAATTTTCAATATAAAATATCACAGAAAACTGGAAAGGTCGAAGGAGTCTGACACAGCAGTAACTGTACTAGCATGGGAGGCTGTCTTTGCTGGCCCTAACTGTATTATTAACACCTACTCTAAAATCCCATTCTATTGTGCCTTCTTCTATATACGAGCTGTGTGTTTACAAAAGGGAAAGGGTCAAAGCAAACAGGTTCTCCATTAAAAGGAGAAATCTGTCCACTAAAAATAAAAAGTAAAAATTTAGAGGACGTTAAAAGTCAGAGCAATTCCATAGGCTTAATGGTTTTTTTCTTTTAAATGTGGAAAAGGAAAAGCCTTCTTTATGCTAAAAATAATCTATTTTATTTTTCATGACAAAGCAACATGAATATCTTGTCTTTGGAATGTTTCTGCCCTGAAGATGTTTTTTCAATTGTGTCAGACCTCAAGTCTCACATCAGAGCTTCCTGTCAACACTTCATTTCCCCCAATCGTACATACATATTCTTAAGAAGGAGGCTTAAAACTGCTGAAATTTCCTAGTAAGTACTGCTGATGCCCAGTGATGGTTACTAACAGGAGATCTTCAAAGCTGGCAATTGACCCAGACTACAGGGGTGACAGAAGCCCCTCAACCTGTCTGATGGGTCCACCCTGACGACCAGATCTGGGGTTGCCTTCTTGAATATGTTACATGCACAGAGTTCACTGCATGGCACAGAGTAGCAACCAGGTTGTTGAAATCACACACCCATTCAAAGGCCTAATTAAGCTTGACAATAGGATCCAAAGATGAGACAACAAACAAGAGGATCTAGAAGGCTAGGAGAGACAATTTAACCTCAATGTAAAACACTGGCTTCCCTCTCATGCTTTCTATTAAAACCTATTAAAAATAATGTTTACAAAAAGCTCAAATTAAACACAATAGAGTGAAGCTATTTTATACTATTTTATATTATATATATTTAATATCCCCAAGAAATAATAAAATATCTTGGTACACAAATACCACTTTAATCTCAATCCCTGGCTAATTTATCCTGGGAAGAGAAAAAAAAAAAAATGCTGCTATCTGCTACCTGTAAAACGTATGAGCTTTTACTCTGGTGTTTTCCATTCCAGGAACCAAAGTGGAAAATAGGAACATCTTTTTGCAAATCCCATCTTTATTCTCATAATCCAGAAACGTACTAACAAGGGAGGGAGCGTAGTGTAGTCGGAAAAACTGGAGATGGGGCACTGAAACCCTTGGGTTTGCATTCTGGCTGCGGGCTGGCTAGCCTAGGTGATCTCAGGAGTAACCTTTCCTCTCTAAATCTTGACACTGAGACACAATGCAAACGCAAACCGCGCCTCCTGTGGTGGGCACACACGGCGCCCACTCACCACGGGTCCCTCTTCTGCTGGTTTTCCTTGAGGGGCTGCATCCATCCCAGCCTTAGGCCATATGTCTTCTCTTGTGTGCAGGTCACCTGACCTCTCGAACCACCCTGCTTCTACTGCTCCAGAGGTGGGCATGTCATTCTTCCAACAAGGTCCCCAGCGAGACGTCTGTGGAGACTACCCGGATAGAGGTTTTCTCCCTTTCTGCTGAGATTAACTCCAGAGATTCTCTGAGCCCATAAATTCCCTTTGTGGTTTTCAGGTTTGTTTTTGTTTTTGTTTTTCTAGCACTTGCTCCTAAAAGAGTCCTGAATAAAATATTCTCAAGGGTGTGACTCCATTAAGGATAATGAAGGTAATTAATAAAAATATGTATTGCTATAATTAAATATTAGAGTTGAAAAGCATCTCTCAGGTTATCAGATTCTACACCAATCCCCTCATGATGCAAATCGAAATCACTTTGCTAAGGTCACAGTGACAATTAATGGCATAAACAGAGCCTAGAATCCCTTTCTTTCTTTTCCAAACTTTCAGTTTTAAAGCACTTAACTAGCTATGGACTAAGCAGAGTAAAATATAACAACTGCCAAGGAGATTTACCAATATGGTATTTCTGGCTTTCCAAAAATAGAAGCCCACCACAGTACAAATTTCATAAGATCTAAAGAGAATGAGAGCTAAAAGTGCTTTGGCTGTAGATTCCTGGAAAAGGAAAAAAAAACACATCTCCCAAGACTCTAATTAGCTAACATTAGCAGGGGAATAAGCAATCGAACAAAAAGAAAGTGCAAGGATATCTGTGCTAATTTTTGTAAATCTCTTGAAGCCTTAAAATGCTATTCACATTCACTAAGGTTAGCATTTGGAGGAGAAAACTGTTTAAAGGCACATCCTAATGGCCTTTTAGAAAATTACAACAAAATGGATCTTTTACTAAACTAGAGCCTTGAATCATTTATATAATCTATCGATTGTCATTTACTTTTATTTCTGTTTGTACGGTGAGCTGAAATAAAAAACTTTTGCTTTATACTAATTCTTGTTTTAATAACCCTTGGCAATGAGACATAAATCTATCATGACCACCTGAGCCCTAATTAACAGTTTTACTGCAAGACATAAGACATTAGGGTAATCAATTCCTTCTGTCAAGCCCCAGATGTGCTATCATTTTCATACTTTTTATTAGATGTACACCAACTTCTTTTTCTTCTTCCTTAAAAAACCACCTCAAAATAGTTTTAGAAAACCACATCAAGCATACACAGAATGTACCATTCTGCAGCTGGAACTCTACTTAATTAAGGCTATGCTTAATGTCTCTGCATTTTATCACCTCCTAACTACACACTAATAAGTTCTTCTTTTTCAAACAGCCAGTGATTCATTAATGTTTTCCATTTATGAAACATGTGTTGTAATTTAAAAACAGCAGGGGCCATATTTATCTTTGCTATTATATCCTCACTAGATATACCACCTCACTGTATATTCCAGGTACCTTATACTGTACCTGAATATAGCAGGTGCCAAATTAGAATCTGAGAAAGGCATGAAGGAATGCAATACCTATGATAGCCTCTCTTGTACCTTGCCATTGTCATTTCTCATCTACTCTCAATGTCAACTCAAGCAGTGAGAGTATGGAGTGAAACAGGTAAGTATCTCTAGTACTTTTCATATTTGGATTCTTTGAATACTTTAATATACAACTTGTTGGACTTGTTGATTATTTCTGTCCCTAGACTGTTTACCAAATTTGTTTGGGAGTGCAGGAGAGTAATGTCTTTGTTTCTCTCTAAAATAATCTTGTTGACTCATGTTACATTTTTTTTAAGTTTTTATTTATTTATTTGAGAGAGAAAGAGAGATTGAGAGAACAAGTGGGAGGAGGGGCAGAGGTAGAAGCAGACTCCTCTAGGAGCAGGCAGCCCAACGTGGGACTCAATCCCAGAACCCTGGGATCATGACCTGAGCCAAAGGCAGACGCCTAACCCACTGAGTTGGCGCCCTCATGTTACTTTTCTAACCAAAAATATTATATTTAAAGTCAAGGACAAAATGAGAATGCCAACTATCAATGACCTTAGTCAACCTTATATTGGAAGACACTAGCTAATGAAATAGTATGAGATAAAAAGGAGTTACTTAGATGGATGAGACAGAGACAAATTAGTCATTATTGATAGATAATATATTTGCCCATATGGGAAATCTAAGATGATTTTAAAACAAGTTATTAGAATTCATTTGAGTTCAACACTTTTGCTAGACCCAAAATTTCATACAGCAAAAATCACCAATTATAAAAGACAATAGATGTGGATATTAACAAACCGATTCTAAAGTTTATATGGAAGGAAAAGACCCAGAATAGCAACACAATATTAAAGGAGGACAAAGTTGGAGGACTGACACTACACGATGTCAACACTTACCAGAAAGCTACAGTAATCGAGACAGTGGAACATTGTAGAAATAATAGGCAAATGGATCAATGGAATAGAACAGAGAGCCTAGAAATAGACCCACACAAATATGGTCACTGATCTTTGACAAAGGAGCAAAGGAAATATAATGGATAAAGAAGAGTCTTTTCACCAAATGATGCTGGAACAACTAGATATCTATACGCAAAAAAACCCAAACCTAGACATGGTCCTGACCTTTCACAAAAATTAACTCAAAATGGATCACAGATCTAAATATAAAATGCAAAACTATAAAATTGCTAGAATATGACATAGGAGAAAACTTAGATGACCTTGAGTATGGCATGACTTTCTAGATACACCACCAAAGACATGATTCCATGAAAGAAAAATAAGCTTGACTTCATTAAAACTAAAAACATCTGTTCTTCAAAAGACAATGGGAAGAGAATGAGAAGACAAGCCACAAACTGGGAGAAAATATTTGCAAAAAAGACATCTGAAAAAGGATTCTTCCCCAAAGTATATAAAAAAAACTCTTAAAACTCAAAAATGAGAAAACAACTAATCTAAAGGTCTTAACAGACACTTCACCAGAGATATACAGATGGCAAATAAGCATATGGAAAGATGCTCCACATCTTATGTCAGCAGGGAAAAGCAAATTAAAACACCAATGAGCCACTACTACACAACTATTAGCATGGCCAAAACCCAGAACACTTAGAACAACTAATGCTGGCAAAGATACGGAGCAACAGTAACTCTCATGCATTGCTGGTGGGAATGCAAAATGGTCTAGCCAATTTGGCAGGCAGTTTGGTGGTTTCCTATAAAATGAACCATACTCTTACCATACCATCCAGTAATTGTGCCCCTTGATATTTACACAAGGGATGTGAAAATTTACATCTACACAAAAACCTGCACAGTGTTATAGCAACTTTATTCCATCACTGCACAAACTAGGAAGCAACCAAGATGTCCTTCAGTAGATGAATGGGTAAATAAACCACAGAACACAGAGACAATGGAATGTTACCGACTGCTAAAAAGAAATGAGCTTTCAAGCCATGAAAAGTCATGAAGGAACCTTAAATGCGTATTATTAAGCAAAAGGAGCCAATCTGAAAAGGCTACATACTGTATGAATCCAACTATATGACTTTCTGGCAAAGGCAAGACTATGAAAACATTAAAAAGATGAGTGGTTGCCAGGGGTTGGGAGAAAGAAATAAATAGGTGAAGCACAGAAGATTCTTAGGGCAGGGAAACTATTTTATATGATACCATAATGGTAGATACATATCCTTATACATTTGTCCAAACCCATAAAATGTACAATACAGGGTGAACCCTAACGTAAACTATAGACGTGGGGCAATAATGACATGTCGGTATAGGTTCACTGATGGTAACAAATGTGCCACTCAGAGATGTTCAGAGTAGCAGAGACTGTGCACAGGTAGGGGCAGAGGGTGTATGGGAACTTTTGCATTCTCTGCTCACTTTTTCTGCGAATCCAAAACTTCTCCAAAAAGTACATCTATTAAAACAAAAAGCATCATGAAAGATAAAGACTTGAGAAACCATCACAGAAGAGAACTAAAAAAGGAAGAGAGAGAAGAGAAAAATAGTTCATTTACAATAGTAACCCAAATCACAAGGTAACTAAAAATACAAAAAAAATGTGCAAGGCCTTTATGGAGAAATTTCCACCGCAGTACTAAAAATTTGAAAAAATAAGATATCCTAGGTTCAAGGATGGAAACACTTATTTCCAAACTGTCAAATTTATCTAATGATCTATAAGTGTGATATACTTTTAAAAATTCCAAAGGAGATTTCACGGAACCTGACAAAATAAAACTATGAGGAGAATAAGAAAGGTAAGAAGAGATTTGCCTTATCCCCACCCTAGAAAAAGTTTTATTATAAAGCTCTGGTAGGTAATTGAAATAATATATATGAATTTCATGTGTGATGGTGTTAGCATCAGGTCCAATGAATGCTCCTGGAGTAACTGGCTTAGCATAAGGAAAACATAAAATTTGATTTCCACCTGACACCACATACAAAACCAAGTTCCAGATGACTTAAAGTCCTAAATGTGAAAAACAAAACTTTAACACTATCTACACCTAGCTATCAACCTAGCTATTCCAATTTTAATAATTTATTATGAGAAAATAATTGGAAAAGGGCAAAATAACACAAGCACAAGAATATATCTTTAGGTCCTTCTATTATTATTTATAATAGGAAAAAAATTAAAAACCTAAATGTATAATAATTAGTTGTTGTGCAAGAATGAACAAGATTTAGTTAAATAAAGGTACAAGAATTAGTTAAATAAAGTGTACAGTATATAAAGTTAATAAAACTAATGATGCAGATCTACATTATTGACATGACAATAAATCCTATAAAAAGTGGATTATAGGGGCACCTGGGTGGCTCAGATGGTTAGGCGTCTACCTTCGGCTCAGGTCGTGATCCCAGGCTCCTGGGATCGAGCCCCGCATCGGGCTCCCTGCTCGGTGGGAAGCCTGCTTCTCCTTCTCCCACTCCCCCTGCTTGTGTTCCTGCTCTCACTATCTCTCTCTCTGTCAAATAAATAAATAAAATCTTTAAAAAAAAAAAAAGTGGATTATATATAGCTACAGTAATCAAAACTGGTGCATACCAACACAATCTGTTCAATTGAGAATAACAGAGAACCTAGACCCACAAAATATGTCCAACTTATTTTTGACAAAGGTATAAAAGCAATTCAATGAAAGAATGATGGTCTCTTCAACAAAGGTGCTGGGGCAACTGGACATTCATAAGCCAAAAAACCCAAACAACAAAAACAGAAAAAACAACCAAAAAAACCCTTGACCTAAGTCTTACACCTTACACAAAAACTAACTCAAACTAAATCATGGATTCAAATTTAAAACATAAAACTATAAAACTTTCAAGGGGAAAAAAAAAAGACAAGAGAAATCTTTGGGATCTAGCACTAGACAAAGAGTTCTTAGACATACCCCAAAGGCATGATCCATTAAAAAAATTAATAGTTTTTTCCAAATTAAAAACTTTTGCTCTGTGAAAGACTTTGATAAGAAAATGAAAGGACAAGCAGACTGGGAGAAAATATTTGCCAACCACATATCCAACAAAGGACTGGTATCTACAATATGTAAAGAACTCTTAAAACTCAACAGTAAACCAATAATTCAATTACAAAAAGGGCAAAAGACATAAAGACACATTTCACCAAAGATGACATTCAGGTGGCAAATAAGCAACCTAAGGTGATCAATATCATTAGAGATATCACTTCATGCCTATTGGAATGGCTAAAATAAAAAACAGTGATGATACCAAATGCTGACAAAGATGCAGAGAAGCTGGATCACTTACATATTGCTAGTGAGAATGTAAAATGGTATAGCCAGTCTGCCGAACAGTTTGGTAGTTTCTTAAAAAACTAAGCATGCAACTACCTAACAACCCAGCAATCGTACTCGTGGGCATTTACTCCAGAGGGATGAAGACTTAGGTTCACACAAAAACCTGTACATGAATATTCGCAGATGTAGTTTAAGTCATAATAGCCCAAAACTGTAAGCAATCCAGATGTCCTTCAATGGGTGAGTGGTAAACATACTGTCATACATTCATATGATGGAATATTATTCAGCAATAAAACATAATCAACTACTGATGTCCAACAACCTGAATGAATCTCCAGAGAATTATGGCAAGTGAAAAGAGCTACTCCCAAAAAGTTATATATACTGTATGATTCCATTTATTTAGTATTTTTGAAGTGACAAAAATTATAGAAATAGAGAACAGAGTAGTAACCGCCAAGGGTTATGGAAGGAGTAGGGGCAGGAAGAAATTCAGTGTAGCTATTAAAGAGCAACAAGATGAATCCTTGTGGTGCTAGAAGTATTCTTTATCACTGTCAATATCCTGGTTGTGAAACTGTCCCATAGTTTTGCAAAATGTTACTGTTAGGCGAAACTGGGAAAAGAAAACATGGGATCTCTGTATTATTTCTTACACCTGCATATGAATATGTAATTACCTCAAAATAAAAGAGTGCAGATAAAATGATCCCACTTTTATCAAATCTGCATATTAATATATAATAATATAGTATCTACATATTAAAAGGGAAACATCTGGAAACAAATACAAGAAAAGTAACTGGTTATCTCTGTTGGTGAGATGATGGGTGATTTTTCACTTTCTTCATACATTCACATACTATCAAAATTTTTTTCATTGCACACACTATAATAGTAAGAAAAAGAACAATTAAAATTATTTTATTATGAAAGACTATACGCTAACTATATATACTTTTTTCCACTGAACATTTTACTATATTAATTCTTTAAAATATCATTTTAAAGCTATTTAAACATTCCATTACATTGATCAATTTTATTATTTCTCTACTACAAGGACTGAATGATTGTTTCTAATTTCTTATTGTTAAAAAAAAAATCGCAATAGATTCCTTCTACCTGAATCTTCACATGCATCTCTGATTATGACCTCCAGTCATGGAGCTACTGGATCATAGAGTTAGGGCTTTTAGAACACACTGAAACATTGCTTTTCTGTAAAACTATGATTTTATGTCCCCACCATTAGTGTACATGTGAGAGACCATTTCACTCTGTCCTAAGTAGCCTCCAAAGTTGTGTTCACACTCCAAGCTCCATGGATCAAATGAGTAAGGAAGACAGATATAACTTCATGCAGTCATATCAAGGTTAATAAATTAACTCCCCCCCCCACAACCACAATCTTTTATTTTGCATGCTCTAACGTGTGTGGGTCTTACTTACTTCTCTTCACCTCCAGAAAGTTCGAACTTCTTAGCCTGACATCCCAAATCCACCTCTTTTTGCCCTGTTCACTTGGCTCTAGTTACTCATACCTCTTTGCTATTCCTCAAGCACATTTTGCACACCTCTGCCCAAATGCTCTTGTTTGGATATCCACAGGGCTCACCCCTTCACTGACTTCAGGTCTTTATTCAAATGTCCCCTACCAGAGGGCCTTCCATCCCACCCTGTGTGAATTAGTAACCCTCTTCTCCAGCCTCCCTATCTATATTTATTTGCTCTGTTTTTCTCCCTTTTTTCTGAAACTTAAAAAAAAAAAACAAAACAAACCCTACCTTCTACGGCACTGCCATTCCAACTCATACGGACTGTAAGTTTTGTCTCCTTATGATTACAGGAATGAAGAACAGCTCTAGCACAATTTATTTCTAGGCCCTCTCTCCCAAAACCTTCATATTGATGTCCTTTCTCCATCAGGCCTCCACCTATGCAAACAGCCATGATCCAATGCTGGCACTGAAGAGCCCTATTCACGCTGCCCGCTCTGTTCACTACCCTGGGGGTCAAGATGGCTGTTCTTTGCATCCTCCTCTCTACCTTTATGGCACGCCGTCTCTGTGTCCTCTCCTCAGCCAAATCAACAAAGAGATTACATATGATAAGCTAATTCACACTAATGTGTGTTTGATTCAAAAAGTAACTGAGGGAAAAGCAAACTCTTAGAGTTTCTAAGTGTAGAAAGAAAGATGTAAAATTCATGGTTTGTGTTTTCAAGACATCTCTGTTCCATTTATTTCTTTGATTTTTGTCATGTCTTTGATTTTCTCATAGTCTTTCTGCCTGAAAAATCTTATTCCAATTTACCATGATCCAAGTAGCACCTCCCTTCAGTTTGTCATTCTATTCAGCATTGACCTCCTCCCTCTGAACAGCAAACGATGCCTCCTTCTCGCACTCTTCCTAAGTGTTTTTCTACCTCAATGAGTCTCCATCTCATATTGAATTTCACCAGAGTATGGCTTTCTCTCCTTCAAAATATATCTGAAAGCTCCCTTTTCCTTTCCACATATCGCTTCCAGATTGTGTCCTACAGGTATCAGGGATCAGATCCACGCAATTAGTCCTACATAAAATGCTTGCTTTGAAATGTCATTAAACAATTATTTTTAGAAGAAACTCCTTTGAGATGAAAAACATACCCTTAAACAAAGACCACCTTCGTGTTATTTTCCTCTGTCATTATGATAGGTAAATGCTATGTGGTTTGCTTTCTTGGGTTGTGTACTTAGACTTTCTTCATGGTTGCAATGGACTACAAATGTATTTTTTATTTTTCATTTCATTTTTCCTTGAAATATGAAATAAAGCAAAGAAGTGAAATTTTAAGGAACTATATATAATAGTCTGTGCTATTTCAATGGCAAAATAGATAATGTTAAAAACAAACAGTGATACTTCTCTGCATTCTGCATCAAAACTTCCTGAGATACACTCAGCCCCAGGAAAGACTACTCACCAGATTTCCTTGCTTTCAAAGCAATAACAGCTGCTAGTTCTCTCTGCACCTAGTAAGATATTAGGGGGAAAAAATAAAATTAGAATAAGAAAAATGTAGTTATCAAAAGCAGTACTTTGTGTTTAGGTATGCACCAAAATTAAGAGTTACTGCAATGAAAGTTAAGTTTGCTGTCATGCTTTGGGGTTTTGTTTGTTTTTAGTATCAGGGAAAAACCTCTGCATAGGAATTTTAGGCCAAAAATCTGGAAGAATCATATTGACTTACTTTCAAAAGAAATTAGACAGTTGTCAGAATGTATACACTGTAAAACATTGTTTTTTTTGATACGATTATGGGAAGAGCCTCAAAATTGTAACTGTAAAACATATAGAAATACTATAAGTAACCAATTATTAAAACATGCATGATACCTTGGCAAAGATACTAAATATTATTTATCCCTCAAAGATTGTAGCTTATCTAGAAATTCTAGAAAAATTAAATAGGTGGTCCTGGTGTAACTGGGTCTCTACTCAAACACGATCAATGCTCATTTGAAGTCTGACAGGTTTATGGCAACCATTTTGGAAAATATGCCCCAGAAAAGCAAGTGCCATCGACTCACAGGGTAGGTGAAATGGGAACAGACAAGACGGCCTTTAAAATCCTAAGTGCCTTCAACCCCACTTATTTGTCTGCTTGCTCTCTCTCTCCACCCACCTCCCCCAAATCTGAATGCTTAAATCCTTTCCTAAAAGCATTCCCAAAGAGGACCATAAAACAGAGACAAAAAAGATAATCATAGTCAATTTCAAAGATAAGATGAAAAAAAAAAAGATACCATGAAGATAATCTTTGGGAAATCTATGTTCAGCAGCAATAAAAATTCCATAATGAACAAGCTCATTCCTCTCTAGGACAGTCTTTTAAGTGCAGAAGTACGAATGCGTTCAGGTGTTTGGAGGTGCTGGTGAGTTTGGAAGTGTCCTGCAGCTTATTACACTAATGACATTTTAAAGGGAGAATACTACAAGTTCAAGGTTACATAAGACTTGCCATTGAAATTAATCTAATTTATATTCATTTACTTGAAGGCAAAAGTAGACTATACGCTAGACTCTGGGTCCCCGCTGCGGACTGCTCTCATAACAGCCACGATCATCGCCCCTGAGGAAGGCAGCTTCCCCCACCACTGCTTTACTGCTGTGTTGTCCCCGCCTGGCTAATATGCATGCCATGCAAAAGGGCATACTCTTCATTTAGCCCATTCTTTGATACCTTCAGACTCTCTCTCTCTGGAAAATTATACAGTAATGAGAAGGCCATTCAGTCCCTCTTCAACCCTGGGAGTCTCAGCTCTGAAAATGCTCATGGTAGGAAAATTTGCAGTTGAACAACTTAGGGAGAAAAAGAGGGCCATGGGAAAGAGAAGGGTTACATGACCCCAGAAAAACCTTTACAAATACTCGTATGGGTAGTCACATAACAACAGCCACACACTAAAAACATCATTTATTGCATACTTTATGTATTTGTAATGTATCCGCCTCTCTATCCAGGATTTTCCTCCCTCACAGCGTCACAAATACTTGGGGCTGGGGGCAAAGATGCAGACTATAAACATCCCCTGGGATCTTGTCCACGGCTTCCTGATTTTATGACCTCGCAGGGAAGATCCCACCCTGGCTCAGGGCCAGGAAGAAAGCACAGATGGGAAAAGATGTCGGAGACAGACCCCTTCATTTGCTTACAGAAGATCAAAAACAGTCTTCCTCACCCTTTTCTAAGTTTTCCAAACCTGAAATTCTCTTCAGCAGATCTTCAGTTTTTCTTTCTCTAATTAGAAATGTCTCAAAATACAAAGAGCTCAGAAAAGGAAGGTATTAGATTCCCAACTTCGTGTAACACATCATCTTTTCAAAGATGCGGTGGGGCAAGAAAGGGAGGAAGGGGATGCGTGAGGAAAGGCCACCACATTTCGGCAGAGCTGGAAGGAGGGGAGAGAGGGCAACGAGAGAGACAAGAACTTCACAGGTGAATGTTGAAGGAACCTAAGTTTAAAAAAAAAGTTTTAAAGTAAATGAGATTACTCTACAGAAGCACACAGTCCCCTGAGTGTCTGCAGTCAGGGAGGATTTCAAATGTGTTATGCAGAGTGGGATGTGGAACAGCTTCCATGTTTCTGCCCCACGATGGAGGCTTTTGACAAAAACCCCAAGGGTAGGTATTCTTCCTACAAAACACAAAGGACAAAGTGCTGATCAAGCAAAAACACAAACTAGCTAAGATCTGATTACATATTCCTATAGCATCTCCACAGAACCTTTTTTTTTTTTTTAAGCACACTGTCAAGTATTTAATCATTTTCAAATGAATGACTAATTCCTGTCTTCTGGATGGAAGCTCCACTGAGGCAGGGACCTGTTTGTCTTTTTATGGTATTATCCAGAGCAATCACCGACAATCATTCATTGGCCCACAGGAGGAGGATATATACACAACTTTAGGAAAAATGTGGGAAGGACCTAGGGGAGAGAAAAATGACAAGGGAAGGCATTCCCCACTAATAAGCTACTCCCAGCAGGAATCTTCAGAACAGAATATTAGAAGGACTCAGGGCTTCCTCTGCCAATAATTATTACTTTTATATTGAAAACTGAAACTCTAAGCAGCTGCCGAAACAGAAACTAGAATTTTCTAGGAAGGGACTGGTTGGCACTGAACACGAAGTTCTAGCACCAAAACTTCAGACGGCCGGGATACCGGCCCATATTCTGACAACTTCCTGAGACACCCCGAGCAAAAGCCATCCAGCTGTGAGATGCTCCAGAATTCCTGACAGTCAGGAACTGTTTGAGATAATAAATGTGTAGTTCCAAACCACCAAAGTTTGAGGTAGTTTGCTCTACTGAGGAGTCTTTTATAAGAAAATGACTATTTTTCTACTTGATCTACTCATGTTATTGGTTAACCTTAGTTTCTCTGTGATTGAAATGAACCCTCTTCTTAGATCAGGCTCAAGACATGTACGCATGCACAGCCAAGAGCCACATTCTGATACTGGCCCTTGTTTTTATTTAATGTGGGTGCTAATCCACTGCCTGGGTAAGTGGAAGAAGGATGCATTATTACCTTGGCCTTCCCTATCACAACCCTTCCCCACTATGATCTGCAGCCCCTGGGGCTAGATGTAGTTCAGAATTCAAACTTTTATCCATTTCAGAAAGGGATCCTATCTATGTCACATCCTCAGGGAGGTCTGGGGCAGCAACTCATCATCAGAAATCAGACACATGAATATATTTCTGCAGTGAAATGTGTAATTATTCATACCAAACGAGACAATGGAAAAGTAGAAAAAGCCTCGGGATTTTCCACTGTATATGTTCAGAGTAGGTTAGATTTTGTCACCAAGTACGGAGAAACTTGTTGTCCAGAGCTTTTGTATTTCAGAGGTGAATAATAGATGGTAAACCTCTACAAATTGTTCACTAAAAGCTTCTCTCCCTCATTTTTTCCCCTCATGTTTCCTCTTGTCAAATAGCTATGGAGAAATGCTTTCTTTAACTAGCTTGGATTTTCATCAATCTATTTCAGCAGTTCCCAAGCCTGACTGCACATTAGGAATCACTTGGGGAGCTTTAAAAAACTACTGACCCTGAGCCCCAACTAAGTCAGCCTCTCTGGGGGAGAACCCAGGCATCAGTACTAGCTGCTGTTGGTGTTTCAAAGGTCCCTTAGTGATTCCAGGCTGTATGCAGGGTTGACAATCACTGCTCTAATCAATAAGGTATCTTAGTTTTCCCAAGACTCAACCTTTTAATCTTATAATCATTTCAAATGGCAATCCATCTTTACTTTGTATGTTGTTCTCCTCTAATTTAATTCATTTGTAAAGGAACATGGCCTTCCCTGTATTCTAGCTATAGAATTATGCTATAATCCAATCAAATGATAAGATTCAGTTACTACATCAGCAGTTTCATAGATACCAACTACTCAAGTACAAGGAAAACTGCAAGGACACTTTTTAAGAAGCTGAAACTTTAACTGGAAAACATAGTTGACTCAACATGCAAGAGCACTAAATAATTAAAAACACATCTGTAGCTTAGGGTATATTTGCTCTTGTGAATATTTACATAGATAGGGTAATTAAGGGACTAAGAAGACATTCCTCGAAACTTTCCCTCTCCCCTTGTTACCCATCAGAAACATGTTGCAATATTTTAAACTTCTTCAACAATCAGCAGGGCTGTTCACAAAATAGCCCTGAAATTCAACAAGAGTAAGAGCCAGTCTTACTTCTAGCATTTTGTCTTCTCTTCTCTTTGGCACTTTAATTGTGCCTTCAGCCCCCAAATCCAAATGCTCACGAAGTTTTTTTGTGGCAATGCCAAGACTGAAGAGGCAAAAGAAAAGTGTCAAATGCAAACTCTGAGTGCCAGGGAGCATCTCTGGGACAGGTTAACTGAGAAGACATGGAGGAAGAAGCCCTTAAAAACCAAGCTGGATAGAATGAAGGTCATTTTGGGGAGACAGATCAAGTGTGGCAAAGTCTTAGCTAACCGGAGCATTGTCCTGACAAACTAACTTTGAATAAATCGCCAAAGATTTCCTAAAGGTTTCAAGTAAATCTATTTTAGAAACATTTAAATTTTGATACCATGATAGAAATGTTTTACAAACATAGAACCTATTTTCTCAATTTCCTCCATTAAATGTAAGAAGAAACATTATTCAATTCTCTTCCCTGTTCTATTCCCAAATATACTCACTTTTAAACCACTATAAAATCTTAAGCTAGTAAGGACATGAAGAGCTCCAGAAAGAAACAAATATATATGCTCCTTAATCAACACGCTTTGAGATAAGACACAAACTGAGCAGTGAGGGTGGCTAGACCTTTGTCCTATGAAGGAACACCCATGAGTTAAGTTACAATTTCCTTTGTTCCTTCCTCAGAGGCCTGTTTTCCTCTTTCCAAATTCATTATTTTGTTCCAAAGAACTAATATTGCCACAAGCCTGACACATGGATAATCTTGCAATTACCTGTTATTAGAAAACCAATAATTAGAAACCAATAATTAGAAAATTAAGAAAGTTGTTTATACATCTGTCCAGACACTACTGCTCTCCACCTAACAGTTTATTTAACAAATAGCTGTTTTCCCAGTAATTGCTGTCACCACATCAAAGATGTATTTGTTAAGCATACTGGGATGATAAAATATGCTTACTCATCTATTTCAAGGCCATTAGGGATATTTAAAAATCTTTTATGTAGAATATTCTGTTGAACATATACAGATAGGCCTATTAATTTTATTATAACATAGACAACAGCTGACCGTTCAAAGACCAATATATATGTAGAAGTGGCCTGAAAGCAACAAGATGCATTAGAATGAATTCCTCCACTTAAGTTTTTAAATCTGCTATTTAAGTTGGCTATATGTATATACATCTACTTTGACAGAGCTTCACATTAAAGAGATCTGGTAGTT
This sequence comes from Halichoerus grypus, assembly GCF_964656455.1. Classification (NCBI taxonomy): domain Eukaryota; kingdom Metazoa; phylum Chordata; class Mammalia; order Carnivora; family Phocidae; genus Halichoerus; species Halichoerus grypus. Next base: position 54,574,927 of record NC_135723.1, read on the forward strand.
CTTAGGTGATCACAAGCATAGTGTGAATTAACAATGGAAATGAGATTACTTAGAATAAATAACAATGTGTTTAGGAATATTATGAAAAGATGACATTCAGACCACCAAAAAAAACCCAAAACTGGTAGAATCCAGAAAGATCAACATCTGGGTTGTATTCGGTGTGGAGCATCATCTGTTTAGGTTCATGAGGAGGAGACAGGAGGAAACTAGGGGATAGCCACCTCCTTGTAGCTAAATGCGCTGGATGCAGCACTCTTTATTTACCTCGTCCTCTCTGTAGGATTTGACATTGTTACCTCTTCTCTTCTTAACCACTAGGATTTCATGATACTGTATACTCCAGGCTTTTCTCTTTCCTCTCTGGCTGCTATTTCTCTTCTCCCAAGGCTCTACTTTTCTTCTACCTTTAAATTTTGATACTCCTTAGCAATCTATCCTCAGCCCGCTAGACCTTTTTCTCTTTCTGTTCATTCTCCATAGGTCATTTCATTTACTCACAGTGCTTCAATTATATTTGTATCTCTAGGGCCATTCACCTCCCGGACCTAAATGTTCCACGAGTAGCTCAAACTCAACATTTCCAAATGTGAAGTCACTTTCTTACCACTTCTTCATACCCCATATAATTGCTCCATGTCCCACATACCAAGTCAGTGAATGGTAGCACCATGCACCCAGGGTCTCAAGCCAAAAATTGAGGTGTCCCTGACTTAGCTCAGCCCACCATCTTTTCCCATTTAGACTGTTGTCCCTAACTCTTCTCTCTTCAAACCATATGATTCTTTACAGCAAAACTAATCATCTTACAAAATAAATTTTACATTATATCTCTTGCTAAAAAACTCTTCAAATACTTTTCCATGACACTATGACAGAGTCCAATGTCTAACACTGCATATGTAGTATTCTTCTGATCTGGTCTTTAGTATTATCTCTATCTCCACTCCTTCTCTCAAAAAAATCTATGTTCCAAAAAAAAAAAAAAAAGTCAATACTCCAGTCTTAGTAAAACAGAACTCTTATATTCTCTGAAAGGGCCATGCTCTTTCCTCAATTGGGCCTTTCCACATGTTCTTCTCTCTGTCTGGAATGCCTCTCCAATTCCCCACTTTGTGTGACTGTCACTTACTTGTCCTTCAGGTCCCTCCTTAGTTACTGTCTTCTCTTGAATGCTACCCATCTCCCCCAGTGGGGCCACATCCTCCTTGCTTATACCCCAATAACATTTACCTCAATTATAAGGCTTTCACAGGCTAGTGAAATCTCCCCTTTAGTTGGGGGTCCCCAATAGTTCATTATAAGGCCCCTGAAATGAACTCCTTTAGTCATCATTCTGACCCTGGTTCTTGGTACCACTCACAGTATGTACGTTTGTGCTTGAGAATAGAAGTGAAGTGTCTGTAGTTGCTGCAGAGAAGAGAAGACTTAGGGGGAACATGATCATGAGCTTCAGATATTTGAAAGGTGGAAGGTAAAATTCAGGCCAATGGAGTGAAGTTACAAAAAGGTATGTTTTCGCTCTAAGAGCTTTCAAATAATCAGAGCTGTCCACCGTGGAAATGGTCTACCATGTGAAGTTCGGTAGAGGATGCTTTATAGGGGAAGGTAAAGATCAGAAGCACTCAGACTAAGGGGCTGTTCTAAAGATTTGTTTTACCAATGCCTCCTTTCCAAATCATTCACTACCAAAAGAGAGCAAGCATAGGTCTCCTGTAGGCAGGGGTAACTGTCAGCTTACGGCTGAAAAGTTGGGATGTCATGGCCATCCAATCCACTCAACAGAGATAAAGGTGCTACAAATCTTAAACAGATGAAAAATAACCGCTGGGAGCCTTTTCTTGGAAATCTCATAAATTTCATGACACAAATTGCAGGAGAAGCTACAGAGGTGCTGGTTGAAAGAAATCTGAAAAGAGAAGCTAAACAACACTAACATCTTCTCCGAAGAACAGGTGTATCTGCTCCTTCAGTCTTCAGAACTGCTCTTACTGCTTCTGATCACTGATTTCCCCAAAGCCCTAACTGCTGGGCAGTATTAATTCTTGACAAATAAAAATATCATATATATGAAATGTATTTTAAGTTAACAATTATATGTTGGACAATCTGATTTTAGTTACAATAACCAAATAAAACATTATGTTTATTTCATTTATATTTTTAGGTTTTTTAAAAGATTTTATTTATTTATTTGAGAGAGAATGGGAGAGAGAGAGAGAGCATGAGAGGGAGGGAAGAACAGAGGGAGAAGCAGACTCCCTGCTGAGCAGGGAGCCCGATGAGGGACTCGATCCTGGGACTCCAGGATCATGACCTGAGCCGAAGGCAGTCGCTTAACCAACTGAGCCACCCAGGTGCCCCTATTTTTAGTTTTTATTTCTCGTTATTTTTTCCACTTTCTGGTAAGCCCAGAGTATTTTCAATCTATACCACATTTAAATAATTCTTCAATGGATTTAGAGCTTATTTAACAAAGTTGTCTTTAAAGACATAATATAGGGGCGCCTGGGTGGCTCAGTCATTAAGCGTCTGCCTTCGGCTCAGGTCATGATCCCAGGGTCCTGGGATCGAGCCCCGCATCGGGCTCCCTGCTCAGCGGGAAGCCTGTTTCTCCCTCTCCCACTCCCCTTGCTTGTGTTCCCTCTCTAGCTGTGTCTCTCTCTGTCAGATGAATAAATAAAATCTTTAAAAAAAAAAAAATAAAGACATAATATAACTTGCAAACTCAGTTCTTTTATTCCTTATTACATGTCTGTCCTTACATGGTAGAATATCCTCTCTCAGTCACTGCGCTTTTCGGAGGTAAGGTTCTCACCTGCAGCGACAGTGTAACCGTAACACCAGTCAGGTCCCAGAACTTCTAAGGGTCTCCTATCTGCGTGGATGTTACGTTAGGAACACCTGTATTTGGATGAATTAGGATCAACTAAAACCCTTTCCAGTCAGAAAGTCCATCTATAAAATGGCTAACATGGGAGGGCTCCCTGAAAGAACAGATTCAGAGCTTAAGATGCAAAAGCCTGAAATAGGAGAAGGAAATCTCCATTTATTTTATGTCAACTTTGGAAGAAGTTTTAGGATCCCAGTTTGTGGGGTGGAGTCACAGCCTTCTACCTCAGAGGATTGTTTTTAGAATCAAACTAGTTAACGCCTAAAGCATCCAGAACAGTGCCTGAAACTACCATCATCATATTATTGTAATTAATATAGTTGAGCTTTACAATAAATATAGTAAGGATCCAGTCCTTAATTACTTTAATACTTCATATGCTTAAGACCCTCCTTCTCACCTGAATTATACTCCTTGACAACCAGTGTTGCCCCTGCTTATTACTTTCTACCTACCTATCCCCCTGCTCCATTGCAACTCGCATAAAAGGACTGATGGGTTTCATTGAAAAGTGGTGAACTGTGTTTAAAGTGTTTGTATTTTCAGAATTTACTTTAAGAATAAACTTTTTTTTTAAAAGATTTTATTTATTTATTTATTTGACAGAGAGAAACACAGCAAGAGAGGGAACACAAGCAGGGCGAGTGGGAGAGGGAGAAGCAGGCTTCCCGCGGAGCAGGGAGCCCAATGCGGGGCTCGATTCCAGGACTCTGGGATCATGACCTGAGCTGAAGGCAGACGCTTAACTGACTGAGCCACCCAGGCACCCCAAGAATAAACTTTTAAATGTCCACAGAATTCCCAAGATTTCACAAATGTATGAAGGCCAGAATTTAGTTTTTTTTAAAGATTTTATTTATTTGTCAGAGAGAGAGAGCACAAGCAGGGGGAGCGGCAGGCAGAGGCAGAGGGAGAAGCAGGCTCCCCGCTGAGCAGGGAGCCTGATGTGGGACTCGATCCCAAGACCCCAGAATCATGACCCGAGCCGAAGGCAGATGCTTCACAACTGAGCCATGCAGGCTCCCCTAGAAATTCACTTTCAAACTTCAGAGGTATCCATGAATTTAACTAGCTGTGGCCTGGCAGCTTTGGATGTATGAGAGATTAATTGTTCTTTTATGAATTAAGAGACTTGTGGGTATATATTCAACAAGGAATGTGTATTTATTTTGTATTTCTGCCATTGCAAACTACCACCCATTTATTGGCTTAAAATGACATCCATTTATCATCCCACATTTCCATAGGTCAGGAGTCTGGGTACAGGGTGGCTCAACTGGATCCTCTGCTTAGAGACTCACAAGGCCAAAATCAAGGCATGGGCACAGCTGTATTCCTTACTGGAGGCTCCGGGAGAGAAGATGCTTCCAGGCTCATTCAGGTTGTTGGCAGAATCCAGTTCTTGCATCTGTAAAACTGAGGTGCCTGTTTCCTTGCTGGACCCTGGCAGTCTGCCCTGAGCTCCTGAGACCTTTCTCTGGTCCTTGTACATGGGATCCTACTTCTCACTTCCAGCCATTCCACCCTGTATCCTTTCCATGCTTGGAATTCTTTCTTACCTTCTCTTCTGCCATTTCTCTTTGACTCCTGCCAGACCAACTTCTTTGTTTTTAAGGGCTCATGTGATTAGACTGGGTCCATGTAGACAATCCAAGTCTGAAGCCTTAATTATAACTGCAAAATCTCTTTTGCTATGTAATGTAATATTTGCAGGTGTCAAGTAATGTATTCATCTTTGGAGGACCATTCTCTCTACTAAAGAATAGTGACACAGATCCTCAGAGCCTTCCAAAAAATTATCCCTGAACACTTTTTAGGGCCTTGTCATAACTTGTCAATACAGCCTAGTTCTGGAACATGATTTGCCTGCTATAAAATCAGAGCGTATCTCTGAGTTCACACGAGGGAACCAGAAGACCTTAAGAACCAGTCTGAATGAATTTCTCAATTGCTAAACTATGCAGCCATGTTTACCAGTATTTAATGATTCCTAACAAGTTAAAAATTAAAATACTATTTAATTTAACTTCATAGGTCTCATTTCATAAGATTGTTTAAATAAGAAGAGAATTCTATAATCAAATCCTATACCCAACTTTCTGAGACCTATTCAGTAACTCTGAAGTATTTTAAGTGAAGACAATGTGGAAAATAGCTTTTTGAACCCTAAACTGTTATTTTAAATTAATGTGGACTCTTAATACTTCCTACTTTTTTTTTTTAAGATTGATGTATTTATTTGTGTGTGTGAGAGAGTTGGGGAGGAAGGGCAAAGGGAGAGGAAGAGAGAGAGAATCTCAAGCAGACTCCCCGCTGAGCATGGAGCTTGACTTGGGGCTTGATCTCACGACCCTGAGATGGTGACATGAGCCAGAAATCAAGAGTCAGACGCTCGGGGCGCCTGGGTGGCTCAGATGGTTAAGCGTCTGCCTTCGGCTCAGGTCATGATCCCAGGGTCCTGGGATCGAGCCCCACGTCTGGCTCCTGGCTCGGCGGGGAGCCTGCTTCTCCCTCTCCCTCTGCCTCTCCCCTGCTCATGCTCTCGCTCTCTCTCTGTATCTCTGTCTCAAATGAATAAATAAAATCTTAAAAAAAAAAGAGTCAGACGCTCAACTGACTGAGCCACCCAGGCACCCCAATATTTCCTGTCTTAAATACTCCATCTCTCTAATGTGAATAATACATCTTGCTCTGGGAGACTGAAATATGACAGTGCACGAAAAGCGTTAGCAGAATGCCTGCACAAGGTCAGGACTCAATAAATATTAGCCAGTCTTAGCCTTTTACCCATTTCTCACTTGGTCTTCTTAAACCAACAGCATGCTGATAAATGACATCTGCAAGCAAGTTTCTTCAATAATTTCCCCCCACAGAAGTTCATCTCTGCATTGTTTATAATAGCAAAAGATTGAAAATAACCACAATGCCCAGAACAGGAGATAATGAAAAATCCATGGAACACGATACTTTAGAGCCACAAAAATGCCATAGGAGGAGCTTTTCAGCACTGAAAACGTATTTGGTGAAAAGTACAGACCACAAAATAAAAGGGTCTTTTTTTTTTTTTTTTTGTAAAAAGTATACATACAAGAAAAATAACCTAGGAACTAAGAAACACTGAAGTTAATAATGAGTTACTAATGAATGGTTCCATTATGGGAATTTTTTCTATTGTGGAATTTTTTAAATTGCAAAGTCTTTATGTTCAAACAATCCAAGTGTCAGATAAATAAAAGAGAACTGCAAACATAACCCACAGTAATGACAACTCACTATCAGCTTTACCATCATTTTGACATTTACAAATATAGCAGTGGAACTCACATTATCTCTACCCAGTATTCACATAAAATTTCATTATATACTTAAGTTCTACAACAATATAAAATAACAGGAACTAAGTCAAAATCTACCTTATTCCATTATTACCAAAAACTCAAGTAATTTTCACTCTTTTATATGCCTCCTGGTCCTTCTGCACATATGGACATATTGTATAAAGCTATAACATTGCCTTCAGGATGCAAAATTACATTTCCTCTAAGCAGCTATAAGAAGTTCTATTTTAAACAAATGCACAAAATAGCAACTAATACGAAATGTTCATGAATCATCCTCTTAAAACTTTCAACTTCCCTCAGATAAGATTTCATGGTAACATTTTACAAACCCATGACGGTCAATATATAAATTGATAGCTGAATGGTGTATTTCTATTCCTCGTTAATTAAAAATGTCTAGGTTTTCTATGTGTATTGCACATCAAAATGCTTTTCCTCACCTTGGGAAGAGATACCCAAATACCATAATATACATGAATGCATACATGAATGTGTACACACATACAAACACACACTTCTACTCCTATTCACAAGGGGTTTGTTGAGACCTACCTGTTTCATTCTTGAATGGGTTCTATACATTCACACCTTTCTGAACAAATGTTTTTAAATAAATGTTCCCTCACTGGCATCATTTCAGTAGGCAAAACAGCACGTATTATGTTGCTCACCAAAACCAAATTCTCAAGGCTAGAGTTAAATGAGATTACCACATAATCTGAGTATGCGTAGATGGTTTCTTTGGAAATAGAGGTAACTCGGTAATTAATGTTACAAAGTTGCGTGTGTGTGTACATGTAGCATTTAGGGATCTATTCCCAGGATGAAGAAAATCATTTTGATGTGCAATAGATATAACACATTTAAGCATTTTTATTGACAAAGGATAGCAATCTATTATTCAGCTCTCTGTTCAAGTACTGACAATCACGGTTTGGTGAAGTGTCACTGTGAGATCCTACCTGAGGAAAACTGCAGCTGTCCAAGTGGTCCCAGAGACCTATGATCCACACCCAAGGCCCTGTGGACACTCTAGCAGATGAGGGTAGCTCTAAAGAATAATGAGGAAACGTACTGACGAGTCCTACGGCTCCTTATAAATAACAAGAACAATGAATACTGTGCCCCCAAATGTGCTACAATTCCTCTGGTGCATTTTTGATGATCTTTGAAACCAGGTCTGTCTTCTGGGGCCTCCTTTGACACTTTGTCTCAAAACTCAATCTATTTGGCCTTTCCCCAGATCACACAGAAGCTCTTAAGCCACTGGAAAAATTGGAGCCAAGGTAAGGATTCCAAGTAGGAATTTTATGTTCCCCACAGATAAGAAATATAAAGTAACAAGATGTTCATGATCCTGTTGCAGTTGGACAGAAAGTTAGTCATTCCCTGGGGGATTAACTTACTTTTATGCTCTAAGCAAACATGCCCACTTGAGTCTGTGATAGACTAAGAAAAGGGAGATTAACTACACTCCATTTCTCTATTCCCCAGAAAAGAAGAGGCAGATAGCCAGGAAAAAGAAAGGGTGAGTGGAAACTAGCATTTCAGTGTTTTAAAAAATCTATCTCTACATATGGTAAAAATCATCACTGGATTGTGCTCATCATGTACTAAATGTGACTGAATCTTCCCCACTCTCACTAACCTAAGATTATTTCCAAATCTTGCTAACTTGGTGCACAATCTCTTAAGAGAATTCTAACTTTCTAAAGATTCATCAAAACCCAAATCCCATGCTATTTCTGCTTCCTGAACTGGTACCATCTTGAAAGCTGTCACTGTTATCTTCAGATACTACTATTCAAAAAGGGATTCCTCCAATGTACCAAACCCCACGTGTAGATTCATCAAGGACAAATGGAGGGAATCCTAGTCACCTTACATGCTCCCCAGACCCAGAAAGGGTATGAACAGAGTCCTGTGAAAGGCACATCCTTAGAGAAAATGACTAGGCTTCAGGTGAGATGGCAAAGGAGAGGAGATCCAAATATGCAAAAGCAGAACACAAGGACAGGCAACAGCAGAGGAAGGGGAGAGCCAGCAAGACAGAGCATCTTGAAAAGTTTGCATCCTTGAGTTCCATCGGGCACTGGATGATACAAGACAACTGCCTGTTTATTAAGACCCAGTTCCTCATGTCTCTGTAACAAGTATTTCCCAAAAGAACTCTAAGGAAAAGACAAATTGGGTGAAGAATCAGACAAAGGCCTAAGTTTAGTGCAGGTCTTAGTGAATGAGAGTAAACCAGATCCGTTCTATCCAGAAAGTAGAATCTCAAATGTAAAAAAAAGTGAGAACAAGACTTTAACTACAAAGAATGCTAGAAATCACAAGAGAACAAGTTCACAGGTGATGTGAAAACTGATGGAGTTACATCACAACTTCTGGGCACTGAACAGGAGAAGATGTTTTTGTGACACTGACAATGGGCAGCAGTCAGTTATAACCATGTTTTTTGTTTCTAGAGAGGTGTTAAAAGAAATTTCATTGCAGGTTTCTTTTTCTCTAACACTTTCACCAAACATTATATATCCTAGCATGAATTTTTGCTTTGGGGGGGTATTTATTTGCTTCAAGGTCTTCTAGAACTTGTAGCCAACACTCCATTTATAATTTGGGTTATAATTTTTTTTCAGCTCAGTGGTACTTCTTGGAGGAGTGATACTATACCCTATGAGAAGGAATTTAGAAATTCTATTCAAAGCATTAAATGCAGAGCTTCTATGATAAAGTTCGATGAACTGAAGAAAATGAGAAAAGGGAGAGAGCAGTACCATTCAGAGAAAATGAAACTGATGAGAATGATAAACCAAATCAGCTTTTAGAAGGAATACAAGGGAGTAAGAATGTCTAGTTAACGATCCCAGAATTTTAGATTTTGCCCTCCTCCTCAGTGATCTTTCTTCCTAGATTCAGCACAGTCGATTTTTCATTTTTTAAAAAAGATTTTAAGTAATCTCTACACCTAACAGGGGTGCTCAAACTCACAACCCCAAGATCAAGAGTCACCCGCTCTACCAACTGAGCCAGCCACGTGCCCCATGATTTGTAATTTTAATTCATCTCTCAAGATATGTCCACAAACTCTCCATCACTACCACTACCAGGTTAGTGTTTTATTATAGATACTCAGCACTGTTCTTTTTCACCATCTAAGTAATGGCTGACTTCACTGGACCAAGCAGCACAGCATACCACACCACATGTCCCCTTATTCTTCTGTAAGTGCCACTAATGTACCCATCCCACCAAACAGGCATCTAATACACATAATTCACAACTTAGCCTAATTTACATTACCTCAGTGGCTCGACAATTACACTGTGTGAACAAAAATCACAAATTTCAGTCAAGCCCAGGGAAGATATTTGTGTTTTCTTATCTCCAGAATTTCCATCATGAAAATTTAGCCTAAAGAAAGAGAAATAGCCTAATTGGGTTTGTTTTGGATGTTGGTCTTAAGTAAGCAAGAGATGGAAGCCCCCAATCAGCTTTATCTCCTACTCAACGATGTTCATGTTTCCATTTCCTGTCTTTGGACGTTTCCCAAGTATGCTCTTCAACTGACAACCTCTCTGTGACTGATTCCTCTAACTTTAGCCCTGACCTCTCTAAGCTCCAGGTTCACATCTCCAGATGTTTCTTGAATATTTATATATTTTATATTTCTTTGTCCTCAAACTCAGCATGTTCAAACTCCATGTTTCCTTCCACATATTTTACTCAACTTCCTAACAGTATCATCACTTTTCCATTCTGAGTCCTCTTCTATCTTTACCTAGTCCTACTGATTTTTTAAAAATTCTTTATGCTCCTTTTTGAACTCATTTTTCTTTTTGTTCCCACAAAAATCACAATAAAGTAGGTTTTCAGCAACCTCTCAATCAGTATCCCCACCTCCAACTCTACTTTTTCTTTCTTTCTTTTTTTTAAATAAGCTCTATGCCCAATGTGGGGTTTGGTCTCACAACCCCCAGATCAAGAGTCACATGCTCTACTAACTGAGCCAGGTGCCCTTCATCTTTCTTTTTTCTTATGTATCTATTTCATTTTGTTAATCTGTTGTTCAAAAAGTCTTTCACTTTTCTTAACCAGGAGCTTCTTCTCTAACCAGTTGGCTCTACTCAGCATTTTCCCTTTCTCCTTTCTCCACCTGCACACAATAAACCCCACTGCTAGAGTACATGTCCTCCTAATTACCACATGTTCAAATCCTGACTGCCTTCAATGGTAGTTCAAGACTCTTTGATGAAGCTGTTACTGTTCTTGAATCTACTATCTATACACCACTATATTCAGTGCTCAATTGCCAATCACTTTGTACGTGAACTCTCTAAAAGTACTTGTCTTCCTGGTATGGCTGTAGGAAACATCTCACATGTCTTTGCTGCTTCTGAAACTATCCCGATAATATATTACATTACCAAAAAAATGAGGCATAGTTGGTAAGGAAATATGATTAGGAAGTAGAAAATTCTGAGTTCAGATTCTGGCTTTGTTCCTTTCTAGGTGAGTGACCTTGGGCAAGTTACTTTACCTCTACAAGCCTTCCTATCTATAAAACAGGGATAATGCCACCTATTTCATAGGGTTGTTGTGAAGTTTAGCAGAATGTATATGTATGTGTATATATGAATACATAGAATGTTTAACACAGTAACTGGTCCATAGTGAGTGCTTTCTAAAAAGATGGCTGTTATGATTTTGCACACAACAGGTACTCCTTTTTGGTCAATATTTTAAACTGCACAGTCTATAGATTCAGTGAAATCCCTATCAAAATTCCAATGGCATTTTTCACAGAAATAGAACAATTCTAAAATTTGCATCGTACCACAAAAGACTCCAAAAAGCCAAAGGAATCTTGAGAAAGAAGAACAAAGCTGGAGGCATCATGCTCCCCAATTTCAAACTGTATCACAAAGCTACAGTAATCAAAACACTATGGTACTGACATAAAAACAGACACACAGATCAACGGAAGAGAATAAAAAGTTCAGAAATAAACCCAAGCATATATGGTCAATTAATGTATGACAAAGGAGCCAAAAATATACGGTGAAGAAAGTATGATCTCCTCAATAATTGTATTGGAAAAACTGGACAGCTGCTGCAAAAGAATTAAACTAGATCATTTTCTTAAATCATAAACAAAAATAAATTCAAAATGGATTAAAGACCTGAAACAACATAAAACTCCTAGAAGAAAATATAGGCAGTAACCTCCCTGACATTGGTCTTGGCAATGATTTTTTGGATCCAATACCAAAAACAAAAACAACAAAAGCAAAAATCAGTAAGTGGGACTATATCAAATTAAAAAGCTTCTGTACAGCAAAGGGAAACCACCAACAGAATAAAAAGGCAATTACTGAATGGGACTATTTGCCACTCATATATCTGATAATATTTACAAGTCATATATATATCAAATACAAGTCAATAGCAAAAAACCAAACAATCCAACTGAAAAATGGGCAGAAGACCCGAATACACATTTTCCCAAGGAAAGACAAACAGATGGCCAACAGGTACTTGAAAAGATGCTCAACACCACTAATCATCAGAGGAATGCAAATCAAAACCACAATGAGATATTACCTCCCACCTGTCCAAATGACTATAATCAAAAAGACAAGAAATAATAAATGTTGGAGAGGATATAGAGAAAAAGGAGCTGTTGTGCACTGTTTGTGGGAATGTAAATTGGTGTAGCCACTCTGGAAAACAGTATGGAGGTGCCTCAAAAAATTAAAAATAGAACTACCATATGATCCAACAATTCCATCTCTGGATATTTATCCAAAGAAAACAAAAACACTGGAAGATATATGCACCCCTACGTTCACTGCAGCATTATTTACAATAGCCAAGATATGGAAATAACCTGTGTCCATCGATGAATAGATAAAATAGATGTGATACACACACACACACACAATAGAATACCACTTTGCCATAAAAAAAGAATGAGATCTTGCCATTGGTGACAACATGGATAGAACTTAAAGCATTTTGCTAAGTGAAATAAATCAGAGAGAGAAAGAGAAATAGCATAGGATCTCACATTCTCACATATATGTGTAATTTAAAACAACAACAACAGTAAAAAACAAGCTCATAGATATATGGAACAGATTGGTGGTTGCCAGAGGTGAGAAGTTCAAGGGTCGGCACAATGGGTAAAGGGAGTCAAAAGGTAAACTTGCAGTTATAAAATAAGTCATAGTATGTACTATACAGCATGGTGACTACTGTATATTTAAAAGTTGCTAAGAGAGAACAAATCTTAAAAGTCCACATCACAAGAAAAAATATTCTGTAACTATGTGATGTGATGGATGTTAACTAGACTTATTGTGGTGATCATTTCACAATATATATACAAACACAAAATCATCAGGTTATACATCTGAAACTAATGTCTGTTGTATGTCATTTATGCCTCAATTAAAAAAAGGTTAAATAAAAAACTGCAAAGGTCACTTGAAATATTTTTTTCTTAACATGCTATCAAGATTCCATTTCACATGAAGCTTTATACCACCAATCACTGTATTTAGTAAAAAACTACTTTTCTAAGCTACATTCCAGAAGGGTAGGAAAGGCAACTTTTAACTTTCAAGCTGTGTGCAGATGCTAAGACCTGGTGTATAAAACTCTGTGAAAGATCAGTTTCATCCACATACACAACCCAATCCAGCACAATTTTCAGCAATTACCATTTCAATAATGAAGTTAAAGCAGAACTGAAGACTCTTTGGAGAGGTTAGAAAAGTTTCCAAAAAGCCAAACCAATGGATAAATATTGTGTCTGGATAGTTAGTCTGTCAAAAACTAGGGCTCAATGATTAGCAACCATAGCTAGCTTTTTCTATTAAGAAGGGCATGAGCTTTTCCTCAACTAACAAGGTAATTACCAACTCTTGATTAGTGGCTTTAGAAAACAACCGATAATGCTGCAACCTAGTACGTTAGAAACCAACGACCTGGTCTTTTGTTGGTTGAGGTAATTCTTTTTTTTTTTTCCCTAATGAAACATAAGGTCTTTTCTCCTTTGTGTGGCAGGTCACAACAATCCCTAGGTTAAGTCATACTGTACTTTGAAAATCAGATATCACGCCCCCGCTACGGTTCTGGAACTTTCCACCAGGAATATCTATGATCTTGCTGGAGAAGCTGCACTGAGGATAGCAAGTCAATGCCATGTCTCCTTCTGCCTTGATGTGGGCCTCCCACATTGACGTGCACCTACAGAGCAAGTTCCTCTCTGCATTGCTACCCAAACGCCTTCCTTTGAAGACCCTGGCCCTTCTTATTTTCTGCCCCCGTAGGCAGGGAAAACTGCATGCCTTACCGCAGACGTTAGACGAGCGAGAATTTCATCACTGCTTTCTTCCGAGTCTTCCATTTTCTGATGAGACCTTTGAAAAACAAAGAATGATTTACTCTTAGTTGTGGTTGCTCAAATTTATCTACCAAGTTATGGGGAACACATGGCAAATAATGGCATTATTGTTTGTTTGTTTGTTTGTTTTTAAGATTTTATTTATTTATTTGACAGAGAGAGACACAGCGAAAGAGGGAACACAACACTCACAGAGGGAGTGGGAGAGGGAGAAGCAGGCTTCCTGCCGAGCAGGGAGCCCGATGCAGGGCTCGATCCCAGGACCCCGGGATCATGACCTGAGCCGAAGGCAGACGCTTAACGACTGAGCCACGCAGGCACCCCAATGGCATTATTGTTTAATATGTGAGTGAAAGTACCCATGCAGATAATGTGGTGTCAAAAATGCCAGGGGATCTAGCTCTGTTGCGGCCCAACTCTTCCTTCAAAATCAATTAGCAGGAACCTCTTTACAATATACCAATTAAATCCTGAGAGTCGAATATTTGTCTCCAAATGGTATCACAGAATAGTTCTGACACACGAGATTTACAAATGTGGGCATGCACAAAGCATAAACAGATGTGAATGGAAGGTGGTTAAGTACCAAAATTCCCTCCTAGTCTAAATGGAGTCCAGATTTTGAAAATCTGACACATGAATTTCCCACTACATTTGAATTTCACCTAAAACAGATTTGTTTTGAAGTGGTCTATTAGAGGCCTAATACTGTGACAGGAATTATGTGGAATATAATAGCAGCAGAAGCTCTTCACTCTTTTTTAAAATATCAGAGCCTATACCTGAGAAGGCTCTAAGCTCTCAAAAAAAAAAAAAGACAGAGAGAAAATGCCATAGCCCGGTTGAGAAGCCAAGAAAATTGTGCATATGCTAAATAACTAAAGAGACATACAACATATAAGATCACTTTGTTTAGGGGAATCACCTTGGTAATGGAACTCATGAAAAAATTTTCACCACACAAATGTATACACTAATATATAAAATTATCTATTCCTTTTTTTTAATTGAAGTATATTTGACACACAATATTACATTAGTTTCAGGTGTACTAAAATTATCTACTTAAAGCAAATTTTATAGAATGACATTTTTTTCCTGGCTTGGTCAAAGAAAAAAAAATTCATGCCAACTGATACATATGTACTCGTCTCCCAGATCTATTCCACAGCAATCCTTTCGACGCCTCCCGTGGACTCGGAGGGGTCGCCGGTAATTGCCCCACAGGGCAGTGTTATCAGAATGGCAGTGCTCCGATTGATTTCAATCTCCGTAACTGCAGTGGGCCGGCTCCCGCACTCGCCTGGCGGGGCAGGAGGGCTAAGGAGAAGCTCTTTAAGAACGGAAAAGCGAGTCGGATCGATTCTGGCATCAGCTTCCTGTTTCTATATTTTTAAAACCTTTTATAGAAAAAAACCCCAACAACAACAACCCTCTAAATCAGAGCAGTGGATGAAAAACGACTGTCTTTACAAGAACTGCATGATCTGGGTACAAAGCAGGGCTGATGTTGTCAAGTCCCGTAATGACATGTGCTGCCAAGTCTTTTTGAAACATGAGCTAAAAATCCTCCCGATAAAGACAGTGGGAACGGAGTGTTGTAACTTCCCGTATTCCCCAAAAAGCAAGTTACCCTGAAAATGCATATTTTGAACAATGAACTTTATTATTAAAATGATCTATTCATGAGGTTTCCATATACATGATGTTCCATCGAGAAGAGATTTGCAACCCTTTATAACCTACGCCATCCAACCAGGTGTATAGGGTTAAGATGAGGTGACTGAACAGATGTGACAGGAAATCGAGAGCCAAACACACTGGGCACGAGGGCACCAGCAAGGGCTTCAGCACCCGTCTGCATCTGCAGTGAAGCAGAGGCTGGTCACGTTGGCTCCTGCTTCTCAGACCCCGGCACATAGCTCAACGATGAGGTCAAAGGCATGAGGTATTTCGCACCAGCACAGATCCCACCATGAATGTGTTTTCAACAAACTGCTGAAAGGAACTCTGAATTCCAAGGGAAGTTCTTGTGTATGTGACTGATAATGGCTACTTCGTGAGTAATGGCTGAGCCACTGATGGTTTATTGACAAATAATTTAGTCCCTGTTCAGGAGCAAAACTACCTTCGGTCATTCTTCCAGCACAAAACATGCCTTGGCAAAAAAAAAAAAAAAAAAAAAAAAATTCTGAAGGAAGTATGTGTAAGACAGACAGAGATGACCTCCCAAGAGCTGTCCTGCAGCCCTCATCCCATTTTTATCACCACAACCAGAGCTCTCAAGTCTTTCTCCAGCCCCCAAATCTCCCCTGAGCTCACCTTGTTTTACCATGTGCCTTCAAAGGGGCTCTGGGGGGCAATTCCAGGAACCTTATTTTCTAGGGGCTCCGTGAAGTCAACATAACTTACATTGTACTCCTATTGCCTTGTGCCTCCGCGGGTTCTACGAGCGCCTCTCACGACTCAGCTCCATGGTCACCCTGTGGCAATTCCCTCTGTTTCCTTCAGTTCCCCCCTGTTAAGCCTCACTGACAACTGAAGCCTTCTCCTTCTCTTGTACAAATTATTTTTACTATCTTCTAACCAACTTCTTTGTCTCTGGCTTCTCCTCCTGTGCCAATCTCCCATAGATACCAGGATTATCTTTCTAAAACTGAGACCTGGTCCTGCTCCTCTCAGAGTCCAAACCTTCAGGGATTATCCTACAGCCTACTGAAAACTCTAGAATTCAGAAATACTCTTCCTTTCCCGTTCCTGTGCCCCATCCCCCCCTGCACTGGCCGGCATCTGCATCTGACCTGGCGTAGAGTAAGGTCTTAGGAGCGGCTCTGATGGTAACAGGCAAACAGTGAAAGAGCTTAGAAAGAGGGGAGGATCACACCTCATCACTCCTTCCTTCCTCACCACTGTGTCCGCTCCCCAGCTCTATGCCAAAATGCCCCAAAATACCAGACTCTCTTTCCCCAACGAATGTATTTTTATGAAATAAGATAAATTCTGATTTTATGTATGTAAATACATGTCAGTGCAACCCAGTGAAGACAAAGTTCTCCCATGTCAGATCAAAACAGGTAATGAAACAGGGCAAGGGGGAATAAAGGAAAGAATCAACTCTAACACTTGCCTAGTTTGCCATTATTACTCGAGGGGATCAGTGAGCAGGAGAGGAAGAGAGAAGCTCCGTGTGGTTTGTCAGTGTTCAGAGAAGGGAAGCGGAGAAACCCCGGCTGGCATCAGCAGGTAATGGCAGTGACAAGTGACATGAGACAGAAAGAGACCAGCAGTGACCCCAGGAAGGAAGACCCATCCCAGAGTGTGTGTGCCAGCAGGAAGCTCTGGCCCAGCAGGGCCCACAGATTTACAAATTCCCATGGCTGCTTCTCAAGGTCCCTGCTTATCAACAGCCCAAGGCAGGCCCAGTAATTCTCCAGCAGAAAGTCCTGAGTGCCGGTACTGTGGGCAGATGTCTTCAGTAGTTTGAGAGGTATCTTATCGGCTCTACCTTCCAGGTGTATCTCCCATTTGACCACTTCTCACCACCTCTACCATCACCACCACTGTTGTCCCAGCCATCAAATCGTTTACCCAGGAGCCAGAGTGGTCTTGTTAACATGTAAGTCACATCATGATGTCCCTCCTGTGTTCAAAATCCTCAAATGACTCCCCATCTCCCTCAGTATAAAACCAAAGTCTTCACAGTGCCTGACAACTCTCCCCCCGCTTCACATTTGCTTCAACTTTAATGCTTCCACCTTAGACCTCTGCACCAGCTATCCCTTTAACCTAGCACTCTTCCCTCAGATAGCCACCTCACTTTTGCCTCACAGCCTTGAAGTCTCTGTCAACTTCTTTCCTGACCCTTATCTACATATCCCTCATTTCCTACTTTATGTATCTTCATGAAGTTTTCTATCTTTAACCAACTTAAATCTGTTTATTTAGGAAATTGTCTGTCCTCCCCTACTAGACTGTAGGCTCTGTGGGACTAGACATTTTGGTTTTGTTCATGGTTATATCCCCAACACTTAGAACACAACCTAGTCTATAAGAGGCATTCAGTAAATAACTGTTGAATAAATTAACAGAGTACCTGAAACTTCAAGGAATGCTCTATGAATCACTATCCCAAGACTACCACTGCATAAGATACTAGCTTGTTATCTGTAGTCAATTCAACTGAAGGACCCTGCTTTTACACAAGAACGCTTTCCCTGAGCTGTTCCATTGTTCTCCCAGCTCCCTGCAGCAGTTCTGTCTTTAAGTGACCTTCTCGTCTTTCAAATCCAACCATGACTTTCTTATATCAAATACCAAAGATGTGCTAACTCTGAAAATATCTTAAATAAAGTAATAGCAGTACAAGGATCACCCCACCTCCTCATCTTCTTCTAAGAAATAACTAGTATAGATGTAGTGACAGTTTACAACCTGGCCAATTGTTTGACAATCATTTGCACAATTCATCCTGCAGCAGAAAAGAACAGTAAGTCCCCACTCAAGAACATCTCTCAGCTCTGACAGCCAAATAGTCACATAGTGTTGAGCTCCAATGAAGAACCTCAGGAGGCAGCACCCGGGGGCCATTATCTGGGCAATGGAATTCGTTTGATACCAGTCAGGCCCAGTGTAATTTCTAACAACTTGGATTTAACTGGTATCCCTGCAGGGTTTCCCAGAATTCTTTTAGTGAGAATTCCTTCATGAGAATTAGTATAATGGGTTTGAGATTATTCCAATGAAGTTCTTAAAAATAAAGCTTGTCATACATTTTCTATATGAGAGACAGAACCCACACTTCTCAACCAGATTTTGGCCAAAATATTTGTGCCTTAAGATTCAAGAGCAACCAACACCATCTTGGAGTTGGAAAACCCTACTTCCTTTTTAACTGAAAGAAGTTTCATGGTATTTCAGGGTGGAAAACTGGAGGCATTTTATTATGGAAATATTATCCAAATAATACCACTTTACATTTGTGTATTGATACTTCAAAAGTGCATGAGTTCTGTCTGTCCATCTATGTCTCAGTGCTGAATAGCGTATGTGGGCTGCCAAGAGCTACCACTATGCATAACATCGATCCTTTAGGAAAATGTGTTAAATGTCTATTTGATGGTTGTTGGGATTGCAAAGATTTGGAGTCAAGTAGTTCAAGAGGTGGAGACTGTGTATAACTGGCACAAGCCAAACCTGCTGAGTGGTTATCCATGACCTTCCAGACGTACTTGTGCCAACACTACACTGAGCTGCACATTACAAAGAAACCTAACAACAGGAGTTGTGGCCTCAGTCAGCTTTCATGTAAAATGCTATTACTGCTCTCCCAGGGGCTTCGTTTGTGTCTGAGTGCTTCTTGCCTACACACTACACATCAACCTTCACATCAAACAGAGATATTCTAGATTGGGACCCAAGGAGGGTGGGGAACATGCCCCTCTCCAAATCAGAATTCTAACAGGGAAGAGTCTGTTCTAGGGGGATGTCAGGCAGGCCTGTTCACTACTTCCCACCATCACCAACCCCTAAAGCTGGGCTGATGTTGAGCTGTCCTGTGCTATTTGTTTGGTTTGGAGGGACTGGAGGGAAATGCAGTATTTAGGATGGACCTGAGACTACCTCTGCTAGAGGCTGATGAAATTCTAGGGCATGGAAAAAAACAGAACCAAGACAAACTATACAGGAATCTTTCAAACATGATCCCACAAATAAGAGATGCACGGCACACACCCATATGAAAACAAAACATCTTCTTTACCCATTCATCTGTCGATGGACATCTTGCCTCTTTCCATAGTTTAGCTATTGTGGACATTGCTGCTATAAACATCAGGGTGCACGTACCCCTTCAGATCACTACATTTGTATCTTTGGGGTAAATACCCAGTAGTGCAATTGCTGGGTCGTAGGGTAGCTCTATTTTCAACTTTTTGAGGAAACTCCATACTGTTTTCCAGAGTGGCTGCACCAGCTTGCATTCCCACCAACACTGTAGGAGGGTTCCCCTTTCTCCAGACTATGGAAAGAGCCAAGATGTCCATCGACAGACGAATGGATAAAGAAGAGGTTGTGTGTGTGTGTGTATATATATATATATATACACACACACACACACACACACACACACACACACACACACACAATGGAATATTATGCAGCCATCAAAAGGAATGAAATCTTGCCATTTGCAATGACGTGGATGGAACTGGAGGGTATTATGCTGAGTGAAATAAGTCAATCAGAGAAAGACATGTATCATATGACCTCACTGATATGACAAATTCTTACTCTTAGGAAACAAACTGAGGGTTGCTGGAGTGGTGGGGGTTGGAAGGGATGGGGTGGCTGGGTGATAGACATTGGGGAGGGTATGTGCTATGGTGAGCGCTGTGAATTGTGTAAGACTGTTGAATCACAGACCTGTACCTCTGAAACAAATAATACATTATATGTTAAAAAAAAAAAGAAGAAGAAGATAGCAGGAGGGGAAGAATGAAGGGGGGGAAATCGGAGGGGGAGACGAACCATGAGAGACTATGGACTCTGAGAAACAAACTGAGGGTTCTAGAGGGGAGGGGGGTGGGGGGATAGGTTAGCCTGGTGGTGGGTATTAAAGAGGGCACGTTCTGCATGGAGCACTGGGTGTTATACGCAAACGTATATGAATCATGGAACACTACATCAAAAACTAATGATGTAATGTATGGTGATTAACATAACAATAATAATAAAAAAAAGAGTCAGACACTTAACCGACTGAGCCATCCAGGCGCCCATTAATCAGCATTTCTGAAAAATATACACAAATTACACAGGGAAAGGCAAGCCAAATTATGATAATAATATACCAGGAAATCTAATGGGCTAAAGAAGAAAAATTGGGCAAATTTCAAGAATGCATGAATATTGAGTTTTGCCACAATCAGATTATCATTCCTACAGAGAAACATGTAGCTTCTGAGGTGTATTTTTTCCTAATTTCAATAAAGTTAAATTGTTTGTATTTAAAAAAAAAGAAAACAAAACAATCAGTGGGTTTAGCAAAATCCATCTTGAAAATAACTCTGCCAACACAAGTGAGAGTCACTTAGCCTTATCTGTGATTGTCAGAGGCCACTTCTTGGGAGAAGTGATATCCAGGGTGAGGTTTGGATGGATAAGGAGTGGCCCTGGAATTGTAGCAGGATTACCAGGACAAGGAAGTAGGAAATGGCAGGAGATAAAGCCAAGGCCAGACTAGCCAGGGCCTCATCTGATAATGCTAAAGAGATTTTGTTTTGTGCTGAGGGCTATGAACTTCGGCTGTAAAACATAGAGACTGATGGAGAAGTAACTAGAAGAGGATATAAAATCAAAGGTTGGTTGGTTTCCAGTTATTACGATTGAGGGAATCATTTGTTTGCTGAAAGAAAAGAGCCAACAGAGAGATATGAGAAAGCAGGAAAAGGAAGTCTCCAAGGAGGGGTAGGACCCACAGCCCAGAGAGAAGAATGAGTCTTGAGCAGAAAGAGGGACTCTCCCTCCACCAAACTGAGAATAAATGATGTTAAGTCAGCGGACGATGTCACAGTTCACAGAGTCTGTTCTGTACTTGCTGACTGTCAGGCAAGGAAACTTCAGGGCCTTTCTCTTGCAGAAATATTTCCTGGGCCAGATTTGATATTTTTCTTTCTTTGAAATCATTGATATCAAGTCCTAGACACTGCCACAGAGAATGCTCCTCCAGGACAGACTCATTCTCCACCACATCTAACACCCACTGGTCCCAGGAGAGTAAGAAAGTACACTCACCTTCTCTAACATCTATATTCTGGACACATCTATTTTGCATAACAAAGCAAATTCTTACGACAAAAAAGAAAAAGTGGGTTGGTAGAAAAATGAGAATTAGATTTTTCTTGCGATCTTTGATATCATGAATACAACCTTCTGTTCAACCTTCTAAAGGGAAGTTAATTTTTCACAGGATCAGGCTACTAGTTGTGCTTACAGAGGTCTTTTACCAAACACTAGTAAAATGTGAATGTGACAGGTTTCACTGAGTCCAGGATATATAGTTACACATTCATCCAAAATCGAATAAAATTATTATTGATATTTTTGCATTTTATATTGAAGATTTGAGGATTAATAGTTAATATTTAATTAAACAGCTACATTTCAAATGCTAGCACAACCAGGCCTAAAAGTTCAACTTCTGTTAAAACTCCTGTACTACTCTTAAATAATTATGTACTCTGATAAAAATAAGCAATCTGTTCCCACATCTAGAATAAGCCTTTTCTGTAAACAACGGAAATTTTGGAGGGCTTAGTGCTTCCTTGGGGGAGGGGGTGATGAGTAATAACAAAGACTAAGACCAGCTGATTTCATAGCATTTTTTGTAAAATTTAAAGTAGCAAATGGAAACTTTCTTCACCTAAGATCCTAATACGAAACTTATGCCAAGTTCCATCACAAAATTTTTTTGAGAAATACTCAAAAAATGTTTACTCATCCAGTATTTATTTCCTCTTCCCCAAAGAGCATAAAATGAGAATCTAATTAGGAAAAGTCAGGAATATAAAAGGTAGGTTTGGGACATAGGAATGGTGGACTTGAAGTTGATCTCCCACTTAGAAGATGTTAATTCAGCACCAGTTCAGAAATTAAGGATGCCAATGGATTTCTCACCTTGCTTAAACATGTCAGGTAGACAAGGCAAAGTCAGGCAGAATAAGGACAATAAAGGAATGGAGGTGACAGGGTGGAAGGTGGCGGTGGCATTAGCGTTCACAGGGTGCCAAGGGGAGACAGGGATCTGAATTTTGGAAATCACCACCGTGAGGAGGATATTAAATAAAGGACTGAGTGAGGGCACAGCCAGAGTGAGAGCAGAGAAAGAAGTCTGAGGACTGAGCACCAGGATGCTCCCTGTTCAGAGGTCAGTGTTTCCAAAGTAGGTTTTATTATTATGTAGATATGGTGAGGCCAATAGACAAGGAGATGAGTGCCATTGAAAAGATATGTCAGTTTGGGGAGAATTAAGGTCTTAATAATATTAAGTCTTCCATTCCATGAACATCCTCTTATTTAAGTCTTATTTGATTTTTTTTCCATCAGACTCATGAAAGTGTTTGACATACAGCTCTTGCACACTTTTTAGATATGTACCTGAGTATTTCAGTGTTTTTTGTGCTAGTACATAGAAACAGAATTGATTTTTGTATACTGACTTTGTAACTTGTGACCCTGCTAAACCTGCTTATTAGTTCTAGCAAGTTTTTTGTAGATTCCTTGGGATTTTCTATTTATATAATTAAGTCATCTGCAGAGAGAGGTGGCTTTATTTTTTCTTCTAATCTGTATACATTTTATTTCTTTATCTTGCCTTATTGCACTGACTAGTGTTGAAGAGAAATAATTAAAAGGAGATTATTAGCCTTGTTCCCTTAGTGGGAAAGCATTCAGTCTTTCACCATTAAGTATGATGTAAGCCATAGGTTTTATGTAAGGTTTATCAGATTGAAGAAGTTTCCTTATAGTCCTAGTTTTCTAAGACTTTTTATCCTGAATGGATACTGAATTTTTCAAATGCTTTCTCTGTATCTATGGAGTCTATCATACAGTTTTTCCTGTTAGACTAAATCTGGTGAACTATACTGATTGATTTTTAAACTTTGAACCATCATTTTATTCCTGGGATAAACTCCTGTTTTTCATGATGTATTATCACTTTTATAAATTACTGGATCCCATTTACTAATATTTGTTGGGAAAGTTTCTGGTTTTCACATTCATTTTCTCTTTCTGAACTTTGTCCTAATAATGCTGGCCTCATAAAGGGCCTTACATTACTTACATATGGTCGTATCCCCACAGGGCTAAGCACAAACTTGTACTTCACACAAACCTGATGGTCAGTTAATGCCTGTTGAGGAAGAGTATGGGTGGTTGCCTCTTCCCAGATCTTCTTCTCCCTGTCCCTTTTCCTTACCTAAAAGCTAAGAGGAGCAAATTCAATTATCTAAGGACTCCGGACTCCCTTCCAAATATAAATGCTTATGAAGCTAAATGTACGGAATTTCAGGAGTGTCAGCCAAGTGGTGGTAAGTACCATGCTTGATAAAATCTTCGTCATAATGGTTTTAATCTGACTTCTTTACATAGTATTTTACAACTCTGATTTAATTAACATTCACATTTCCTATCACTTAACCAAGCTCTTTCTGTATGGCTGACTTTACAGAACTGTTGACTTCAACTTTGGTGTACATTAGCCTCCCCTTTAGAACTTGACATTAAGTACTGATAGGATTGTCCCAGCTCTCCATCCCAAGCCTGACTCAGTAGATCTCAGATTATGCCTCCTTCTTTTTGAAAGGATCATGGTTGAGAACCACTGCCATCGAGGTCACTTCCAAGCTCACCTTCTGCCTTCATTTTACATCACCGCCACCAAGTACAGAGGCCTGTCCCTTTGGCAAGTTATGCAACCCGCCTTGCCTCAACTCCTTCATCTGTAACTTCAAACTTCAGTTGTAAGAAGTGTTAATCATTACTGCTACTATTGATTTTATTATTGTTGTCCCTGCCAGGCCAGCTTAGGCCAAGTGACTACGCCAATTCTTCCCCATTTTTTTTAAGTAGGGAGACCCCTTTTACATAGAAATGGATCACAGACCCATAAACTCTGTACATGTTGATTAAGCAAACACACGACAAAAATGTTAACCGTGACTTCAAGTAACAAACTATTTTATTTATTTCAGAACCGACGATACAGTTAGGTCATTTTCTTTATTCAGTGTAAAGATAATGCTTGTGTTCCCCATGGATTTACACAGCCCTGCACTCCATCTGAGACGTGCTCCCCACCCTTCTCAGAGGCTGAGTTCCTCTCGCTGTGGCGCACTGCTCCCGCCGCATCCAGGCGCCTTGCACTGCCTCGACATGCCACCGCTCTTCCTAACCTCATGCCCTGCATGCTGTTCCATCTACCTCAAGTACCCTTTTGTGTCTCTGTCTAGAGCATGAAATAATGGATGCTAATAAATTCATCTTTTTTCTTTTTTTTTTTAGAGAGGGGAAGAGAGAGAGAGAGGAAATGGAGGGGAGGGGCAGGGAGAGAGAGAGAGAATCTTAAGTGGGCTCCACGCCCAGCGCAGAGCCAAATGCAGGGCTCCATCTCACAACCCTTAGATCATGACCTGAGTCAAAATCAAGACTCAGACGCTTAACCGACTGAGCCACCCAGGTACCCTGCTAATAAATTCACCTTAACCCACTGGACTGAGCTTTCCCTAGAGTTGGTTAGTTAGGAATCTAAAGGTTAAGATACCATTCAATTAAGCGCACTGCTAAATAAGAGTAACAACAATGAACACGTTTTTGTTTTGTTTTTTCAATAACTAGAATCAGGAAAACTCAGGCTGGGATGCCATGAGAGGGAGCTGTTTCAACAGATGTCAAGTGACTGAATGGACTATCTGTGGAAGCCACAGCCAGACTCCTCAGGAGCATTGGCAACACCAGTGGGTACAGAGGAAGGCCCATCAGCCAGGCAGGACCAATAGACACTGATCCAGCCAGGACAGACAAACCCAACTTGTACCAGCCCCAGGCTCCACAGCAGACGCCAACAGAACACCCCAGTTATACCTCAGGGATCATTAGGGAAGTGGCTGCCCATCCACTAGGCAAAATCAGTGGGGATGGGAAAGGGCCCACCCTGACAGGAGAGCCTCCTCTACCAGGCTTAAGAGACCCATACCACTCACCACATACCAGAGGTTGTCTTCCTGAGGAATAGGGAGTGGGCCCAGACTGAACCTTTTTACCAAAATATGCTCCACAGCCTTTTAAATTACCTTATTAGAATAATTTAACTGGATTAGACTAAAATTATGGGCTTCTTTCCCTTCTTTCCGGCTACCCAGCAAGATGGAGGCTCATGTGGACAATAAATAATAGATTGCTCAGAGGAAAAATGAAGACATCACATTTTTCTTTACATGTCTGAGTGTAGCACGAGTTACATTTTAGCAATCCTCTAGAACTCTTTAAATAACAGCTTAAATGTTAAGTGCCCTGTAATTGGAGAATATAGTTTCGTGTATTCGAGGTTCATAGACTCTGTCTATTCAGAGCCCTACCGCTCCCACCCCTGGTAAGCTGGCAGCCACTGTAAAGGGGGTTCAACTGAAATAGCCAAGCTTCCTCACAGAGTAAACCCTCCCATTTCTCACTAGTCCTAAAGGCACTATTAGGCTGCCTCTCCCTACGCTGTTACTTCAGCATTTCTAACCAACCACACACCCCCAATCTACCTCCCCCACACACAAAATTAAAAAAAAAAAAAAGAGTTAGAAAAAAGTCCATTCTGGATGACTTGATTTGGCTTTCAGTTTGAATAAAATACCATGACTGCTATTTTTTTCTCCCAGAGAAAGTACCCTCAACACTCCTTTCAAATTATCTACTCAGTTTGGATGTAAAAGTTATTTTGTATACAATAGGAATTTTTTTTCCTCAAATTAGCCCAGAAACCTGCAACATCTCCATTTGCCCTCCTGCTTTAAACATTCTTTTCTAAATGGAAAAAAAAAAAAAAATCCACTTTAAAAAAATACATTTGTACAGAATTGTGTTTACATAGAGACGTTACATAGAGACGTTAAGTAGCTTCCTCACATAATTTTACAGAGATTTAGAACACAGCAAATTAGAGGGACCTAATGCAGAACCACATACACAGACCTTAATAGCCTTCAAATATCAAAAAGGCTAGTAAAACGACCCACAGGACAGGATTTTCAGCTCGTGAATGGACAATGCAAGTTAATGCATCAAAACGACTTTAGAGGCCATTTCAGAACGGATAAAAATGGGTTAAGAGAGCAGAATGGACAACACAGGACGAAGAATGACCAGAAGAATGGAAAAATTGTGGGATGCAAACAGCAAGAGCCATTAGTTACTAAAAGTCAGACTGACGAACTGGAGACATTGTGGAAGTTTTGGGGTCAAGGTAGGACTTGGGCTCCCCCTTGAGGGGTGGGTAGAATTTGACCAGACAAGGAAAGAGGCAGAGGAAGAAGAGCAGCACAGGAGGGAGTAAACGGGTGTGAGATGGGGGGTTAGAATGAATGGGGATCACCAGATGAGAGCAGAAATTCCCACGGGCATCACAAGCATCGAGCCCCAGAAAGGCTGAGCCATCACAGCTGGAAGAGGACAGTGTCCCTGGGCACCTCCTCTCCGACCATACTTTCTTCCAAGTCTGGATAACCTAAACCTTGGCTTTCCAAAGTTTAGCAAAAATTTTACCCTAGCTTAGAGGTTTGCTTGTCACTCTAGCATAGAAAAAAATTATTTATTTGTATATTATATACACATATTAAATATGTGTATACACCCATCTCCTGCCTTTTGAGACTCACAGTGGTTCATTAATTTTATCTTTTATAGTTAGTAGTTATAATATGGGACAGATGGATCCATAGCTCCCCAATGACAACTGCCCCAGAGGAATGACCCCTCCCAATGTACCACCACCAACAAAATACCTGCTGATAAACAAGGCACAAGTGATTCTCAACTCCAGACGCATGCCATTTCTGTTCAGTGATCGATGTGACAAATGACTGCAGGTAATCTGGAACTAATATTAGGAATCGAATTTTGAAAGTAATTTTTAGAACCTAGAGTGGACTCAGGGTTTTCCTCTAACAAGGTCATCTCCCCCAGTGGCATTCCAATCTGCTCTCTGAGTCAGGGAGAAAGCAGTGGAGTGAAATCATGAGGACTGCCTGCAAGCTGATTTCAGCTGCCCTTATGGCCCTGGTACCCCTTGTATGCCCGTGCGACTGGACACCTCCATCCTGCGTGCAGGACAGGAAGTGGTTAAGAAGAGCTGCTACAAATAGCCAAACTGTGGAAAGAGGCAAGATGTCCATCGACAGATGAATGGATAAAGAAGATGTGGTATATATATACAATGGAATATTATGCAGCCATCAAAAGGAATGAGATCTTGCCATTTGCAACAACGTGGATGGAACTGGAGGGTGTTATGCTGAGCGAAATAAGTCAATCAGAGAAAGACATGTATCATATGACCTCACTGATATAAGGAATTCTTAATCTCAGGAAACAAACTGAGGGTTGCTGGAGTGGGGGGTGGGGTGGCAGGGATGGGGTGGCTGGGTGATAGACACTGGGGAGGGTATGTGCTATGGTGAGCGCTGTGAATTGTGCAAGACTGTTGAATCACAGATCTGTACCTCTGAAACAAATAATGCAATATATGTTAAAAAAAAAAAGAAGAAGAAGATAGCAGGAAGGGAAGAATGAAGGGGGGGAAATCGGAGGGGGAGACAAACCATGAGAGACGATGGACTCTGAAAAACAAACTGAGGGTTCTAGAGGGGAGGGGGGTGGGAGGATGGGTTAGCCTGGTGATGGGTATTAAAGAGGGCACGTACTGCATGGAGCACTGGGTGTTATATGCAAACGATGAATCATGGAACACTACATCAAAAACTAATGATGTAATGTATGGGGATTAACATAACAATAAAAAAATTAAAAAATTAAAAAAAAAGAGCTGCTAGAGAAGGCCAGTCTCACGGCCTCAAAGCAAGGCACAGTCATCTCTAGCTTCCAAAGCACACACTCCTTCTTGGAAAGCTTGTTAAAGTTTATTAAAATGCTCTCTGACTTTTCTCAGGAAATTCTCACCTCTATTAAAAGCATCTTATACTAGGGGCGCCTGGGTGGCTCAGTCGTTAAGCATCTGCCTTCGGCTCAGGTCATGATCCCAGGATCCTGGGATCGAGCCCCACATTGGGCTCCCTGCTTGGCGGGAAGCCTGCTTCTCCCTCTCCCACTCCCCCTGCTTGTGTTCCTGCTCTCGCTATCTCTCTCTCTGCGCTAAATAAATAAATGAAATCTTAAAAAAAAAAAAAAAGCATCTTATACTAAAGAACATTTTCTGTTTCTGAAGAATTACATTTGAATTTTGCTTTACCATTCCAAGGTCCTCTATGCGAGGTGGTGGTGGGAAAGTCATAACCATTTTGGAGTCTGTCTAACATTTTTATAGTTTCTGTTTATACTGTCTTAGGAGGGGAAGCTGGAATGACTCCTGGATCACACTCTGGCAGGTGTTAAAAGAGTAGCTGTTAGAGTCACCCGGGCATGGATTCAAACCCTAACGTTCCACTTACTACTCACGTGACCTTGGACAGGCCACCTGGCCTCTGTGCCTCACTTTCCTCACTTATAAAAAAGCAACAATAGTAGTAACTTCTAGAATTCATCTGAAGATGAAATAATATAAAGCAGTTAGCGTAGTTCCTGACATTAAGATGTGTTTCTACAATCAACCTATTAGCACGGTGTCTCATTAATATTCTAACACTTATTTCTTTTCTAAAAGCCTGGATTAACTGTCCAGTTGTTGTTTTTTTTAAGAGTAACTCATCTTTGTGATGATTGTAGGTGTTTCTCCTGAAACCTACCTTCCTACCCATGAGATAAAAATGACACCACTTGCCCTGCTAATCTCACAGACCTGAGAGTCCACAGTATGGGAACATATTTTGAAAACTGAATATGGAGAAGTTATTGACGGAAAATTTTAATCTGAAATTCATTATTCCAAAATAAGCTTATCATGAATTCCGTGGAGAGATGAAGACATATCAACAACACCATATCATGACTCAAGCCTTGTTCCCAAGCTTTCTCTAATGAATTTTATTTCATTTTAATCATATAGTGATTCACTATCTTCATGTGATAGTGATTCACGTGTTTTAATTTGCCAAATGTTGCTTCTCGCTTATTTTCAGAAAGGTCTGTTGAGCTCTTTCTTAGGAAAGTCATGATTTGGAGAGCGGATTATATGTCAGTTATTATTTTATTTCAACCTAAGCCAAGTCATCTTTACTCCTAATTTAGATCACAGCTCACACAGTGATGATTAAATTAGCCGCAGCATGGTGTAGCTGGCAAGGCATGAACTTCTGGGATTCGAATACCACTTCAGCCATTTTTTAGCTGGATTTAGTCTCCAGCCATTCCTTTTACCTTTCTGAACTTGCATCTGAGAAATGGGAACGGGACAGCTATCTCTTACAGGAGATGGTGACCTTAAAGAGCGGAGCACAGTGCCTAGAAACAGGAAATATTCTCTAAGTGAGAATAATTTTATATTAGAACAAAAGAGCATCTACTTACAGTTCACAGATGCCCGCTCTAGCAGGAATGAGAGGCACAAGTTGCAGTAAAAGTTTGACACCATTCTGCCATTCTTCTTCTCTTTCAAATTCACAGTACAAGTAGCTACATTCATCAGAAGAAAACTGGTAGAAAACATAGGTATCTTGAAAGTATAAATTCTGGTCCACTGTTGGAAACAAAAAGGGGAGGATCTGTTTTTTTAAAGTCTATTATTTAGCGAGTCATAAACCAAATAATAAATTGAAAGCCCTACTAATTATTAGGGAGAACCCAGCGGTAGGATTATAATTATATATTCTAAGTCCATTCATGTTCACAATCCCATTGAATTAAAAGGGACTTAATGACCAACCTATTTTTATTACTTGAGGCTTTAGCCAGCATATTCATATATATTTTATGATTCTTCTGCTTCACAGACAGGTGAAATCAGTAACAATTCAAAAAGTGGGGAGGAGAATTTCTTGTGTGTCTCAAAGCAAACAGATATATTTAATTACTTGAGTGATACACAAATGTAACAGTATCTCAAGTTTTAAACCGTGGTTCTCAACTGGGGGCAACTGTGACACCCAAGCGACGTCCGGCGGTGTCTGGAGGCATTTTTGGTTCTCACTACTAGAGGGTGCTACAGGCATCTGGTGGGTAGAAAAAGTGATACCGCTAAACATCCTCTAATGTACAGGACAGGCCCCTACAACAGGATTGCCTAGCACAAAATGTCAATGCTACCAAGGCTGTTTTAAAAGGAATCAAGAATTAGAGACTTATCCAAAAAAACACTGACACAAATTTTTTTGCTCACCAGAAACATGAACCTCACAAGCAAGCTGGTAACATTCCTCAAAGGTAGTTACCACTTTTCTAAATAAGAATATCAGGCGCTAGGTATTAACAACTCACTGAAATTACACCCACATTCCCATCTGTACTACACTGGGACTTGGGTATACCTTTCTGAACCTTACTATGCTCTCTGACCCTCAATATTTATTACCTATGGAGACAAAGGCTTCCTAGTGACCAACTAGCACCTGCATGATAAAGCTAAATTAAGAATCCAGATTGCTTAACTTCTAATTCTTTAATTCCCTGGGCTCAACTAAGAAAAGTGCTATCTGCCATCTATTTTAGTTGCTAGTTAACATCAATTTTGTGTTCTGTTTAAACAGCTAATTTTCATAGGTCATATCTCTAATTGTTCATGATTAATTAAAATGGTGTAACATTCCAGTCATAAAATCAGTTTCTGATAATTATTCTAAGTACAGCTAGATAAATCACACATTTAGAGCAACTAAAGATGTCACTGATTAAAAAAAATTGTGAGTAGCCTTCTGAGTAGAGGAGAGGGTAAGGGAAAGACTCTTAGACGTAGTAGTCTATAAATCAGCAAGTACCTAATTATTTTTACAAAAGGTGTGAGACTTAATCAAAAGATAACTGGTCACTTTCGTTTATAAAATGTGAGAGAATGCAAATATTTACCTGTGAAAACAATTTCCATCCAGATTGTAACATCCTCTAGAAAATCAAGTAAATTTTGTTCTGGTAGCTTAATAAAATAATGCTTCCGTGCTTTCAAAACATGTAATACTGACCTGATAACATAATTCCCATATCCAGTAGGAGCTGCCAGACCCCTATGGCCATAGATCTGCACTGGACAAAAGGACAGTGTTCTAGAAGCCAGTCTACCAGCTCTGACCCAACACAGCTCCTCCTGAACAAAAGGAAAGCCATTCATAGTAAGACAGTGTTGCCACTCATTTGCCCAAGAATTGATCATTAATATCATCCTTTTCATGTGCTTTTTTAAACAAGGGACTCAATAATAAATGAACAGGCACCTCTTATTCATCTTTCCGATTTCAGCCCAGTATCACTTCCATAAGAAAACTTAGAATCATACCCTCTTATACTTTTGCTTCAAATCGCCTAGTAATTGTAGTAATTGTACATCCTTCTGAATGAATAATATCTGCTTTCCTCACTTCAGAATCATTTTCAGGATATCAGGGACTATGTATATAACTCACTGTTAAACCCCAACAATTAGAATATTCCAGGCACATAGCAAGTTCTCAAAACATGTGTTTGAACAAATGAAGGAATAAATTTAGCAATCCATTATATAAATATAATGCTTCTGCCTTGGTAAGACAAGCATCAAGGTGATGGTGATAAACTTTTGTTCAACCCTTTATAGATTTTTATCTAGTCTTTTTGAGAACAAAATAACTCCAAGAAGATTACACAAAGTTAGGACCACAGTGAGTGGTAAAGAGTTTTGTTTGCTACTCTCCAAACATATTAAATCCTAAAATTTGTCTCAAAGAACAATAAATATGACCATTATTCTTTTTAATATCATCTAAGCAATCTAGCTAAGCAGCCTAGATCATAAACTCATAAACCCAGATGTGTGTGATGGATTCCGCTAACCACATACACAAAAATATCCCCGTAATCTGTCTTAAAATACACAACTATACTCGAAGCATGCCCCAGTCTGGGCATTACAAGCAGTATTTTCATGCCTACTTTTTCATCTTTATCAGCCTCAGATGGAAACTCAAAAGAAGACAACTTCTTGAAATACGGTTTTCATTTGAAGAAATTTCACTGAAAATCATTCTCCCTTATGAAAACGTCACTAAAATGTTTTTTTTTAAAAGATGTATCGTGTAAATGGCTGTCTTTATTCCATATTTGATATTTAAGGACCAAAACACATCAACATTTATTTTATTCCTAAAACAGAAAAATACTGCTTATTTTTTGTGACTGGCCATAGTCATCAATATCTAGAAATCACACAGTGACCAATAATATGAAGAAATGCCACGAGGTACTACATTTTCAGAGATATTTGTTTTGTGGTTTGGAGTTTGTTTTTTGTTTTTGTTTTTGTTTTTGTTTTTGTTTTTGTTTTTATGCCCAACATGGGGCTTGAACTCACGACCTCAAGATCAAGAGTCGCATGCTCTATAGATTGAGCCAGCCAGGCGCCCCTCTGCTGAGAAATTTGAACAAATATTCCAGCTTTTGATAAAGCATCACTTTTTTTTTTTTTTTCTGGTGAAGTGTCACTATTTGAAAGATACTCTAAGGCAATTAGGGCAATACCAGACACATTTAGTTGCGCGTTAGCATTAAGACATTAGAAAGATTAACTGTCAAATAAACGGATGTTTTTTGAAAAAGGAGAAAACAGATCACAATAAACTAGGCAATTAGACAAAACCGTCAATATTAACTTCTAATTCTATAAGACACCTTTCATGTTAAAGGCTCAAAGTGTTAATTTATTCCTCAACCCCTCTGTCAATTAGCCAGCATCTTTGAGCTTGTAAAGCACTTTTATCCCATGGATTAAAACACTGTATCATCGTAATCCTTATTCTAAGAACAATCCAGTCCTCAACTTGCTCTCAGTGTCTGACCACCCGGAATAGGACATAACCAAACATTTACTAAAAGCAAACCAAACTGCCAAATTGCAAAAGGTGGCTAGATGGACAAGTATGTCTGCCTTGCTCACAGGTGATGGGGAAGAAGTTTCCTAGACTGGGGCTTCTCAAAATTGTGTTTAGGAGCACCTGGGGGATTCGGTTAATGTGTAGATTCGGGTGCAGTGTGGCTGAACGGGGCCCAGGTGACACTGGTGACCACAAAGTCCTAATCCCCCAGCTCTACCTTCTCACTGGGAAGGGCTCACTCTATCTTGGGAAGAGGGCTGAGTCCACACACTAAACATATGGCCAGAGTACCGCTGTGACAACAATAGTTCATCAGAGCCCCCAACCCGGCCAGCAAGCTACTGTTTCAGTTGCTGGTGATCCCCTTCTCCTGCACCTCCAACTTGATTTAAGTTATGCTTCAAATCTCCTTCAACAATCCATCTGCACCAGGGAAAACCCCACTAGGAATAGGAACAAACACTATCCTTAATATCGTCAAAGCCAACAGCATGAGGTGAGGGGCCCCTGCGCTGAACTCCTACTCCCCTGGCTTGCTGACCAGGGCTGCAGCAATCCAGCTACCGTACCTAAACCTACAGGACTTAGGGGAGAGCAATGAGGAAGAAAAGGGAGAGGTGGAAGGGAGCGATCTGAACACCCAGTTCTTACTCACAGTGTATTTTCAGTCTTGTACTGGATCCAGAAACCATTTGAGTACATGTAGATCTAACTGGAGTTGCAATACGAGGCAGGAACATTGTGATATGGAGGTGATTAGCTACGAGGCCAAGGTGACTGCTATAACAAAACATTAAACATTATCTCAGCTCTAATATTTTGAGCTGAAAATTTGATTTCTCCTGGTCTCCTTCTGTCTCTAGTTGCATTTTTAGCGATTCATTCACAGTACCACAGACAGAACCCTAATCTCAAATGTAAATGGGGTGATGGTATTTAAAGACTTACTTGAAGTCTCAGAAACCAGTATGATTTTTCCTGTAGTGCAAAAGGAATAGAAAAGATCTCAAAGTTCTGAAAGTAATTCTCATGTAGGACATGGGGAACACTTCACCTCAATTTACTACCAGACAAAGGAAAATGACTCATCCTAGGCAATCATATTAGCACCTTATCTTTAGACCCAGGGCACTCATCAATCCTTAGATTATGAAACATGGAAGTTCTGGCCCGACCACTGGGAATCTGAAATAGCACAGCACATGCTCTCTCCCCATTCTACTCCCACTGAACCCTAAATGTGTTCTAACTTGGATGGATGGTTCTTTTCCATGAACCTCATTAACATACGTCTCCCAATGCTTTTTTCAATCTATATCCATGGAGACCACATAAAGCAACTGAGAGCAATGACGCATCTTACACATAGCCTTATGTGGTAGCTAAAAAGCATCATAGGAGCTTGTTCACGACTAGACCCAAAGTCATATCCAACCAGTTTTTATTTTTTAAAAATGAAAAAAAAATAGATAGGTTTAAAGTTGATACCATCATCTATTAAAAAAAAAAAAATTAAAAAGGCTCTATGTGAAGTGGTCCAGTCAGGACTGCAACCACTCTTCTCACCCGTCACGTCTACTTGGCCCGGGCTCTAAACTGAAGGTTCTCAGACATTGGGCTATGAATTGTTTATGGGGGGGTGGGGGGTTGGGGGATCAAGCTTTTTTCAAGAAGTTCATGAGTCCATATATACAAAAACATGCTTTCTCAACAGAATAGATCATGTCTAACCTAGGAATATTTTTTCAAAACCTATATATGTACTAATGTGGTTAATTTAACATGGGATTTTCAGGCACATGGGTGGCTCAGTTGATTAAGCATCTGCCTTCGGCTCAGGTCATGATCCCAGGGTCCTGGGATCAACTCCCACATCGGGCCCCCTCCTCAGCGGGAAGCCTGCTTCTCCCTCTGCCCCTCCCCCTCTGTTTTCGTGCTCTGTATAACTCTCTCTCTCTCAAATAAATAAAATCTTTTAAAAAATTTAATATGGGATTTTAAAGTATTAATTCATTGTAGTTCTCCCAACCTTCCCTCCCACCCTTGCTCAATGGTGCCTCAGAAAACAGATTCTGCCAAGAGTCTGATTAGAAAGTAGTTGGTAGCCTGGGATAGTGACTAGAAAAGAACATTAAGGAATTATCTAGGGTATGGATAATAGTTACATAGGTGTATATAATAATCAAAAATTCATCAAGCTGTACCCTCAAGAATTGTGCATTTTAAGTCATGTCTCAATGAAAAGGAAGTCTTCTTACTCAAAAAGGTTGGGAATCACTGTCCCCCAAATCCAGGCCATGATTTTTTCCCAAATCCACTATCCCCCAAATCCAGGCCATGAATTTTTCCAAACTGTGACAAATGGAAAAAACAGGAATATTATAATGAGTTTGTGATAAAGCTAAATTTAGTTAACTTAATGGAATGTCCTTATTCTGATAATCTTTCCTACCATTTTTGAGATTTATTTATTTATTTTGGGGGGAAGTTGCAGAGGGAAAGGGAGTCTCAAGCAGACTCCACTCTGAGCCTGAGGCAGAGCTGGATCTCATGACCATGAGATCATGACCTGAGCTGAAACCAAGAGTCAGGGGTTTAACCGACTGTGCCACCCAGGTGCCCCTTTCCTACTTCTTTTGGTGTCATTTATTCTGAGTACTCTTCCTATTCTTTATGGTATATCGTAATCTCGTTTCTGTAAGAAAAAATGATAATAAATGTTTTTTTGTTTTATCTTTATAATTTAGTTTTGGTATTGTTTGGTATGGTTCAACACCTTTAGTTGACAAAATAAAAGGCTGGTAATCCAATTTTGTTTTTTCTTTAAATGGCTCCATGAAATGAGAACATGTGTCCTCAACTTTCTAAGTGACAATTCTCTTAGTCCAGCTATACTTTAAAACTGACCATTTTAGCCCATCCATTTCCTTTTATACCTCTGCCCTTATTCACAAGCCAAGATGGAGAGATGCCAAACGTTTGCCACCTGCCCTTCCCCCTCCTTGCAGCGCCCAAGGAGGGGCTCATCCTCCCCTGGCAAGTTAGAGCAGAATTCCCTCTCCCATAGATCTCCCAAGAGTATTTCAAAGAACCTTGATAAGGTCCCTGAAGAAGGCGCCTATGCTTATTGAAGTCCCAGTGCAGCACATTCCCAATACAAATATATAAAACATCACATTTCAGAGGAAGCAGAGCAGAGACTCTCTCAGGAACCCATCCACTTGCGCCTGGAGATTCCATACCCCAACTTCAGAACTAGGAGTCTACTGTCAACAAATATTCAGCTGAGTTTAAAAGAAAAATCACCATCAGTACCCCAAATAGACACTTCAAACAAACAAATCCTCCCAGTACTGATATAGCCCAGCTCTTTGTGATCAAGGTTATGATTTCAGCACATTTTTTTTTATTATTATTCAAGGAGCATTTTTGACAAGGTGTTAGAAAATTGTGTTACCTGTAAAATCCCTTGAGGTTCACTCTGTCCTTTATCAGGTCAGTTGCCTGAACGATAATAATATTCCTCAATGCTCTTCCTGCACAAGAAGAATTCTCTCCATAAATCTAAATGGAAAAAGACAAATATTCTCCATAAATTTAGAGTAATATGACAATTTGTGAGCTGCCAATAGCATACCATATAAAAAAATCATGCCCACGTCCCTAAGTTTAAAAGCACTTTAGCCGACGTAGCTACAGACCAACTACTACCCATTTTATTTTTGCTATTGGTCCACTTGTGCTATTAAGCTACAGTAACTATTTTCCAAATAAACTGCTTTAACTATAAATAATCTTTTATACCAAGTTTCCAGAATAAAATATGTTTTTTTAGATAGTTTCTATCAATCAGCAAATTGAAGTATATTTATATTACATATTACTCTGCCATATTGATAATGCTTTCATGTAAAAGTCTCGGAAGATGGGAAAATAACGTTTTCCTATCTAGTGAACATCTCACTCTGTGATACGATGTGATAGGCTGCTATCTGCTTCACTCTTAAGCTTCACTCAGCTGCAGCGCTCATCGTTAATTCCAAGCATCCTGGTTTCATCTACATCACAATTCCACCTAGCAGATAAAAATTTTACTTAACCTCCTTTTTCATCTTCTAATTCACCCATAGGCATCTCTGATTCTTAGAGGATGAAGGAGGGTATTCCTTAGATCTAAAGAGGTCCATGTCCTACTTTATATCCTACCTCCTATCTCTATAATTGGTACCTTCCTCCATAGTGCAATGTTGCTTCACAAAGAAAGCTAAATGAAAATGAACTGTCTTCATGCTCATTAAAATTAATATATGTTGGGAACGCATGCTATATCTGTTTACTTATTTCTTGGTGAACTCTTTCTGCACCTACACTATTTTGCACCTATTGAATATTTTATATCTTCTCTTGAAGCAAACCAACTAATAGTATATTGACTATGACTTGACAGGGAACATTTCAACCCCATCCTTACACTTCCCTAATATTATCACTTCCTAAACACAACCTGATGAGAAAGTGTGAAGGGCAGGAAATGATTTTTTAACATGTTGCAACTGTATACAAAGCAAAACAAAACAAAAACTACACCAAGTCAGATGACAGAAAGTACTACCCTAGGGTGAGGGATGGGCTGAATGGGTGATGGGCATTAAGAAGTCACTTGTCACGATGAATGGATAAAGATGATGTGGTATATATATACAATGGAATAGTACGCAGCCATCAAAAGGAATGAGATCTTGCCATTTGCAACGACGTGGAGGGTGTTATGCTGAGCAAAATAAGTCAATCAGAGAAAGACACGTATCATATGACCTCACTGATATGAGGAATTTTTAATCTCAGGAAACAAACTGAGGGTTGCTGGAGTGGAGGGTGGGGTGGGAGGGATGGGGTGGCTGGGTGATAGACATTGGGGAGGGTATGTGCTATGGTGAGCGCTGTGAATTGTGCAAGACTGTTGAATCACAGACCTGTACCTCTGAAACAAATAATGCAATATATGTTAAGAAAAAAAAAAAAAGAAGAAGAAGATAGCAGGAGGGGAAGAATGAAGGGGGGGAATCGGAGGGGTAGACGAACCATGAGAGACGATGGACTCTGAGAAACAAACTGAGGGTTCTAGAGGGGAGGGGGGTGGGAGGATGGGCTAGCCTGGTGATGGGTATTAAAGAGGGCACATTCTGCATGGAGCACTGGGTGTTATATGCAAACAATGAATCATGGAACACTACATCAAAAGCTAATGATGTAATGTATGGTGATTAACATAATAAAAAATGCTCAAAAAAAAAAAAGTCACTTGTCACGATGAGCACTGGGGTCCTAGGCAAATGATGAATCACTAAATTCTACTCCTGAAGCCATTATTACGCTGTATGTTAACTAACTAGAATTTAAATAAAAATTTGGAAGAAAAGAAAAAGTACTACCCTAAAAGAGGTACAAGTCAGCTCACCCTTGACGGGTCCTGACAAGGTATCAATGTTCATTCACTTAGTTTTTCAAAACCATTTAATGAGCGGCTCTCAGACCCCATTCTAGATGCTGGGGATACAGCAATGAACAAGGCCAAAAAGTTTCAGACCTCACAACGCTCACAGCCTCCTGTTACTCTTTAGAAAAAAAAAGGAACTCTTTGTCAAATTATTTTTAAACACAATGAAGGCTTCCCCATCTTTTTTCAATGAACATAGATATTCTACTAACAGATAACTATAAATATAAATAATGCCCTCTTACACCAAGTTCTTAGTGTAAAATACCCACTATTTTAAAAATACAGCATTTCTATTAAGACAGCAAATTGAAAAAATATATATTTAACTCCACCATATTGATAACACATTCATATAAGGACTTGGGAGATGGGACAGTATTTCTTTTCCTGTCTGATGAACATCTTGTACCATGACACAATTATCAGAGCATTTCAAAGAACTTCAGCTGTGTCATCCCCAGGTGAAGGGGACAGTGTGCCCAGGGGCAGACGGAAGAGCTGTAACTAGAGAATTCTACATCAGGATTCATAAATCATTGTTTCAGAAAATGCAGTAAGAGCAAAGAGTCATACCTGGGAAGGAGTGTGTTCAAGGTATGGATTGGAAATTCTTCTCGATAGAGTCTATTTTGAAAGAAAGAAGAAGGGAAAAATTAGAACTAAACAAATCTTTGTACCAGCAGGGACAATGTCTGCAATGAGGCAGGTCTAGCAGTTGTCCAAACCAAAAAATGTGATTAAATCTCAAGTCATGGGCCATAAAGGATTCATGTCCTTATTCTCATTCAGTGCAAGCATCTGGTCAACATTCATTCCAATGGGACAGGTTATTCCATCTGAACAGCTCCCAACCGAAAGGTTACAACTTTAAGGAGTACCATGAAAAGATGGAGGTTTTCATACTTGCGATTTTATTCTCTGTGTGATTTGATTCTGTTTCTCCTTTTCTTTTCATTTCCTCCTTCACCAACTAACTCAGACACCCATCACTATACATCTACACTGCTGCTTCAGCCTCTCCGTGGATTTCCCTGACCTCTGGTCACGCCCCTGCAAGCCATCCTGCAAACCTCAACTGAACAACTGTCCCCTTGCCTTACAGTGGGTCTCTTACTGCTTAGGTGAGTCCATCCAAACCACCACGGTCTGCCTCCAACAGGTTTCCAGTATTCATTCTCCCTCCACCTCCCTACAGGACAAGATCTCATCAGAAGAGCTCGCCACTCATAACCGCCTCTGCTCACACCATTCTCCACACTGGAGAGCCCTCCATCTTTGCTGACGCTTCCCTGAATCCCACCAGACTTCGAAGTCCAGGTTTAGTGGAGTCGCCTCCTGGGTGAAGCTCCTCCCACCTGCCCCGGTCCACTGGGGTTTGTCCCTCTTTGCAGCTCTGTTTTTCTGTACTATTCATGTAGCAGCTTCTGGATGCTCTGCATTGCTGTCCGTCAGTAAGTGTGCATTTGCCCTAACTAAATCCACAAGCTCCTTGAGGGGGTGCTTGCTTTCACAGCATCTAGCATACAACCTTGCACAGAAATGTTTACTTTGCTATTCGTTTATTTATAGATATTTACATCTCTGTATCAATTTAGTAAGTATTTGCTGAATGATTTGAATTGTAGGAGCTAATTTTTCATACCTAATGATCCAGTGGGCAGCACCATCACCCACATATGCCTAAGCACAATAGAAAACTATTATCATTTCCCACTGTGGTATGGGGAACAGAAAAGAGAAACTAACATTTACTGAGCTCCCAACCTATGTTTAAAAGCTCTTTACACCTCTATTCCAAGGCTTGCTGTCTTTTGAGATCCCATCGTTTTTAGTCTGCCGCCTCCACTTCTCAAAATCATTGGCTAAACTACAAAACATACCCTGCCAGTCATCGCCTTCCAGCATCTGAACCTTCTACCAAACCTTAATCTAAGGCACAATTCCCATTCTGCATCTTCCCCACTCCACATGGCTCCCCTATTACTTATCTTAGACTGAAAGAAACATACAAACTCTCTCCAGAGATGCCAATTGGTTTACTCTGCTGAAGATTTGCAAAGGCTTCAAAGAAAATGAAATTTACAAAGGTAGACAGGCCATTTTTAATTCCCATGTATTAAAATAAAACATCCACCCACCCCTTCTGGTGTGGTATTATACACACTCCCAATCGGCCCTTCTCAAGCCTTCTGTCGTCTGAGCCTATGTAATATATTCACTTATTGAAATACCAAACAATTTAAAATTTGCATATGCACTAGCTTTATCATTTGAAGATGAATCATCATAAGTGATTTTTCTCCCCCTAAATAGACTTCTAAAAGTCAATATGGTAGGCCAGGACTGACAGTCTTTGTTACTCATCTAATTGCCTGAATCAGCTCAGGAAAGCAACAACTTCACATGATTTAGTTTAAAAAAAAAAAAAAAGCTTTCTAGGTAGAAACAAGTTCTCAAGAACTAGGTAGGGGCACATTCACAAAAGAAAGCAAACCATTTCCTTTCTTTCAGCCGCCAACCTAAATCTGGCTGTCTCCACACTAGTGTTACACTCACACAATTCTACTTCACAGAAACTTCCCCGTGGATGGCTGGTTTCAAAAGATTGGTAAGGTGAGTAAATAAAGCCATGAGATTCTTCCATGCTGACTAGATAACAGTGACAGATAAGCTACTAGCCCACAGGGAATCGGCAAGAGCAACACAACAAGAACGGCCTTTTCCAGAACACAATACCTACATTTGTTGTCAGAAACTCCTGTGAAGCGCTCTCTTACCTGGTCCCAGGAGGGCTCTGTTTCATTAACTCTAGGACAGTGGCTCTCAAACTCCGCTGGGCTCCAGGAAACCACAGAGCTCCCTGCAGAACTCGGTAAAGTTCTGATGTGTTAAACTTAAAACAGCTCTCCTAACTATGTGCTTTACAGACCACTTTTTGTTAGTTGTTGGTATTGACCCAAAATAGCAAGCGTCAAAGACCTTGAGAAAAAAGAACATGGAATAGTCTATCCATGACCTCGATTTTTAAGAGGTATTAGGAAATTGCGTAATTTTTGTCATCAGGAACACGGTAAGGGCCACCTTACAAGAATCTGAGAATCACTGCTCTGAATCACCTCAAGGATTGCTCTCCAGCGTTTACTTGAAAGAGTATCACAAGAACACCCTTAAAAATGCACCCCTCTCTGTTTCGATATTCTTTCCTAATATGTCATCAGATGTTTTTGTCCCTTCTTTGAATCCCTTGGTTTTATTTCTCCTCTGAGCATTCCAAGGCTTCATCTAATCCTTCTGGTAGCAATGAACTTCCATTCATTTCTCATTTACAAAGCACCTACTGAGCTCTTTGCCAGCCACTGTGGGAACTTCCAGAAACATACACAAGAATGTGATACTATTCCTCATCTAAATCCATTTATCAGAACACATAGGAGCTAAAGAATACTTTAAACCCATGAATTCTTTTACTTGATCCTCATTTCCTATCAATTTACTCTATAATCTTGGATGGCTGTTCCCAGTGATACAGAGTGTCCTCTTTTAAATGGCTCTCACCATAATATTTCATAATACAATGTCCAGGTGAAATAATGCTTTTTTCCCCCTTTATTTCCAATTTCCTAGAATTACTTCGGCTACATGCAATGATACTTTCATGAAAGACATATATCTACCATAGAGAGAAGACTAGTAACAATACAAATGAAATTAGATTTTAATTCAAATTTATTTCTTCTCCTTTCCATTTTAGTGAACCATGGAAAAGGATTCCCTAAATGATTCTAGGAAAATATTTTTCATATTTTAAACATGTATTAGAAAACTGCAACCCTTTAATATTCACATATGAACTTCCAGAAACAAACAATGGCATAACTCAAAGGGGTAATTGGTTAGCAATCATGTATTACCTTCATTTTTTTAAAGTTAGGTGTCCACTAGAGTTAAATTATAATGGTCCAAGATGCTGGGTCTGAACCGAGCATAGAACTCATTACAGAGTCAGTGAAAATATCTTACTATACTATATGATAGATTTACAGCACATTTCTTATCAGCTCTTAAAGGGCATGCCTTAATACTCTCCTTAGATTGAATTAAAGTACATAGGTGGCCAAGGGGAGAGAGAAAGGAGAAAGACCGAATCATTTCAATCCCCGCAAAAGTATGACCTCGTTTATTTCAAAGAGGAACCAACAAGAACTACCAAATGTATTGATACCTTGAGAATTCAGTTCC
The DNA here is from genome assembly GCF_964656455.1 of Halichoerus grypus. Lineage (NCBI taxonomy): Eukaryota > Metazoa > Chordata > Mammalia > Carnivora > Phocidae > Halichoerus > Halichoerus grypus. The sequence goes on from NC_135723.1 coordinate 54,618,020, forward strand.
TGACATGACTTTCTGTCACCTGCAGCCATTGCCCTTTCCCTATTCTGGGCCATCAAGTAGAAGATGAAGACATCACAGTGGAATGAGTACACCTGCTTCTCTTACAATCCTAGGAAACCAGCAAGCTTCCGAAGTTACCAGAGGGCCCCTATGTAAAGAGATGACTACCAGCTCAAACAATAAGGGTTGTGATGGAGCAGGCTGTCCAGCAGAGCTCTAAGACTATGAGTCTAAGACTATGAGTCCTTTTTAAGCCCCAGGATACACTTCTAGCTCAATCAGAGCTTGAACAAGGTAAAAGGGACCAAACCCCAGCCTGTATGTGGGCTTGAGAATTACACGGCAACACAAGTTAGGCATTACACAAGCTGGAGCCAATTGCTAAAAGGGAAGCATGGGGCAGGGCGCCACCACTCTCCCCCAAGCTCTGGCTGTGGCTCAGGCCCACCACCATGTCCTCAGGGCTCCAAGGGATGTGCTCCCACCAGTCAGTCACTGCCACAAAGCCATATGTAATAGCACCTTCTCGGCATAGCCTTGCCACACCAACGTCAGTCATGTTCTCAAAACTGTGTTTTTCTACTGCCCAGTGTAGTGTTAAGAAAAATGGAATGAAAGGGAAAGCGGCAGAAATGTTTACTGAGCACCCCCCTTGTCTATAGCACTTCCCCATAATAGTAACTGCACCCATCTATTCTCATTTTTAAAGGGACAGAGAAATTAAGAAATTTACTTATATGGGGTTCCTGGGTCGTGCAGTCGGTTAAGCGTCTGCCTCTTAATTTTGGCTCGTGTCATGGTCTCAGGGTTGTGAGATCGAGCCCTGCATCTTGGAATCTGCTTAAGATTCATTCCCTCTCCCTCTGCCCCACTTCCCACCCCCCCCCGAAAGAAGGAAGGAAGGAAGGAAGAAAGAGAAAGAAAGAAAGAAAGAAAGAAAGAAAGAAAGAAAGAAAAGAAAAGTAAAGAAAAGAAAGAAAAGAAAGAAAAAGAAAAGAAAGAAAGAAAAGAAAAGAAAAGAAAGAAAAGAAAAGAAAGAAAGAAAGAAATTAATTTACTTAAAGTCCCTGAGCTGGAAAGTTACAGAGCCAGGACTGAAACAAAAGTGACTGATTCCAAAGCCACCACTCTGCTGTAATACACTGCATGCTATTAATTAATAATTGGGTTTCTACATGCTACAGATTGTGCTAAGTATTTTACATGCAACATACCACTTAATCTGTGAAAAACTTCGAGGTAGGTACTATTATTTTTTTTTTAAAGATTTTATTTATTTGACAGAGAGAGACACAGCGAGAGAGGGAACACAAGCAGGGGGAGTGGGAGGGGGAGAAGCAGGCCTCCCGCGGAGCAGGGAGCCCGATGCGGGGCTGGAGCCCGATGCGGGGCTCGATCCCAGGACTCTGGGATCATGACCCAAGCCGAAGGCAGACGCCTAACGACTGAGCCACCCAGGCGCCCCAGGTAGGTACTATTATTAATTCTATTCCCCAGATGACAGAACTAGACTTCAAGAGGTTAAGAAATTTACCCAAGTTTGCAGCCCAAGCCCATCTGTAGTTACTACTCCACAGTTGTCATTTATACATTGTGATGATTTAAGAGTAACATGACAAATTGAGTGCATCTCACTGCATTAAGAAGTCACAAACAGCACTAGATCCAGTGATTCTCAGCCCCTGGATATAAATTATGAGCCATCTGAGAAACTGAAGAGAAAAACCCAACAGGAGCTCACGTCCCACCCCCAGACCACAGAATTAGAACCTCTAGGAGTGGGACCTGGGCGGTTTCTGCCAAGTTCCCCAGGTGGTTCTAATGGGTAACCACTGTACAAATCAGTGGTTGGAATCGGCAGCCTGAACCTCTCATCATCCACTTCAGCTATGAGACCTGGAGAACTCTTCAAACTGCCTCCTTCACAGGCCCCGCTGAGTTCAGAACCTAGTACAGGTGCAAGTCCTTTGACCGAAAGCACGGGGATCTGTGGCTGAGCTTCGAAGTCTGCCTTGTGTAAAACAAAGGGCCAGTGTTTCTGGAAATCCCACCTTGTCCCTGTTTGTGTTTTGTGTTTTATTTTTACCCCATCCCAGACACAGCCCTAAGCCAAGGTACCTTCGTGTCTGCAGAAAAGGAAGAAGCTACATACTTTCTGAAAAGTCATACCCTTTTAATGGCATTCACAGCATTAAACTTAGTTTTTACTTCCCATTAGTAAAGGACGCTCTTCTAGTATAAACATGTTTGCCTCACTTAAAAGCTAAAGTAGAAAACTGAAGTGGGTTCTAGGAATACTTATAAATATTTCAAAATCTTGCCGGCCTACCAAAATAAATCAGCAAGAACCAGCAGGTTCTGGGGAAATATACACAATAGGTACAACAGAAACAAACCCCAACATGTCATCAACTTGATTTTTACTCAGTTCTTGAGAAAATCTTTCTTCTTGCTGTGTTTACAAGCAAGACAATAGTTCTGCCTAACACGGTGGGCTTTTCTGATTAATGCAACCACAGAAAAGACTTTAAAATTTAGGAATCAAGTCACTAAAGATTTTAGAATAGTTAAATTAGCAAGCTTACTTACCTCCACTCGTCACTGGATTCCCTACTTGTATTAATATCAACCCACCCAGTCACACCTGGAGTCCAAGATGAACCCTTTCCACAGCCACCAACATGAAGATATTCCCACCGAGACACTCTGAGCAGCAAAATAATCAAAGAACTGCACTACAACCCATGGAATAAATATCCATGAGTCCATACTGATATAAATGATTCAATTAATAAATGTTGGGCTAAGCAGGCTGGAGGGAGTGGGGATCTTATCAGAATTCCAATTACTAAATTCAAGAGGAGGAAAACAAGATCACCGTTAGGCAGATACCACAGTACTAAATATTGCAGACAAAAAAGAAAGAAAGAAATCAGCGGATACTGAAATTAGTGGACACAAGGGTGATACACAGACTATCTGCTCAGTGTCAAAGTGGCTTCTCACAAGATAGTAAGTACGGAGGAGGAAAGAGTCACTTTTCAGTGGAGTATAGCAGATCTCACCCTAATTAAGTGATAAAAGCTATCGCCAATCATGAGACACGTTGACATCATTTGCCCGCTGAAAGGATACAATGAGGAAGGCACTTTTATGGCATTTTTGTAAAACTGTGTACCTGAATTCAATGAGAAAACAGACAACTCCAAATCGAGGGGCATTCTTCAATGTAAGTAAGCCTTTAACTCTGCAAAAATTGTCAAGGCTCTGAAGGACCAAGAAATACTGAGGGGCTCCCCCCAGGTTGGAGAGGACAAAAGGAAATGCAATGAAAGGCCATGTGTGATTCTGAACTAGGTTAAGGACCTTGGTGGGACAATGGGCAAACTCCGAATGAGGTCTATATTTGAGTTAATTGACTATGAATGCTGTTTTTGTCAAGTGTACTGTGGTTACATAAAATGTTAACATTTGGGGAAGCTGGATGAAGGTTTTAAGAGGACTCTGTACTATTTGTGAAACTTGTGAGTCTGAATTTATTTCAAAAGGAAAAGTTAAAAAAAAAAAAGTAATGGCCTCTTTCCTCCCCACAAATGAAGTTTCAAAAAAAATTCAAATATTATTTCAAAATAAACCATCTATTTCTTTGCTAAATGCTGTGTGGCCCTTACCATGACATTATCTCGGGCTGCAAAACAGAATGACCCTACTTGCCGCCCTGCACACTCTGACCTCTAGAACAAATCAGATTTATCTCCCTAAAACATCTTCTTACATATCACCTTGTTTGTTTTTTAAATAAAATATCTATTTAAAAATACAGTTTGGTCTCACTGAGTGCTCACAACGCGCCCAGCGGATGATACTCTCAATGATACCCTGCCACACTTATGTCCTAGATATGCTCTGCTCTAGTCAGGCAGACTGTCCAATTTTTACTATGCGAACGGTACACATTCTCACCTCTGTGCCCAAGCCCTGGCCATTACTTCTGCTCCCTGCATTTCTCTACGTTTCCACACCCTGCTCTTCCTGAGATCCACGCAAATGCTGCATGAAGCCCCCTCCAGGCCTGAGCCGCCCATGACTAATCTGTTCCCCAAACACTCTAACACTTGTCTTTCTCTGCCACTAGGATATAATGCCTCCTGCCGTCTCTCCTCAGCCAGCCTTGCAACCCCCCAGTATTTACTGGTCCCTTCTGTAAATCAAGGCCCTTCTATGGTGTGTAGCAGGGGATGACCACCCAGTGGTGACTTTTCCCCTTGTCACAGTACCTGATGTTCCAGACTTTCAGGCCAAGTGGCAAACGTGCTATTACCACCTCAAAATCCATGAAACCCATTGCCACCTCTGCCATACCACCACTGCCCTTCCTTTTTTTTTTTTTTTTTAAGATTTTATTTATTTATTTGACAGAGAGAGAACAAGCAAGGGGAACAGCAGAGGGAGAGGGAGAAGCAGACTCCCCGCTGAGCAGGGAGTCCGATGCGGGACCCGATCCCAGGACCCTGAGATCATGACCTGAGCTGAAGGCAGACGCTTAACCGACTGAGCCACCCAGGCACACCCCACCCCCACTTTTTTTTTTTAAAGATTTTATTTATTTATTTGATGGGGGTGGGAGAAGGGGGAGAGAGAGAGAGACCACTACCCTTCCTTTCTCTTATTTCTCAATTCTGTTTTAAATGGTCGAGTATGCAGCAAGAGTATATACATAGTTTATTTCTATACACTGAATTATCTATGTGCTCATTTTAAAACTTAAAGATACATTTGAATACTAATTGTTTCTTTGTAGTGAGAAACACTTCCATGAAGTCACTTTGTGTGGGGCCTTCAAGAGGAAAAAAATGTTCACTTTCCTTCTATGTTACTGGCAAGTCAGAAATGTGCCAAAGAAATAACACCCTGGAGCAGCCACCTTTCTTTCCTTCCTTGGCTCTGGGAATAAATTAGTCTCTTCAGTGTTTCTTCTTAATTTATATATAAAAATTTTTGAAAGCTATAAAGGTGATAATGTTGTCTTCCAGCAGAAGGAAGATTTAGAAAACTAGATCTAGATTTTCTTTCTCAATTACTCATATAAGACATATGAACAACCTCAGAAATACAGCACCAGAAAAGACATCCTGAGGTCACCTGGCCTATTCCACAGCCTTCATCTACACTCTGAGTCAGGTGGGAATCTGGATCAGGAGTCTATAAACTACAGCCCACAGATCAAACCCAGCTACCACCTGTTTTTCATAAAGTTTTATTGGAACACAGATGCTTCCATTTGTTTGCATATGGTCTCTGGCTATTTTCTTGCCAAAAATATTTACTATACAGCACTTCACAAAAAAAGCTTACCAACCCTGGTCTAGATTATCAAATTTTACAGAACAGGAGGTACTCTATAAAATCCCTAGCAGTACATTCCCGTGCTCAATTAGTTATTGATGAGAATTTCTTTCCCTCTTGAGCCACATTATCTCCCACTGCCATTGGAAGATTATTTGCTCCAAAAATGTTTAAGGCACATTTCCATCTTCACTTACATGTCACATAAAAGCAAGAAACAGGTCAAGACAATTTTTGGCTCCCAAGATTAAAACAAACAAAAAAGGAGGAATTAGTTTCACAAACTCCTTCTTCTAAATTAGGAACTTCTAACCTTTACCATAATGTAGACAAGTCTAGACGTCACAAAACTAATGCCAAGGGTCAAATATACAAAAGTACTAGTAAATGCAAGAATATCCTGTTTCAAATATCTGAATCTTGCACACAGTAGTCTCTCTGCTTGGAATGACTTCCTCCTCATACATTTAAATTTTCATTGAGTTTATGTTAAAATGTATTCATATGCTCAATACTCCCCTCTTAGAGCTTCTTATGTACTTTCAAAGTATTTTAGATTCCAGATACTTATTAACATTTGGATTCCCCCTAATTCATTATAAGAATCTTAAAGGTAAGGTCTATATTTTACTCATATATATAAATATCCATAATATCTAATATGATTCATTGCACAGTTAATCCTCACTGAATGCTTGTCAAGGAAAAACAAATCCAGCTCTGATAATACCTTCTTTAAACCCTCCCCCCTTCGGGAATTTACAGCTCCTTCCTCCATGCCCTGCACCACCTTCTCCTGGGACCCAAGCCTTGTGTGGTGGTTACGAGCAGAGCTCTGAATTTATATGGCTTAGATTCAAAGCCCATCTGTATTATGTGTCCTTGAACAAGTTATTTAAACTTCTTTCTGCCTCTCTTTCACGTCTTTAAATGGGAGAAATAAAATCTACTCATAAGGTTGTTGTAAGGCTTAAATGACTTAAAACAGTGGTTCTCAAACTTTATTCATCTGGAGGGCTTATGAAACCAGATTGCTAGGTCCCATCCCCAGAAGTTTTGGGTTCAGGAGGTCTGGGGTGCCTATGAATCTGCATTTCTAATAAGCTCCTAGAGGATGTTAATGCTGATAGACTACACTTGGAGAACCACTGGCTTAAAATATGTATAGAGTTTAAAAATAAAAAATGTATTTATTTATTTGACAGAGAGTGCGCACAAGCAGGGGGAGCAGCAGAGAGAGAGGGAGAAGCAGATTCTCCACCGAGCAAGGAGCCCGACATGGGGCTTGATCCCAGGACCCTGGGATCATGACCTGAGCCGAAGGCAGATGCTCAACTGACTGAGCTAAGCAGGGGCCCCAAATATATGAAGAGTTTAGAACAGTGCCTGCTGTACAGTGAGTGTTAACTAGTGTTGAGCACTCAGCAAACTATTATTACCATGTCCATGAATGCGGGTCTCGCCTACTACACTGTAAGCTTCTCAAGGGACAGGATGGTATGTTTTTCATCCACATCCTTAGGTCAGGACAGAGTGCCTATGACAAAGCAATACGAGTAGAGCACTGACAGAATTCTCTGCCTCTCACCCAAGGATCTCCCTGGTTGGAAAAGAAAATAGGATTTGTGGGGAAGAAGATTCTCCCACTGGCAACATTCCCAGGGGTTTCACATCACACATGACTCATGAGGGTTAGGTCCCATATCCCATACTTGGGAGTCTGCAAGAGCAAACTCATAATCAGTGAGCTTTTACAAGGCTCTTGAGACCAGATCTGTTCCCAAATGGGTGCAGAGTTTCTATGGGTTCTGTCAATGATAATCACCGGCCGCTACTTCTGTTTAAGACTCTAGGTACAGTCAGGGCACCTGGGTGGCTCAGTCGGTTAAGCACCCTACTCTTGAGTTCAGCTCAGACCATGATCTCAGGGTCATGAGATGGAGCCCAGCGCCATGCCTGAGCCCGAGCCGAGCCAGGTGTGGAGTCTGCTTAAGATTTTCTCTCCCTCTCTGCCATCCCTCTCCCCCCACACTACCTCATGCGCTCTCTCTCTAAACACACACACACACACACACACACACACACACACACAAACCCTCTAGGTATAGTCAATTCTTTTTTTTTTTTTTAAAGATTTTATTTATTTGACAGAGAGAGATAGCAAGAGCAGGAACACAAGCAGGGGGAGTGGGAGAGGGAGAAGCAGGCCTCCCGCCAAGCAGGGAGCCCGATGTGGGGCTCAATCCCAGGACCCCGGGATCATGACCCGAGCCGAAGGCAGACGCTCAATGACTGAGCCCCCCAGGCGCCCCGTAGGTATAGTCAATTCTTACACAAACAAGAATTTCATCTGGACACTGCCAAGTGGAAATCCTGTCATTCATTTGAAAGTTATACCTTTCTGGTCATTAACGACTTACTTTCTTTAGCATTCCCAAATCTTTGAGTTAATAACTGATTTTAGAATTGGAGAGAATCAATATTTACCTAGCAGTCTACAATTTCACATATGCAGCTTACAAAGTTCAGGACACTTGCAACGCCAGGGTTAGGACACAGATCCTCTGCAATTTCACAAATAATCCTAACAGCAGCGCTGTGACCCCCTGCGCAGACCTTTGGTATCAGGCAAGATCATTTTTCTAGCTCCCCGAAGTCATTTAAAGCAGCTGGGAACAATTGCTGCTTATCGTGTGTAATTCCAGTTTGAAGAATCATTCTCTTGATGGTCGTAGAACAGTGTCATCTCATCGGTCAACAGCTTACCATTTGCCACAAGGAGCAGGCCTGCGCCCTCCTTCTCTTCAGGCTCTGAATGCCCAGAGAATGTGAGCTTATTTGGCCTTCACTTATTGCACAAGCACTCAGCGGGCACTTGAGTCTTACAGGCTTGTGAAACTTTATCTTGGGTCACACGTCCTCCTTCCGCTCATGTCCTTGACTTTTTTAAAATCTGAGGTCGACTGAAGGCTCACTGTAGAGCCACACCAGCTTCTTTCACTTCCTTCTACTTTTCCAACACCTTCTACCAATAATACTACAGAATTGGAATTCCATTCCCATCTTGAGCATCTTTCCTTTTAGTGTTTCCAGCTATGATACCCTAACTATCCCTTCTCTTAATCTGTTAAAATCCAATTTCACGAAGCGCAGCGTTCACGACAGGGCCCCTTCTCTAAAGCAGACCGAGCCTGGGCAGGTTTGTGCCACACTCTGCTGCCACTGGGTTTATCGTCCTGACTGTAAGCACACACCTGCCCATCCCTGGACCCTGACTGACATGTCCTTCTACCTCCACTGAATCTCCCTACCAAATTATTTCTTCTAACCTGTCTACACATCTTTTCCTTTCTCTAGTAAGTCATCGTAGAGAGTCCTTCTTCAAACTGTTTCCCTCCTCCCCCAACTTTCTACTCTGGCACAAAGGCCCACTCCGGTCCTGGCCAACATAACCAGTGATCCTTCAGCCAGGACAAGAAAGACAGACCTTATCCCGCAGGTCACCGGGGCAGTGTTTAGATGTTCTGGAACTCAAGGTGATCTTGAGTTCTCAGGGCTCCCCCTGGAAATCCCCCTTCCACCATTGCAGACATCAGCAACGTCCCATTAGTTCTCCCGGCTCATGACGGGCCTCCCAGTAGAACCTCTGGAATGCTAATGACAACCACCTGGCAAGTATTATCTTCCTCAGGTCTCATCTCAGCTAATCTCAGATGCTACTAATCAACAGGTATCTACATTCTTCCACCAAGTGTGGTCTGTGGCGCAGACCTGAGCACTTCTGGGAAATAGAGATCCTCAGGTTCCACCCCACACCGATGCAGTCAGACAAGGCTTTACAAGATCCCCAGGTGAATCATATCACAGTAAAGATCACAGAGGTTTCACCTATACTACCGAGATATAAAATCCTGCTTCTGCTACACATGTTTCTGAATCATAAAAAGCCCTTGAAGGTATCAACAGAGGTCCTCCTAAAAAAGGATTATATGGGCAAAACGAGTTTTGAAGATGTTGCTTATTCTATTCTCCCTCCTTAAAGATGAAAAAAATGCACTTAAGGATATTGGAGATGTTAAAAAACTCCTGCAGTAATCCCACGTTTCTCAAACATATCTGGCCAAGGAATTTAAAAAATTTATTTCTATAAACATCTGTTACCATCTCAAAGCACGTTATTGGTGCAAATGGAAAGCAGTAAATTAAAAAGCCTGCTCCAAAGAATAAGCACCTCCGTTCGACAAAGCACGGCACTTACTCCTCTGGCTTATATAACAATGACTTTTAAGTACAGATATTAATGAAGTTCAATAGATGTTGCCTCCTACCTTCATGGTTGAGGAGGTCAAGCAGAGACCAGCCTTGGCAGGACGCTATACAACCTAGATGAACAAGAAGGGAAAGAGGCCAAACACCAGAGCTACCAAATCCCCCACTTAAACCAGCCTGTGATTCCCCCAAACTTTCTGGACATACCTTGCCTCTTCTCTTTACTGTTTTCACCATCTAAGAGGAAAAAGTCACATCAGATTCCAATTTACTTGTATTCTGCTATAAAAAATCCAAAAGCGGGGCGTCTGGGTGGTTCAGTCGGTTAGGCATCTGCCTTCGGCTCAGGTCATGATCCCAGGATCCTGGGATGGAGCCCCCGCATCGGGCTCCCTACTCAGCGGGGAGTCTGCTTCTCCCTCTCCCTCTGCCTCTCCCCCCCCACTTGTGCTCTCTCTTGCTCTCTATCTGACAAATAAATAAATAACTTCTTTTAAAAAATTAAAAAAATAAAAATAAAAAAAAGATCCAAAAGCAACTTCAAGGTTTTTGTGTTCACCCCTCCTCTTTCAGCATAATTACTGTAAGAGGTACCTTCATAAGGGGTTTCATTTTCAGAACTCCCTCAATTTTTAATCAAACTTCATTTTAAAGACCTACAACTGTACTCTTTCTGCTTTCTATCTGTATGAAATTGGGTAACAAATGTATTATCTTCGCTAGATAACAAATGTATTAGCTCAGCTAGACTCAATCACAACCCTAATTTTTTTAAGAGGCCCCTTTCAAAGTATGTTAACACTCATAATCCGTTTCTAGATGAAAGATCAAAAGCTAGTAATGTGCCCCACATTCCAAAAGTAGGTGACTGAGGAATTAACCAACACTACATGTACGAATGATAGAGGGGAGACCTTTTGTCAGGGTGTTTTTACCACTCAAAAGGGTTTTACAGTCCTTGCTTATCTAGAAACACCATGCCCCCCTCTACTGCCCATGCTCCTAGTCTTCCTCCGCCCACATTCTTTCCTTCCCTTCCTACTCCAGGTACATGATGAAATATTATGCAGCCATACAAATAGTTTAACGAACTTGTAATACACAGAAGTATTTTGGTGAAAAGTGAAAAAAAAAGTAAAACTGAATAAACAGTAAAGGTCAAATACACTTAAAAACCAAATAGAGGGGCACCTGGCTGGCTCAGTCGATGGAGTGTGCGACTCTTGATCTCAGGGTTGTGAGTTCAAGCCCCACGTTGGGTGTAGAGATTACTGAAAAATAAAATCTTTAAAAAAGAACAAATAGAAAGGAATATGCCAACATATTTCCAATAGTAATGTAATAGATTACTATTAGTAAGTTTTGTTTCTATCTTTCCAAACTTCCCATTTTTCTATATTAAATATATTACTTTTATAACCAGGAAAAAAAGCTGCTGTAAAAGATAAAATCTCCACTTATACCATTATCCTCCACCTCCAACCCTATAAAGGAAAGGCCAGGTTACACAGATGAAGATGGTGACTCTTCATAAATAAATGATTAAGAACATAACTACAGTCAGAAAGAAATCCAAACTTAAGTTAGCTCTAACCAAAATATATTCATGGGTTTGAGGAGAGTGAGATAAACCGTGGTAAAGAGCCAAAAAGATAGGATGGAGTTAAAGATTCTGCTGGAAGGATGTTTTTACCCATTTCCCCTTTCTGCTTATGGATCCCCCATCTCTGCCTGCCCTAAAAAGAGAGGAGCATGGGGGAGGCGCATGGAGGTTAAGCAGAAGGAGCCCTCTGTGACAGAAGACAGTGAGAGACTACAATGGGATCATCTCAAACAGCACAGCAAGACAAGATGGGGCAGCCCTTCCGTTTCTAAGTGCCCTTGGTGGGCAAAGGGTATCAATTTCCTCTGCCCAAAGTTCCTACTCTAATTAATAACATCAGTGTTCAGAGTATCTGTTTTGTGGACATTTGCTCAAGTTTTTAGGATCACTTTCTCTTGCCATTAACCTCTGAATACTCAGAACTAACAACATCTAAAGAAAAAAATTCAGGAAGTAAATACCCCAAAGTCAAATATCAATAATTTCTGGGTTGCCCATGTTTGAATTTGTCTGTACACAGCCTGGTTAGATATCAGCTTCCAAGGGAAGAATGTGAGACACTCAATGGACTATGCTAAGATGAATACGTTTAATACATGATATGAAGCCACATGGTCAGTGTACTTTCTAATAAAATCTAAACTCTCTCTCTGTCCCAGAGAACAGGTACTGTATTCACTACTCTCAGATACGAAACTGCACATTAATTTTTTTAATTAATCATGATCCTCCATGTATAGGACACTGACTCCATCAGAGCCATAAGCAAGAATTTAAGTTTTAGTTCCAGCCTAGTGGCCTTCATGGTTCATCACACTCCTCCCCGAGTCCTGAGTGACCCTTCTCCAGTCACATACTAGTGTCAGTACTCGTAAACCAGGGCGCAGATAGAGACGAAGTTCTTGACCTATGGCAGGAAAATTGGATTTAAAGAGTCTTTAGGTAATTTTTCACATAGATCTTTCACTGAAGGTAAGATTAAATCACTAAGATAGTCATTTTCAAATCAGTTCCTAAGCTAGGTTGAAAACTATTTTAAAACTCATTGATGGGGCGCTTGGGTGGCTCAATAGGTTAAGTGTACGACTCTTGGTTTTGGCTCAGATCATGATCTTACTGGTCATGGGATGGAGCCCCACATCGGGTTCTGTTCAGAATCCATCTAAGACTTTCTCTCTCTCTGCCTCTGCCCTTCCCCCAGGTTCCTTCTCTCTCCAAAATAAACAAATCTTAAACACACACACCTCTCATTGATAGAATATATAACTTAATTATACCAAAATCTTTTCAAAAAACACAAGATTGAAACCTTTTCATTTTTTCTAAGAGCTATGCCCCTCTTCAGGGTATGAGTCTTGCAGAAGCAGCTTGGTATTTCTACACCATTTTGAGTTGGATATTATTTGTGTCCCTTGGAATAAAAGACCAAGACTTGTTTAAAAAATAGTTAGAAGAGCTACTGAATTGACCAAGAACTTTCAAGAAAGGAGTACATTCAGCAGTGAGCAAAGAACCATGGTTTTCCTTCTATTACAAATCTCAAAAGCCATGAATTAAAAGACACTTGTTTAGAATACTGAAATATTGCTAAAAGCATACTTAGAATAAAGCTTTTCTTCCTCTGGCATTAAACCCACATATGATTCTGGAGATTGGTTGCACAACAATGTGAATGTGCTTAACACTATCAAATACTAGAGAAAAGATAAGATGGTAAATTTTATGTGTATTTTGCCACAATTAAATATTTTAAAATTTTAAGCCATATTTGATAGACTTTGAAATTCCAAATTTACTTAAAACTAAATCTGCAACACGAAGTACATAAGCACGTAACAAAAGCCATACTATCCAGGTTGAAGGTTCTCTTCCAGGCCACTCTCACTTTGCCTCCGTACCCACGCCATGTGGAGATTTGGCCTTGCCAGATCTGTCTTAATTTCAATGATGTTTTACATGGCAACGGTTGGAAATGTAATCACAAGCAAATGAAGCTCCAGGAGTTAATTAACACAATTGTGTGCCCATGTTTTCTTCTTATGACTATATTTAAATACAGCACAAAGGTCATCATTTAAATAAAGCCTTAAACATGAAGATAAAAATGAGAACTGTTCCACCTGTGGGGTACAGAACTTTGCTCGTTCCTAGCAAAGCACTTTCTCTCTCTACTCTCACCCACATTCCAATGCTAACAAAAGGTTTTCAAAAGGTGATCCCCATTTCTTATTCCTGACTATATTTGACATACATGGGGAAACTTATTTTGAAAGCTTTTCAACCACAAATTAATGCTATGACTCACGGCAGGCAATTCCTTTCACAGAATTCTCACTGAATGTATCTCAAGCTGGACAACAAACACTTCAACACAATCACAGTCCTATTAACCATCAGGTGATGCATTAAATCTTGAACCACCTTCTCTCTGGCTTTCTCACACCCTTCTATGCCTGAGGGAGCAACCAACCCACTACAAGGTGAGTCGACTCAACTGGAAGAAGCTGTGACTTTTTTTTTTAAACCAATGCCTTTCAAACTTTTTTGACTGCCACCCACAGTAAGGAGTACATTTTATGTGATGACCTAGGTCACACAAACGTATGTATATATGTAAATAATTGAAACAAAACACTTGTATTCACTCCCTTCTACTGCCCACCAAATGAGATACACTCTGAGCCTGTTATTTTATATATATTCATATGAAATGTTTCATTATGATTCTCCAATTGCCAATGAAACTTCCACTTTATTTTAGCTACCAGAATCTTCAAAGTATTCACATAAATATTTAAGTACTTACATTTTTACATATTCAAAATCAGGCTGAACCACAGACTATACACCTAGATATTATGTGCGTGTTTATGTGAAGAGAGAAAAAGAGACTAATCTACTAACCTTGGGACCCACAACAGCATATTCAACACATGAGATATATTAAGTCGTTGATTTTTTTTTTAAGTAAAGCTTCTCTAAATAGACTCTACTCTGGTTTGCCAGAATAACCAACCCTTAAACTTCTTACTTAAAGTAAAGGCTATTTCAACAAAAGAATGTATAGTGTAACTTTCTTTGAACCAAACTGAATAGGAAAAACAATATGTATTGCAGAAATCTTCTGTTCTTTTAAAAATTATTAATATTAATAATATCAATAGCGGTGTTAATTATTAAATATTAATATGCTTAAATATTAATGCTACATTTTTACAGGGGGGCTATAAAAACCTTCATGGAGGTAGGATGGTTTATCTTCTACAAGAGTTTCCATTTTGGCTGTTTCTTCTTTAACAAAATGACAGGAGGAAAGACTAAAGCAGATATTAATAATGATCATGAAAACATGGTATCAAAAAAAAAAAGACAAAGTGGCAGAAAAAATTTACTATACTAACCCTAAGGGTAGTAAAGTAAAACTAAAGTCCCAACAGACTATGATCTTTATGTCTTCTGCTGTGAATAACGTTCCAGAATCGACGTTTCTGAGGGAACCACAACTGAAACAAAGCCCTTGAACAAAGGTTGGCAATTTGTGATAAGGGAAAAGCTAGCTTGAGCAAAGAACAGGTTGTAGGCATGGAAGGAAAGTCTGCAGCCTAGAGAGCAACCTAGCATTATGTTTAGCAGCTAAATGCCAATACATACACAGGTATACACACCAATTCAATTAGAAATACTTATCAGGCATTAATATATATTTATTATTTATCAGCCACTGTTTCAAGCACTTTTTGCAAACCTTAACGCATTTATTCCTCATAACTGTCCTTGGGGGGGCACAGAATGATTAGGTAACTTGCCTGCGGCCATTCAGTTGGTGAGTGGCAGAGAAACCCAGGCTGGTTGGTTTCAGTGCTTTTCATCCCTACGTTCAGTGGCTTCTCTCTGTAAATGTCCTGGGTTCCTGCCCCTTTTGAAACCTACCCCTCCAGTCTTCTAATAATTCTGCAGGCTGACCTGCACTCCAACATCCTTCTAGTAATTTCAGAGTTGGTTTCTCTTGTTTGCAATCAAGACCCTTGACTGACTCAGTCCCAAATCCAATTATAGAGACAAGCTTATGTGAACACAAAAGCCTCCACTGTACTCTGGCCCAATAACAAGTCAATTACCTGAGGAACAGGGAAGGGGGAGGCATATTTGTCATGTAAATGAGCCAAATCTTCATCTAACAGGGTGGGAAACAACAGCCATGGTGAAATTTATGAAAGGAAGAAACAGTGGTGTTTGTTACCATCACCTTCAAGCAGGAGGAGGTGGATTTCATGTGAACAGCTACAGAACTTCACAATTTTCTACCTGAGCCTACTGTGAAAAGCAGCTCTGAGTATCTTCTGGCCACAGTTCCCTGGACTTCACACAGAAACTTAAGAACTGGAAAGAGTCAGGAGTGGTTAAAGGAAATAAACACTCCCCTCTATATCTAGTCAGTTGCCTCTCTTCCCACATAGGCTATCATCTTCTACCTTACCTTCCCCTACTTAACCCAAGGTTGGCTGTGAAGGCAGCTGGTACAAAGCTTATCTGGCTTTGAAGGTGGAGCCCTGGCACTGAGCAGATGCAGCCTAAGGACAAGGTATAGGGAGGGAAGGAGGGAAGGGGGTGGGGAGGCTTCCGTTCCACCTGCTTGGAGGCCACAAGGCAGCCCCAACTCTGACAGGACCACCAGAATGGGAGCAGACTGCCATAATTTAGTTCTCCTTCCCAGAACCAAAAAATTGAAACTTCAAAAAATGTCCTAAAGATAAATACCACCCTTAGTCCTTTAAAAAGCATCCCCTTTCTTCTTCCTTCACATAAGGTGACTTACACGCACAAGGACAATTTTTCATTCAAGCACACCAGCTTGCACGCACTCGCGCTCTCTCTCCCTCTCATCATTTCTGAAATAACAGTCTTGGGAATCTAAGACAGAATACAGATAATCTTGGGTCATAGTTTGGACAGAGTTATATTCCTCTCAAAATCAGAAATTTATTTTGAATTCTTGCTGATTTTTAGCTGCCCACGAAACAGAATGGACATCACTAAATCCCAGCATCCTGTCCTCTCCAAACTCTGACTTCTCATCCCCAAGACCTCCACCATGTCAGACCCTGGCCTCTGTCACTGGACTATAGCCCCCTGATTCCCCTGCCTTCAACCTCTCCTTTCTCCATTCTGCACACCACCCACCTACACTGATCTTTCTAATGTTTTTGTCAACTGATGGTGACTGCCACCTGACATCTGTTAGATCATGTCTACATATAGTCTCAACTTTATTCTGTCCCCCAAACCCACATATGTATCTCATGAAGTAGTTTCCAAATGTCATCATGAGGCACAAAAAGAATAAGGACAATGTGGCTAGTCTTCTATAAAGCTGTATTTATTTACTCATGAAGAGCAGTCCTTTAGTAGGGGGTTGTGTGATTTTTTTGCTTTTGTGTTAAAATGTCTTTCTCTTATGAAATATAAGACCTACTGAATTTTTTGCACCCTTACTTGGCAAAATGAAGTCCAAAGTCACAAGTTAGCTCTCACTTTTTATTTTTTATCTTATTTTATTTTTTAGAGGTGAATCTTTGTGACTTTTTACTTATTTATTTTTAATTTTTTAATTTGAGTATAGTTGACACACCATGTTACATTAGTTTCAAGGTACAACATAGTGATTCAATTTCTCTGTATGTTATGCTATGCTCACTGTTCTTATTTAAAAAAAAATTTTTTTTACTAGGGCATTAAACACAAAGTCTGGTAACCTCTACAGTACACAGGTTTTCCATGGACATTTTCCATTGCTGATAACAAGGTTAATACAAAGCCAAACTCAAAGTTACCTATCATCTTCCCTCAATTTACGAGTCCAACCCTTTAACCCTGAACGTGGTTCCAGCCAGGCCCATCCCTCAATGTCCCTATTACACGCCATGTTCCTTTCTGCCCTGACCTGTTCTTAGGTCTTCCTTACCTATTATTCTTACCAACTAGTTAGTCCTCAAATCCTACCTCTACCCAGTAGTTTCCTTATATCTTACTAATCAAGCTCAATCTCCTTTCTCCTCATAGTATATACCCTCTAAACCAATTATTCTAAAATGAGCTGTCATGACACCCTTTGCTTAGGTGCTATATGCCACAAGAACTTTATTATTCGTAAGACAAGTACTGAGGTTTGTGAATAATTTTTTTTTAATCAAAGCAGATTGATATTCTAAAACATTTTTTCCCAGTATACTTTCCTAAGTGGGCAAACCAGAGGTGAAGAACAACTTCATGTGTAGCTTGGTGGAATTCTTATGAGAAAATCAATCCACTAGTTGTTGATCAAGAATTCAATATACCCCTGGAATGGTCAAGCATGTGAGCACCACCACCGTACTTCATGTGTCTCATGACAGAGGAAAAATCTGAGAGCCACTGGACTAAACCAAGAAACATTGTGGGAGAGGTATTTGATCAAAGTTCATGACACGAAGAGACAAATCTTCAGTCCTGGCCTGTCACACTTAAAAACAGTAAGCTTCTAGAATTCAGGAATCCTATTTAATATCTACATGCATTAGTCACTCCAATACTTGCTACGTTTAATTAAATATTACAGGCAGAATCAAACAAGTTTCTCCACCAGACTATGAGCTCCTTAAATGATCCTCACTCTTGCTCCCCTAGGGAATGGTAGCTGGCACATTATAATACTGAATTAAAAAGTGGTCATGGTTTATAGGAGGAAATACATGTAAATATACAACCTTGTGTACAGTTTAGAGGAACTCTAATGGAACCCCCACCCATGTGCTCAATAAGTATTACTGAGAATCTATTATGCTCTAAGCAGTGGTTTAACTGGTTGAAAATACAACTATGTGTGAAACAGACAATAATCCTTGTCCTTGGGTAGCTTACATACTAGTGGTGAAAGACTGATCATAGGTAAAACAAATAAGCAAATTATCAACTATTTATGTTAGAAGGTGGAATAGGAATAGGATATGGGAAGGAGATAGATGTTACAATCCTAAACAGAGTGGCCAAGGGGCTTCATTAAAAGAATGGTCTTTGAGCAAAGACTCAAAGCAAGTGAACGGTTATCTGAAGAAAAACGGGTTCAGACCTGCAAAGGCCTTGATGTAGGAGCATGCCCAGTGTGATGAAGCACCCGCTGGAAAGCCAGTGGGGCCCAAAGCAGTGAAGGAGAATAAGAATATGGCTTTATTAGATTTCAGGATGAGACTCTTCTCTTGTTTATAAAACAAATTCCTTGCACCGTTACCACACCACTCACATTTATATCTAATGTAAAATATGTCAGAATCTGTGGGCAAATCAAAGTACTGTATATGTAACCTTCATTGCCTAATAACTAACCTTGATTGTTATTTTACGCTTGCCTTTATTCCTTTCATACTGTAATAGCGAGTTTAATTTTTAAGATCAAAGAACTGTCAGTGGCATAATTGCTCAGTAAAAGTAGTTTTTGTTAAGTCTTCATTAAAAGATACCTTTGTGTTGCATTTCATATGAACTAGCAGATCTGTTCTATTGCTGACAGCTTTCATTTCTTTTTTGAGGTCTTAGAGAAGAGAAAGCCTATTTCCTAGAGCTGTATCCCACATTATGAGTTTGGATGTTATACAGCACAAAAATAAAATCAGATACCACCCTTACCAAGGTAATGTAGATCTGAAGCTGGCAAACAACAAACCCCAGCCCTATGTCACCTCTACTCTTAAGTTTTCCTCTCATCTCCAGGCTCAGGGAGGTTCTGTAAAACTAGATTTAATACTATTAACATGTTTATCTCCCTTGTTGGCCTTAAGACTGGGATTGTGGCTTTATTCATTTCTGTATTCTGAGCTTCTGATGCTTAAGGTAGATGTTACTAATATTGGTTCTTCTCTTCTTCATCAAAGCTCCTAGAAAGAGGATACTTTCCCAGTGCTTTGAAATTAGTGAGGTAATAGGATTTGCTCTGGCCAATGAGATATGAGCAAAAGTCACGTCAGGCAGAAGCACTGAAATGCCGATGTGAAATTCCCCATTCTTTCTTCACAGGTTGTAGTCACTGTGGAGGGTGATGACACAGAAAGGTCCTAAGATGGAAGCGGAGCCACCATATAGAGGACAGCTACCCTGGGGAGTGCCCAGACTCACAAAAGGGTCTTTTTTGTAAGCAATAAATAAACTTTGTTGTGTTACGCCAGACAGATTTTTGTGTATTTTTGTTACTGCAGCAAAACCTAGACTATCCTGACTGACAAGTCAGATAGTTCTGTATAACACAGATTTTTAGAAGGAAGGAAAGATACCAGGAAATGCCAAAGTGGGGATGACTGCGCTGGGCGGCAGTCTGGGATGGGAAGGGCAGGTGCTATGTTACAAGACGCTGCCTGCAGTGAGAGAATAATGAACAAAATCATTAATCCACTATACTTGGTCTTCTGTTTAGCCTTGTACTCCCAAAGCTAATTGCTTACATAGAAGCTTCTACATTTATGACAGTCATCAAGAAATGAAATGGGACTGGGGTGGCTCATTCATTGAGCGTCTGCCTTCGGCTCAGGTCATGATCCCAGGGTCCTGGGATCTAGCCCCGCATCGGCTCCCTGCTCAGTGGGAGGCCTGCTTCTCCCTCTCCCTCTCCCCCTGCTTGTGTTCCCTCTCTCACTGTGTCTCTCTTTGTCAAATAAATAAATAAAATCTTAAAAAAAAAAAAAAAGAAATGAAATGGGTTTTGAATTTCACAGTCCTACTTCTTCCGATAGCAATGAAATGGGTTTTGAGTTTCACAGTCCTACTTCTTGCTGACAGCTTTCATTTCTTTTTTGAAAGAGCAATACCTTCTTGTATACATCCTTTGACCAAAACAGAAGTCCCTATTTAAAGGATGTAGTTTTGAAAATGTAATGCTAATCAGCAATCAATACAATTATAAATTCTCCATCCCACAATGCAGACCAGTTAGATAGTGGTTACCCTTGCAAAAGTTCTTCTTCTTTTGGGGTGGGAGGTTGGGGGAAGGGGAGAGGGAGTAAAGGCGGGAGGAGGAGAGAATGATATAAATGCTGTCAATCACCTAAAAAAATTGAAGGGAGGTGGGATGAGGACTTCCCCGAGGGTCTAAACATAATTCTCTTTAACATGCAAAAATGGGCTGAATCACCCCAACTCCTAAGAAGAGCATCTGGTATCCTCTTCCATATGAAACAGCCCTCAGCGGGGGCCAGGTAACCAGTAAAGGATGAAGAAATAGGAGGGCTGTTCAGTGAAGCAAGGAAAGCAAATAGGCCAAGCTAGTTCACAGAAGACGTTCTGGGCAGACAGCCCACCCACAAAGCCTTAAGGGAACAAAGGTTGGGAGGGAAGGAGGAGAAGAAAACAGGGATGATACAGCCAAAGGAAACCAGACCCAAAGGAAGATGGATAGCTATTCCAAGGGAAGTGAGTAAGGAGATGGTCTTCAAAAAACCAGGAGAAAGGCTCACCAGAGATTTCTTGGGGCCAACCCAGAGAAGGAGATACTAAAAAAAGTTAGAGCTCCTTCCCCAGTGAGGGGGATTGGAAGGACTTGTGCTCTAGACTAGAGATGGAAACAAGCAAGCGCTGGAGACTAGAAAGCCTGCCTGACTGGGGCGCAGCCAGCCCACTCCTCCACACTGAGCTCCTCTCTGCTGTCTGAAAAGGATCTGGACTCCCTCACCAGGGTCATTTGCACTGGAATCCCTCTTACTCCCTCTGGTCAGTTTCCACTAGCAGGTGCTCACACACCACCACTTCTGGGCAGTCCTCATCTTGGGCTCCATCCCCTTCCTGGCAGAGCAGGGCTCCTCTCCTCTGTGCCCAGCCACCAAGCCTCAGTGGATGACTGACCAGAAAGGACGGGAAATGGAGGAAACACGAAGGGCTCGTACGCCTTCAATCTGTGCCACACTGGGTAACATGAGGGGATTCATTATGATTTGCCTCAATTATATGAGGTCACAGCCCCAACTCCGTCACACATCCATGTTTTCCAAGACGTAAATATATGAAAACCCAGAAAAAGGGACAAAAATTCTAGAGTTAATTTTCCCTCATAGAGAAATTTATTTCTTCCTAAAAAATTTCAACAATAAAAAATTTGAAATCGAGAGGCTGTTTTGTCTTTAAGTGTTTCACTGATTAACACACAATATTTAGATGTTGGTAGCATTCCACCTGTACTACCCGAAAACGATCTATAAAGGGTGTGAAATAGTTTTACCCTGAGCATAACATTTCAATATAAAAGAACGGATAAACACACAGAATTGGTATGAGTTTGTGTTGTTGCCTTGCTTCATGGTGAGGTTACTGAAGAAGATGACTTGGCTGAGCACCAAAACCATGAAAAATGGTTTTTATCTTATTGACACGCCCACCACTGGAACCCCTGGGCAAAGGAACTGAAGGTGTAATTATCCTATTCAACTGTTTGTTACTTTGTGAATGCAGTGTTCCCAGGCATTTCAGAACATGTTCAATATACTGCAACAAAATTAACCAAGATCAAAGTACCACATAAAGGTCTTATAGCTCCTACATAGACTAGCAATGCTAAGGGTGTCTGAGAAAAAGGCAGGGGCAGGGGAAAAAGAACAAACAACCAAAAAACAAAAGTAAGGCAATCATAGAGAAGGGATGTAAATTCTTCATGTAAAAGCTTCTCTGATTCTGAACCCCAGCCATCCAAATGCATGCACAGGAATGAGGCAGGACGGACACTCTGTCATATTCTAGCACAAGTTCTAGCTTCCTACCGGGGACCTCACAGGACCTTCTGTTGAGCCCAGATCACCTTAGAGGCCAGGCCCCTTCCCTGCATTCCTCACCCCTCATCTTCTACTTAAACTTCAGGGGCTAGAGGCTGGATTCCTCGCCTCAATCACTGCCAATGTCCCCAAGACTATCCCTTCTACTGTCACTCTTCCCAACGCTGCTCTTCCTTGGGCCCCTACATCAGGCAAGGGTCCTCTCAGCAAAGAGCCTATCAAAGATGTGCAGGCAAGGTTCAGAGACCCCACAGGAGATGTTGCAGCACACAGGGGCCAGAAACAACAAGGCTTTAAAAGCCATAAGTGGGAGGTACTAGGAAAAGACACAGTTTCCCTGGAGGCTGGAGAGCACCCAAGCGATTGAGGAGTGACTGCCCTGTGGTAGCTAGTTCTAGATGGTCACCACCATCACCACTGAAGAGAAGGAGCACAAGGGACAGATACTGCTGACTTCTCTCTCCTGGCCTTCCATTGACTGAATCCAAACCAAAGTCCCCAGTGATGAACACCCAGAGGCAGCCTCCAAGGTTCAGAGCAGAACAAAAAAGGGTAGAGAGTACATGGGATGGACAAACAGGAGAATCAGCACAGATGCCATAAACTCTTTGTTTCAAATGTTTATCACTTCCTTTTTAACTACCAGTCACTCTGTAGAAACCAATAAGGGGTAGTTTCCAATATTATTAATTGAATAAAATTCTCACAGTCATGGTCCTCCATCTTGATTTGGTTTTCCATCATGGAAGTGGCAAACAGAAAACCAGGTAGAGTCCTGGCCTCAGTAATTTTCTGATTATGAAGGTCACCAAACTCTTGCAGCCCTTTAGACCAGTGCTTCTAAGTGTGGCCCATGGACCAGCAGCATCACCTGGAACTTGACATAAATGCAGATTCTTGGGCCCCACCCATGCTAGAGACTTTGATTCAAAGTCTGTAAGTGTGGGGGCCCTGGAATCTGTGTTTTCACAAGCCCTCCAGGGATTCTCAAGTATGCTAAAATTTGAGAGGTCTTCTTTTAGCTTTAGAGAGCTAAAGACAGGGACTTTAGGGAGTCCACAGATAACCTTACAGAGACCCTTGGACTAACCAGGAGTCCAAGCTACAGAGCCCTTCACTCTTTTAACTTCCTCACTATGATCTTCAGTAAGACAGCAATGTTTGAGCCTCAGTTTTCTTAGTCAGTTGCTATCAGTACAACCAGTAAGAGCTCTTTCAGCTTTTCAAAGGGATTGACCTTGGACTCCCTCAGATCTGTTATTTCAGACAATGATGTTGATGATGATGATGGCAATGACAACAGTGGCAGCCCACACTAGGTTTTCTCTGCATAACTACCTCTGTCTTAACAGCCTTCACATACTAATTTACTTAGTCTCACCATCCTATCTTTGCTTCACAGATGCTGAGGTTGTGGCATATAAAAAAACTCAGTAACTTGCCTTTGAATCCATACAAGAAAGGAATGCTTTATTCCAGAGTTATGAAAACAGGAAAATAAGAATGTATGTGAAAGCATTTTGTAAATGTAAATCATTATATAAAAGACAGCAGAGTGAACAGCCAACTACTAATGAACTGAATTTGCTGGGTTTTTTTAAGCTCAAAATTCATGAGATATTCAAGGTAGATTAGACTATGACTAGATTGCTTTTTTTTTTTTTAAAGGAGTTATGTGCCAAGAAGAATAGGAAATGTGAATGCTTCAATGGGTGCTATTTGAAGATTTGTGATAAATTTAAAATAGTAGAGGAAAACAAATATTGATGCTAATTTGAGGCAGAGAAACAGCTTTCAGTGATGACAAGAAATAGCAACAAACCTCTTATCTGAAAGAAGATAAAACTTCCTGGTAAGATCTCCCCGGACACAAAGGGTTGGCTGTCATAAGTTCTCTTCTGATACCTCTCAGAGAATTCTGTTTATGGCCAAACAATTTAATCTTCTAGAAATAGATTTATAGATATGTTCTTTTTACTCTTTTCATGACAGATTCTTGATTTAATCAGATTCTTCCTGCATCTTCAAATACTCTTTCTATATGCATTATCTTCCCCCTCCCCAACTCAAGAGATATGGTGAATATTAATGATCCATCTTTCCATCTGTCTAAGATAGGTCCCAAAGTGTTCTGGGGTTCAACTGGCATCTCAGTGGAAAAAGACCACTTCTCTGACCTTGGTCAGACAAGGAACAAGAAATGAAAACTGGTCCCCTATCCATACACTATGGATTCTCATGATAGAGCAATGGTATTCCACTTTAGGGACAGAAACTCAGAAAGGTTATTTAACTTATTCCAGGTCATACAGCTATTAAGTGACAAACATATAGAAAACTGTTTACTATGTCACAATCAAGTTCTATTTTAAGAGATTGAAATAGGCATAATACTTGCCCTAGTTTCTAAAAGGTATCATCACACATCTTCCCTCCTTTTTTTTTTTCTACCAAAGAAGATTTCATACCTATATATAAATTCGCACAAAATGATGGAGTGAACCATTTGTAGTGTTTGTTCATTATAGTCAATATTTAGAGTGTTAGACCAAACAGAAGTGATAAGCTGTTCACTTCCCACAACAGTAACAGGAGAGAGTAAAACAAATTTACAGTCAGCACCAAAGGTGTAAGCGTTGAGCAATCACAAGTATTTGCATGTACACCTCAGAACAGCTGCAGGTAAATGATTTGACAAGGTCAAATTCAACCGAATAACAAAACCACCAATGGGACTGGAGTTTAAGTTGCTAGACCAGTTAGAAAAAAAATACAGGAAGACAACCAGCTAGACTGCAGAAGCCCTGGTTTTCAGAGCTCTTTAACTTTAGTAAAGCTTTTTTCTAAGACAAATAGTGCAAAATGAAAAGCATTTTTATAAGGGAGAAGCCAATGCCTCATGAACAAAGCAGACAAAATTTTAAAAGTTTAACTGAGTCACAGGAGGTAAGATCTGCCAACTCACCACACAAAGTGGTGACTCAAAGACAAGTCTAAATCTATTATCATTTCAGTATATTCATAGTTCTTAGTTAAAAAAAATAAATTTATATAAGAAGTTTAACTTTTAAATTTTACTTTAAAAAACCTGTGAAACCAATAAATTATATAACAAATTGTATAATAAATTATGTAGTTATATAATATACATTATATACAATAAATTATAAATTAAAGTGTAAATATTTAAATTTTAAATTAAATTTAAATATAATTTTAAAAATAAATTATAAATTATATATAATCACACATAATATAAATTCATATTTATATTATATTGTATATAAGAAGTTATATATAAAACATAGAAATATAAAATATATATATATAATTTCACTTAAAAGAATTTCAGTTTCTTCAGTCTTCAACATTACTCTGAGACTATCCATGCTTTTTGTAGGTAAATATTAAATTTATTCTCCCCTGACATTTAAATTATTACCCAAGCAATATCAGTGTTCATATAAATTGTTAATATAATCTTAACCCACATTTTTCACACTTCATAAATAGACACGGTTGTGTTTATATGCACCTTTTAAAGCTGTGATTTACTTCGATATTTCTAAAAATAAACTATGCAGCTACACTTAAAAACTAAAACATGACTTACTATAGTCCCTTTATTCTAAGATACCAAAATTTTAAGACATACCATCAATTTAATAATAGCTTCACAGGGGGAAAAAGTATCCCATTAAATGCTCACATGAATTCTAATATACATCCCTATTTCAAAAGCGTTGAAATAAAAAAGAGAGACTGTAGTTAAAGTAATACGTTAATTATTTCATTTAGAGAGGGGATACGGCAGAATAGGTAGACCTCATAATATGGAGTCTGTCTTCCTGGGTTGGATTCCTGGCTTCTCTACTTACTGGGTGACCTCAGGCATCTTCCTTAGCCTCTCTGTACCTCATTTTGGGAGATACTAAAATCTGCACCTCTGTACCTCTCTGTTCCCCTCTTTGGGGAAAAAAGAAGACAAGGAGGGTAACTGCCACACGAGGTTGTTAGGAGTACTCCAAACAATCCCAACACCACAAGTGTGATATGAGGATTTGTTGAACAGTAACAGTTATCACCACCACCACCACCACCACCAGGGTCCACGGAAGCATTTGCTACATTCAGAGGCGAATAATTTCTAATTCAACACACTGATAAAATACGTTAATTCAAGGAAATATTTACTGACAACTGAGTGAGTGCTTAATACTATGCTAAATGTTTAGAAGTAAAGATAAAAAGTAAAATAATTATAAAACCATGGTGGTACTCTCTAGAAGACAGAGTATGGAAAGGCTTTTAGAGGGTCTGTGGTGACCAGGGATCAAGATATCGACAAGCCCTCTGAAAAGAGATGCAAAAAGTACATCTACACGTGCATTTTTCTGGGGTGCTATCTTTTGACTCTTAAAAGGGCCTGGGATAAAAATAAATAAATAAAAGTTAAGAGCCATTTGCCTCAGGTAGTAATACCACATTAAAAGGCAAACATACCAAAGTTTAATTTTATTAATATATTTGTATATTCTCTATGCTTTTATTCAATTGTAAATGGATTCAGTTACTTTGACAAGTATGCACACTTCTTACTTCCTGAAGTTTCTTAAACAGCAAACAAGCTGCCATCAGGAACCCAAATCCTGGGTTACAAGAAACTCTTCCTTTTTTTCTTCATCTTCTAGACATGCCAGGAAAGGAACCTGCTTGCTTTATAAATTTCCGAGAGCATTTGTACTGGGGAACTAGTCAGCTTCCAACCCTCCTGGGAAAACAATGGCTTCCGGGATGAGTCATGCCAAGCCTTCTTTCTTGTACAATGGCTGGTATTGCTGGAAGATGCAGGACAGCTGCTGCCCAAACCATTGTCAACCCTGTGAGTAATTAAAGACTGATCCTGGAAGCCATTACTGGAGACACCGGAAAGAAAATGAGCTATGTTTTACACTACCTTGAAATGTCTTGTGCATCCACTCTTTCAGTATACCACAGGCTATAATTATGTCAAAGTCTTCGACAACAGGGTATCGAGCAAAGGCCATAGTCTTTGGAATCAGACAGTCCTGGGCTCCATTCTGCCTCTCCTACTTTCTAGCTGGGTGACCGTGGGAAACCTACGTAACCTCTCTAGACTGTAGTTTCCTCAGAGGTGAAAATATGTCCTGTCTTTAGGGGACTATTGACATCCTAACCTGACAAAGACATGCCAGTATCCACAGGGGTGTCTGTAGCCCATCCCTTTTTCACATCCATTTATGAATTATTTATCACAATAATAATTGACCACAAAAAATTAAGTCATTGATTTTAACTACTTTGCCTTCACATGAAATTTTCTAACTTCTCACGAACTAGTTCTAGATCACATAGCATTACTGGGATTATCGGTATTCCTAAGAAAGGTTGTTATGCAACATTGAGAAAAAAAAAAAATCACAAGTACTCAAAGTCATCACCAGTGACTTATCTCCCACCTTTCCATCTATTTTCAGCTACACAAGTTACCAATTACTGCCAAGTCAATTTAAGAAACAGGGCAAATGTGAAACAGAATATTTTGTTATGGTACCAGTATTTAGCTACCACCTAAGATATTCACTATATGTTAGGATACTATGTTTTTTTAAAAACATGAAATCTGACATTGCATACAAAAGCAAAATTTTTTTGTTACTAGATTCCTATAAATATGTCTATAAATGTCAATTTGCCCAGAATAAGCATCTAGCTGGGGAAGGAAAAATTTAAGCTCCAATGTACCCCAAACTTTCCATACATTGTCTCTCTTCTCGGAAAAGCTTGACCCATGATGTATGTCATTCTGGAGGAAGAGTGGAGGCTTGGAGAACTCCAAGAATAACTAACGCAAGGATGGAAACCCAGTTTCTGAAGCCATAGCGCAGGTTCCTTTCCTTGGATCTAACTATGTAAACAAAGCCTACGCCAGGGGTCAGAGGAGAGACAAAGAAAGTAAATATGGCATTAACTTGCCACTGAGGTCTTTTACTTGAATTTACATGAAATTAAAGTAGAATGAATCTATAATTTCTTTTCTTTCTTGTGAAATATTTTTAGAGGTAGTATTCGTGGAGTTTTACTTTATTCGTAGCCATGGTCAACATAGGTTTATAATATCAAGGTTTAAGCTGGTACAAAGTCAATGTTTCTCAAATAAGATCATCACGTGTCCCTCATATTTGATCTGACTCACCTTCCCTGGAAGATGCATGCCTCCCTTAATGGCCCTGATCTCTGGCAGGCTACCATAAACAGATAAGAAAAAAGTAAGCAGGTGAATTCACAAACTTTTTGTATCAGCCTTGATCGAGGTGGCCCTGGGTGACTTTTGCTTATGACACACTGAATGCTACTTTTAATTTTAGTCAGTATTAGTTACCATTCACCTATAACCACAATATTTCCCCCTTCTCCCTGCCCCCGCACCCACTAGGTCTATCACAAGACTCGGAGTGCTCAAATGAAAGAAAGATTAGCGTCTGGCATTATCGACAGCATTTACTGACCACTCTCCGAGTGGTAAGGTAATATAGTACTCTCGGGTACTGTAAGGCTAATTAATTTAGACTAAAATAGGCCCTTTGTCCTCAGTGCATTTGAGGAAAACCAGAGAGTCAATTCAGAGCAGAGACTATGTATGGAACCAGACTGGCTAGATTCAAACCTCCCTCTGCCTCTGTGATCTTGGGCAAGTTCCATCTCTGTTCCAGTTTCCTCATCTGTAGAATGCAGATAATAGCATTTAACTCCCAGGTTTGTTGTGAGGGCTAAATGAAGTCTGTGTCAGAACACACATGGCACATAATTAAGTGCTATGAGGTGTTAGCCATTGATTTGAATTTAAATACAAAGAACAAATTAAAATTATATGCTTTGCCTGTAAGATATGTTTACAAAATGACTATAAATCGGGCATACTGGTACAACTTGAAGCAGTATGTGTTTCTCAGTCAATAAGGTCTTAGGTCCAGCAGGGGAGGGTGTTAAGTCGCACCTAAAACACTCCAGCTTGGACAAAGGAAACAGGCTACCTTGTTCTTTTTTGAGAGGGAATCATCCGGGTAGAGACTACAAATGAAAAAGAGAGAACCTCATGCAGAGAGCCACTAGCTGTTCTTCCAATTTCTCAAGTTTGAAGAGCACCTGCCATGCCTCAGGGACCCTGCCTGAGCGAGAAGAAATCAGGGGAGAGAAGACTAATCCAAAGGCAGACTGTCACCGTTTGGTGAACAGTCAATTTGACACAATTGGTGAATCATTCTGTCTGCTGTAAATGAAACAGATTTTGAAGAGATGAAGAAAGTGGTAGAACACTGCAGAAAAGATCACAGCCGCCAAAGCCCAAAATAAGCCAGCAATTTGACAGTATATATAGAAAGAGGGAATGGTAGTTACCAGCTATTTTATTAGAGGGAGAAAATGACAGTCTTAGAAGCAGCCTGATGAGAAGAATTTAAGAAGAAACAAAAACTTAAGATGGAAGGCATAAGACCAAGGTAAAAAATAACGCAACCACTAAGAGAGGCAAAGGTTGGAGGGAAAAGGTTTTCAGTAAAAAGAATTAGGACTCTTTGGGAAAATGGCTGATTTCAGGTCTGGAGCAGGAAATGGACAAGATAAGCTTAGGGTATCTTGTGCCAAAAAGCAAGAAAGGCATCAGAGACTACTGGGGCCTTGTAAAAAGTATACAGCAGATAAGGACAACTTGCGGGTCCAAAAAAATATTGACTGCAATGGATTGAAACAAATAAATTGAGATCTATAAGTTCTTATAATACTTAAAGAAGAAAAACTCATTGATTATCATGGGAGATTGTTAGGGTACTCAGAAAATTGATAAAAGGAAAAAAATTAAGACTTTCCCTGTCTTTCCTACACAATCTGAATTTCAGGAGACCCAAAAAGCTCATGAGGGTAAGTTCCTTACAGACAGAATTCCAAATTATAAATGCAAGAGAATTGATAGATTTTGATCATCACCATTTTGCAATCCCTAACGAAATGGATCTAGGCTACAACAGTCTATGGATGTTACAATCATTAGGTGAAAGGTAGAAAGGTAAGAACCTACTAATCAATCTTAACATCTCCAAAAGAGACATATGCAGACATCATGTGTCTTGTGGTTGTGATACAACAGATTTTAACAGCACTATCTACAAAGGATGTTTGCCTTTGAACCTAAATCTAATCAGGCCTCTACATCTAACTGCCATATTATAGGAGACATGGGGAAGAGAGAAACAAGCTAAATGACACAAGTGAGAAATTGGCCCAGAAAATGGATCATTCTACCAGACAAATGACCTGTACTCTCTTTCTCCATCAAACCAATGGCATGAAAAAAGAAGGGAAGGAAGACTATTATAAAATAAAATAGATTTAAAAACCTAACAACCAAATACAATGTGTGGACCTTGTTTAGTTCCTGATTCCAACAGATCATAAATAAAAAGAGATCTTTGAGTTTATGTGAATATGGGAATCATATTAAGAAATCATTGTTAAGGAGCACCTGTGTGGCTCAGTCGATTAAACATCTGCCTTTGGTTTGGGTCATGATCCCAGGTCCTGGGATTGAGCCCCATGTCTGGGGCTCCCTGCTCAGCGGGGAGTCTATTTCTCCCTCTGCCTCTGCCCCTCCCCCTTTCTCGTTTTCTCTCCCTCTCTCAAATAAATAAAATCTTTAAGAAAAATCACTGTTAATATATTTAGGCATGAAAAACACCAGAAGTCTTTGTTTTTTGTTTTTGTTTTTAAAGAAAAAAGTCCTTATCAGAGAATGTAAACTGACACATTTATGAGTGAGATGATAGGATGTTTAGGATTTTGCTTTAAAATACACCAGCACCCACAAAAAAAAAGTGGGGAAGAGAAATAAATGAAACAAGACTGGCAAAATGTTAGTAAGTGTTGAAGGTTGGGTGTTTATCATACTATTTCTCATAATCTCCATAACACAGTTTTTAAAAAGTGACTGAAGGGTTTTGGTGGGAATTCAAGCTGTGCCTTATCTTACCACTCTTTTAGGAGATAGCTAGGGTCCTCCCACAAAGCTAACTGTAGTCCTTCCCCACTTAGCCCAAAGAGTGCAGAGTCTTGATCAGTTTGCATTTTGAATTCAATATGATTAGAAGTGACTACACCAAGGCACACAGGAGTTCTGCTGTATTAACCAAATGTCAGCTTCATTTTTCCAGGTAAGAGACAGCCTACAAGGCACATGGGTTGGGCAACACAACCTACAAAGAGCTTACTTGATGACAGTTGATGTCAGATTGTCCAGATTTGTGAGAGCCCAAGGCAGCATGGACAAGTTCCACAAGTATTCCTAAATTAAATCTTGGTCAATACAGAAATTGCAAACCTTCTTACCAACTTGTGTAATACCTAGAGCTGCTTTTTTTTTTTTAACCAGTGGTACTAAATTTGTGTTTATTTGTCCCTACAATCACTCAGCTATAATCTGGAGGTGCAGCCCATAAAATATAAAACTAAAAGTCCACAGAAGGATCTAAGCCATGATTTGTTTGCATGAGCATCTCTGATCTAATTAAAGGGCTAACCAGGTGACCCCAGATGCTCACCAGCTGGTATGGTAGACATTTTGCCTGTTTTTCTCTTTCCTACGTAAACCTTCTGTGATGGACTGAATGTCTGTGTTCCTTCAAAACTCATATGTTGAAGCCCTACCCCGGTGGCGGTATTTGGAGATGGAGCCTTTGGGAGGTATTCCAAGGCAGACTCGGTCATGAAGGTGGAGCTTCCATGATGTGATTAGTGGACTTATATTATAAGGAAGAGAGGGAAATCTCTCTTTCCATCCACGTGCACTGAGGAACGGACAGAAGGCAAGCCAGGAAGAAAGCTCTCACCAGAAACCAAGTCTGCTGGCACCTTGATCTTGACTGTCTAGCCTCCAGAACTGTGAGAAAATAAACTTCTATTGTTTAAGCCACCCACTCGATGGTATTTTGTTACAGCAGCCTGAACAGACTAATACAGGTACACATTTCACCTGTTTTTTTCTTTCTTTCAAACTCCTTCCTATCTCTGTTAAGGAAGGTTCCAAAGTCACAAAGGTGGTTCCAAAGCCAAAGGAAGGGGAAATAGTTGAAAAGTACGGGTTTCTAACATTGGAAATTTTGACAATCTTTCCCCAATAAAAAACTGGCCATGCACGATGAAATGTGTTTGGAATGTCCCAAAGTAATATAGTATCAGGATCAAAGAAGGGTTAATGAACTATGTATTATTAGAAGTAACCACATTCAGAATAATTAAGAAGAGCAAATATGTATATTGGCAAGGCACACAACATCATCCCAGGCAGCAAGAAACACAAGCCTTTATGCAGATGAACACACAGATCTATTTATACAGAAACCTTCAGCAATTCCCGTCACAGATTGTCTGGCTGCCCTCACGTCTTCAGTATTCTGTGCCATGAAAAAGTAACTGTCAAGGATAATAGGAACACAATTTGACCTACTTTTCCCTAGATTCTTGCAAAGTCTATAACTCTGTTTCTTGTGTTTATTTAGCTATCACATCTTTGGGACACATTCCCTCGCTTTCTTTGCAGACAATCTGGTATGCCCCACTTTAAGGTCACTTGTGGGCAATTCCTTAACTCCATTGCTCATGGACTTTAAGACGTCCTACATCCAGCTAATCCTCAGAATATCCTTCTGAGGTAGATCATGTACAGTCATCCCTGCATTGGAAGGAAAATGGGTAAGAAAGCCAAAACACAACCTGGAGAGGTTGAAGACCTACACCAATTCATACCCTTCTCGCCCAAAGGAAGCCACACCAAAACAAAGGTTTCTCTCCATCTCTCACGTTTCCACAAACCTATCTTTGTAAGAGCTACAGGTCCTCCAGCAAGGAAGGTCTTCTTTTAAAGCAGGCAACCAAGACTTCAATTTATTACAGCCCCCCAAAAATCTACCTTGTTGCATCTTCTCAGTAAAGCCTGCTTAATGGTGACAAATTCTAAAGAACTGACTAGAACCTACCAAAGTTGCCCCAAAGCCCTGCTGGGCAGGGGAAACCCAAGTAAAGTCAGCCCCTTGGCCTGAGGCCTCAGCAGGGCCTCCTGAGAGGCTTGTGGAAGGTCCCAGGAGAAAATCAGCGGGCCATCCCGCTTTTCTTAACAAACAAAACATGTCCGACCTGCTCAGGCCATTAAATGCACGTAGATGCACAACCAGGGACACTCCCTCACCAGGAAATCATATCTGAACACACCATCGGGAAGTCAATATTTAAGATCTGGCGGGGTGGGGGGCGCGCACCCTCCCGCTCAAGGGAGCGTCACCAAGGACTAAGTGCTGGAGACTCCAGAACCCAGGAGCTAGAAGCTCGCCCGGGAACTTCCAACTCCTGTGTCTCCACCTCGGCGGTGGCGGTGGTGGTAGCGGCGGCCACAACCAGACCCGCTGCCCAACGCTTGCCACCGGGCGTCCCAAACAAGCTCACACGTCTCACGCCTCCCGCGAACTGGGCTCCCATTTGTGGGGCCTGAGGCTTGCTGTCGGGACAGGGCTGGCGGACTGTGAGGTCCGGGACACCTGCAGCTTCCCCTCTGGGGAGAGGCAAACGGCCCTTCTTCCGGCGATGCCCACGGTCCGCCGTTCTACATCCAGGCGCCCCCGGGTTAAGTCAGGTGCATCTGGGGGAAGGGGAAGCCTTCGCTCACCGGGGGTGGGGGGCGCACCCCCCTCGACCCCGCCGTCCCGGGACCCCGCAGGAGGGCGCCCCTTCCGCCACCTCCCCAACTTCCAGATGCCCCCTCTGCGGCCCGGGAGAGTGGGCGCGGGCTCCACGTGCGCGCCGCCCGTGCCCACTCGGGCCGGGCGGGTCCGGGCCACTCACCCGGGCCCCGGCGGCGCTCCGCTTCCTCCGCAGCGTGAGCCCGCTCCGCAGCAGCGCCGGCAGGTCCCTCAGCCGCGGCCGTGGCGGCGCCGGCGGCTGTTCGCGCTCCTGCTCGCGGGCGCCGGGGCTGCGGCGCAGGGCGCCGTCCGCCGCCGCCACCGCCGCCGCCGCGGCCAGGGCCGGGCTCTCGCACGGCGGCTGCATCTTGACGGAGCCCACAGCCATCCTCATGCCCTGACGGCGGCTGCGGCGCCGGCAGCTAGTCTCCCCCGCGCTCGCCTCCGCGCGCCGTCCGCGCCTTCGCCAGGCAGCGAGAGGGCGCGACTGCGGCTCGGGCGCGGGGCGGGCTGCCAGCCGCTGCCCATTGGCGCGCGCCGCGGCCCCCGGCAGGCTCGGCCCCGCGCACCTCCCCCTCTCCGCCCAGGTGCGCCGGGCCCCGCCCCGCCCCGCCCCCTCCGGCGGCTCACCTCCGCCCGCCGCCGGGCCCCCCTCAGCCACTCCCGGAACCCAGGAGGAAGGGGTGGGACAGCTTGGGCACCCGCTCATCCACAGGTGCGGGATTCCCAGAATCCTCCACCAAACCCACTCTAATGCCCATCCCACCCCACCCCCAATTCCCTTGAGGCTGAAAAGTCTCCCTTCACTGCCTTTTACCTAACAGCCTGGGTTGATTTGGACTTGGACCGTGTGAACTGGGCCCCTCCTTGCTTTTTGCACAGTCTAGACCCAAACCGTAATCGCTGTTCCTCAAAACGGTTTTTGCCAAAGAACTTCAAAATAGGCTCTATATTCTGGTACAAGTCAACACCATTGAGACAGAACTGCCTCCACACTGTCCCCTCTTTGGCACATTCATCGCTAAAGAACAAGGGGAGAAAACTTGCGTTGGCTAGGATAGGTGTTTAGCAAAATAGATGCAAGTCTGATGACCTGAAGGTGAATCTCAGTTAACGTGTTGGAACCTGACCTTCCCTGAAAGCCTGATGCATGTGATGAATGTGCTTGGTAAACTGCATAGGCCTACCATGGTGTGAATCATTGTTTACGCCATTCCAGGAGCTAGGAAGAGTGGAGCATCTGGAGTGAAATTCTCCCAGCAGGGCCTTACAGTCCAGATGGCCCCGAATCTTCACATCCCCATGCAGTCTGTCTTCGACAAGGGCCAGCTAGGGCTTTTACTCCTTACCAGTAGGACACTGGGGTCCCATCTTTGCCCAAGACTTGTTAAAATTGAGTAAGTTTATTCATGTAAAAAAAAAAAAAAAATTGGCAGGTAAGGATTACAGGTCAAAGCTCTCAGTTGGTTTAACAGCCCCTCACATTGTAGATGCTTGGCCATCATATGGGAAAATATGGCCAAGTTCAGAAAAAAAGAAGAATGACCTGTGTGTGATCTCTGCCCTCAAGGAACTTAAGATTTTTGCCCAGGAGTAGAAAAACACATGGAAAAACAAAGATATTGCTTTGTACTCGTAGTAATTGCCAAGTGAGTATGGAGAATGAGCATTCCAGGCCACAGAAGTAAGAAACGTTTCTGGCCTGAGATGGGCAAAAAAAAAATGTCAATGAAGGGTGTTTGAGCTATGCCATAATGTTGAGAGTAGAAGATTCAATCATGCAAAAAGAAAGATGAGGATCCTTCAGGTAAGGAGGAAAAGCATGAGAAAAACACAAGGTGGTATGACACCGAACCTATTGGGCACTGAATATGTCATAGTGCTGAGAGAGAGGGGTAGCATAATGGAGAAGCTGGAAGAAAATATCAGAATGCATGCTGGTCAGACACTGCAGAAGGCTTTAAATCCTGTCACCTTCAGTTGCGTGTGTTTACTGGAAAGAGTTCTGCAATGAACTCTATAGTCCATTCCAGTTTCCAAATACCTATCACATATATTTATTCCAGGTTGAATCCCCCTTGTGTTATCATATAAGACTATACCAGCTTAGGAACGCCTGGGTGGCTCAGTCGGTTAAGTGTCTGCCTTCGGTTCAGGTCATAATCCCAGGGTCCTGGGATCGAGCCCTGTGTCAGGCTCCCTGCTTCTCCCTTTTCTACTTCCCCTGCTTGTGTTCCCTCTCTCTCTGTGTCTCTGTCTGTCAAATAAATAAATAAAATCTTCAAAAAAAAAAAAAAGACTATATCAGTTTATATAATGCTTAAGTACTTCCGTTCCATTTGGTAATCAATCATCGTCTTGAGCCCCAGAATGCCACCCCATACTCCAGACTTCCTCCTGAAACACCAACTAGAGGTCCACTAGACATTTAGTTTAGTCCTGGTCCAGTAGAGGTGCTCCAGGACACTTTTGGTCAACATAACTCTGTTACGGCTTGTGCCAGATCACCCCTGGTAATACCTACTGAATCACACCATGAACCTACTCTGCTCCAAAATAGAACATAGGTGTTCTGTATCCCAGTTTCTTGGTCTTCCCATTCTTTCACATAGCTTCTCAATGTAAGACCAAGGAGTTGAGACTTTATCCCATGGATTCTAGGGCACTGATCAAGAGTCTAAAACTCAGTATCTGTAAGGGCTTTTGGAAAGTTGGCTTGGGTTAAGGTGATAAAGGTCAATTGCCACACAGCCATAATACAAGGCAGACAACAGGGAATGTAGAAATGTGTAAACGGAAGAGCCATGCCACTATTTAGCTCAAATCAAGCGATGTCCCGACCTGGGACCTTTGTACTTGCCGTACCCTCTGTCTGCAATGCTAACCAACAGAACTTCCTGCAATGGTGGTAACGTTCTCCATCTGTCTTGTGGCCAGTAGCCACATGTGGCCTCTGAGGACTTGAAATGTGGCTAGTGTGCTTAAAAAGCTGAATTTTTAATTTTAATTTAATTTTAATTAATATAAATTTAGCCACAGATGGTTCTGCGTTACCCTATTGAAAGCAAGGTTCTAGAAATCCATGTTTCCCTTCCTGTATGCCTTCATTTTTTTTTTAAACTAAAATGTCTCCATTTCAGTGAGGCCTTCCATGACCATGTGATTTAAAATTGTAGCCCTTCCCATCCACTCCTTTTTCTATCTCCTTCTAAACTTCCACGGAGCTTACTGCCATCCAAGATTCCTTATATTTTACTTATTCATTTCATCTATTATCTGCTTTTCCACAACAAGAATGTAAATATTACAAGGACCTGATTTTTGTTCTTTTGTTCAGTATCAAGAACATATTAGTTGAAGAATTTTTCCACATATGAGAACTCAGTTTTTCAGAAGGAGCTTAATCTGGATTTTTACAGGAAATCTCCTAGCTTTGCAACATTGGAAGTTAAAAAAACAAAACAAAACATGTAAATCCTATACGTGCCAACATCACCCAAGTCAAACGGAGCCACTCAGGTACCAGAGCCTATTTTTACTTAAGAGAATGACAATGGTCAAAGCTAACATTTATGGAAATACCTATGGTAAGAAAACACAATGTTTTATTGGCTATTTGCAGTGAGGGGAAATTGGAGACTGGGAAGATAATGCTGACATTTAACTAACTACAAAGAGATGAGGGTCTGAATTAGTGGGATCAGTGGAAACTGGGGGAGGTGAGATGTCAGACATTGCAAAGAAAGATCCTCAGGCCTAACATGTGTTAGGAGGAGAAGAAAAGTACTTCAGGTGGTATTACCCATTGTATCTTACAAAGATGACCAACTCAGGACCTCGTATCCCCCAAGATCTTCTCTGCAATATGATCTTTCTACTCACCACCCCCCTCCATGACAAGACAGGGTTTCTTCCTCCATTCCCTTTATACTGGGCTAGCCCTGTGACTACTGTGACCAATGGAATACGGCAGAAATAACAGTGCTAGTTCTGTAAGTAGCCCTTAGTTGACCTGGAATGCTCACTCCTGGGATGCTCCCACTCGGAGGCCAGCAAGCCACCTGGAGAGACCGTGTGGAGGTGCTCTGGCAGCTGAACTCTCATCCAACAACCAGCACCAAGTGCTGGCCACCTGTAAGCCATTTTGGACACGCAGTCCAGCTGAGTCTTCACCTCACCTTTGCACGAGCCAACATCTGACTACAACCACATGTAGGTAAGAAACCAAAGCAAGAACTACCCAGCTGAGCCCAGTCAACCCACCAAACTGTGAGAGATAATAATAAATTGTTCTAAGCCACTACATTTAGAGGTATTTGTAATACAACAATAGGTGACCAGACACATAGTTCAGAAAAGTATGAAGAACATACTCCCCTGTGAGTAAAAAGGAAGGAAATTGATACTGCTATTTATATGTGTGAAGAAACTTGAACTTTCTTGCAAATGGTCAGAACTGGCTACATGGGGAAAGGAAAGAAGGAAGATTTTTCATGTGTAACTTTTTATGGTTTTTGTTTTTTAAAAACATGTATCTGTATTACCTATTTAAAATAGTTAAAATTTTTAAAAAGATTTTATTTATTTATTTGTCAGAGACAGAGAGAGAGCACAAGCAGGGGGAGTGACAGGCAGAGGGAGAGGGAGAGGCAGGCTCCCCACTGAGCAGGGAGTTTGATGCGGGACTCGATCCCAGGACCCTGGGATCATGACCTGAGCCGAAGGCAGACACTTAACCGACTGAGCCACCCAGGCGTCCCTAAGCAATTACATTTTAAAAATGTCACTAGATTTAGACAAGTCAGGGAGGTGGGAGGAGCTGGTTTTGAGGATTTCGTTTTTCACGGAAGTTCACCTTGACTAAACTAGAAGGCACCCAGATGAAAATGTGGCCGGCGGGCAGAGGGCGAGCTGGAGCTAGAGAGAGAGGATGGGAGCGAGAGACAGGCCA
The DNA here is from genome assembly GCF_964656455.1 of Halichoerus grypus. Classification (NCBI taxonomy): domain Eukaryota; kingdom Metazoa; phylum Chordata; class Mammalia; order Carnivora; family Phocidae; genus Halichoerus; species Halichoerus grypus. The sequence continues at coordinate 54,656,711 of NC_135723.1, forward strand.
GTGCCGGTGTGCTAACAAGGCTGACAGCAAAGGGTAGGACTAAACCAAGTTGCTCAGAGGACAGCAGAGAAGCAAGACAGTTTTCCCCTTCCCAAGCTGGGCCCTTGGAGCACACTCAGCAGATGACTTTCCATTTCCAGGTGTGTGAAATTTGGGGCTTTTCCTCCTTTAATTCTTGTAGTCCCATATGATTCCCAGGATTACCACAGTATCTATTGGCTGAGCTTTCCCTTGTGTTCTTCCACACCTTGTGCACCTGCTTGCCTCCTGATAAATGTACAAAAGACAGGTCATGCTAATGAGTCTCCTAACACTCATTGCTATTAGGACCGTGATAAGTCTTCTTGGAATTCATCCCTTCCCAGCACCTCATTTTTAAATTTTTCCTCCATTTAAGATATTTTGCATTCCTTACCAGCTCCTTAAAAATAAAAAAACCTACATACAATGGTGTCTCCCTATTGAAGCCTGCCAACACTTTAGTGTGTAATGATCAAAATGGACTGAACCTGACCTTCCCAAAGGCCAACGTTGAGCAGTGGGAGCTCAGAAGGCAGACCTTGCACAGGTAACTCGGTACTGCCCATACCGCCTCTACTGAGAAATCCAGATATAACTGTTGGTGTACTTGACATTAACGCTATTTTTACGTTTTCTTAGGGAATGAATATGCAATTGGGAGAAATGTAGCAAAATGATGAAACCTGTTTCAAAACTAAAAATATTAAGGCTTACTCACTTTATTTTAGTTTTCAAGAATCATAAATAGAACTATATGCTGTCAGACTGCTCATGACAACCCTGTGTGATGCTGTGCTATTATTTTTGTAAGGCAGGACACACAAGTATTCCCCTTGTGGATGAGACATTCTCCTTACACTATTTGCATCAGTGGCTCTAGCCCGAGACTGGCTGATAAAGATGGGTGCCATGGTAAGTTCATCTTCTATTCATTACACTCATAATCTTGAAACAAAATCTATTTATGCTTTTTCATATGCTATTTACTATTATCATCTTGGAAATTTCTTCCTTTAAGTCAAGTGTGCAAGTTTGCCAGGCCTTCAGGTATTTAGGATACTTTTGCAAAAAAAAAGAAAAAGAAAAAAAATTCTTTGTGGTCAAATGCTCAAGAAGACGGAGGAAGAAGGCAGTAAGAGAACTAACTTGACCAGCAGATAGCTAGAAAGGCAAGCCAACCTTGTCCCAGCATCCCTGCTCTGCTTATACAAATCTACTCACCCTTACACAGATCAAACAAAACCTCCTCCTAGAAGCCTTTTCTGCTCTTCCCATTTGGAATTAATTCTTCCTCAGCTAAGGGTTTACCTACAACTATGAATCTACTTTTACCACCTCCCTTATAACAGTCTGTCTGAGTATCTGTTGTATGTTTGAATTAAATGTTTACATAGAAGACCTATGTGAAGTTATAAAGTCCTTGCGGGCAGAAAATATTCATCTTTGCATTCCGCTCTAGTGTCTTCAGCAGTGCCTAGCCCATAGTAGATGCTAAGTTAATGAATCCATGCATACGTGAATGCCAGATGGATGAATAAACAAAAATGAATAAACAAAATCATGATTAGCTAAACACTGTCATCATAAGTAGAAAAAGAGCAAGACAGAGGTCTTAGCAGATGCAGAGTCTCGGAGGTTGCAGGAAAATACATTATCCCAAGGGTGAGGGGAGGCTATAAATGGACTCCAGATGGTGGCATGTTCAGATCAGCTGAGAAGGAAGATGATTTTAGCATCAGTATGTGAAATGCTTCAGAATAGGGAGATGCGGGAAGCTGGGCAGCCAGCAAAGCAGGTTACAGGATCCCAGGCATGAAGTATTAAAATGGTAATCCATAAAATTGGGTTGATGGAAACTTCTGTATTTTCCATACACTATTTGCATGGGCGTATTCTGTGTACAAAGTGTCTGTGCTAATTAAATGAGCTGATGTTTGTAAAGCTGTTTGTACACTTTAAGGCACTGTGCAAAAAACACTGCCTTTCTTGGGGGGGTAAAAGGGTGGGGGGCAGATGAAATGATGCCTTGGAGGAAGCAGAGCCTGGACTGTGATGACAGACAGGAGCGGGAAAGGAAGATATAACTGTTGGTGGAAGATCAAGCCCAACTACAAGACAAAGGCCACTAAGAATATGTTGCTTCCTATTTGTGAATATTAAACATTTGTAGCATTGATCCAAGCCAACTACAGAGTAAGCCATGAGAAACTCTACCTGAGAGAGTCTGGCAACACTGTATGAGTTCAAATTGGCTTTTGAAGACCTTGGAGAGAAGAGATAGATGGAGCTAAAAAACAGGAAGAGCTAGGGTTTCTTGCAGGAGCAGGAAGGTCTCCAAAGTTCTTAAACCCAAAGAAGGTCCTTGAAAATGATGGCAGCGCTCAAGGGGTGACAAGGTAGCTGTTTTCAAATATTTTGAATATGTAGAAGAGGAATTGGATTCATTGTACACATAGCTAAGACCAAAGAAGGAAACCACAGAGAAAAAAGTGTCTTCTCATAGTAAAGGCTTTTGTATCCATTTCAAGTCGTTTTGAACATGGTCCTTATCCTTGCAAAATGGGGAGGTGAGACTGGACTGCATGGGATTTCATGTCATCAGACAGATGACTGGACACAGTGACCTGGAATGTTCCTTCCAACCCAAAGATTCAGTGATTTCACTGGCTGGTGTGCATAGAGAAGCAGTTGTAGGACAACAGTTCTCCAAGAGTGGTCTGGAGACCTCTGGGCACCCTCAAGACCCTTTCAGGAATTCGACAAGGCTGAACCTATTGTCTTAATAATTCTAAAACGTTATTTGCCCCTTTTGTTGTTATTCTATCATGAGTATACATTGGTATTTTCCGGAGCCTACAGACATGATGTTGGTTGCATCTTTGCATTCCGCTCTAGACTTCGGCAGTGTTGGAACAACCAACAGAATACAGGAGCAGATAGGAGAATCTGGCTGCTTCTAGTAAGCCAGACATTAAAGAAATTCACAAAAATGGGGCGCCTGGGTGGCTCAGTTGGTTAAGCGACTGCCTTCGGCTCAGGTCATGATCCTGGAGTCCCGGGGTCGAGTCCCGCATCGGGCTCCCTGCTCGGCAGGGAGTCTGCTTCTCCCTCTCCCGCTCCCCCCTCTCGGGCACTCTCTCTCTCTCTCTCATTCTCTCTCTCAAATAAATAAAATCTTTAAAAAAAAAAAAAAGAAATTCACAAAAATGTAAACAATGCCACTCTTTTCACGAAATTCTGTTTGTTCTGGAAAACAGTTATTTTTTATAAAACCTATCATTTATATTAACATATAATCGGCTTATTATTAAGTGAATTAATATTATTAAAATTTTGCTGTTTTAAGTTTTAGTGTAATAAGTATCCATTGGTATAACCCATATAAACCAAAGCTCTTAGGGGTCCTCAATAATTTAAGAGTGTAAAGGGATTCTAAGACCAAAAAACTTTATGCTATTATGGGGCATGGTCGGAAAAGGATTTATCTTTAATATTAAGAAAGGCGGAAGATGCGAACAGGTTAAAAGGCTTTCTTCTTTGCCCACTTCCCAGGTACCTTCACTGAGTTAACATCACTTTCATCCTGACACAAGGCTAGTGATTTCCTCAAAGGTGGCTCACTAGAGGGACCCAGGTGCTGAAATGAGAACACCCATGCTTTGGAATCAGATGGGCCTGAATTCAAACCCAGAATTTTCTATCTCCTAGTCATGTGGCCTTAAATTACTTGGCCTCTCTGAGTATCTATGTTCTGTGCTGTGTAATACTTATAGTCTCAGGTTGTTGAGAAGATTAGACAAGATACATATGCAGAATCTAACCCAATTACAGTGCCCCTTAAATTGTAGCTCTCTATGTGGCCGGAGCTGCGATTACTCAGTCCCCGGTGAACCCCAAGGAGACTGCATGACCCGATGAACAAACGAAGGTCTAGATAGCATTTTCCCCAACTTTCCTCATGTAGTTCCTGTCTAGGCAAACTCCACAGCTTGAGACAGGTTATTCCCGAAGCACCTTCTTTACTGCCAACCATCAAAATGTAACTTCCTCATTCTTTATGTTCTGAATACAGGTGTGGGATAGCAGGATAAACATTGAACGTGGACTTAAAAAACCCAGGTCATGTTCCACATTGACTGATTGATTGACGGACGGATGGAATGACCGATTGATTAGCTCTGTGAACTTAGCTCAGCACTTCACCTCTTTGAGCCTATTTCCTCATCTATAAAAAGGGATAATAAAACCAATTATAATGTATATAACAATTATAACCGGTCTGTGGGGTGGTTATAAAAGCTAAAGTAAACAATGCTTATGAAAACACCTCAGAAATTGTAAAAATGTATTTGTTGTCATTAATACATCCCATCTATTCTATGTTCAAACTATTTGTCTAGCCTAAAAAATTCCACAATGAATATTTAATCAAAATGATCTCCACACAAACACACACAGACACAGGGGTACACATTTATTGGATGTTAACATGAAATTTGCACTAATTTTTACAAGCACACAAATGTGAATGTGTTCTGGGCAATCCCCCAAATTTGTTTTTCTATTCTAATGCTTTATGTCAAACCCAGATAAAGAGAAACTCTAGGGCATATCAATCCTTATGTCTAAATAAACCTACTTAAGGGCGCCTGGGTGGCTCAGATGGTTAAGCAACTGCCTTCGGCTCAGGTCATGATCTCAGGGTCCTGGGATCGAGTCCCGCATCGGGTTCCCTGCTCAGTGCAGAGCCTGCTTCTCCCTCTCCCTCTGCCACTCCCTCTGCTTGTGCTCTTCTGTCTATCTCTCTGTCAAATAAATAAATAAAATCTTTAAAAAAAAAAAAATAAATAAATAAACCTACTTAAAAGAGGTAATATTGATAAGAGCAGCAACAAAGAACTTTCTTAAAAAGTTAAAAATGTGACACTCATCTGATTCTCTCCTTATGACCTGGTCCCTTGGGAAGGAAAGGACGGCTCTGAGACGCTGAAGAGGTGATAATTCATAACTGCTATTAGCCAAGCTGCTGACTGCATCTGAACAGGTGCTCTTTTATGTCTATTGATTTAGAAGTAGGAAAAGCTGTTAGCCATTAAGTTTCTGTTTACTCCTGGTGAAATGTTAAAACATGCATTGTCAGGGCTGAGAGAAACTGACTCCATTTTCCAGTCAAATCAAGACCAGCCAGTTTTGGTCACAGTCCACTGGGGTATCTGCATATTTGTTACCCTTGACTCCTCTTTAGCTGTGCAATTCCTAAGGACTGATGTCACTCCTTGTGAATATCATGTAAATTCCCCATTACTTATTGTATTGTTCTCTGCATAGTGGACATTAAGTGGAACTGAAATCTTGTAATTCTAGATTAAAACTGATAATGTTTCACTTTTCAAATACATAGATTTGAAACATTCTCTTAGATACCATTCACAATGGTAACAACAAAATTTCATATTTACTTACACGGGACACTCAAAGGATCAATAAGCCTTCATGTTTGAAGAGTTTTCATAGTTTTTCCCAGGCTATATGAACAAGGTGTTTTTTAGGGGCGCCTGGGTGGCTCAGTCAGTTAAGTGGCTGCCTTTGGCTCAGGTCATGATCCCAGGGTTCTGGGATCGAGCCCTGAGTGGGGCTCCCTGCTCAGCGGGGAGCCTGCTTCTCCCTCTCCCTCTGCTGCTCCCCCTGCTTGTGCTCTCTCTCTTTCTCTCTGTCAAATAAATAAATAAATAAAATCTAAAAAAAAAGGTGATGTTTTAGATCTCTATGATGTAGACATTAGAAGAAACGATGAAATGAAGTCAAGAGTCCATGAAATCTTAGGAAAGATTTGGAAGCACTGGGTGTTCTATCTTAATAACTCACTTCTCAGCTTTCCTTATAGTTTCTAATTCAGGAATCCTAGATGAGCACCACTGTAGTACGGGAGTCTCTGTGGCAAGGCTGGCTGGATTCAGATCCTCCCACTGCCTCTACCAGTCCCAAGAAGTTCCACAGGTCACATCTTGGCCTCAGTTTCCCCATTTGTAAATGAGGATACTCATAGGACCTGCCTCATTAGATTCGTGTGGGGGAATAAGCGAGTTATTTTGTGTCAAGTACTTCGACTGGAGCTGGGGCAGTCAGGAGGACAGATGTGTTAGAGATTATCCTTACTATTCTTTTCTATCAGGGGTCCGTAGGCTTTACAATGGCTGGGAACCTCCTGAAATTATACGAAAAATGTCGGTGCACTTTTCTGATGAAAGAGACATAGGCTTCATCAGATTTTCCAAGGAGGTAATCTAATAACAGCATCTCTAAAACCTACGGCATTTGGATTAGAGTCCATGTTAGCAAGTATAGACAGGCCAAAAACAAAGATAGATGTAAGCTGCCCGTGTACACTAAGGCATTAACTGTGAATTCAACTACAATCAAAAGGAGTGCTCCTTCTCTTAGTGAACATCTAAGTAGGACAACTTGGTGCTCCCCACCCCCACCCCCAAAACATACAAACCTGAAGATGAACAAAGGTTAACCCTCCACGCGGGTGTGTGTGACGTGGACCATTAGCTGCTGACACAGAGAATTTGGGGGGATTGGAAGCAGTGTGGGAAGGGGCAAAACAAATGGAAATCCATCACATCTGTTTATGCTCGAATCCTAAAAATACCCTGAAGTGACAGCATCCCAGGATCAGATAAGAGAGGTAAATGCAAGAGGAGAAAATGCCAAGAGAAGGCATTTGCAGGAGGCAACTTGATTTTCTGTTCCGGTTTTGCATTTGTCTTCCTAAGGCAGCACAGATCCTCCATGAGAAGAAAAAGACAGATGGGATGACAGAATTTTGCGGCTGTGTTTTCTGGAGCATTTACTGGAGAATTTACGACTCCTCATAATTACTGTTAGATATGTATTTAGAATAATTTTCTGCCATGACAACAGGTAATCCTCATAAAACTTCAATCTCCAATAAGAGGGTAGAGATGTTGCTTTCCTAGCTTTTCTGCCTTTCAGCTTGCATATTAATAACCTTGAATAGCTACTCTGTATTCTAAATAATTGAAGCTGCCTTGCTTGCAATCTACTTTATTATTGTTGGTTAAAAAGTGATGAATTCTTTCTTCTCTCTGGAAAATTTTGACAACTTTCTGGAAAGGGTCTTACTTCTTCGAGATCACATTAGATATTTCTGGAAACAGACTAGAGATGATGCTGGTTTTGTCTTAAGACACACGTCAACACTTGAGGTATCGTCCATGTCCAGGAATCAGATAATCAATATTTGTAGAATACCAATCTGCTCAGCACCATGCTAGCTACCCATGTGGCTGGCAGCATCCATTCCCTTAAGGGGCTCAGAAACTAACTGGGAGAGTTCAAACAATCCCATTTGAAAAAAGAGAAAACTATTCAATAGTCACCAAGCCTCACTGTGTTCTGCTGTAAGGAGGGAAAGATGAATCAGAAAGGATTCACGCCCTTTGGAGCAGGAGAATTCTAACAAGGAACTATTTTGGGGTAAGAGCTTAGATGACTTCCAGAACCTCAAAGGAGGAGGACACAAACGAGAGTTGGCATGGTTAAGATGTCACAGCTAAGGTACACTGTGAGGGAGGAGAAAGATTTAGACGGACAAGCAATGGGAAGGAACAAATCAGGGAAATAGAAACGATGAGCGCTGCATGATGCAAAATGCCAGGAGCTGTCATTTAGGTCATAATGACTGGGAACAATGCTCTGGGCATGAAAGTGTCCGACCTGTACGACCAGACCCCTTGGCCCTGAAATGATCATGGCTTGTTCATGGTAAGGGGAAAAAGCAAAGCATGTTGAGTCATGAGACATGAGAGTATGCCGGGCTGTGTGGGACAGGCTGGATAACAACGGGTAGCGGGAGTCAGGCAGAGGACATTGGACGGTGCCTGGCAGGCCATAGGCAAGCCAGAGGGAGGAGGCAGGTTTCTGAGTTGGGGAGGGACGTGGTGGAAGCATGTTTTGGGACAGTTAACCAAGAAACAGGAGGCAGAGTTGCCTGGAATACGGAGAATTAGGATCAGGGAGGCCCGATCAGAGGTATCATAGTGACACTGGGTGAGGTGATGACCAACAGTCTAAGTAGGAAGGGAGAGGAAAAGAGGAATTGGACATATTGAAACAAAACCAAACAAGACAGTGATATGGGGGATGGGAGGTGAGAGAGAAGATTCGGGCCAAGAGGACACCTGCTTTTGATGAACTGCCAAATACTGTTGTGGTGCCCAGTGCCCTTCTCTTGAATCAGATAATGTGAACTCTTCAATCTAATAAGCTCACTTCCCATTACTAAAACAAAACAAGAAACAAAAGCAAAATATTTTTATCTTCCAGGAAGCATATTCTGGGAAACCAGACAAGGGATTTTGTGCATCGTAGTTCATTGCTAACGCTGTTTGCATCAGAGCCAAGCTAATACCCCAACAGGTTGCTAGGAGAAATTATCTTACAGAACATGTTTAAACTAAAGACAGGATTAAGGCTCTCGTCATTTTACAGAATGACCTACTTCAAAAGAAGTCCATTTAAATGTAATGGGTGGATTTACACAAGTTAGTAGGTTTACCCAGAGCCTATTTGAAATCTTCTCTTTATTTAATACTTTCATCAACTCATAGGGGAGGCTTTTCTAGATAATTAGATGGAAAATAATAGAGTACCACATACTTTTATTATTTCCTTTTTACTGGTAAATAAGTTGGCTGAGATGCGTGGAGTGAGTCAGTTGCAGCCCTTTAAAACTGTGGTTCCAGCCTGGAGTCCTGTGCCGGAGACCACGTAGACCGACTGCCGCTTCAACACGGAGACAGTGGGCCCCTGAATGTTCCCTATAAATCCCTTAAGCCAGAAATGCTTCTCAGGATTTATGCACTAATACCAAAAATGCACAAAAGATGCAACATAAAAACAGCTTCAGTGACAAAACATTTCCCAAAGTGGCAAAGATAAGTGATCTCACCGTCGAACACCTGAGAAGTTTAAAGCGCATAGTCAGGTGAGGCTTCGCTAATGCACTCATCTACAGCCTTACCTCAGAGCCATTCTTAGTCCAAAACTATGGGGTTTGGGTACAAAGAGTTTGCAGAAGGTGAAGGGAGCCCAGCATGCCACATGTTACTTAACGTGGAGTTTCCTTAGCACTGTCCTGAGCAGTTACTGAAAAGACCTAAACCTCTGTAAATACCAGAGAACAACCTTAGGTTGGGGGTCCTTATCGGAAGCTTTACTGCACACCCAGGGCAGCTTGCATTGTTCCTAAGAAGTTTGCTTCTGTCACAGTCTCCTGGACTTCTATTTAGAATCAACCTCCCCACACCCATGGGCAAACCAAACTTCACAGCAGTTACTGTAGCTGCCCGTATGGAAATACATTGCTCAGCTACAAGATGACCTATTAAAATCAAACAACGCTGATGCAAATATACCTACCAAACATACGGATATGATGCAAGAACCACAAGCTAATAAAAGCCAAATAAGCATTGGAAGGATTGGGCTTTTGTGTTTATGGAAGAAAAAATGCAGAGTGGTTGATTTGAGGCAAAGGCATTTACACCAGGCAGGACTGTCGAGCTCCCCTCCCCACAAGGAGAGGCTCCGAGACTTAACCGGTGGAAGGGCTACTTACCCTGTAAAGAACCCAGTGTCAGCTCATTAAATTAGACACTGCAACAGCATCTTCAAATATGGAAGTTTCATATGCACACACAGGTAGCCAGAAAGCAGGTTGTCTTAGTTTTGGTTCCCCCAGAATCACACCCTGAAATAAGAATTCTAGGGCATGTAATTTACTTGGGAGATGCTTTCAAGTGAAGAATGGAGTGAAAGAATGGAGAACTTCAACAGGGATAAGAAGGGAGCCAAGGAAAGGTGCATTATCAAGAAAGATTAAATGGAACACTACATCAAAAACTAATGATGTAATGTATGGTGATTAACATAACAATAAAAAATTAAAAAAAAAAAGATCAAGGGAGCTTAATCCTCTGGAGAACTCTGGCAGCCAATGTAGAGTTATTGGAGTTATCCCATTTAAGGATGAGGGAGCTGGGGTATTTATACTCCAATTCCCATCAGTCACTGGGCATCAATTCTCTGGCACTTCTAGTCCCCTGAGCACCGACAGAGCAGGTTTCAGGCACCAAAATAAATCCTCCACACACACAGATGTGATGCAGGCACTTTCAAGTCTGGCTATGTGTGCTACAGGGATAAAGCCTGAGGGAACATATGTAGGGGATGGATAGGATCTGCTGCAGAGGTCTTCCTCAGAAAATTCCCTATGTATTAGGCCAGGAGACAGAGTTTTTAGAAAAACATGCTCTTTTTTACTAAAGTACATCCCTCCCCCCCAACTTATTTCAAGCAGATGCCCATTTCCTATATTCTGAAGTTGCATGGTTGGAAAGAGGCAAAGGTCCAAAGAAGGAAGCGTGTATTAGTTTGCTAAGGTTGCCATAAGAAAGTATCACAGACTGGGCGGCTAACACAACAGAAATTTATTTTCTCACAGATCTGGAGGCTAGAAGTCCAAAATCAAGGTGTCAGCTGGCTTAGCTTCTCCTGAGGCCTCTCTCCTTGGCTTGTAGATGGCCATTTTCTCCCTGTGTCTTCAGATGATCCTTTCCCTCTGCGAGTGCATCCCCAGCATCCTTTTGCATGTCCAAATTTCCTCTTCTTACAAGGACAACAGGCAGAATGGATCAGGGCCCACCCATATGATCTCATTTAACCTTAATTATCTCTTCAAAGGCCCTATCTCCAGACACAATCACATTCTGAAGTCCTGGAGGCTAGGCTTCATGTCAGGAATTTTAGGGGGGAAAAACTTAGCCCATAACAGAGAGTAATTAACACATTCTTCATTGAGATCTGTGTATATTTCTGTTAAGAACGAAAACAGTGTTAACTAGGTGCAAGCAAACAATTACAGTTGACAAAAGTATACGTGGGACTCTAAGTTTTGCCTTAAGTTGGAAGAGACCTTTTACGAGTTCGTCTAGATCTCCACCCATGATGTGAGGACCACTTGCAATGGTCCCCCTGAGGTTTAATAAATCCTGGCTGTATTATATTAAGTCCCACAAGCAATTTGTGGAACTTTGGATAACAACGAGAACCGACCCCTACCGAGTGCCTCTCTGCAGCAGGTGCTGTGCTGAACCATCTGCACCTCTTACAGGATTCCTGTGCGGTCAGTAATGATGACCATTTAGCAAATGAGAAAACGGGCCGGAGGGGGCAAAGTCACTGTATGTTTCGTTCTTTATTAAAGCAACAGAACCTATCTCCCAGCTAATAGTATACAAAGACAAGCCTCACCTGCTGCAATTTTTATATTTACTTCAGTAAATATTTGAAAGGTAAACCTTTAATCACTGAGCTCAGGCTTAGGGGAAGGTGGGAAAGTGTGGGGGAATCAGCCTGTATGCTGGTCCCAAGAGGCCATGCAATAGAAAGATGGGAGAAACGTACGAGGCGAGAAGGAGTTAGCACCCAGCCCAGGGCAGTGCGCAGCCTCATGACAACTCAGGCCAAGAGGACACAGGAAAACCTAAGGGCACAGTTGAAACTGAGCTGAAAAAATTGCAATACGGAGCACTGAAATGGGCAGGCTCCTCCTCTACTCTTTCTCCGTTCTTCTGCAGCAGGAGCTCAGAAGGTTGACCAGAGAACTAGAGCTCAGAATCCAGGAGCACGTCCGCACGGAAGGTCGAGACTGGAGAGCAAGCACATCCACCTGACGACACTGTGTTGTAGGGAGCCAGTGTGGCCGAGGGGGAGGATGGCAGCGCGTGGGCTCCGCATGAGCTGCAGGTGTCTGCTATTGGTCTGCAGAGTGCCTTCATAAAAGTAAGTGCCAACTTTTTAAAAGTGGGAGATTTCTACGGAACTCCAGCTTTTTGGCTGCTCTGGACAAATCAAAAGACCTGGGCACCCTGGCCTGCATGCCTGCCCAAGAGCAGCAGCCTCTCCTTCTCCAGCTTGCAATCTCTCCATTTGTCCATAGCCCCGTCGCTCCCCGATCTCTTGCTCCAGCTGACCTCCTTCCTCTCCATTGCCTGCCGGGCCCCTGTAGCAGCTGCGACTGCCACTTGGCTAAGTATCATGGTGACTCAGAGGACCAAACAAGTCAATGGGATCTGTGTTTGAATCTTGGTTCTCCTATTTTACAAGTGTGTGATTTGCCTCCCTAGACATCAGCTTCTTTATCTGCTACACTGGTGTAACAGTGTACTTGAATGGACAACAACTTACTGTGCGTAGTTTGCTTAACACAGCACCTGACCCCATAGAAAACTCGAGATAGAGGTCAGCTCTTATTATTGTCACTGTGGTTGCAGGGTTTTGTCGGTGTTTAAGTTTGTCTTTGGATAACTACCTCCACAGAGAAAAATGCTAATGTCTGGGGCATATGTCAGACGATTATTTTTGCATTGTTCCAAAAGCAGTTCTGCGACCTGCACTCAGCCTGGCCATTTTTTGAATGGGTGTCATTGTTCCAAAAAGGCACCGGGAAAATAGTCTAGAAAAATGTTCCATTTGCCAAGAGATCAGTGCCATCTTTTTAGTAGATCAGGTACAAACATTTTTCTTAAAAAAAAAAATCAGTTGCGATTATTCTAAGGATTTATGCCATACCCACATTCAATCCAAACAAACAAAACTCTATTCTAAGAGATTAAGTTATAGACATCAAAATGCCCCTTCATGATAACACTTTAGACAAGATTAAGGACAGGAAAAAGGTATAACACTTCTACAATTTACATACATGAATTATATATAAATTCATAATTATTCCTCAGCTAATAATAATGCAAGTTTACATTCCTTGAATAGACAGGGACTGATTGCGTGATAAGGGGAGGAGGCTGATAAGGTGCAAGCTGCCAAATTAACCCACAAGGCATTTCCAGTTTGCACTGAGTAAATCCTGCACGAGTTGATGGAGACTGGTCTCCCCCGAGAAATTGCATAACCACAAAGTGGCTGGACTCAGGGTGGTACTTCCTCTATTCCTTTCCCTACTGTGGTGTAGAGGCTGAAAACAGAGGCCAGACTCCCTGGTTTCAAACTCTACCCAAGAGCAAGTCACTTAACTTATTGAACCTCCATATCCCATCTGAGAAATGTATTCAATTAATGCCTCTCACATGGGGTTGTCATGAACATAAATATATACAAAGGATACATGCATATGACATATGCAACCGCTCAATGTTAGCCAATTATAACTAAAGGTCAGTCTATCGCCCCTTTGAACAAAATGTCCAGAGTGTTCACGTTCACTGGAAGTGGTAGGCATTCTGTCTCTCTGTTTCTCTGTTGAGTGTTCACTGTCAGCTTTGTGCCTATAAAGGAGAAGACACACTTGTTTTTCCTCCTCCAAGGAAGTGCAGATTTGTGAAGGTGAAGAAGTTGCATAGGTGGTGGGCTTAGTGGGTCCAGATGCAGGAAAAACAGTGAAAAAAAAGAGAGGACAGAGTGGCAGAGCTGAAGCAAGCGACAACAACGGCGGATTTGGACAGAGGGGGAGGGGGGCAGGGAAGACAGGACACTCAACAACTGTGTTCGTCTCTCCCTCTATCCCAGCACAACACTGAAAACGCAAAAGTAGTTGTTACTGGGCACCCAGGGCTACGTGGGAGTGAGCGAAGATGAACGTTTTCGCCTCATTTTGAATGACTGAGGTAAGACTTATTTACAGGGAACTATGCAGTCAGATTAGCATTTTCACACTCATCCAACAGTACACTTTCCAATCAGCTACAGTTAACCATGCTGAGGGCAATTTCCCAGGACTTTAGAGAAAAATTAACACGATGGTCTTCCTTCGCAAACAACTTCCAATATTTCAATATTCTGGGTTTATACCAGGCACGGGAATAACAGGCCCATGGAGACTTTGACTATGAATTCCCCCCCCCCAAGTCTGCTTGGAGAGCTCCCTCCCTTCATAGGCAAGCTGTACAGCCCCTGGAGTGAAATCCTGATGGGCCCCCAGCAGACGAGCATTCTTAGCCAATGATGCTCCTCACCTCTCTCTTGACCCGTGGACTCCTGGGCAAATCTGTGGGTGAATTTTATGACTGACACTAATTTATACAGGCTTAAAAAGGGGTCTTTGCTGCCTTCCAGCCTGTCCTCGGGAGAGTAAAGCATAGGAGCTGTAGCAAGAAAGTAAAGACTTGAGTAAAACGCAGGGCAGGGGCACCTGGGGAAATCTAACTTGGAACAAATGGATTGTCGCGGCCAAGCGCACTGTCACCCGGACTGAATTAAGATGTCAGCCGCATCGGTGTACTGATCCTTCCAGTGCCTGGGAAACAGTTGGGGACGCGGCCATGGGAGAGAACCTAAGATGCTCGCTGGAAAGACAGGGGAGGGGCCTCAGGAGACGGTAATTAGCAGCTAGAAGCAAGTGGACCAGGGTGGAGGTGAAGAGCAGGCCAGCCGCTTGATTTTGTTTGCCTTTTCCTGCCGAATCAACAGTGCTTAATTGGCCTATTCATCTAGAAATGATCATTTTGAGGGCTTTATAAATTGTGTCCTACGTTCCCTTAACATGAGGCTCAGGCATGGGCTTAGCCATCGCCTAGACAGCCTCTTGCCCAGCATGGGGGCTCACGGAGGGGGGATCCCTAGGACTTAAGCCAGGGTGTCTGAGAAAGGTGGAGGGAAGCCCTTTTTACAGTTCTACCGGGAGACATAGACTGTAAATTCATGCCGCTCGCTACAAACTCAGAAAGCTCTTGAACATTTGCATTTGCTTATGAAACATGGTTTTGACTTGATCAAATGAAAAACGATGTGAACCCTGCCCACGGGTTACTCATCCCAGCAGCGAAGGCTCAGAGAGGCTGAGATTCTATTATCATGGAAGCCCCAGTAGACCTCAGGCTCTTCTTCTCTGAATTTAAATAAGCCTGGTGCCTTTGCATTTGTCCTCACAGGTCGTGTTTTTGAATGTGACAGAATCATCTTGGAGGCTCTGCTCTGGGCCCTCTGTCAGAGGGGGGGTGATGCCAGTTGAGGAGGTCCAGCTCCCTAAACCACGGGTCAGCAAACTATAGCCCATGACCACATCCAGCCCGCCTCTTTGTTTTTTAAATCAGGTTTTACCAGAACTCAGCCATGCCCGTTCATTATGGATCATCTACGGCTGTTTTTACACTACCGTGAGGAAGTTGAGTAGTTGCAGCAGAAACCACGTGGCCTGCACAGCCTACAGTATTTTCTGTACGGTTCTCTATAGAAGAAGTTTGCTGACCCCTGCCCTGCTGCATGGCCCCTTTTCCAGACCTCACTGGAATGCTTGGTAGAGGGCAAGATGGAGGAGGAAGCACGACCCAAGGTCCCCTTTCCCCTCCCTGTGCCCAGGGACCTCCCTTTTCACATGTCTCCTCAATCCTACCACAGGAATCACGAAGTTTTGTTCTTCTGTTATCTTCGACCCTCAGGTTCACAGAGGAGAATGGATTCTTGTCTTCAGTCTGTGGCACAACGTCCTTGGTCTATGCCGGGTCCTTCCTTGTTTATTTTACTTTATTTCATTTACCCCTTCATCTTCAGCCCCCCATTCTTTCTTCCCAGAGGTACGTCACTCTAAAGTGTTTGATATGCATGTACCCTTAGAAAATGTGTCATGTCATCGTTTGCATGTGTTTTTAATGTACATAAATGAGTAGCATTCTCTAAATCTTGTTTTACTTCATTCTTTTTCACTGAAAACCATTTTCATTCAACACCGCGTATTTAAGACTCATCTATGGTTCTTGTATACACCTAGTTCAATGTTTCTAATTACATCTCAAAGCTTTTTGGGAAAAAGGACAATAGATTCTTTTCTCAAGAGGTAGGGAACCACAGTGTATGAGTTCTTCATAATGGGGCGCCTGGGTGGCTCAGTCGTTAAGCATCTGCCTTCGGCTCAGGTCATGATCCAAGCCCCGCATCGGGCTCCCTGCTCCACGGGAAGCCTGCTTCTCCCTCCCCCACTCCCCCTGCTTGTGTTCCCTCTCTCACTGCCTCACTCTCTGTCAAATAAATAAAATCCTAAAAAAAAAAAAAGTTGTGACATAGTGTCTCCCCAGAGAAGATACAATTTTTATAAAGAGTTTGCCACACATAAAACACAATAGGATTTATATTAATCAATAGGATCCCCGAATTGTTTAAAAACATTGGTGTCAAATATAGTTTTAAGGTAGTATTTCTGATAAGCATTCAGCATATTCTCCACTAACCACTCCCCTCCTCCAATATATCCCTACAAGCTAATTTGTGGCCACTTATTTCCAAATATACATTGTCTGTATTGGGTTCTGAATGAAGGCAACCAAGGTTTGGGGTTTCTCAGAAGATAGAAATTTGGGTAGGCCTATCTCTGAAGAGGCAAGAAAGAGCTAGAACACATTAGTCCCCTGACAGCTGCTGGATCAGCTCCACTACACCCTAACTGTTAGAAAAACCTACCAGGACCTTAGTTCCTGCTTGCATTCCTACATCATGCACTGTCAGGTTCACAAGCCTTCCCAACCCTCAGGCTCCCCAACCTCTCAGCAGGTAGAGGATTGAGGAGCAGAGAATCTCTGCAATTTGCCAGGTAAATGCTGTTCAATGTTTTCCATTAGACTCAAGAGAAGAGTATTCAGCTTTAACCAATCATTATTCCCACAAAATATTATAAATAGTTTCTTGGCCAAAGCTTTTAATCTCAACTATCATGTGCATTCATACTTCCATGTTGCTTTTTATATTGTTAAAAAAAAACTATGTTTTTTGACATTTGATACGTTTCCAATTTGAGAGTAAGCAATAAATGGTAGACTAAAACTAGGAATTTGCATGTATGTTTACAGTAATGTTTGAATTATAATGATGTTAATGCTATCAGGCTCCTAATAGAGTTCCAGAAAGCTTTTGTGGAGTACCTAATGGACCATTCAAATTACTATTATTTGCCCACCTCCCAATTTTAGGGCATCCCTACTTTGCATTTCGGGCAGTATCTTGAGAAGAAACAGTGGTGAATTAAAACAGGGACTGATCTACTGCAGGACATGATGGAGTGATCTGTTTCACTGGCCCAGAGAGGTGAGGCTCTATGGAGGATGGTGCAAGGGATGCAGCACAGGGCTTCAGCACAAACACAACTGTCTCCTAACTTGTCCCAGTGGGGTCCAGTCCAACGCCAATGGCAGTTCTGATAATTAAAGAAGGGTTCTTGATGGACCATAATTCACTGCTTGTGTAGCCAATAAATACCTCCTTCAACTCAATTTCCTAAACTTGTAAATGGAATGGAGGACCTGTAGTTCAGCTCATGGTTGATTTTTCTTTATCTGAACAATGTTCCCCCCACTAAAAAGCACACACACACACACACACACACACACACACACAGACACCAGGCTTGTCAGAATAGAATAACTCAGGCCAAGTCTCTGCCTTTCTATTTATGAATCTGACTTCTGTCCATACACATCTCAGCATTGCAGATAGATAAGTAATCTTTCCCATCTGCAATTAACAAAGGTTAAAAATACCTCTCTGAGGTTTAATCTGGGAAGAGCTCTACTTCTAGTTTATAGCCAAGGAGATTACACACTAATTAAATTGAAGTGCCCATGAGGATTAAAGCAAGAAATTCCATGGAAGGAACAGTCTAGAATGCATCAATGAGGAAAGTGCGAAAAATAAAATTTTGTTAAAAGTATTTTTTTAGGGTAAATAGTTACAACAATGAAGATTTTCACACAGGAGATGACTATCTTATTAATCCTAATTAGGTATCTTTTTTTCTTCTTCTTTTTCTTAACCTTGAGCAAGAGCCTGCTTCAATCCCATGTAGCATCCAAGCACTTTTTTTTTTTTTTTAAAGATTTTATTTATTTATTTGACAGAGAGAGAGCGAGAGAGCGAGAGAGGGAACACAAGCAGGGGGAGTGGGAGAGGAAGAAGCAGGCTTCCCGCGGAGCAGAGAGCCCGATGCGGGGCTCGATCCCAGGACCCTGGGATCATGACCTGAGCTGAAGGCAGACGCTTAACGACTGAGCCACCCAGGCGCCCCCCAAGCACTTTTTAAACACTTCAGCAGTCAGTTATCAGTGCTTCTGCTCAGCTGTTGGTCTGCTAAGACATCTTCCTTTTTTTCTGCCTCTATCCCCAACACACGTTACACAGTTTAAACTTCTGTGACAGTGCCTAACGATCTTCGTTCCACTATTTGTCATCTTCCCACCCACATTCAAAAGACACAAAATGTCAACTGTCACTTCTTTTTTTTAAGAAAACCAAGAAAATTATAACTTCTCCTGTCAGCTGGGCCTAATGAACAACAAATTTTTTAAAACTTAAATGATGGGCACAAAGGAAGTACCAAGTGGCATTTATGAACAAACTACACATAGAATATGCTAAATTTTATAATTAAAAAATACACAGAATCTATAATTATCTCAAGATAACAATTTTAATTTAAAAATTCTTATGAGTCAGAACTTTCATAAAGTTAAAGATATAAATATATAAGCTCAACGTTTTTCACATTAGCTTTTAAAAATGTATTTACTGAATTCATGATATCTATACATTAACACGTTTTCTAAAGGAAATAATAAGCCACACTACTTCCCCATTACCTGACACTTTTAGATTTTGAATTGCAGAGTCTCTAAAAATTTTCAAGGCTGTATTATATGCCGAAAGATTAGCCTCGATTGGGAGGCAATATGAGAGAGAATAAAACATTTCTCTTTGTGCCCACTGACACTGCTTAGGATACTAAGCCACTAGGCTGTCCTGTTGTCCTTCTCTATCTCTCCACATTCTGTCCTGTGTACACCCTGAGCCCTAGGTTTTCCTGTCATTGTGGAACTCTGTGCAGAAAAATAAAATCTCTGTCTGAAATTCTTGGGCAGAAGATGGTTAGAATAATGCTTGGAGTGGGGTGTGGAGGAAAAGTATCTTTAGCATTGACTGCTTCAAAGGAAATGCTTCTTGACTCTAATTTAACCTTAACTCTTAAGGGGTATTAGCTGGTAACTTTTATCAGACTCCCAGCTGAGGTAGGGCCCAAATGGCAGGAGAATTCAGAACCCATATTGAATTTATAAGAATATTTCCTTTTGATATTC
This sequence comes from Halichoerus grypus, assembly GCF_964656455.1. Classification (NCBI taxonomy): domain Eukaryota; kingdom Metazoa; phylum Chordata; class Mammalia; order Carnivora; family Phocidae; genus Halichoerus; species Halichoerus grypus. The sequence goes on from NC_135723.1 coordinate 54,675,892, forward strand.
CTTATTCAGATTATTTGCTTGCAGATATGGTAATACAAAGGCTGTGGTTGGAAACAAGCTCTACATCAGAATAATGTAATGGATTCTACTTCCTTTAGAAAGCAATGTTTTTAATGCCATTAATATCTGAAGACTAAGTTACCTTCAAAGTTGCTAGAATGTAAGCTTCTAGAGGGCAGGGATTCTAATCTGTTTGGTCTTTAACCTGTCCCAAGAGATCAGAATAGTGTTTGCACATGTCACGTGCTCAATAAACATTTGTTGATTAAATGAAGTTAAGGGTGCCTGGGTGGCTCAGTTGGTTGGGCAACTGCCTTCGGCTCAGGTCATGGTCCTGGAGTCCCGGGATTGAGTCCCGCATCAGGCTCCCTGCTTCTCCCTCTGACCCTCCCCCTTCCCATGTGCTCTCTCTCGCTCTCTCTCAAATAAATAAATAAATAAAATCTTTAAAAATAAAATAAAATGAAGTTAAAAGATAGAGGTCAGCTGGGTGTTTTAGGAGTCTGTATTTCAAAAGGGGGGTAATGAAGCAGTTAGAATTGACTGTGCAAAGAGATGCCATTGGTTCCTGATAGATATTAATAGAGATGACAGGGTTCGACAGGGTTTACTTTCCAAAAGGGTTAGATTTTCCTTTTAAGTGTAACTGACTCACAGAAATGCTGGCTGGCAAAGGAGAGATTATAGAAGCAAAAGCAGAAACATTTTAATCTGCATGTCTGAACTTCTCTAATTCTAAAATTCAATTAACAGTGGGCTTTTCCCAACTTGTAGAAAATAAAGTTAGGGAATACTGCATGTCCAACTGTGAGTTTTCCTTCACAAACTTTTTCTTAAAAACTGTTCTTATCAACTACAAGTTGCTTATATAAGAAACTAGCATTCCGTGGCTTGGTTTTTTCCTTCACGGTGCTTGGCCTAAGTCAGTATGACACGTACATTCCACCACGTGAACATATCTAAGAACCATTCTAGAGCTACTTCTGCATTGTCATGACACTCACAGCCTAAAGATAAGGGTCCTGGCATATAGCCCCCTTTCAGCCACAAGTAAACTATGATCTTTGAAAAGTCAGGGTCTCTCCATATCTTAACTTTATCATCTCTAAAGTGAGTTTAAACCCATCAACCACCAGAAGCCAGAAGGCAGGGGGAATTTTGGTGTAGTACAAATCAGCCTCTCTACTGAGATGCAGAGCCAGGTGGGGTAATGGGGAGACCATATGTGGAAAGGCAAATGGAAACTATCTACCATTCCAATATCTTAACAACTACTTTATATCCAACACACTATCGAGGACAATGATGGGCTCATGGTAGATAATTAATGCTTACAAACTTGAAATTTTTTTTTGCCTGGTATCTTAAAGCAGAAGTCAGGATCAAGCTTGTGAACCACGTATCTTACCTACAGCTTCCAACAGTTAATATGGACACCCAGTTATAGACACATCCTTGCCATGACAGACGATCATTTTGCCTTTCCAACTATCATAAGGACCATACCATCATCCTCCCCCCTCCATCAATGCACAGGGTCAATAAACAGGTAACTGTTGAAGCTGGATGATGGGTACATAGTCTCTCTGCTTTCATGTATATTTGAAATTTTCCCTAATAAAAAGTTTATAAAAATAAAATAAAGCTCCCCCACTGACCATGTGAAGGAAGGGACAATCCACAGCCTTATAAACCCATCTGTTTTTTGCATTGGGTAATGAATTTGGAATTTATGGGTATTTGTTATTGGATTTTTTTTAGTTATACAATTAATTCTGTAATGACTAATGCTTAAGGCATTTTCTATGTCAATGATATATAAACAAATTATATTATAGGTAATTTTATGTGGTGATTTTAAGTTGTGCCTCTTATTTGGTGAGTACACAAAATAACATTTAGATAGCATTTAAATACCTCCTATAATTACACTGAAAAAAAAAAAATTCTTCCCCAGTGTTACTGAAATCAGTTGCAAATTTTGCTTCCAGATACATAAAGTACTAGAAAAGTAGCCAAAAAGAGACATGGACTCAACATGCTGCCAAAAATAATAATAGAACTTTAAATGTTAAGCAGTTTTTTAAAAAGCTCTTCTCTGGAACAAAATGCCTTTACTCAAGTTGTTTTTCCCCTCCATCCTCCTGCTTCTCATTATAGATGTGCCTTTCCGGCTGACTTCCCAGTTGGTGGGCCCAGTCCTACTGAGTCAGCCAGTTGCTGCTGTTGGTGTGGATGTGTGGATCTGGTGGAAGCCAAGATGGGGAGTGGGATGGGGATGAGTGCTCTGGGACATTTTAAATTGGAAAAAAAATTGGGCAGGAATACTGAGTTGCCATCATGAGGGCAAGTTGATTGCCCTTTATCTTCTTGTAGGTGCCATGAAGTGGTTGAGGCCATTGGCCATTGGCCTCTTTGCTTTGTTTCCTTGGTGAAAACTGAGAAGATCAAGGATTGTCCTCTGTTTGGCATCATGTTCCTCCACGCACAACTTATTACCAGTGGTTTTATAGGTCATGCCAGGGGGAATGCACAAGAGTTCATTTTTCCATCATCACTTAGAAAGCTTATCATGACATTTCATTCCCAGCCATACTTCTATGTCTGGTTGTCCCTATTCATGTGCTCAAAGGAAAACTGACAAGGGTATCGAGACACAATTTTGGGTGTAATGATTTCCCTGGTCCAAGTTTAGTCTGGATCCTTGAGATCCTCAGCCAGTGTCAACCACTTTATGCAGAAGGCCACTCACTGCTTTCCTTTAGGGAAATGTCCTGAAGTCAAGTTGGATTTCAGTCAGTTTCCCCAGTTTGAAGAAGAGTCATTTAATGCCACAACCTCCAAGCAGTGAACGCTAGTGCCCACTTTTTGAAACTTTAATAATAAAATATTAAATGAAATGAGGCAATGTATATAAAGCCCATAGCACAATGCCCAACACATTGCTAAAGTCAGTAAATGTTAGCTCTTACTGATGATTATCCTTGACATAAACATGGCAAACTTTGTTCCAAATTGCTTATTCATTCAGTTAGCCAACAATCATTGAGCCCCCACTATGTGGGAAGCATTGTTGTTGGTTAACAGAGACGTCCTGCTGTATAAGCGGGGCCAGGTCCCTGCTCTCAACCATACATGCTATAGGAGGGAAGCCAGACAATAAATTATTAAGCTAAATAATTTAAATTAATAGTTGCCATGAGTAAAGTAAAACAAGACCAGGAGCTAGAGAGTGACGAAGGAGAATGGGATGAGGAGGGAGGTTGACACTAGAGAGAAGAAGAAATACTTCTCCAAGGATGAAACATGGATGAGAAGATGGAGTCTGCTAGGTGGTAAGTTCAGAGGTGGAGCATCACAGGTGGAAGGAACAGCAAGAGCAAAGGCTTTGAAGCGTGTCCCATCACAACGTGGTGCTGCATTACCATATGCCATGGATGCAAAGCAACGTTCCTCTTTGTGGTCATGTTAACCACTTCGATTTCCAAGGCATCTAAGTACTCAACCTATAACCAGAATAAACTGCCACCAGGAGAGGTGTTCTTTAGTGAGACTAACCCACTTTTACAGATGGTGTAGAAATTTTAGTTTAACTGTGAGATTTTAGTTTAGCACGAGAAGTTTAGTTTAAGCATGAGAACTGACTTCTTGACTCAATATTGCTTGATGCTCCTATTGCACATTTCACTGGGAGAACCAGCCTTTGATTTTGGGACCAGGCCCATGACTCACTGCTACTCAAATTCATAGATCTAAGAACCAGATTATAAGATGGGATGGCTCCTGCTCTGCCAGTGACTGGCTGTAGGCTCTTGATTTGGTCCTTTAGACTTGCTATGAATTAGTTTATCTATGAAACAAGAGGGATGGGTTAGACCGGTGTATCTAAAACTTTAATGTGCCTTCTGGCCCTGGGGATTTTGTCACATGCAGACTCTGATTCAATGGTCTGGGGTGGGGCCCGAGGTTCTACGCTTCTAACCAGCTCCCAGGTGATGCTGATGCTGCTGGTCCTCTGGACCACCCTCCTGAGTAGGAGGAGTTTAAATGATTTCGAAAGTGCCTTCCAGCTCTAAATCTATGGCTCTGTGTTCTAGGTTTACTATGATTTGAACTGCAAGCCCTTGATAGAATCTTTATCACCTAAATATCTGTGATCACCAAGATACAGGTGATCTTCCTGCAATACCCAACTGGTGCTTCCTTCTGGTTATCCAAGACTCACATGTCAAGGCCGCTGACTCACATCAGCTACCTCCTACATTTTAGGGCAGAGACCAGTGAAACTCCTTATCACTTATCCAATCCAATATGATGAATTGAGGAAGCTTCGATTTCCTAAGTGTGCCAACATTCAGGCTGGAATGGAATGGTTAGTTTCCCAGAGTAAGCAATAATAAAGGAGCATACTATTTCAATTTACATTATTAATTAATAAATGCAAGCCTTGGTTAAGATGTTTTTAAAAGTACACAAAATTCCATATAGTACTGGAAATTCAATGAAGGATGTTATTGCTGATTTTTACCCTTAATTACCCCAGCAGGGTTTCACCTTGAGGGGGTTATTAGGCAGGTAAGCAAAACAAAACAAAACAACCCCTAGATTCTTACAACTGAAAGATTCCTCAACTCTCCTCAGGAAGATCAGTTGCCAACTTGGCTCTTTATCTCTGAAAGAGGAGGCTGAGATGGGTGATTTTCCAGGGCTTGTCAGAAGATCGATCTCTAATGGGCAATGTGAGGGGGAAGCATGAAGATATAACTCAAGAAATTACTAGCTCTTTTTAAAGACACTGCTCCACTATTTACGACAAGGTAAAATAGGGGAAGATAAAGTAAAGGGAAGAAAGGGGGCATAATGGCATGTGTTGTAATGGTGACAACGATGGCTTACATTTGAATGTTGCCTCAACGTTTTCCATATGTTTTCAGCAAGTGACTGGTTATCACCATTGTATGTGCTAAGAGAGCTACAAATTGATAACTAGAGAAACCAGGGTCTGAACTCAGATCTTTCATCCATTTGTAATTTTCCGTATGTCGCTCATGCTCCAATTACAGAATATTAACCCAGTCTTTGCAAATGCTCCCAAGCTCACAGAGCATGGCACACAGAGGAAGAATAAGAATCTGTCCAGTTCTGTTGGCTCTCAGCGTGACATCCTCCACTGCCAACCCCAGGACTTGTAATTGCCTTTTTGGCTAATTAGGACAAAAATCTACACTTCTCATCAGATGTACTCCCCTGTAAAGAGTCCCCTAGGGATAGACTGAGCCTCACCAGGATGTCAGTAAATGCCATGATGGAATTAACTGACATTTCATTCATCCCTCAGTGTTTCTTCTCCCGGACATCAGTCTAAGGGATCACGGTGGCATGGGGCATCCATCAAAAGAGAAGCAAACAAATGAACAAGGACTTATTCTCCCTAATCCTTCTCAGGCTATTCTGGGAACTCCCTGGTATACAGCTGGTCATTTCAGAAAAGATGCTATAAATACTGGTCAGTTGGCTCCTGAATTTTCAATCGGCCTTTAGATATTTTTATTTTCTATGGAGGAATACTTCGTACCTGAAGTTGATGAGCATACATTTCCAAACAGATGATATCACCGAACACTTCTCACTGAGAAGCCAATTCTTTTAGAAAGAGCTAATAGGAAACAAATAGCAGATGACACTGAACACACCTCTTGGCCAAGAATTGAAATCAGTTCAGGGCAACAAGAAGAAAGGGAAGTATTTTTATAACCGTGATTTCTACCCATTGTGGGCCCTTTATATGATTCACAGGAGCCACAACAAATATTTAGAAATGATCATGATACATAGATAGGCAACAATATTACCCGACAGCAAAGACTGGGTTACCATTGCTTTTATTGATTTCCCAGATACAGCAGGCACTTGTAACTTACAATTATGTCCACAGGTGGGAGTCTCTGTTAGTGCTATTATACATTTTAAAAATTGATTTCAACCTAAATGGACCAGACCAAATCACAGGCCAATCTCCTACATGACACAGGGTTGAATATCCCAGTTCCAGATACAATGGAAAGCCAAACATCAGTAGAAACATCCAGGATTTATTTCCTTATATAGCTTTCTTCTCATTTTTAACCAGTCCTTTGTTTTCACAACGGGCATGCTAGCTTTCACAATGGGCATGCTAAATTGAACTGAGGCCCTGGCAGGTATTAAACTGGCCACACCCTCTGGCCCATTGTCTTCTCCCCATCCGGATGGTTGGGCCTCAGCTGAGGAAAAGGGTGACTATGGAGAGCTTCCTTATGGTGGTGGGATTCTCCAAGGAATCCCAGACTCAGGCTGCCTGTGGGTCAGCCCTGCCACACCTATACTTGGGGATAATGAGAAGCAGATGTTTCCAGCCACTTTTTCCCTCTGGCCAGGGGTGTCTAGGAGGTGGGCGGCAAGTTGGAGATACTGCACAGAGTCCCCTGTGGCTGTCAAGCGAGAGCTTGTGTGAGGGGAAGAAGCCCTTCTCACCACGCTAGATCCATCCTCTATAGGCCAGACAGGGCATTAGAGCCGATGGCTGGTTTTAGACGGTCCTCAGTCCATTGTTACAACCAAGACAGGGAGGCCAGAAGTCTTGAAAAGGAGCACCGTTCCCTCTTGCTGCTACTTCTCTGGGGAGCTATCTTTACAGTTAGAGCCAGATCAAATGGGGCTGAGCCAGAGTGTGAGGGCAGCTCTGAAGGAACGGTGAGGAGAGGGCTTCCCTCATCTTCTGATGACTCAAAACTTGAAGGTGACGACAACCTCACATGTTTCTGCTGGGACCCCAACTGGAGTTTCTGACCACTTCCTATCCTATTTTGTTGAGGTTAGAGAAAGCAGGTATGGGAGGACTGGGTGGTATGGGGTGGGGTGGGGGATGTGCTGTATGGCAGAAGTATGGGAAATGTTCTGGCAAGGTTGCAACCTTGAGAAAAACACAGAGGACCCACCATTTGGACCAGGCACCCTGTTTCCTTACCCCCGAAGCTTTCTTCTCCTCATTCTCTTAAAGGACATCAATTACTTGTTAGTAGCTAATATAGGGATCTGGGTTCCCACAGCCGTCCCCTCTCCAGATGGCCAATGGGCATTGATGACCCCAGCAAAGCCTCAAAGCAAGGGAATCATGCTATCAGAAGACTGTACTCCCATTGAAAGGACCTAGGTTCCCTTCCCTGCCCTTACACTCTGGCTCAGCCCCATTTGATCTGGCTCTGACTGTAAAGATATGTCCCCAGAGAAGTAGCAGCAAGAGGGAACGGTGCTCCTTTTCAAGACTTCTGGCCTCCCTGTCTTGGTTGTAACAATGGACTGAGGACCGTCTAAAACCAGCTATCGGCTCTGATGCCCTGTCTGGCCTATAGAGGATGGATCTAGCGTGGTGAGAAGGGCTTCTTCCCCTCACACAAGCTCTCGCTTGACAGCCACAGGGGACTCTGTGCAGTACCTCCAACTTGCCGCCCACCTCCTAGACGCCCCTGGCCAGAGGGAAAAAGTGGCTGGAAACATCTGCAGTCAGCCTTCTGGAACTGAAGCGACTGTGAAGGAATTCTGCTGCAATCCTTCACCTGGCCCGGGTGTAGACGGCTGACTCTTAGAAATGGAACTCACCATCAAGCACGAGTCAAAGACGAGACTCTTGGCCCAGAAAGATCTGATGACCCATTAGAGTTCTTTCAGGCATCTCGTGGCCCTCATGCCCTATTTTTTAGTTCCTCCCCTGGGTTAGCTTGGGTAACCCAGAAAGGAGCTGAGAGATGTAAATAATACTTCTGACAGTGGAGATCCGGGGCCCGGTCAGCAGGGAGGGGTGTGATTAACTCCAGGCTGACCCAGCGATGGCAGGAAGGCCAGCGGGCATCTATCTGCAAGGACTGCAGTGACTCCCTAGAGAGGAGCGGGAGGGACAGAAGAGGGAAGAGCTGTGGTGAGAGCTGCCGCCGGAACACTGGAACCACCTCCCCGCCCCCACACCCACCCGGCCTTCCACTCCGCATGCCTGTGTCTGGAGACAGGCAGTTCGGTAGAGCCAGCTCCTGGGTGACAGAAACAGGGCGCCGTCGGGCTTTTCCTGTGTTTGGGAAAGGAGGGACTAACTGTCATTGCCAACTGAGTTTCATTTCCATAAACATTCGTTGAGCTCCTGTGAAATCCCAGGCACTGTGATCAGAGATAAGGCAGAAATGAGAGAGAAACCATCTCTGTCCCCAGTTGTTGGTGCAGAACTGTGTAAGATGTCACCCGAGATCCCTGTAGTCGCCACTGTTCTGTCACGAAGGAGGAGCAAGCAGTGGTCTGAGCTGTGCAACAGAGAGCCCAGCTCAGGCACGGTCCAGAAGCCCGCTGAGGTGGGAGCACAGCCCCACCCCGGTCAGGCACGACCAGGGGACCCAGGGCATCCAGGGCTGCGCTGATGGTTACGTTAGCAGTCAGTTAACAAGTAGGCGCCTCGGATACGTCAGTGAACAAGACAGTGCACCGAACAGGCAAAAAACTTTGCCTTGGGGGAGGGAGGGTTACCTTCTTGGGTGAGAAGAAACTTCATAAGTAATAGTTATAACATGAATTAAATTATGTGTGTTAGAAGATGTAGGTAGGGACCCCTGGGTGGCTCCGTCGGTTAAGCATCTGCCTTCAGTTCAGTCATGATCCCAGCATCCTGGGATCGAGTCCCGCATCGGGCTCCCTGCTCAGTGGGGAGCCTGCTTCTCCCTCTGCCTGCCGCTCCCCATGCTTGTGCTCACTCTCTCTTTGACAAATAAATAAAATCTTCTTAAAAATTTTTTTAAAAAGATGTATGTATGGAAAGAAAAAAGCAGAGTAGTGCAAGGGGATCAGAGGTGTGGCAAGCTAAAAAGAAGGTGCTCAGAGTAGGTCTTTGAGAAGGTAACATCCGAGCAAGGACTGGAAGGGAGTGAGATCCACTCAAGTAGATGTTGAGGATCCTGAGCATAAACCCTGGACCCTCCTCCATGTGAGCCCAGCAGGCCAGCAAGGGCCGCTGCAAAAGGCCCCCCTCTGCAAAGTGAGGACCTAGAAAGTGGGCTCTGTACACTCTTCTCCTTGTATGTCCTGCTCTTAGAGGGCCTGATACTTAGTAAATATTCAGTTACAATCTGGTGATGAGGCACATTCTGGAACAGCCTCTCAGGCTTGCTCTGGTTAGGGCCACTTTCCTGGGCTCAACAGCCCCTGGTAGAACTCTGAACACAGATAAATCAATAGCACACAGTTACAACAAGAGAGGACATTGAACAAGGCCTCAAAAATAACTTCCCAGCTTCCTACTCTTGGATTACTGTCGCTGCCTAAGTGCAGAAGTAGGATGATGTTCCTCAAACTCCATCAACTAAGCATTTTGTTAAGTTTTCTAAAATGCTGACTTTACGATTGTTACAGAATCTGGCGAGAAGTCTAGGTCTTCATAACAACGCGGGGTAACAATGGATGATTCTGGCTCCCCCCCATCAGACGCATCTTCCACGCCTCCTCAGATGCTCTCTGCCTTACCTGTGTCCCAGAGGTCTGGGTGCTTGTCTGCTGCGGCAGCCGTCATGGAGAGCGACCGTGTGCGGGCAGCGGGCACCCGGGGGACAGGTGCCCAGAGTTGCCACAATCTCCGGATTCCGGGAAGCCCTGTGCCACGGGGCACAAGATCTATATCACAACCTGGCCAGGTGTTACAAAGCGAAGTTCAGGGGACTGGAGGGAGGGAGCAGGTAATTATGGGTTCCTCCCTCTCATGGCCTGTTCCAAGAATAAAGAACACGTAGCACATAAATGTTGAAAGAGTAAGAATTCTGCTTGCCTCCCTGGACGTGTGCCCCCAAATGTATTGTTCTAGGTGTTGGATGTAGCCATCAAATTTCAAGATGAAGTCCTACCCACAAGACCCAACACTTCAACTCTTTCAACAATAACGTAAGAGACTCAGGTTCCTCCCAGGGAAAAAGACCGTATGATTTTACTTACTCCTGGAGTCTGTTTTAAAATGCACACCTCTCGCTGGCCCTCCACCTCCCTCTCCCCGTAGGAAATGAACAATAAATGGAACTACTTGAAGTTATAGGCACTCGCTGACAAAAAGCTACACCATAAGGCATTAATTGCCATTGTGTGTGCGTGCGTGTGCACGCATGTTCTTTCCCCAAAAGCCAGCTAATGCTTTTAGGCTCTGCTTTGAAAATTTTTTTTTAACTCAGATAATTTTCCAGGATTTTATTCAGCTGAATTCATCCAATGCCCTTTGTTTTTCCCATTGTGGAGCAGCAGAGGCAATTTTCAGAACGACTCCAGAGAGATTATTTCTCTAATGTGTTTCTTCCTGGAGACCTGTTTGCCTCCTTATGAGCTGAATGTACTTCCTTCGCCCATGATAGAAGTTGGCAAGAGGGACTGCCTGTTTTTTTTTCACAACAAAATGATAGGAAACCTACTTCTTACAACACATCCCCTTTACTTGGTGCAGGTTCCTGGATTCAGGTGTTTGAATTGGACGAGGAATGATTTTTCGTGAAGTTCCGATGCCTTGAGGCTTACCAGGGCACTCCTGTGGTTCTGGCCTAGACTCAATAAATATTTCTTTGTAGAGCAGAAGAGGAGGAAATAACTCTTTGCTCAGAGAGCATCTACTTTTGCAGGCCTCTGGGGGCTGATTGTGAAGTTCTGTTATAGGAGCATCTCATGCTAGGCAAGCTGGCTTTTGGAGAGAAACTAAGGATAAAGGCTGTGTAGAGAGATCTTCAGAGAAGAATTCTGTGCTGACTTTCAGCACTCCATGGATGCTCCCCACTCCACCACATTTTAGGGTTCTCTCCTTTGCACAAAGAATAAATGTAAAACTCCTTAGACTGGCATCCAAAATTCTTTGCAAAAATCACTGCCAATCATTTCTCTGCCTTTAATTCCCTCCCCTGAGCCATGCTTGTCCATAAGCAGTGAAGCTGTCCCAGAGCAGACTCCATATCTGCCACCCCAAACCCACCTTCCATTTGCCCAAATCTGACCCTTTCCTTATGGAGATCCCACCCACCTTTCCAGGCTTACATTAAAGGGCATCTCCTCCAGGAAGCCTTCTCAGATATCCCTTCCTAATTGGAATTCATTTTCTCCCTCCACACTCTGTGCCTCTATTTCATGGACCTTACTAGAAGTATGGGTCCATGGTGCAGCAGATGTTTGGGGTAATTAGGAAAAACTAGGGCAAATCACATAAAGGCATTTTGAATTTCACATCCCTTTTCGTTGGGGGGTGTGTGTGCCATGCTTGTGTAAATGAAGGGAAGTAGGCAAGGCTGGTGGGTTTGAAGGGGACAAAGTGTTCTAGAATATTCCAGCAGATCTGGGGATGAGGTCTCCATGGGAGAGCCAGAGAAGAGGGCCAAGTTTTTAAAATCCAACGTATGGAACAAGAGCTGAAATCTGCACCTGTGTTGGCGGGATGCTTGCTGAACAGCTGTAGAGAGAAGCTGCCTTCCATAGGAAGTGCTGCCCCAAATCCTCTGTGTCTCTGGGATCAAGACCAAAAGATTGAGGTGGCAAGAGTTAAGAGGGCTAGAGTACTTATCACAGACAGCATGATGGCTCTGGCCTTTGCACCCGAGAGCATCGGCTCTGAGCATCTGGAGAGCAGGGATCAAGCCTTACTCATCTTGAACCTTCTACCTATTGGCACTCAATAAGTAATGGTCATAAAATTGAATTAAATTAAATGAGCCCTGGTAAAGGTTTCTATCCTAATGGTGTTTCCATAAGAAAATTAGACTCACTTTTATATAGCTTTAAAAAATCTTATTTAGCCTGAATCAGCTTCAAGGAGGAAAATGCTACTTTCAAATAGGTATGCTTGTCTGGAAATATAAAACCATCCAGTAGAAAGGGCCTTCATCTGAAACATCGTCTAAGCTCTAAGCAATTCAGTCTATTTTTGGTCCAATAGCATCAGATATCTTCTGTGTACTCTTTGCTTCGAAATGTCGACTCTTTCTCAAATGTTAAAAAAAAAATTCTGATACAGCAGATTCATGTCCATTTTATAATTGAGGGAAAATAAAAGTATACACACACACACAGAAAGAATAATATTCATGCCACCCAAAGATAAATGCTTTGTCACCATTTTGGTGAAGGACTTTCAACCTTGCCCCCAGTATCTCTGGACCTCACTTAGGATCCAATAATGAAGGTGTGCAGAGCCCAACCCCAGGCTGGGCTGACATCCCTTCTGTTTGGTCACTGTGTATGTCTTACCTTAGATGTCACCCTACTTTCTCTTTCTCGGTTCTCCCGCACCATTTTAGGTTCTCACACTATCTGCTTTCTCTTCTTTCCCTATTAAATCTGCTCTCAGGAAAAGCTATAACTCACACACTCTGAAGTATAAATGGCAGATAACCCATTTCGGCAGTATTCGCATTTAATTAGAGGTGAAAGCTTTAATTTAAATGAAAGAACTACATCCCCAATTCTAAGCTATAGAGCCCTGATAAAACACTTCCTTAATGTTTTCTCCAAAGGCAGGTTCAGGTTTTGATATCCTGAAAAGCCAGCCTTATTCTTTTCTTTATTATTTATATTTATTTATAAATTAACATAAACCTAAGTTTACAGTTATTATATATTATTTTCTTTAATCTTTACAACACTCCTTATTCTTTGTTTTTTCTTAAGAAACCGTGATCAAGTCAAAACTATAAATATAAAATTAGGCATAAAAGCATATTTATCTAGAAGAAAGCCATGCAAGTGAGGTGCTCTAAAGTTCAATCCTCAGGAGCTTGATGGTAAACTCACTTCTCATTTCTTCACTGATCCTTACCCTCCAGTGAAAGTGCTAAGGTAAGTACCATCAGCCCCATGGTACAGATAAGGAAGCTGAGGCCCAGAGAAGTCACACAGTTAACAAATAGAACCGTGCACGGATAGATCCTGGAGGCTCCCACACTAATAAAATGAAGGCAAGAGGACTTAACCCATGTGTTAGAAACAAGAAAACCTTTGTAGATGAGACCCAAATCCGGATCTCCTGGCTCCAAGCCTGCCGCCGGAGCCATCTCACTGAACGGAGGCTTTCCTCACATCTGCTCAACCTTTGTCCAATGCTGTTTCCCCCAGCCCTGGTGTGGATTGACCCCTAAAAAGGAAAAAAAAATAAATAGAGGTACTATTGTTGCAGATTTGGCCTTTTCGTATATTCAAGCATGGTGAAAACAAAACTAAGAGGATCATCTCAATATATAATGAGAAAAATATGGATAGGTCACATTTCTTGTGATAAGAGTGCCCAGAAGATCTCCATGCCAAATTTGTGGGAAGTAAATTATAGGGCAAAGAGAGCACTCAGTATTTCAAGGAACTCTATAATAAAACCTTCAGTTAAAAATTAAAAGAATTCTTGTCAATCAAAGCATAACATTCTAATTTCTCTTTTGACAGCTTGAATGTTCATACCCAGGGCTTTCTGAAGGTAGAGCACAATTATGCACACTAAGGAAATGTTGGAATTTGGACAGGCTTGTGTGGTGGACAGGAATCAAACCCAAGACATGGTTTGGATTCATTCAACAATAAGAAAGGCTTTAAACACTATGAAAATACATGTCAGTCCTGCTGGTTCTGTTTCCATCTCAACCATGTGAATGATATTGTCAATAGGGTTTCCTGTCCTAACTTTTTTTTAGAGAGGGGATTGTGGAGGGGCAGAGGGAGAGAGAATCTTGAGCAGGCTCCACACCCAGCAAGAGCCCGTCACAGGGCTGGATCTCACGACCCTGAGATCGTGACCTGAGCCAAAATCAAGAGTCAGCCGCTTAACCAGCTGAGCCACCCAGGAGCCCCTCCTGTCCTACCTTTAAAAGACAATTATTCTATTTTCTTAGAAACTCTGCTAGATTCATTGCAGTCATGGCCAAATTGTCTACACCTCCCTGGGTCCGTGAACCTCTGCACTATTCCTCTGCACTCCTTTCCTTCAGAGGCAGAGTCTCCTTTCCCACGTCTGGAGTATGAACTGCTCTTGTGACTGCTTGAGCCAACGGGATGCCTGGGTCTCAGGAGGCCTTTCATGCTTCCATTCACAATCTTGGCCCCTGGGAATGCAGTGTCAACAATCCCGGGCCAGCCTGCTGGAGAAGGAGAGACCTGCGATCCAGTAGCCCCTACCCTACGCACCCCCTTCCTCCGCTGGCAGCCACCCCGCACCAGCCAGCTCCAAACCAACCCACCAGCGCCACGAGAAAGCCTGGTTGTCATCATGTGAACCTGGCCTTGACCACAAGGACCACCCAGGTGATTAGACTTATAAGCCAAATAATTACTGTTTTAAGGCATTAAGTTTTAGGGTGGTTTGTTTTCACAACTAACTGACATAGAAATCGATCACGACAAAAAATTAGCTACTTTGACAGCATTTTCTGCTTAAACAACAACTGAAATTTTAGCACTGGTGGTTGATATCCCATCCTTCATCCACTTTAATGTCATGGACAGACCCATGAACTGTGTCTAGCCTGAGCTTAAATAATTCTACACTATGAATATATTCACATGGAGTCCCTGACACACACGTTTGGCAAGATCATTGCTCTGGAAGTCAATACAAAACAGGGAAAGCAGAGTTTTCAGAACAAAGCGAACTTTTTTTGATGAATAGATCTGGCCACACACTCTAAAGATTCAGTGATTTCTCTTCTGGCATCTGATCAAATAACTAAGACTTTTTAGATAGGCTGTGATTATTCACGAGAACAGGAGTTTGGCAGGCTGGCCCCCATTTTTGTAAATAAAGTTTTATTGGAACACAGTCACGCGCATTCATTAACATATTGTCTATGGCTGCTTTTGTGTGATGACAAAGTTGAGAAGTTGTGATAGAGACCCTATAGCTCACAAAACCTAAAATGTTTGGTATATGACCTTAAGAAAAAGTTTTCCAACCTCTACAAATTTTTTACAAGTTAATCTATTTAAATGGCCATTATTAAGATACTCAAAAATTACAAATGCTGGCTTGACCCAGCCTAACTAATCACATTGCAGGGGGATAGAGTAAGAAAGGGAGGAAGGGGTGTCTGGGGGTATTGTCACACACAAAAAATGTAGGCATGCGACCCTTGTTGGGTCTGTTGGATGGATTTCGCCCCACTAAGCCACGGTTAGGTTATGCAAATAGGTGAGCCAGTGGTCATCCAGGATTTACACAAAGTTAAGCTCCAGCGAGCTTTGCTCCTCTGTTTCTGATAGCCCAATCATTAATCATGTTCCTTAGGAGTCACCTGATTCCCCTGCCAGAACCAGTTACATTTCAGGGGTAGGAGAACTCATGGCCAGCGGAGGTAGGCAGCTGGGCTTGACAGTTACCTTCCCGAATTTTGGCGTCCTGGGTTATGAAATGGCCACAGGTGGTCTCCGCTAGGCTGGACACTGTGGTTCTGAGCTGGAGCCAGCCAGTGGCAGTGGCACCGACGGGGCAGGCGTTCTGGTGGCTCGTGGGGCAGCTCCACCGGAGCAAATCCACGCTGCACAGACTTTCCTTAATCCCATCAGCCTGCTGACCCCAGCTGCTCAGCTTTTCAGCGGGGCCCTGAGCCTCAAACCCACATTACTGACGGGAGGAGGCACCTGCTGGTGCGCCACTCAGCAAAGTGGGCAGAGGGCAAAATGGTGGTGCCGCCAGCATGTCCAAACCAGACACAGGAAACCGATCTGGCAGGAAGTGGTTCTGGACACCTAAGTTTAGCTGTGAAACGCCAGGTGGTAAGAATGCTGGTGCTTTAATTTTCTTCTTCTGTTTTTTTTTTTTTTTTTTAAGATTTTATTTATTTGAGAGAGAGAGAGAGAACTCGAGTGAAGGGAGGGGCAGAGGCAGAGGGAGAAGCAGGCTCCCCGCTGAGCAGGGAGCCCAATGCGGGACTTGATCCCAGGATCAAGTTTAATGTTAAATATTTCGGGGGGCCCGGACGGTTTTAGTGGCTCAGGAGCAGGACTTGGCTAATGCCTTTTTAAGTTCCCCAAGTGTTTTCAGCGGCCAGCTCAGTTTGGGGTCCAGAGGCCTGTGGAAGCACAGCGAGTCCGGGCCTGACCTTGCTGGGCCTTACAGAAGGGGGAAGGGATCCATCGGTTACCTCTTGTCAGTAATGCTTTTCCCCCTCAAAGCCTATTTTTCTGTCTCTTTCCTTGATTGGTTAAGACCCCGAACCGCCGCCGGCCTCCACATACACACACGCACGTGGGTTTCCTGCCTTCGCCTGGTCCCCAGGGGCACGTGGCACCTGCAGCTCCGGGGGCCGGCAGTGGGGGCTACTTGCTGGAGCCCAGCTCCACGTCAAGGCGCACGCAAGGAGGGCTCCCCGCCGTGGGACATGCTCTCTTTCCTCTCAGCGCGGCTGGCCATTTGGAAACTGTCCAACATTGTAAGATAATTATCAAAACAATAGACCCCAAGCAAGTGGATGAGGTGAGAGGTTCCATCAGTCGCCAAGTTTCAGGTTCCAATTGAGGAGTTTCCCGTTTAGTGGATTCCTTACTCCTCTTCGCGCGGTGGGTTAATCAACAGCCGTGGCCACGGCCCATCAGAGAGAGAGCGAGGAAAGAGCACTTCCCTCTCGCTGCGCAGCTCTATACCTGGAGCCCTGTGCGATGGCAGAGCTCCAGAGACTGCAGAAAGCTGCCATGAACACAGTAAACGCAGTCTCGTACACAGACGGAGCCCTGCTACTTGGTGGCACCTGTTTTTGAAGCTACATATATTAGCAACCCACAATGAATCAGTCCTTTATTTTCAGGCCCCCAACACGAGCTTCTCTACTCCCAGGATGGCATTTGGTACTTTACCTGATGAGTTAATGAGCTTACCTCGTAAAAATAGCACACTTATCTATATTTACAGCCGAGAAATTTCTAGTGTTACCTTACATTTGGTGGCGGTGTTTAGCGCTTACTAGATGCCTTCAAGGATAAGTAAATGCTAAATGGTATAGAGATATCCCTCCCGTTGCATACAGTTAGTCACCGATGGGGTAAAAAAACAAAAAAAAAAAACAAAAAAACACACAAGAATTCAAGGGAAACCGCCTGAGTGTGAGGCCCAACTCCAAGTTTTGAGTCTCTTTAGGCACATTTCTTAATCTCTCCAAGTTTGCTTCTGGAGCCAGGAACAACACCACTTCACGGAATGTGGCACAGAAATTAATGCTACCAGGTACTGTTTGCTCCCCTAGATTTCCCACCACCTTGGGGCTAGGCAGGTCATGGGACTAGTCGCAGCCAATGAAGTATGAGCGGAAATGACGTGTATGACTTCTGGCTGAGGTGAAAAGCCCGTGTGTGACCATCCCATCTCTCTCTTCCCTGGTCCAAGGGATGGAGAGGACCACATTTTTTTTCAGATGGTGCAGTTTACAAGATGGCTCAACTGGGTCCCTGAGTGACTCTGTGGAGCCGAGCACTCCCTTCCCTCTCCCCCTACTGTCATCTCCTCATGCCCCCTCACTGAGTAGATAGCATGAATAAGAAATCCTCTGTGTTGTGTTAAAGGATTTCTGAGTTACTTGCTCCATTCCTAATGGCCAGGGTTACTGTAAGGTAGCAAAATGTAGCAGCCAAGAGCGTGAGTTCTGGAACCGCATTGCCTTGATTTGAAGCTCAGCTTTATCATCCATGAGCTCTGTGATTGCTCTGAGCCTGTTTCTGTATTGAGACATGGAGGTAACTCCTCAGAAGACTGTTATAAATACCCGTCAATAGATATAAAACCCTTGAAACAGCACCTTACACATAGGAAGCCCTCAGTAGATATCAGCTACTACTAGATAAACTGCCTCGCACATAGGAGATACTCGGAAAATATTCGTTTTCTGGCCCCACCATCTTCTTCCTCTCCTGGATCAGTGATCTTCAACGCAGCTGCACACTAACTTGAGAAGATGTGGAAAAGTCCCGAACCTGGGCTGCACTGGCAGATCTGATTTAATCTGCCTGAGTGGGACCCAGCTCGGAGAGTTTTCCTAACCCCTCAGGGGCATCTAACATGTGGTTAAGGACCACCCTTCTGCACTTGGCAGCAAAGAGGAGAAACTCCAAGTTTTCTCAAACTTGGTGAGTAACAAGATGTGGGATTTCCTGTGAGCCAATATCCTTTCCCAGCTCCAGGAGGGTGGCATTCAAACCTTGGAGAAAAACGCCAAGCCTGGGTTGTGCTGACTTGACCATGTGGCTGGTGCCCTGTGTTTTCCCCTTAAGCCGTGGTCCGAAGCAGCATGTAAGACCCCTGGGGGGGGATTCAATCCCGAAAAGAAGAGGGTTCGGGATTTTGTTAGCCACGACAGCCAGAACTGTGGGTGTCTGCTGTTCTCGGTGGCCAGTGGGGGTGGCATGCCACAGATGCCCATGGGTACCAGCCCACGGGAAGCAGATGCAGGAGGCAAGCTCCTGGGTGTTGGAGGGCCGGGAGCCCAGCCCAGCGCGAACACAGGAAGGCCAAGCAAACCACCGAGAAAAATGTTAGGGCCTGAGGATTTGGGCAGTGGGGACGTTGTGTTAGAAACAGACGCAGGACTGGTAGCCCTCGTTCCCTGGGCCAGAACTCACCGTGAGCCGTACTGTCACGGGCAGCTTCAGGATCGTGGGAAGAAGGCTGCCAGGCTCTTCGTGTGGAAGACGTCTGCCCGGAGGGCGTGCTCTGGAGTTTCTCATAGCAATCCCACGTTAGAATCCCACAGCAAGCTTCCAAAAGACCCTGATGCCTGTCTCCTCCCACGCCACTTCACTCCGCTTCTGGACCCTGGCTGCGCAGTGGAACCACCTGGCAAGCTTTAAAACATGGATGCTGGGGTTCGCTCCCTGCCACTTCCACCTGGAGCTCCTAATTTAATTGGTGTAGGTGCAGCCTGGGCTGTTTGTAAGTGCCCCAGGTAGGGATGCCTGGGTGGCTCGGTCGGTTAAGTATCTGCCTTCAGCTGCGGTCATGATCCCAGGGTGCTGGGATCGAATCCCACATCAGGCTCCCTGCTCAGCAGGGAGTGTGCTTGTCTGTCCCTCTCTCTGCCCATCCCCCTGCTTGTGCTCTCTCTCTCTGACAAATAAATCTTAAAAAAAAAAAACAAAACAAAGCTCCCCAGGTAGTTCTAATGTGCAAATAAGGTGGGAACCTCTGCCTAAGAAAAACCTGGGAACCAGAGATTCTGATCCAGGAGGTCTGGGTCTGGGTCTGGGTGGGGGTTCAGGAATTGAACTTGAAACTCTTCCCAAAATAGGAGGTACCTGGATTCCGCTTGAAGAGACAATGTGCTTGGCTGTCTGTATATGGTGCAGAAACAACAATACAAATTTAATTGCATCAGTTTAGGAAAAGTAAATCAATCTGATGATCTGGCATTATGTAGACATAACATCCTACTGATTGGTTAAATTTTCCTCTTTTCAAGCAGCTGTCGTGCTATCCTATGGAAAGGGCTGTCACACAGCATTAGTTTGGGCATTTTGATTACATTGACTGGTCCCTTCCATCACCGCCCATAGGTCCTCATCCTGTACCCCCATGTCGCCGCAGTGCCTGGCACACACAGGACAATCAAGTAGCAGGCGAAGTGAGACCTGTAGTTACTTGGGAATCTTTAAAAAAACAAGCAAACCAGGCCCCACCCTAGACTAAATGAGCAGAAATGTTTGGTGTGGGGCCTGGGCATGTGTTCTCTCAGCTCTTTACATAATGGACAGGTTTTTTTAGCCAAGGTGACCAAAGTGCAGTGTGTGTAGGTTCGGCTTGCCTCGATCTTTCTCTGATATCACTCTCTTCTCTCCTAGTTGAGGAGACGCCTGTCAGCCTAAGCCTCTCTCTCCCTACCTTCCCCCCTAATCTCCTAAATGGACTTGTCACATCCGGGGGGCTTTAGTACTTAGAGATTTGCAGCTCTCTGAAAAATCCTTCCTTGGCCGACTAGTGAGCTCCCAAGTGGAAGGCACGGGCTCACGTTAGCATGGCCAAGGCTTGACGGAATGATGTTCTGGGAAAATCGAGCCAGTAGACCTCCTAAAACAGCTGCAGCTGACAATGCCCACCCCCTAATGTGGGTTCTGGACCCACAATACACCTGGAGGGGAAAGGAGATTTTCCAGAATGGGATGAGGAAAGATATGAGTATCAGTACGGAAGGGGGCAGAGTAGGGGGGCACAAGGAATGGGGCACAGGAGCAGGTTGAGATGCAGGGTGGTGGGGTTCTGAGCATGAGCCCGGAAAGAGGCTGAGGACGAGAGATGCTGCTTGTGGGTGGGACCAGCTCAGCAGTGGACAGGTAGGCTTGGAGAACTAAAGGGAATCCAGTCCCAGTGACTGAATCCCCACCTGGGTCCCTTGTGCCACCTCCCTGTCCTGGTGAGCTGCTTGGGCCTGGACCCTGTTAAAGTTGGCTTCACCTCCATCCTGTCAGTCAGCTCTGCCCCAGCCTGTCGTCCACCTCAGGAACCCTCCCCGATGTCTGGGCCCTGCTCTCTGAGAGACTTCCCAGATAGAAGGGCTGCTGCCAAAGACCTCCACATGCCACTAAGATAAGGTGACATTGGAGCAGAGACCTGAAGGAAGGAGGGGGTAAGCTATGTGGATGTGTGGGGAAAGAGCATTACAAGCAAAGAGAACGCAAGTGCAATAGCCCTGGGGCACGGGCGCACTTGGCTTGTTCCAGGAGCAAGTGGACTTGAATGATTTGGGGAATGGGGTAAGAAATGGGGTAGGAGAGGTGGCAGACGTAATACGTAAAGGGTTAGGAATCTGGATTTTACTCTAAGCGAAATGAGCAAAATACTCTTGTCAAAAACTCACAAAACTTGCAATCCGAGCCAGCTAAAATAACAAGGAATGAGCAAAGATGAGCTGAAGTCAGAAAAACTAGGATGTGGTCCTCATTCTAGCTCCATCTTCTGTGATAAAGCATGATGACAAGTTCTATTTCCACTCCACCTGCTGCTGGTCCTTCTCCCTAGAAGCAGCCCCATCCCAGGGAGACTGCCCTGTCCCTTCCCCTGTCTACCTTATCCATGTGTAGTTAGGCCTTCCTTGCCCTATGTCACAAGTATGAAAAGTGTTCGTGTCCCCTGTCTTGGCCCAGTGGAAGAGAAAGGAGACAATCAACAATAGCCCTGGTTAGTTAAGCCTCTTAGCATGTGTACTTTGTGGGAATGGGCTAGTGAGAAGGGGAAGATGTTGCTACTGGCCCTGAGAGACCACCATCCCTTCCTTCCCCTTGTCCCTCATCTCCCACTCTGTCCACCACCACATGCTCCATGTGCTGAAGGCTAAGTTGATGTTCTGTTGTCAAGCCCAGGGGCTCTGACTTCATTCAATGACAGGGAATGCTTGACCTGATTCTCTAAAATACACACTGGCCATGTATACACATCTTACCTACCTAGCCACACTCTGCCTCATACTCCTTGGTGACTTGAGACATCTGGTCCAGAAGCAGGTGACACAGTTATGGCCAGGATTCCAGAAATTCACTGTACTCTAGTCATCACTAATGTAGCCTAAAGAATAATCTAGGTAGCAGACTTCTGAACAGCATATCCATGATCAGTACAGTTAAAAGACAACTTGGAAAATGACACATAAAGATAAAATATAATCTGTATGTACACGTGCATATGTATGCATACATGTATGTGTCTATTAAGTTTCCCCATAAAAAATGGATAAAGGACACAAAAGGCAAGTAACAAAAGAAATATAAATGCTTGAAAACCTCAACCTCTCTAAGACTCAAAGGAAGGTCTATTAAAATATTGAGAGTAGTGTTATTTAGAAAAGGGGGGACTATATTCTCCAGCATTGCTGATGGAAATGTGAAGTGGTACGACCTTTCTGGAGGGAAATCTAGCAACAGGTAGGAAAATTTTAAACAGGCAAACCCTTAACTTGGCTCTTTTACTTCTAAGTATTTATCTTGAAGAAATAACTGCGCAATTCCACAAGGATGTATGTGCGAGGATATCCAGGGATAACGACCTAAACCTCCACAGAGGGAGCTCGTTAAATAAGTCAGGCTACATGCATAGCATGGACTAGTCTTTACCGACCAAAAATGACGTAAAGCGGTATTTATTGACATGAAAAGGAATCCATGATATACTAAGTATGAAAAGCTAGATTACAAATTATATTATATAGATTATATATAATATAATATAACATAATATAATATAACATAACATAATATAATAATATATATCAGAAAGGAACCATTTTGGGTTACCTTTGAATTATAGGATTTTATTTGATTTTTAGTTTTTCCTTTTTTTTACAGTTTCTCTGAATTTTAAATAATGAACAGTTGTGATTTCTTCAGTCAGAGAAAATCAGCAATGTTGAAATGCTCTGAAAAGTGAGGTGAAATGCTCAGTCAGTAGACCTCAGTAGAAAGGAGATTCCTTTCTCCTCTGTTCCCAGCCAGAAGCCAATCCATCATGTCATCTCCAGATAGCACGAGGCTGCAACTGGCTCAGACAGATGAGTGTCTATCCTATTTTTAAAAGCTCCTGGAGAAAGAGGCTTCAAACTTCCCCTTGACAATCCATTCCAGGGTTTATCAAATTCATCTGAAAAAGAAATTTCCCCTTATATCTAATCTGAAACCCTTGCTCTGTGACTCAAGCCATTGCTTCTCTCCCTCAGCTTGCAGTGAAATTAGGAAATGGTGACTGCATTTGTCCTTATCTAGAGCAATTAGTTTCCAGAAAGTCTACAATTATATAAAGTCTACAACTGTATATGCGCAAGTGAAACACATGCGTGTACTCTCTCTTTCTCTCTCTCTCTCTCTCTCTCACACACACACACACACACACACACACTCTCAGGGCAGTCTAAATCGGCATTAAACATAAGCAAACCTTACATTCTGCGCCTTGGGCTCAATGCAAGAAGCCATTTGGAAAGCCCACCCCATCCTCGGCTGCTCTGAAGTACAGAATTTCAGCCCCGGGTGGTTTGTCTTGTCCTTTCAGTGGTGGCAACATCAGGAGCGTAACCCTGAGCAGGAATACGAACTGCAGATGTTGCAGGAAGCGATCTCGGACTGTTCCGGTTGATAGAGGAGTGTAGCACCCTCAAACCCTGAGAAAAGGAAAGAGTTTGCTGATATGGACAGCCAGTGTGAATGATACATTGTGACAAGAGCTTTTCCGCCCCTCTCTCTCTTTTTTTTAAAGGATTTTATTTATTTGTCAGAGAGAAAGAGACAGAGAGAGAGAGAGAGCGCACAAGCAGGGGGAGTGGCAGGCAGAGGGAGAAGCAGGATCCCCGCTGAGCAGGGAGCCCGATGCGGGGCTCCATCCCAGGACCCTGGGATCATGACCTGAGCCGAAGGCAGACGCTGCCACCCAGGCAGCCTGCCACCCCTCTTCTTTTCATCACTCCTCCCTCCCTCCTCTTTCTGTTGTTCCTTCTCTTCATCCTCTCCTGCCCAATCCATCGTCCTCCACACCACCATCGCCAACATTTATTGTGTATTTACTGTGCATCAGACACTGTTCCAAGAATGCCGCATATACTCATTCTCACACACACCCTAGAAAGGAATCCATTAGTGCCATTTAAGGTAGTTTCATCCAAGAGCTCTCTCTACTTGCTGGGCACCAGATGTCCTCTAGATACCACCCATTGGAACCACAGAAGGGTTTCCCTGCCCTTAGGGAAGCCTCGGGGTGGGGGAGGCATGCCCATGAGCCTACCATGACTCAGGGACCAAGGTAGTGGAGCAGGGTAGAGTGGTGGGCAGGCCTCAGGCTTTATAGCCTAGAGCAAATGCTACCATATCTCCACCCACAACCCTTGGACAATCATGCATTCCAGATGACTTCCAATTGTCACCGTCTGCATCTCTGCACCTGAGGGTGTTTGTTCCCCAATCTAGGCATTCAACCAATGGCTCTCGGGTATTGGTGTATAAATACCCCAGCTCCCTCAGCTCTTGAGTGGGCTAATTTGGGGTCATGAGTTTTGTGCTTTTTCTTTTGGAGATTAAACCATAATTGCCATTATACTAGCTGATATAATAATGTATACTTTTTTGGCTGCCTCCCCTCTCCTGGATTACTTTCCACGGCCCAATACACTATTTGCACTTGAATTATTGTCTCAGGGTCTCCTGAGTTAGGAAAACCTAACTAAGGCAGACTCTAAACCAGACCTCGTTTGAATTCCAGCTCCAGTACTTTCTTGCTATATGATCTTTGAAAAGCTTTCACTCTCTGGAAAGGGGGAAAGCTGGTGCAGGGCTTAGACATTATTATATATATAAAGTTCTGGTGCCCAAGCCTTCACGAAATGGCCATTCTTACTGTTACTCTTTACTGAAGGAGGTGCTATTGTTCTATGGTCAACTGTTCCTATTCCTTTTTTTTTTTTTAAGATTTTTATTCATTTATTTGAGAGAGAGAGAGAGATAGTGATAGAGAGAACATGAGCAGGGTAGAGCGACAGAGAGAGAGAGGGAGAATCAGACTCCTCACTGAGCAGGGAGCCCAACATGGGGCTGGATCCCAGGACCCCAGGATCATGACCTGAGCCTGACTGAGGCACCCAGGTGCCCCACTGTTTCTATTCCTAAACAACTGTAAAACATCTTTTCCTTCCTCATTAACACTTCTGGAAACTCTAACCTCAAAGGCTTAAAGCTGACTGCTCTCCAGCCTAGGACTAAGAAAGCTAACAGCAAATTTGACCTAGTGTAAAGACCTGATGTAGTTCCTCAGAGTTCAAGTTCTACTTCAAAGAAATAATTGCAAGTAATTTTCTGAGAATGAGTTTTGTCAAATTGTTCTACCCACTTGCTAATTTAGAGATGCTAATTCCTTCCTTGGGTAGAGTGCTTTAATGTTGTCAGAACATTGCCGTCCAACGTTTATAATTGCATCTGATTCTCATGTCCGATCCTTGTGTCAGGATAGGATAGGTTGTGCTCCCTCATGAACCCCCACAGTCTCGGTGGATTAACACAACAAATATGTATTTCTTGCTTGCTCTCTCATGAGTCAGCTGGGAAATCTACCCCCTGTCATCTCTGTAGGATCTACACTGACAGAGTGGCCATCATGGAACATGGCTGCTCATTGTGGCAGAGGAAGAGAGCATTCAGGAGTGTTCCACTCTAGCAAGTCAATGTTGCGCTCCAAAGTAACACTCTCATTTCCTCTCACAATTCACAGACAGGATCTGGTCATGTGGTTGATCCTATCAGACACCGGAAGGCAGGCAACAAGAAATTGTTGAATAGATGTGGGGACCACCACCACATTATTTTACCCATTGTATGATGGAAAATATGAGAAATGGCAAGTTTCAGTGCTTTCTTAGAGTCCCCCAGAGAGTGTGGGCCTAGGGTTCTGCTGTGGTTCCTTCTCCCTGAGATGCCTAAAGAAGACTACATTAGGAGGCAACGTGGGTCTGGTTTCTCTCCTATCTCTCTGAAACTCAACAAACCTGAATCGTCTTTGTAATGGTCCTACCTACTGGCAATCTCAAGGTCAAGGACTGAATGGTCAAAGAAACTGAATTACCGGAAGAATTTAGGGATCAAGTGGTAAAGGGATTTTTTTCTAAAGCAGTAGATTGTGTAAAGAAAGCGGCCCTTCCCTCTAGCCTACCACCTTATCCCCAGAACCAGGTAGAACTCTCCAACCAGTGGAATTGTAAAGCACTCAGTCCTTATCACTAATATGTGGTGTTTTTCTCTGAAGTCTTGAAGCTTCTACCCAGTAGTGTCCTGGAGCCTGCTCATATCAGCCTCCAGGAACCAGCTGCGAGCATCTTTTCCCAGCACCACATTTAGGAATATCACAATGGTGCCTTGAAATTGGCCATGGTAGGAATATTGATACCACAGAAATTGGAAAATCAGGGCCTTTTTTCTCCCAGAGAGCTGGTTGGTAACTGTGTACATGTCTCCATGCTCAATCCTTCACATACAATTGGCTTTTCCTTCATCTTCTTGCCCACCACATGGGCATGCCTGGATTCTTGAAGACTGGAGAGCTTCTCTGAGGAGAGACACTGTCTTATCCCTTTTTAAAATTCTTCCCTTGCCCGGCACATACTTATATGGCCTGTACTATTTGCCAGTCATCGTTCTAATTACTTACATGTATAAAGTCTCTAATCCCTGTGAGGAAGGCACTATTATTTTACAGATGAACAAATGGAGGCACAGAGAGGGTAGGTAACTTTCCCAGGTCACGCAACCAGGATTTGAACCCAGGTGGTCCAGCTCAAGCATCTGTACTTACAACAACCACACGCTACTGCCTCCCTCACAGAGCACATTATAGAAGAACAGGAAGATTTTGATTCATTAAAAAATGACATTAAACACCATTTTTCTGAATCTACAATACGAATTATGCCTGGCAAGGTAAAGTAGATTTTTTCATTTAATATTCATTCATTGGACACTGGCTGTCTGCTAGGCTCTGTGCTAAGCGATGACAAGAATACAAGGATGACAGTAATAGGAGGTACCATTTACTGCGCTCTTATGAAACAGGCCCTGTGGCAGGTGCTGAGGGCCTACAAAGATGATGATGATGACTGATAGGAGGACAGCACTAAAAGTTACATTACCTGAAGCCTTGATGTGTGCATCACACCGTGCTGCGTGTCATTACATTTCAATTTTGCCACACCTTGTGAGACAAATATTTTTCATTTTGTGCCCATTTTACAGGTGAGGGAACTGAGGCCCAGGGAGGTGTCAGAAGCCACACAGCACGTCAAAGAGCTCACAGTGCAGGCTGCTCCTCTATAGTCTGTCTATCAGGCAGTAGAGGTAGGGGTTTCCCTCCATCACCTTCACTCACACCACAGCCAGGGTGTTCCATCTGTCTTCCAACTCAATTCTGAAAGTTTCCTTTTTGACATTCAGGAGAGCTCTGATGTTGTCAGTCCAACATCTTGAATATATAGTGAGAGGAAGTCCAGTAAACCAAAGAAAAAAGATTTTTCCAAGCAGTTTGTAGGAAACATGAATCACTGGCATTCCGAAGAAGCCTATAACAAGCATAGATGAGCATGATATTCATCAAGTTCAACACATGGTGCCACTGAGACCAGAAACTCATTACGTGCTCAGTAGGGAGCTGAAAACCAAAGTATGGACCTCTTCTTCCCATATACACCCGACTTTGTAATTAGAACCTCCTATGGGAACATTTTCAGTATGAACACAACTTTGAACTTGGAATTATCAAAGTTAACTTTGAAATGAAATGCCCCTATCAAATAGTGGGATAAACGTTTAAACAAATATGCTAGAACTTGAACTATTTGAACGTTTTTATCTTTAAAAATGATACCATAGAAGGTTATTCTCTTGTTTAATAGTGTTATCACTTAAAAATATCGATAGTCTTATTTTTAGATTTGTTTTCTGGTTCAATCCAGGAAACACACAGAAAATGCAACGCATGTGCGCACGCGTGTGTGTGTTACGATGCAGTCCATATTTCTGGTTCTCTTTAATAGCTCACGTTACTGAGTATGTTTGGTTCCAAATGACTTTATGCTCTTTCTAAAAACAAACTTTACCTGCCATCAATATTGTAATCACTAAGGGAGAGCCAAAAGAATATGCCCTGGGCTCTGCAGGGCAATTTCAAAAGAACAGTCCCCCAAATGACCTGAGGGAGAACTTCATTAAATATTCAAGCTGAATACTTTGAGGATAAACATTCTCATTTGAGCTTAAATATACTCAGTAGTAGGATTTTTAAAAAGCGTTTTCAGTCTTACTACTTTCAAAAAGATTTAAGATTTAAAGCAGTCATTGACCACTTAAATCGTCACATCAGTTTATCCTAAGACTTCATATGACCAAGTTTCAGGGTAATACTTGTTTGAATGTGAAGGAAAAAATGAAGTTTTATGTTGAAGGATGTGAAAAGGAAATCTTGGGAGAAAAAGATCATAAAAATTCTTTATTGAAATATAGATTTAACATAATAAGATATGACAAACAACTGGGATAAGGCGAAATTATTTTCAATCCTTACCATATGTTATAGAGCAGAATAAAGAGAGACAAATGCAGTGTAAAAAGACTGCAGGGACAAGGACAAGTGCCAGCGAGGTTGTGGAGAAGCTGGAGCACTGCTGATGAGAATGTGAAATGGCACAGCCACTTTGGGAAATACTTGGCTGCTTCTTAAATAGGGGCGCCTGGGTGGCTCAGTCGTTAAGCGTCTGCCTTCGGCTCAGGTCATGATCCCGGGCGTCCTGGGATCGAGTCCCGCATTGGGCTCCCTGCTCTGTGGGGAGCCTGCTTCTCCCTCTCCCACTCCCCCGGCTTGTGTTCCCTCTCTCGCTGTGTCTCTCTCTGTCAAATAAATAAATAAAATCTTAAAAAAAAAAAGTTAAGCATAAATTTGGGGCACCTGGGTGGCTCAGTCGGTGAAGTGTCTTGATTTCGGCTCAGGTCATGATCTCAGGGTTGTGGGATCGAGCCCCGCATCTGGCTCTGAGCTCAGCGGGAAGCCTGCTTCAGATTCTCCCTCTCCCTCTGCCTCTCCCCCCACTCTCTCTCTCTCTCAAATAAATAAATATTTTTTTAAAAAGTTAAGCATAAATTTACTATATACCAGCCACTCCACTCCCAGGTATCTACTCAAGAGAAATAAAAATATATATCTACACAAAGACATGTATGTGAATGTTCATAGCAGCTTTATTTATAATAGTCAAAAGGTAGAACAACCCAAATGCCCATCAGTGGATGAATGGATAAGCAAAATGTGTTGTAGCCATCAATGGGCTACTATTCGGCCATGACAAGAAATGAAGTGCTGATATATGCTACAGCATGGCTAAACCTTGAAAACATTACACTAAGTAAAAAGAACCAGTCACAAAAAATTGTTTATTGTATGATTTCCTTTATATGAAACATCTGGAATGGGGATATTCATAGAGGCAGAAAGTAAATTCGTGTTTGCCCAGGACTAGGAGTAGGAATGAGGAATGACTGCAGGAAATGTCTTTTGTGGTGATGAAAATGTTCCAAATCTAGACTGGAGTGAGGTTTGCACCACTCTGTAAATTTACTAAAAAGCCACTGAATTGTGTACCACTTAAATGAATCAATGGGTTCTCAATCACACCTCAATAACGCTATTAAAAATAGGGGCACCTGGGTGGCTCAGTCGTTAAGCATCTGCCTTCGGCTCAGGTCATGATCCCAGGGTCCTGGGATCGAGCCCCGCATAGGGCTCCCTGCTCAGTGGGAAGCCTACTTCTCCCTCTCCCATTCCCCCTGCTTGTGTTCCCTCTCTCGCTGTGTCTCTCTCTGTCAAATAAATAAATAAAATCTTTTAAAAAAAGAAAATATTTTAATAAAAAAAAACACTGTTAAAAATAAACACTGGAATTAATGACTTTACCTTCTATCTATTTCTGGTTCCCAAACTTAAATTTAATGTAAAAATAACAGAGGGATGTTAGATATGATTACATAAAAACGTAGAGGTGTTACACATCAAAACACAAAATAGAAATAGAAGAATAAATTGACAATATTTACCATATATAAGACAAAAATGACACAATTAGTATATAAAGTTTGCATACAAATCTATGAGAACAAAGTAGTGAGATCCCAATTATAAGTGGGTAAAGGATACCAACAGACTACTTCACCCCTTCTTTGAAAAATGACTAAGAAACATTAGAAAAATATATCTGACCCTAAGAATAAGCAGAAGAATGTAAATTTAAAAAGCTATAATTTTCACCAATTAAAGTAGCAAATTGTTTTGGATAAAACATTCCATACTGGCCTAGGTACGGTGAGACAAACTCTTGTGTGCTCTCTTGCCATAAATATAAATAAAGACACCTTTTCAGCAAAACAATTTGGTTGTTTGTCTCAGAAGCCTGAAAAAAAATCTATAACTTTTGACTAAATAATTCTACTATAATTATAGGGTGCTAGCTTGAGAAACTAATTTAAGATGCAGAAAAAACTTCATGTACAAAGATGTCCAACTAAGTACTATTTATAATAATAATAAAAAACAACCTGAAATAGAATATGTAAGTAAACTATTCTACATTCATACAATGAAATACTATGTCACCATTAAAATTACTTTCGAAGACTTGAT
This sequence comes from Halichoerus grypus, assembly GCF_964656455.1. Classification (NCBI taxonomy): domain Eukaryota; kingdom Metazoa; phylum Chordata; class Mammalia; order Carnivora; family Phocidae; genus Halichoerus; species Halichoerus grypus. The sequence goes on from NC_135723.1 coordinate 54,706,058, forward strand.
AACATGGGGACATATTTGAGTCATCATGTTCCATGGGAAAAAAAAACCCATCAGTGTACAAATTGTTAATGGGGAAAAAACATCACATTAGGATATCATCTCAATTAGTAAAAAATGTATGGAAAAAAGACTGGAAGGAAATATACTAAAATACTAACTGTTACCACCTCTAAGTGGGATTTTCAAATATGTATCATAACAATACTTTCATAGTTTTTAGAAAACATAATTTCACGGTGTTTATTAAAAGGAAATCCTCAAAGCAAAAGACCAAAGGCAGGTATCCCAGAACAGTTCACTGCCTATGGTTTGAAGATCATCATAACCTTGTGTATCAAAAACTCGTACTGGATTAACCCCCAACGATTTAGTGTCATACGTTAAACTTTAATTCACCGGACAGATGCTGTATTGCCTATTATTCACATGTTCTTTAAACCCACTAACTGCTAGGTTGGCAGCATGAGCTGGTTTTGCAAGGAAAAAGTTAGCAAGCCATCTCCCAGCTGGGGCTGTCCACCAACACCCATGGCGTTATTTGTCGCATTTGATGATGGCCCAACAGAGCAATCACTGTCTATAGTACGTCAAAAGGAACCATGCAATTAAGTCAATCCAGGCCCAAAGTCAGTGAATTCAGTGAGACGAATAAGGTTAAAAAAAAAAAAAAAAAGTCAGTTGGTATCACATGAAGCAAAACTGATTGATTGACTGAACTTCTCACTTTCCAACTGATTTGCATAGTATTCTGAGCAGTCCAACCTGCAGCTGTTTCCAGCTACACTCTCTCACTAGAGCTAATAATAAATTTTTAAAAATCTGCGATACAATTCTTCAAGGTACCATGGTTTCCATTTTGACAGGCAACCTCCCGCAGCACAGCCTACATGAACTGCAGGAGCTGGGAGGCATCCAGCCTCATGCCAGAGCAGAAACTCGGAGGAAAGCAAGTCCTTCGTATCTGACTTCTAAAGAAAAAGCAAAAGGAGCCTCTTCTAACAAGAGCTACCCTGCTGAAATCAACCCTAATTCCCAGAGCTGCTTCCCATTTCATATTTACGAACGGCTTTTACAGCCTCAGTGGCTACAACAGGTTCCTTGGACTGTTGTGTTACTGTTGTCTTCCCTCTTGTTTGTCCTCTGTGTATGGATACTCATCAGGCTAGAAATATCTGTTCTATTAACCCCTGCAAAGGAAAGAAGGCACCCCACCAGCCCAGCGTGGAAGGAAAATACTACCTCGGAGGTAAGGAGCCCCAGGTCTGGTCTCAGGGATTTCACTGGCAGGGAAACCGTGGGTAAGCCTCTCTGCTGCACAGCTGTGCACTGCACCAAAAAGTGGAAAGTTTGAAAAGTGTCATATTCAAGAATCTGGTAAACCATGGGGCGCCTGGGTGGCTCAGTCCTTAAGCGTCTGCCTTCGGCTCAGATCATGATCCCAGAGTCCTGGGATCGAGCCCCGCATCAGGTTCCCTGCTCCGCGGGAAGCCTGCTTCTCCCTCTCCCCCTCCCTCTGCTTGTGTTCCCTCTCTCGCTATGTCTCTCTCTGTCAAAGAAATAAATAAAATCTTAAAAAAAAAAAAAAAGGAATCTGGTAAACCAGATCCTCTGAAATCCTTCCCTAAAATGCAAAATAAAATAAAGAAACATCATTTAGTTGAAATGCATAGCTAAGCTCACAAGAAAGTAAGGGGAATCCTCAGAAGACCAAAAAAAATGAAGTGAGAGCAAGAAATCAGAATTTTTTTTTGTCTTTTTTACTTTATTTCTTCTTTTTTTTTAAATTCTTACCAGTTTATAATCCTTTATTATTTCTTTTTTTTATTTAATTTTTTTATTGTTATGTTAATCCCCATACGTTACATCATTAGTTTTAGATATAGTGTTCCATGATTCATTGTTTGTGCATAACACCCAGTGCTCCATGCAGAACGTGCCCTCCTCAATACCCATCACCAGGCTAACCCATCCTCCCACCCCCCTCCCCTCTAGAACCCTCAGTTTGTTTTTCAGAGTCCATCGTCTCTCATGGTTCTTCTCCCCCTCCGATTTCCCCCCCTTCATTCTTCCCCTCCTGCTACATTCTTCTTCTTCTTTTTTTCTTTCTTAACATGTATTGCATTATTTGTTTCAGAGGTACAGATCTGAGATTCAACAGTCTTTCACAATTCACAGCGCTTACCAGAACACATACCCTCCCCAGTGTCCATCACCCAGTCACCCCATCCCTCCCACACCACCCCCCACTCCAGCAACCCTCAGTTTGTTTCCTGAGATTAAGAATTCCTCCTATCAGTGAGGTCATATGATACATGTCTTTCTCTGTTTGACTTATTTCGCTCAGCATAATACCCTCCAGTTCCATCCACGTCGTTGCAAATGGCAAGATCTCATTCCTTTTGATGGCTGCATAATATTCCATTGTATATATATACCACATCTTCTTTATCCATTCATCTGTTGATGGACATCTTGGCTCTTTCCACAGTTTGGCTATTGTGGACATTGCTGCTATAAACAAAGCCCTTCGGGTCCCTACTTTTGTATCTTTGGGGTAAATACCCAGTAGTGCAATTGCTGGATCATATGGTAGCTCTATTTTCAACTTTTTGAGGAACCTCCATACTGTTTTCCAGAGTGGCTGCACCAGCTTGCATTCCCACCAACAGTGTAGGAGGGTTCCCCTTTCTCCGCATCCCCGCCAACATCTGTCATTTCCTGACTTGTTAATTTTAGCCATTCTGACTGGTGTGAGGTGGTATCTCATTGAGGTTTTGATTTGGATTTCCCTGATGCCGAGCGATATTGAACACTTTTTCATGTGTCTGTTGGCCATTTGGATGTCTTCTTTGGAAAAATGTCTGTTCATGTCTTCTGCCCATTTCTTGATTGGATTCTTTGTTCTTTGGGTGTTGAGTTTGATGAGTTCTTTATAGATTTTGGATACTAGCCCTTTATCTGATATGTCATTTGCAAATATCTTCTCCCATTCTGTCAGTTGTCTTTTGGTTTTGTTGACTGTTTCCTTTGCTTTGCAAAAGCTTTTTATCTTGATGAAGTCCCAATAGTTCATTTTTGCCCTTGCTTCCCTTGCCTTTGGTGATGTTTCTAGGAAGAAGTTGCTGCGGCTGAGGTCGAAGAGGTTGCTGCCTGTGTTCTCCTTTAGGATTTTGATGGACTCCTGTCTCACATTGAGGTCTTTCAACCATTTGGAGTCTATTTTTGTGTGTGGTGTAAGGAAATGGTCCAGTTTCATTCTTCTGCATGTGGCTGTCCAATTTTCCCAACACCATTTGTTGAAGAGACTGTCTTTTTTCCATTGGACATTCTTTCCTGCTTTGTCAAAGATTAGTTGACCATAGAGTTGAGGGTCCATTTCTGGGCTCTCTATTCTGTTCCATTGATCTATGTGTCTGTTTTTGTGCCAGTACCATACTGTCTTGATGATGACAGCTTTGTAGTAGAGCTGGAAGTCTGGAATTGTGATGCCGCCAGCTTTGCTTTTCTTTTTCAACATTCCTCTGGCTATGCGGGGTCTTTTCTGGTTCCATACAAATTTTAGGATTATTTGTTCCATTTCTTTGAAGAAAGTGGATGGTATTTTGATGGGGATTGCATTGAATGTGTAGATTGCTCTAGGTAGGACTGACATCTTCACAATATTTGTTCTTCCAATCCATGAGCATGGAATGTTTTTCCATTTCTTTGTGTCTTCCTCAATTTCTTTCATGAGTATTTTATAGTTTTCTGAGTACAGATCCTTTGCCTCTTTGGTTAGATTTATTCCTAGGTATCTTATGGTTTTGGGTGCAATTGTAAATAGGATCGACTCCTTAATTTCTCTTTCTTCTGACTTGTTGTTGGTGTATAGGAATGCCACTGACTTCTGTGCATTGATTTTATATCCTGCCACTTGACTGAATTCCTGTATGAGTTCTAGCAGTTTTGGGGTGGAGTCTTTGGGATTTTCCACATAAAGTATCATATCATCTGCAAAGAGTGAGAGTTTGACTTCTTCTTTGCCAATTTGGATGCCTTTGAAGAAATCAGAATTTTTTAAAAGTAGTGAAGCCAAGGTTGCCAGAGGACATTTGCTGATAATCACTGCTCAGGAAGACAGAAACGAGGCCTTGGGCCTTTAAAAGGTATCAGGTCAAAAAGCAGACGCTCTCTTCTGCCATCCTAACTCCATGAATTAAGTTAAATCTCCAAAGGGCTACCTACACCTTCAGGAAAAGGGGGAGTGACAGCAAAAGCAAGAACAAAACTGTCGCATGAAGGCAGAGCTATGGTTCCAGGTGAAAGGGAAAGTAGTCTCCCCTGAGAATGTGTCACTTCAGGCCAACCTGCATGCATTTTGTCATCCATCACATATTTATTGAACACCTACTATGTGCCGGGCTGTGAGCTAGATGTTGAAAATATAGCAATGGACAAAACAGGTCAGCTCTGCCTTGAAGGAGATTATATTCTAACTGTGGAAGACAGACAGTAAAAAATATATATATATATATAAATCAGGTGATGATGAATGCTAAGAAGAAAAATAAATAAGGGTGAGGATGATAATAAGTGACTGGATAGGAGTAGAATTTTCTATAGTTTGGTGAAGGAAGGACTCTGGTGACATAACATCTAAGCAAGACTTGAAAGGAGTGAGGGAGTGATCGGGCAGTGGTTAAAGGGAAGTGCTTTCCAAGAAGAGGGGACCAAAAAGGTAAGAGCTCCTAAACCAGGGCTGTCTGAGCAAAAGAAGAGCACAGAAGATAGAGTCCTAGAGACAGTGGGGGGCCAGACCACAGGGCATCCTGTGGGCCATATGGTGACTTGGAATTGGTTCTAAAGAGCTAAGAAGATGATGAAGGTTGAGTTAACATTCAGAAGGCTTACTCGGAGTGTTGTTTGGGGAACAGACCATAGGGAGCAAGAGCAGAAGCCAGAGAGCCAGTTAATACAACAGGCCCAGCAAGAAGTGATGGTGGCCTAGACAACTTCGTGCTATGGTCTGAGTGTTTGTATCACCCCAAAATGCACATGTTGAAATCCTAACTCCCAAAGATGACGGTATTAGAAGGTGGAGCCTTTGGGAGAAACTTAGGTCATTAGGGCATAGCGCTCATGAATGGAATCAGTATTCCTATAAAAGAGACCCCACAGAGCTCCCTAAACCCCTTTTCCCATGTGAACGCACAGCCAGAAGATACGAGCCATGAACCAGGAGGAGGGCTGGTTCGCAGAAAGTAACCATGCTGGTGCCTTGGTTTGGGACTTCCAGGCTCCACAACTGTTGAGCAAGACATTTCCATTCTTTATAAGCCACCCGATCTATCGAAGTTTGCTGTAGTCACCCAAGCAGACTAAGACAATTGGCATAATGGAGATGGCAAAAATGGCCACCCGGATGTCCTGATGGACTGGAAGTGCCTTGCAAGAGAGAGAGGATCAAATGTGATTTTAAGACTTGTGGCCTGATTCACTGGAAGAAGAGGGTTGGCTTTCCTGAGATGGGCAAGGGTGGGGAGGGACAGGTGGAAGACTGGTGGAGATCGCCTGGCCAGGTGTGGGTGTACTCGGCTTGACATCCCATGGGACCTACGATTGCAGATATGGTTGTTACGCCAGGAATTTTTGACAAAATAGACACGTTTCCAAAAAAAGTCTAACCTTCCAACTCTGATTTAAGAAGAAACCTGGCTATTCTTATAAGCTTGAAATAAATTTAATCAGGGGTTGTGGGTTTTGTCTTCCCACAAAGAAAACTTCAGTAAATTCTAACCAACATTCAAAGATCACAACATTGCCATTCTTGTTATGTAAACTCTTAAGAGGAGAAAGGGAAAGAGAAGGACAGGAAGAGGGAGAAAGAGATGAGGGGGAGGAAGATGAGGGAGGAGGAAAGAAGGAACATCCCAATTAATGTCATAAAGCTAATGTATCAAATTGAGAATCATACAAGAAAAATTACACAACAATCATCTGTGAATATAAATGCAACAATTCTAAATCACATATTAGCAAACCAAATCTACCAGTGTATGAAATGTAAAATACAGGATGCCTGGGTGGCTCAGTCAGTTAAGTGTCTGCCTTTGGCTCAGGTCATGACCCCGGAGTCCCAGGATTGGGCCCTGCAACAGGCTCCCTGCATCAGGCTCCCCACTCAGCAGGGAGTCCGCTTCTCCCTCTGCCCCTCCTCCCTGCTCCTGCGCTCTCTCTCTCTCTCTAATAAATAAAATCTTAAAAAAAAGAAAAGTAAAATACATATGATCAAGATTAGTTTAATACTAGAAAACCTTTTACTTTAACTCACCTCAAATTAAAGGTTATGAGGAGGCCTTTCACCACCAAGGAATTACAAATGGTGAGTGGGATGGTGAATCCGTAAATATGTGGGAGATGTTCAAACTCATTAGCAAATTGAAGAGATATTATTTTAAACACACCAATCTGACAAAAAAATTTTTTAAGCCGACGATACCAAGGGTAAGCAATGACCAACCCAAGAACAATAAATTAACCATAAGCAAATAACAAGCCCTAGCACCTAGATTGTTGCTTCTAAAACTTTTTCCAGGATTCTGGAGAGATGGCTGATTCCAGGTCCATGACATAAAATGTATGCAACGAATCTGGCATTTCTTTTTTTTTTTTTATTTATTTATTTATTTATTTATTTGAGAGAGAGAATGAGATAGAGAGAGAGAGCATGAGAGGGGGGAGGGTCAGAGGGAGAAGCAGACTCCCCGCCGAGCAGGGAGCCCGATGTGGGACTCGATCCCGGGACTCCAGGATCATGACCTGAGCCGAAGGCAGTCGCCTAACCAACTGAGCCACCCAGGCGCCCCTGGCATTTCTTGTCATACCAGAAAATTAGGAAGCTGCTGAAGAGTGTTACAGATGAGTCAAAAAGACATATAGACCAACTTAAAGAGACGCTCCCACTGGCCAGAGATGGGACAGTTGAGCATCAATAAGTTTAATAACTGCAATGGACTGAAATATTAAACATATTTCAAATGCGGTAAATAATAATTTTAAAAACTCACTGGTTATATCTAGAAGATGTTGGAAATCAATTTATTATGAAAACTAGTAAATAAGGGGAAAGCATCAGGCCAACTGAATCTGTTTACAAACTATATCTTAGGATACCAAATGGTTGATGAGGAAAAGGATTTCTTTCTTTTTTAAGATTTTATTTATTTTGAGACAGAGAGAACATAAGTGGAAGCAGAGGCAGAGAGAGAGAGAATCTTAAGCAGACTCCACGCTGAGTGCAGAGCCCAACTTGGGGCTTAATCTCACCACCCTGAGATCACGACCTGAGCCAAAATCAAGAATCAGACTCTTAACAGACTGAGCCACCCAGGTGCCCGTCTTTCTTTCTTTCTTTCTTTTCTTTCTTTCTTTCTTTCTTTCTTTCTTTCTTTCTTTCTTTCTTTCTTTCTTTCTTTTTCTTTCTTTCCTTTTCTTTCTTTCTTTCTCTTTCTTTCTTTCTTTCTTTCTTTCTTTCTTTCTTTCTTTCTTTCTCTTTCTTTCTTTCTTTCTTTCTTTCTTTCTTTCTTTCTTTCTTTTTAAGATTTATTTATCTTTTAGAGCGAGGGAGAGAGGGAGTGGGGGGAGGGGCAGAGGGAGAGAATCTCAAACAGACTCCACTCTGAGCACAAGCCTGACTCAGGGCTCAATCCCATGACCCATGAGATCATGCATGACCTGAGCTAAAACCAATAGTTGGGCACTTAACCAACTGAGCCACCCAGGCGCTTCAAAAAGGATTTCTTTATAGAAGTATTCCAGCTAATAAATGAAGTGGGGGTGATAGAATTTTAATATTTTAATGCCAGAATTAAATAATGAATCTGGACAATAATCATTAATGGCTGTTGCTAACATCATAAAGAACAGTTAACCAGATATCATATGCTTCCTGATGGATGAAGTACACCACATTATCTGAAGTATTCTTGTCAGAAAATTGAAGCTAAATACGATCAGTTCTCTAGATCTTTCCACCAATTTACAGGAAACAGAGGGTTCAGTGGAACAAGCTGGTTGACATATTGGAACATAATTGCAAAATCTAGACTGTGGGAAGGTATATGGAATAAATGACCTGGTTTCTTCAACAAGGAAAACCGTGCAGAACATAATTAGAGGTGGATACCAAAGGTAAGCCAGACTGCGCAGTACACAAAACCCTCACACACTGCTTGTGGGAGTGTTAACTGACACAATCACTTTGGTCAATAACTAGTCAATATCAGGGCACTCAGTGCTGCATAGATCCTACCAAGTAGATGCTCGCCTTCTAGCTTCAGACCCTGGAGAAACTCTTGCCTGGGGGCACTACAAGACAGTATGGGAGTGTTCAGAATGACAACATTTGAATAGTAAGAACCCCCTACCCAAATGTCCAGCAATCACAATAACAAAAGTAAAATGTGGTGTATTCATAAAAAGGAATAACACATTTCGGTGAAAAATGAATAAACAGAGCTACCTGTGTCCACATGGATAACTCTCACATCATGTTGCATATTTTTGAAGAATACATACAGAATAATACAATTTCTACAAAGTTCAAAAACTCATAAACCTAAACAACATATTGTTCAGGATCATAAGTGGTCTGATGGGCTTCAAAGGCCTGACGTAGGTTGGGCAGATCTATAGGTAGTAAAACCATACAGAAAAACAAAGGAGTGCTAAAAACAAAATTCAGCCAAGGGTTTGCCTGAAGGACAGAGAATGTGTGGGGCTCGGTTACAGAACAGAAACACAGCGCCTTCAACAGCACGATGTCTTCAAGTGGTTGTGGACATATGGGGGTTACATTATTCTTTATAACATATACACATGTATATTTATGTTCTTCTATGTACATGCTCCATTTCTAAGTTTGTTAAAGAGAGTGAACCAAATGACTAGAACCTTTTCTATCACTTAAAATTCAACCCATGTGACTTCTTTCCCTCACAAGCCCATTGGGAAAAATAATAGTAATTTTCTCATAGAATGTGGTGAAGATGAAATTAATTAGTGCACATCAAGTGCTTGGCTTAGAGCCAGGCATATTATTAAGTGCTCAGTAAATGTAACTAGTACCATTACCATTATCTTCTCATTCACCACCAGCCCTGCCTGGAGAGCACATCTTTAAGTATGATCAAGGACAGGAATTATTAAAATCGCTAACCAAGGAAGAAGTTATCAAAGAATATTTGGTATTGTTGCTTACAGCAAAGCGAGTGCCAGGCAGGGGACAACTTGGTCCTCCTCCCTCTGCCCCATGGCTGGCTTGGTTTTGACTGAAACCACAGGCTGAGCCCAAAGGCTTACAAAGAGTCATGATGAAGAACACGGAGAACACAGCACCACAGTTTTCCTCAACAGCCAAGTATTCTCAAGGAGCTTCGAGAAAGCTGTGTCCTCCTGCTTAAAGAATGTGATGACTTCATTCAAAACTGTCTGTCCAACCTGCCCCAGGCCTTTCAAGCCTGTCAGACAGACACACTCACCACCATGACTCGGTCTTCCTCGTTTGCTCTTGACCTGCATTTTCCCCAATCTTGTCTATATTGGACATGGAACCCTTGACTCCATGATTCCTGCTTCTGCCTCTCCTGAGGCCTTTTGGACTTGGGCCTGTTCTTAGTCTCCCTATCACTTACAGTACGGTCCTCCCCATCAAACAAAGCTTGTCTTGCCCTCTGGGGCTCCATCTTCTGGGAGGCACTGAATAGGAAAGCGTTCTCTGGTTCCAGACACAATCCTGCCGGCTTTGGTAAGATGCTTTTGGTTGCAAGTAACAGAAACTCCAACCTAAAGACAGTATTGGTTCAATAACTAAAAACCACAGTAATAGGGTGAATGTCAGTGGCCCAATGGTGGTACCAAAGATATGGTTTCTTTTCATCTTCTCTTCTATGATAGCAGCTTCATCCTAAAGCTGACCCCCTACATGTTAGCAAAATGGCTGGAAGCAGCTTTAGAGGCTACGTGTTTCTTCATTCATGTCTAGCAAGAAGGGGGAAGAAATGTCTCTCCCAGTAGCTGAGAAATGAGATGTCTTCTTTTCCAAAAGTCTCTAAAAAAATCTTTCCTTTGGTTCATATGCCTGAATTGGGTTGTACGTCCTGAACAAAGCACTATGGCTAGGGGGATGGAATTTTCTGGTTGAGGATTAGCTAATGAGAGTCTAAGGCTATGTTTTTGGAATGGTCTCCTCTCCCAGAGCATGAGGGCTGGCAGAAGAGGTACAATTCCTCTGCTGTTCCACCCTCGCCCCCAGATCCATGCTCTGCTCTGTTCTACACCCTCAGGGGCAAACTTGTCAGAATGCATTACACCAGCTGTCTTGCTCTCTAGTTTCTAGTTGCATTTGATCCTGGGAACACCAATGGAAGATCAGAAGGTGGGAGGGAAACAGAGTGGGGGTAACTATTTTCCCAGCTGCTCCTTGCCTTGCTGCGTCTTGAGCAGAGGCTGTGTTCTTCTACAGGGACAACTCCTGTTGGGTGGCCCCCAACTTTTCCAGCGGCAGCTCTAGCCAGGTTCTGGTCCCCTGTTCCCTCCTTCATTCCATCAGCCACGGGGTGAAATGGCTCTCCAGCTCTCTGCTGTTGCCAGTCCCTTAGCCCTCCATCGTCCTTTGTTGGTCCCCCTCCCACTGATGTCTCTGTAACTAGCCCCTTCACTAAACCCTGTGGTTGTGTCTTCTCTTACTAGTACGATATCTGAGTGAAGATTGGGAAAACGTTACCAAGAGGAAGGGATAATGGATAACAGCAAATGCCCTCCGTTACCCACTGCTCCTGCCCTCCCCCCCCACCCCCTCTCACACACTGATGGGAAACTAGAAAAATGCCCTTCATTGGTCTCTAACAGACCGTTTAGTATTCTAGCTTGTTATTCTGCTATGGATTACATACAATATCAATAATATTTTAAAACAGATACACACACAATAGGAGTCCTGTCTCTTTCTAGAGAAATGCTCTCGTCATTCCCTGAGAGTGAAGGACTTCCAGTTGCTTCATGAGCCCCACCTCAGGCAGAACAATGCTAAGATCTTTAGACCTGGTCTTTCTGCCAAAAATGGTGCTTGATTGCTCATAGCACAGTTCGATAATCAACTGGAAAACAGAAGACAGGAAAACAGGAGAGAGAGAGTGGACTAGGATTCTCAGAATGGAACAGGGCCCAAATGAATGAGTTATCCCACAAGAAATGCACACTTCACAAGCCTCCTGGTTATTTGACCCAGACCTCAGTGACGGTGGTGAGCGTCCCCTCATTATTGCCAACCCTTCTGCCACCGCCACATGCAGGTTTGCTGTGACCCTGGGGAGGAGATCTTGTGCCCACAGCAGGACTGAGGAGGTCAGGCCAAACCACTTTTGGGGAGGGAGGCTTTGTATAGGAAAGGGGGTACAAGTTATGGGGTTGGGAGGCTGCTACACAGGAGAATTCCTACTGGGTAGAAAATATTGCAAGATGCCCACATACAATAGGGAAAAGTATGCTAAATGATGTGAAGAGATGGGCTCAGGACTGCAGAGAAATCCTATTCCAGAAAGTTACCCACCCTTACTCCTTCAGGAAAGAATGAGCCCTGGCAACTGGTCTAACTGGTTGTCAACTAAGATGAATTGAAGAGGAAAAATATTGGGCTTTGTCATGATGAATGTACATGTGTGTATGTGTAAGCAAGTGTGTGTGTGTGTGTGTGTGTGTGTGTGTGTGTGTGTAGATATGTGTGAGGTTCCCCACCACAGATAAGGTTCTCTTTTATCCTCTCACTCCTTTGTAATTTCATGCTTGTGCTTTACTGGGCGAGCCCCCCTACCTCCATTGGCCCCCATCTTGACAGCGGGGGAAGGACATGCACATCCACACAGGGGCGAGCACCTGGCACCCCGCCTCACCACAGCTGTTCCAACCACGTAAGAAGCACGGGGGTAACCGGCCATTCTCCATGAGAACAAAGGGCCAAGGATGCAGAGATAATTGTTATCAAAGGGATTCAACTTCCTGGATGACCTCATTCCGAAGATCTGCAGAGCCCAGATAAGCAACACAGGGCTCTGGCAGAGGGCCCCTCCAGGGAAAGACAAGGGACAGGAAGCTGACTTTCCATAGTGTGTACTGCCTTCCGTGACTGAGGGGCAGAGCACCTGTGGCCATCAAACGTCAGGACGCCTCATACCAGCTCCCGCCAGCTCCACAGGAAAGACAAGTGATGGTCCCCTCACCCCCAGTGTACGGACTCCACCGAACCCATGAGGATCCCTAGGGAGTTTTTCCTTCTGTGTCCCCAACCATATCCATCTCTCATAGTTTTATTCAAATGAATTTTATTCAAAAGAAGTTCATTCTTGAACTTCTTCTTTCATATTATCAGACTACACAGCATCAAAAATAGTAAGAATAGGTTACCAAACGGTACATTTCAGAATTTAATTTCTGAGCCAAATGGCTATAGTTAGCAATTGAGAAAAATAAATGATGTTTCTAAGCATGTATTGATTCATCATCTCATCACTTCTTGAGCCCTTTCTCTGCCAGGGAGACAGAAAGAAAAAACACATTCCCTCTTCTGAAAGAGCTCGCAGATTTGTTAGAAGTCACAGAGACTTCAACAAATGGTTATAGAAGTGCTGCAAAGTGATTTTATCCCTAGAAATCCTACTAACATTATATTAAATAATAAATAAGCCAGAAGACTCATCTGTCAAATCTTTGTTTTATATTGTTCAGTTTGACCACAGAATTTGTTAACATATTCAATACTCTCACCCCAAATCAACTGCCTTGTTCCAATAGAACTTTCTGCAGGGACGGAAAGGTTCTAAATCTGCACTGTCCGATGGCATAGCCATGAGCCGCGTGTGGCTACTGAGTACTTGAAATATGACTGAGGAACTGAATTTTGAAATTTAATTAATTTAAATTTAAATAGTCAGCTGTGACTAGTGGTTACAAGGTTACTAGCACAGGTCCACTAGATCTGGTCAGACGTACCAAAACCCGTGAAAGTTAATCCACTGAGATTAAAATCAAGTAACACACCAGTGAGAAGGGCCAATGAAGCACTAATGAGTCAACTGCCTGCCCACCTGGACTCACTCGGCCTTGAATGTCAGGAAGAAAATGAGCCTGTTACTCAGATGGGGCAGGAAAGGAGGTAGGAAGCGCAACCATAAGGTAATGCTAGGCGGCTAAAATGGAAGTAGCAGGCAGCAACAAACCAGAGCAAGTTTGGGGGGGTGAGCAAAAATCAAGAGTCAGATGCTTAACCCACTGAGCCACCCAGGTGCCCCCAGAGCTAATTTTTTTAACTGCTTTTCATACTTTACCTGGCCATCTCCAGTGTATCTTTTAAGGTTGATACTCCCTGTTCCAAGAAAGCTCCCCCGACCTCCCCTTGCTGTTGGGTGCCTTTCCCTGCTTACCTCACTCATAGCCAGCGTGATAATACATCCCACTGCCCCTGGAACCGTCCCAGTTTATGCTTGGCATCCCATGCAGTTTCTAGCATCTGTCCCACATGTTTATTTTTCTGTAAAATACTGTCCGTGATGACCGCATCAACATATGTTGGGGTGAGTTTGGTAGAGGTCCACTTTGTACTTCTAGCTTCTACCAAGCTCTCGTCTGCAGATATGTAAGATGCACGGGCAGGAAACAGCATCCTGACTTTAAAGGGTGCTTAAATCTGAAGACGACCAGCAACAACCTGTCTCCTTTCCTGAACTTTTCCAGATGCAAACCAGAACAGATGATAACGAACATCTCCCTTTCAGGGACAGTATGCAGTGTACTTGTTGCTGATACAATGAAGTATATTTCTGTAACTCCTGGTCTTGGGAGGTGGGGGAGATGTATTCAGCAGCACCGCTCCTGCCTGTTGTTTGGTGTGCCAGCCAGGTGTGGCTTGGCGGGTACAGGGGCCTGGCAGATACGCTAAGCCACCAGGCTCCAGTCAGCGTAGTCTGGGAAATAAGGGAAATTAGACACAAGGTGCCTGTGTAAAATATGCAGGAGTTAGAGACAATAAAGTATGTAATGAGTAATCTGAATGCTCTTGCTATAGAGGCTTTTCACTTATACTATGGCATAAAATTACATTTATTTTGGGGCGCCTGGGTGGCTCAGTCAGTTAAGCGGCTGCCATCAGCTCAGGTCATGATCCCAGGGTCTTGGGATCGAGCCCCACATCGGGCTCCCTACTCCGCGGGGAGCCTGCTTCTCCCTCTCCCTCTGCCTGCCCCCCCCAACTGCTTGTGCTCTCTTGCTCTCCCTATGTCAAATAAATAAAATCTTTTTTAAAAATTACATTTATTTTACTATTTTGTTAATACTTTTTTTTGTTTGGCAATAAATGTTTGCAGCAGCAACTGAACAAAGAATGTACATGTTAAATGAAAAACGACTGAATTTCCATGTATTAAGAAAGCTGATGGGTATGTACATGCATACCATCTTTGATAACACTTACCATCCACTCTTGGGTTCTGGTATCATCACTGACCGCATTAAAACCAGACACAAATCTACCGAAAGATTTCCAGCCTCTATTTCAGAAGTTAGAACTATTTTAAAAAGGCTGTGTCCCCGATGACAATTTCACATACGCAGCTGCCGGAGGGGTGTTGACATATCACTCTGGGAAGCATGACTTTTCACTCAGATCAAATGACTATTCTTCTCAATTAATTTTGCCCATGTTTATTCCAAGTCTGTACACTCACAAAGTGAGCGGAGAGCTGCACAGGTGTTGGTGATATTAGCAAAGAAGGGCTGCCAAACAGCTGCACGAAGTCTTTTTTATATTAAGGTCCTCAGATAACTTCGATAAGTCCTCAGATAATCAATTAACTCTAACGATGGTGTGATTTTCCTTCCCCATACAATTCATGAAATCAAAGTAAAGTGCTGGAAGTTTATTCTCAGGTAAAACATCTGACATCGTTGGGAATTCTGTTAAAAATTCAGCTCAAAAGTTCAATATCCGAAGATAAAACATGTTTCTTTTTTTTTTTTTAAAGATTTATTTGAGAGAGAGAGCGAGGGCAAGCACACAGAGGGAGAGGGAGAAGCAGACTTCCCACTGAGCAGGGAGCCCGATATGGGGCTCGATCCCAGGGCCCTGGGATCATGACCTGAGCTGAAGGCAGACGCTTAACTGACTGAGCCACCCAGGCGCCCCAAAACGTGTTTCTACAGTAATAGTAGGAATACAAATTTTGTTGAGAACATAGGCTCATGGAAAAATAATGTTCTTACCAAATTAAGAAAGCCACAGAGCAGGATGTACTTGGAAATTGCTGTGGAGCACATAATTCCTGATTGTATCCAAACAACTGTGATATTCCACCAAAGGAAACAGAAACCATCATTGTCAAAACTTACAAATGTTTCTATATATGAACAAAGTAACCAAAGTACAAAATTCTCGTGACAGAGCTTGTATTAAGTTTCTGATCGCCCCTCTCAAAAAACCTCATGCATCAACAATAACAACAAAAACTTTAGCTTAGCAGTACACGTTTTCTTCCTTTCTCTGTTGCCCATCAGCAATCTGGTTTTAGAAATGTTTGAGCCTTTGAATAATAACTATTTTGTAAATCACCCTACGTGTCCTGGAATACTATTGAATTCTTTTGAAATAATTCCTTAAATGTTGGTTGCATTGTGATGAAAATCAATTGGAATATTTTAATAAATTATTCAATAGATGGAGCACAAAAAAATTCAGGTTGTGAAACTTTTTATGCATCGTAATTATCTAAAACAAGCTTACACGGGGACAGATTGAAATTGTCCCTACCCAAGGAAGGGAGGAAATGAAAAATTAAATCTTAGGAGCTCAGAGGTATAAACTATCTTGATTTGTGAGAAAAATCTCTTGAGGAAGCTCCTATTTTTAATTAGGATCAATTTATATCTTGTACTAAAATGAAACTGCAAAGGCCTGCAATTTAACAACATCTAACTTTAGTGAAACATTCAAAAGAATCATAAATAGTGAGGAATTATTTGGCAATTGATGCCTTGTAAAAATACTTGTTGAATAAAGATGCTGTGAATGGCAGCAAAAGACATATATTGGGAAGTTATTTGGGCTGAAATATTAACACAATCTGATTTGAAACATTAGAATGAAGACTATCCTCTGTTAATCTGCACTTGCTCTGAGCTTTCTAAATAATTCAGCACCTGTTTAACTCAGTCAGTTAAGCATCTGTCTTTGGCTCGGGTCATGATCCTAGGGTCCTGGGACTGAGCCCAACATCGGGCTCCTGGCTCAGTGGGGAGTCTGCTTCTCCATCTTCCCCCTGCTCATGCTCTCTCTCGCTATCTCTCTCTCTTGCTGTCTCCCAAATAAATAAATACAATCTTAAAAAAAAAATAATTCAGCACCTCTAGAGAGTATCCTCTCAATTAAAAATATTTTGATCCGGGGTGCCTGGGTGGTTCAGTCCTTGAGCATCTGCCTTCGGTGCAGGTCGTGATCCTGGGGTCCTGGGATTGAAGCCCGCATCGGGCTCCCTGCTCCGCGGGAAGCCTGCTTCTCCCTCTCCCACCCCCCTGCTTGTGTTCCCTCTATCGCTCTGTCTCTCTCTGTCAAGTAAATAAATAAAATCTTTAAAAAAAATATTTTGGTCTACAGAGAAGGGTCAATTTCAAATTATTAATCATAAAATGCAACTGTAAATGATGTGGCAATTTTATTTTAAAAATTAAAATTAAAAAGACATTGGCATGAATACATTCTTCAAAAATGCCAGGGACTTACTGCAAGAGACAAATATGACTAAAAAACTGATTCAAGTATGTGAATTTATGTATGTACAATATTATTGCATTTTGCTTATATTTTCTTAATCAATATAGTTTATTAAAAATCTTGCTTTATATATATGAACAATTTTTTTTAAAAGAATTTCATTTTTATATTCTTTTTTTTTAAAAGATTTTTATTTATTTATTTATTCGAGAGAGAGAGAGAGAGCATGAGCAGCGGGGGAAGGGGTCAGAAAGGGAAGGGCAGAGGGAGAAGCAGACTCCCCACTGAACAGGGAGCCTGACATGGGGCTCGATCCCAGGACCCTGGGATCATGACCTGAGCTAAAGACAGATGCTTAACCGACTGAGCCACCCAGGCACCCCTATATTCATTTTTGAAGAAAATTATTTATAGTTCTATCACTAGGCTGAAACTAATTTGTTAGTCAATAAATAATTTAAACAGCTATGTAATTCCCATTATTCTAAGCACCCCCGTGGCCTAGGTGTGCCGGGCTGGCTGAGTCCTAAGCTCCCCGCAGCTGTAACTCACACCTGCCTTCTTCATGATGACATACCATTCCTTCCCATTCCACTGGGACCGCCTTGGTTTGATGTGAACAGCAAGGATTTGATGTCACTGACCTGGTATCCCTTCAGTTGCTCTACCAGGTGTCAGGCACAGTTTAACTAATTTAATCCTTGTTAGCCTCTGAGATGGGCATTCTAATGATCCCCACTTACAGATGAGAAAGCCGAGGTGGGGAGAGGTTAAGTAATTCTTCCGTGGCCCACTTCCTACACAGTGACTGAGCTGGGATCTGAGCCCAGGCAGTCTGTGCAGAGCCCACGTCACTAACAACAACCTCATGTGGCTTTCTCTCAGTAAATGTCTGTGGAATAAATAAAAACCAAATGAATGAATGAATGAACAAACGAACGAACAAACGATCGGGAACAAAGCAATGACAATCACTGTAACCATGCTGGGCAAAAACATCACCGTGAGAGGAAGCGTCTAACACACAATTCCATATTCACAACACAGATGAAATGTTTGGAGTTGTAACCTGCCATTTTCAAGGGAAAAGGAATTACTGTAAGTAAACAGGATTGTTTGCTCAGCACGCCAACTGCCAGGATGCAAGGAGTCAAGAAAACAAACATGCTTTCCCCCCTGCTGATAACAGAGACCTCTCGATTTTGGTTGTTTGCTCCGACTCTGACCACCAGACGCCCTCTCTGGCTCAAACCAGGACGTTGTGGGCCCCGGGTTTCGGATGCTGCCCCACCGGAGGCGGCCTGGCCCGTAGCTGGAGGCTGCGGGGCAGGAGGGAAGTCTTGAAGAGCTCTTTCTCAAGCGTCTGGGATTGGAAGTGGTAGAATGTCGGAGGCATCAGGAGAGGAAGTGAGGGTGAGGGCAAGAGAAGAAGGCTGGATCGATGGGCCTCTGCCAGAGTTAGAACCTCGGGAAAGAAAACTGGACGGAAAGGAACATGGTCCGGTGTGGTTTGGGCTTGGTGAGTTTGAGACATTTGGGAATTGGTTGGGGAGAGAGTGTGGAAGGCCGAGAGAGGACCAGGGTGCCCTGGGTCACCTCGCCTCTCAGAGGTGTTGTCGGAAAGAAAGAAGGTATAGAGGTGATGGAGACACAGCTGCCCTGGGATGGAAGAAACACGGGATGAGAAGACACGGCTTGGAGAAGGGAAAGCAGTAACCACGGGCACAGCCAGATAACCCGGACACTCCAAGCCCCCCTCAGCCGTGGATTGGCAGCACTCAGCTTCCGCTTGAAGAAAGAGCCTGCGGTTAGCTGACGGGCTGCCCACAACTCGGGCACTTCCCAGCGGAAGCCAGCGCGCTCTGAAATCCTGCTTATGCCCCCCATTCTTTTAGCAGCGGCACATCGGCAAAGGGGCCTTCCTCATCTGATCCTGCTTCTTCCATTTTCCCCAGCTGTTTCCCCAATACACCTGAACTCAGTTCTCTTCTGGTGTCTGCTTCTTGCAGGACCTGAACACACTCCCCAAATCTCTGCAAGTGACACTCCTTTTATAAGACCCAGAGAAAATCCTAGTGTCGGGTTCTCTGGTTATCTGTAGGAACCCAGTACCCAACATTAATGGTTCATGGATTCACTTGTTCCATTCCTTATTCATTGGATCAACTGCTCTGGTAGGCTTTGGTTAAGCACCCACTACGTGCCAGGAACTGTGCTGGATCCAGGGGATATCATGTGAATAAGGAAGACATAAGTGACAATCTTGTTTAGGCAAACTTAGAATATGGAAAGCCTTGAGGAGCCCATGGAGGAAAAGCGCTCTCTGGGTGTGGCTGGGACTTAAAGCAGTATCTTCCACCGGATGCCAAAGCATACTAAATGATCATCCCGACAGACTGAAGAGATCTTCAGTTCCATGCCCCGTAACTTCTCCTGCGCCCCACACGGTACACACCCCCCTACCCACAGCCACCGGAGGGCAACAGCTCATCCGTGGCAACACAACGACACAGCATTGCCAACTCCCGGCGTGGTCTAGCGGTTGGCATTGCCAGCCGCCTTGTCTGCTTTCGGCTCCGTCTCCCTCACCCATCCCATCCCCCAACCAAGAGTCAGGCAAAACACTCCCATCTGAGTGGAGCCACTGTGAATTTGGTTTCTAGAAAGTGCCCCCAAATGCACCCCAGTGGCCAGAGAAGCTGCTGACCAGGAGCTGGTATCAGGTGGAAGGTGGAAGGTCATGGGGAAGCCTGCAGGAATGGGGCAAAGGAGGCTTCCTGGGCCAGCGCACAAGGCTATCTCTGTAAACTGGCTCTCAGAGGGATGCAGGCTGAGTCCCACTTCCCCAGGCCCCCCTTCCAGGGGGAAGCCCGAGGGCCCTGCTGCCTGAGGAGCTCTTGGGGAAGAACAGCCACAGGGCCAGTGGGTTCTGCCTGATGACGCAGAACTGCTCTTAGGACCAGGGTGTAGGGCAGGGGCTCTGCGGGACGTAGGAGTTTGAATCCCAACTCTGCCATCCTTGGCCTATGACAAGGATCAAGTCCTTTTGTTTCTCCAGGACTCAGTTTCCTCTGCTACAAAGGAGAAAGAGTAGCTGCATCTACCTCACTGGGTTACTATGAGGATTACATGAGATAACGTTTAGAAAGCCCTTAGCACTCTGCAAGGCAACTTGAAAGTGCATGCCCACCCCTAGGTATTAGTATTCTTGTATGCCTGGCTCCAGCCTCCGCACTGACTTCAGTGGCCTCTGACTATGTGTCATTCCGCTCTCATCAACTTCCTCATAAAGAGAAAAACTAAAACATAAATTCCCTTCCACTTTCAGGAAGGGTTGTCTGAAATTAACATCCATCAAGAAGATCACGGGGACCACTCACATTGTAGACACGCTGGTCAAGCTCATGGGGGAAATGGCCCCTAAGCTCCAGAGTCTGCCACTAAGGGGTCTCCGCTTTGGCCCCTCACGGCAGCCCCGGGAGAAGCAAGGGTCTCCGCCAGAACAGCAGAATGGACTGTGCCTCTGACAGGGATTCCACCTGGGGCTCTGAGTAACAGGTTTTGATCTCAGGCTCGCTGCCAGTTAGGAAGTGAAACCCTTTCCGAACAGTTGCTGTTTTGTTGGTTTTCCCCCGGAGATCTAACTGATTTCACCTAGAAACTTCACTGACCGGCTGTGTGCTGTACAGTGTCCCCCTGTAAGACCTGATCTTTCATGGGCTCCCTAATACTCTTCAGCATGAGTGGGGACCCCATGGTCCTTCCCCCTAAACTGACAACTGGACACCCCCCGAAAGTGTGCACTTTCTGTCACCCGAGTCAACTCTGGGCTATCCACTCAGGGTGAGGCGGCGACCCTGAGACCTGTGTTTGTCAGTCTCTTGAAACCCAAAGCCTGAGAAAAAAAAGGGCCACTGTTTCTGCTGACAGGTTTGCCTTAAGAATCTGGAAAGTAAAGCTGGCCTCTCGGTTCGAGGGCCTCTGAGCAGGGCTGGGCATTGGCAGCAGGGGCTGAGGGGGCTTCCTGGACCCTCGTGTGTCTGTGACAAGCAAGAGCGATTACACGCCCGTGCTGCAGATGGCCTCACAGACCTCCCCGCGGTGCGGGTCTCTTGGGGGCACAGCTTATTTTGGAGCTGTGGAAGAACAATGGGAAATCTTTTCCCATGACCTTCATTTCGCCCTCATTTTAAATTCCATTGTATTTGTAACTTCAGATAAGGGGGACTAATTTCTGCAACCCTTCAGGGAGGACAGCTGGGCCATCCCCACCTCAGCCTTCCAGTCCTTCCCTGGTCTGGTCAGCCGGTGGCGCTGGGATCCTCAGGTGGTCGGGCGAGAGCCAGGCAGGAACCAGCCGGCAAAGGTGGCTATAAATACTCTCCTTGGCGGCTGGCTTCCCTTGGGAGCCTGCAGCTGAGGGGCAGGGCCCGGGGAAGCACCTGCATCTCCTCAGGGCACGTCTGCCCCCGGGCCAGGCTTCCTCGCTGCCCTCAGCCTCCGAGTGGCACTTTCCGTGTACATTTTTCAGCTCTGAGGAAGCCGGGTGGTAACCCAGCTTCCCGGCTCATCGCCGGGCTCCACGCAGCCAACCCCCTTTAAACTCAAGAGTCTGAGCTTCATTTCCACCGGGGTTGATGGAACTGAATAGCCGAGGGTAAAATGAGGAGGGAGGGGGCGGGAAGAAAGGAAAGGAGCCTCTTCACAGAATGCTTTTCTTCTCCTGATTTCACTTGTGTGAGGAAGCGCAAAACAACCGCGAATCAGTCAGGCCTCTTTCCCCCCATGAAGTAGAAACTGAACAACTTTAAAAATCAGTGAATATTTCCATTTTTTGGTTTTACTTATGGGCATTTTAAATAACCAGAAGTGGGGTGCCTAGGTGGCTCAGTCGGTTGAGCATCTCTTGATTTCGGCTCAGGTCATGATCTCAGGGTCGTGAGATCAAGCCCCACGTTGGGCTCCATGCTCACCAGGGAGTCTGCTTGAGATTCTCTCTCGCTCGCTCTCCCTCTGCCCCTCCCCCCACTCGCAACACATTCTCTAATAAATCTTAAAAAAAAAAAAAATAACCAGAAGCAAGTCACAACAGCAGCTAATAGTCACTTGTAAATGGAATTCTGTGCAATTGTCATTCAAAATGGGACAGAGTTTAAGAGACAGACCCTGGTGCCCACTGCCTGAGACTAAGTCCTCTGTATCTGGGTCTGGGCCCAAAAATCTGCATTTGAGTCTATATGTAATCCTGACTTGGAGAAACAACGTCCACGGACAGTAGTTTACAGAGTGAGGGCCCCAACCAGAGGCAACAGTGGCGCCAGGGTATTTGCTAGAAATGCACATTCTCAGGCCAACTCCAGACTTAAGGAATCGGAAACGCTGGGGGCAGGGCCCAGTCATGGGTTTCAACAGATCCCCAGGTGATGTGAAGGTGGAGAAACCCTCATGCTAACAGATTTTTTTAAAGATTTTATTTGTCAGAGAGAAAGAGCTCACAAGCAGGGGGAGAAGCAGGTTCCCGGCCGAGCAGGGAGCCCGCTGTGGGACTCGATCCCAGGACCCTGGGATCATGACCCGAGCTGAAGGCAGATGCTTAACCGACTGAGCCACCCAGGCATCGCTAACAGATTTCTTAGAAGGCAGGAGCGTGGACCCTGGCGCAGGGGCGATTCCAACGTGCAGCCCAGACTGAGCACCACGGCTCTGGGTGTGTGGGCTAGAAATGTTTCTCTCACCTTCACAGCCCTCATTTTCTGCGCATCTACTTTTTTGAGCCAGGGTTAGAGTCAATGATGTGAAGGCGGACGAATGTGGACCTTGTTCCAGAGAGACAAGGACTCAAGTCCTGGTCCCAAATTTAACCTCCCTGTTGGTGTTCTCACCTGGGACGCGGAAGGGACGCCGCCTTCCCCACACTGGCAGCGCGAAGAGGGAGGAGACATCAGCTGGGAACGCACTTAGCCAGCATCGAGCACACTGGAGCACTTGATTTTCCTCTGTGCCTCTCTGCAATCGTTACTTCCCTTTGTTTAATTGGGGTCTGGAATGAGATTCTTAATCTTTATAGAAATATGGCTTGAGGGTGTATGCTCCAGAGAGCATCAAAAACCTCATTTTAAAATCCTCCCTCTTATTAGCGTAAATGCATGGAGAGTTCCGTGGGCAACCCTGATTTTAAAGGCTGGCGGTGTGAGCGTGGAGGCAGCTCTAACGTTGCCTAACCCGATTCAACAGCAACCAGTCACTGTCCTTCATTCAGAGATGGACCGGTGATGGGCAGAAACTTCCAATTTTATGATCATGTTCTTTGCACAAGCACTTCACTTTGTCAGCTGATCTCCATCGCTTATAAGGTGCCACATAAACTACCACGAGTTTAGCGACAGAGATCTGCCAACGACTGGTGTAAAGAAACCACTCTGTGTGTGTGTGTGTGTTGTGTTGTGTGTGTGTGTGTGTGCATGCGCTCTGGTGTGAACATCAGCTAGTACCGAACACTCACAAGAGAGCGGATTCAGTAACCACTCTGGCCAGAAGCGCCGCCGCCTGTGTATTTTCTGTAATACGTAATGGTTTTACGGACCCTAAATAAACCCTTGACAATGACTTCTTCAGTCGATTCTTCTGGAGTTGAAGGGGCTGCAAGCATTTCTTCCAAGGCAATGACAGAAGCGTGTGCTGTTTGGAGCCTGAAGCTTACACTGACCACATTTGTGGGAGTGAAGGAGGAGCCGTCCACATGCGACAATCAAATGTTCCGCGTACTTGCATTAGGCTGGAAGGTCCCGTATGTGACCAAGACCTGGGGCTGTGTGGAGCCCTTGACGGCCAACTAGCTTAGTTTATGGGAGGGTAACTGGAGGCCCTTAGGGCAGGGAAAGGTGGATGTAGCCAAAGTTCATTGCCATCTACTGCTTCAGTTCTAGCTTCAACAAACATTTACCGAGAGGCTGCCGTGTACAAAGCACATTTACATGATCTCAGCTAAGGCTCAGTTATCACCACCTGCTTTTTACAGACCAGGAAATGGAGGTGCAGAGATACAAACCAGTTACTAGCAAAACGAATACATCAACCCGGGTCTTCTATCTCCAGGGTAGTGTTGTCCTACTATTCCATGGTTGTTCCCCCCCAAAGGGTAAAATGAATATTCCAGCAGCCACTGACTTGGAATTTCTAAATCCATTTTACAGATGACAAAATAAAGACAAGACACAAGGCTTAAGAAAATGCATTATTATAAGCCATTCATTCAGCCATAGATTATTCTCAAAGACCGAGGGAAGACTTGGACTGACTCGGCCCTAATCGGGGCCCCAGGATCAAGAGCGTGATGTGTTGTTGTCATTTTCCATACGCACATTTCCCCAAGAGGAGAAGCTAAGAAACTGAACCTGAGCAGGGAAACATTTGTTCTGGAAAGAGGATTTCTGGTTTTTGTTGCTGATTCTCTTATTCATTCACTTATTCAGCCATTCATCCAATCAGTCTGCATTCATTCATGTTTTACTACAAGTGAGGCAACTTCATTTATTCACATATCTCCTAAAACAATTGAGAAAATTACATATCCTCCTGAACTTTTTTTTTCCCCAAGTAGGCTACACACCCAGTGTGGAGCCCAATGCAGGGCTTTAACTCACAACCCTGAGATCAAGACCTGAGCCGAGATCAAGAGTCAGATGCTTAACATATCGAGCCATCCAGGAGCCCTTATCCTCTTTAACTTCTTAAAGATGAAATCTAATGTAGCTCTCCCTCTATTTAAATAGTTGTAAAAGTAATTCTGGCATGCCGTCAATATTGACAACTTAAAACAAGTGCTTTTGCATATTTTATGTATCCAAAGGACTACAGATACCTTAGCAATTTTATATTTATCATCATCCAAATTTTAAAATATTTGATCTTTTAACAGTAAGAACATTTAGTGTTCTGAGGAACCTGGGTGGCTCAGTCGGTTAAGCGTCTGCCTTTGGCTCAGGTCATGATCCCGGGGTCCTGGGATCGAGTCCTACATTGGGCTCCCTGCTCAACAGAGAGCCTGCTTCTCCTTCTCCCTCTGCTGCTCCCCCTGCTTGTGTTCTCTGTCAAATAAAAATAAATAAAAAATAAAAAAAGAACATTTAGTGTTCCTTTTCTTCTTTAAATTCATAGTCCATTCCATTTCCCCAATTTTACCTGATTATAATGTATTTCATGCTTGAAAATCTTTTATTAATCACCCTAACATGTCCTATGTAACAATAATATACATCGACATGATCTTTTAATTTCCTGTAATCTTAAGCCCTTAAAAGGTTAAAATTTTCTTTTGGATTGAGTTATTGTTAAAATCATGAGAACAGGGGTGCCTGGGTGGCTCAGTCATTAAGCGTCTGCCTTCGGCTCAGGTCATGATCCCAGGGCCCTGGGATCGAGCCCCGCGTCGGGCTCCCTGCTTGGCGGGAAGCCTGCTTCTCCCTCTCCCCCTGCTTGTGCTCCTGCTCTCGCTATCTCTCTGTCAAATAAATAAAATCTTTAAAAAAAAAAATCATGAGAACAAAATTAATCAAAACCACAAATATATTACAGCTTTAAACAATGCACTATAAAATCAGGAGAAATGAGAGGTATAGTTTTCTTTTTGAACATGGGTGGTGAGCTGGGAAAGAACCTTTCCCATGGGCTCTCCCCTGCAGGCAGGTTCTCAGGCCAATCTTATTAGGAAAGAGTACACATGTAAGTCTAGGATCTGGAAATTAATCCCTGCTATATATCCAATCTAACATACCTGAGCTAGAAGGCTGCTTCCCAGGAGCCCAAGGCATAGAGGCCCCACAGGGGACCCTGGGACACATACACAGACAACCACTGCACAAGTCAGATGGGTCAAGGATTGGATCCATCAGGGACAGTCGAGAGACAAACCTCATGAGTCATCTGAACAGGGGACATCTAGTGTAAAGAACTGTGAACTAGGCAAAAGATGATTCACTACTAAAAGGGATAAAAAGAGAACTGGAAGGTGTAACAGATGTAGAAACTTAGAAGGCAGCTAACTACCATCCCTCAGGCTGAGGGAAAAGTAAAAGGGAGAGAACTTAGAAATTCAGAGGAGGATCCCGCAAGGTGGAGATGCAGACCCTTGAGAAGGGGGCGTGGTTGATGCAGCAGCAAAGAAACGGGGTGTTGGAGGTGCTCCACCCAGGACCTTGAGAGCTGCCACCACCACAGTGAAAACTGCTGGGACCCTCTGCACCCTGATTTGCTAGCAATTCCTCCCAAAACAGAATAGGGATCAAGCGTCCTCAGCTCCCGCTTCACAGCGCCCTCTATTTGTAGAGTGTACTAGGGAGCCGCCCATTCAAAGGAGAAATGCAAGGCGCAGAGTCCAGCTCCAGGAGGACAAAGCAGGACAAAAAAAGGGGGGGGAGAGCTGAAAAGCAAGGCATCAACTGGAACAAGCATGGAGAGAAAACTACAGTTAAAGTATTGCATGAATCCAGAGAGAAGAGAAATTACTTTGAATCTCCCCTCTCCCCAAATCAGAAGATGGATAGACTCAACATTGTATCCTGAGCTAAGTCCTTTGGTCTCAGTCATTTCTACAGTTTTTAATGGAGAGTAACTGCACCCACACTAACTCCCTAGCAATGATGTCCAGGGCTGAGAATCTCACCCCATGCTCCCATTTTCTTGGCTTTGCTTCTGTGTGCATGCAAAGCGAGCCGGTTTTCTCACATGTTCACGAAGCACAGCCAGGATTCTTGAGGGGCGAATTACGTATCTGTCTCTGTGGCAGTTGCTCATCCCAACACCAGTCCTTGGAGACGCCGTGTACCACTAAGCTTTTTCTCCTGTGATTCTTGCCCAAGCAGAGTGGGAAGGCGGGGAGGTGAGGATCATCTATTTTGATTTCTCCTATTTCTGCTCTGTGTTTTGAAGTGAAATGATTTCTTACAGCCACCAAATCGGCACCAAGTTCTCCCTTTCACCAACTCCCCTACAGTCTTTATCACTGCGGTCACGGAGACGTTACAGAAAAAAAAAATGTGTGTCCATGCCAACCAACTGTGACAGAATTTTATTTCAAAATTAATCTGTTGGCTTTACTTGTATGAAACTCTCTGCCATATTCTGTAAGGCACATTACTCATCTCAAACATCTTTAGAAAGAAACCCCCTGAAAGGCCACGTGATGGGCAGAGGGTGCTCTGGTTGGGAACAGAAGGCTTGGGTGTTCCCATTTTCACCTCTAACTGGCCACGTACATGACAGAATCACTTGGTTCTCATCTCCTCCCTCAGCCTCACCCCCTGAACATTGCAGAGTTCGGGACAATAGTTATAGTCATCAACCATCAATATTTATAGGGGATGATTGGAAAATACCACCCTCATGTTTGAGTGATGTTGAGATGGATGGGGCCAAGGGAATTAGCTGGGGGAGATCTTGTCTCCATAGCTCTCCTGTGCTACCCACAGCCCTTCTTTATGACCTTATATTTACATTTCCTTTTTAGTTTTAATGGCTTTTAAAAATTAAGGTATAATAGACCTACAGCATAGTGCACAAATTGAGACCTTCTAACATAAACACACAGCTATGTAACTACCTTTTGATCAAAACATGGGTATTTCAAATATCCCCCCAAATCCCTGTGCCCTTTCTTAGTCAATACTCACCTCTGCCCTAAGAAGTAACTACTATTCTGACTTCTGTTGCCATTGATTGGCTTTGTCTCCTCTCGAACTTGGTATTTATGAGATCTTTTTTTTTGTTTGTTTGTTTTTATTTTGGCTATTTATTTTCTTTCTCCTGTTTTGTTGACCTATAACTAGCTTATAACACTGTATTAGTTTAAGGTGTGCGTCTCTTTTTTTTTTTTAATTTTTTTATTGTTATGTTAATCCCCATACATTACATGGTATTTATGAGATCTTATACTTGCGCTCTTTTGCATCTGGCCTCCCCCATCAAAACTGTGTCTGTGAGCTCCATCCCCAGCTCCCTCCTCTTTCTTGCAGAGTAGTACTCCATTGTGTGAATACACCACCACTTATCCATTCTGCTGTTGATGGGAGTTTGAGTGGTTTCCAGTCTTGGGCAATTATGAATAAAACTTCTGTGAACATTCTTGTACATGTCTTTTGGTGGATATTTTTTTCCCTTGGGTGCTTTATCAGTCTGATCAGAAGAGCAAAACCACAGGGTGCCTGGGTGGCTCAGTTGGTTAAGCAGCCGATTCCTGATTCTGGTTCAGGTCATGGTCTTAGGGTGGCGAGATCCAGCCCTGCATGCATCGGCTCTGGGCTTAGCGGGGAGTCTGCTTGAGATTCTCTCCCTCTGTCCCTCCCCCTGCTCATGTGCACTCTCTCTCTCTCTCTCATAAATAAATAAATCTTAAAAAAAAAAAAAAAACAGGAAAAGCAAAACCACATGATCATTTAAAAAAAAAGGTTTAATATGAAGAATATCTTAACTTTAACAGGAATAACAAGAGGTTGGCTACTAAGAAGTAAAGATGAATATAGGGAGAGGTTACCAACCTCAGAGCTGAGATAAAGTACTCAAGGAAGAACCACTCCCCCACCCCTGCCCTCAGGACATGGTCTGAGATACTGACCTTACTTGAAGGCTTGGCCGTGGCTCATTGAATAGCAGAGAAGTCACTGTATTCTTGCACTGGTAGAATCTTCCAGAAATCTGCCCTCAGAAGTTGCTGGAAATCCATATTCTGGGACACCAAGGAAAGCCATTCACTGGGCAGTGTTACACCTGAGGCGCTCTACTACAAAGCTGACTGAAGTGGTTGCCCACGGAAGCTGCCGGCCACTAGGTGCGGCTGGCCGCCCCGCACGGCAGGGGCTCAGAAGTGGGGAGCCACCCATGCTGCAGGCGCTGGACTCTGGGGCAGGGTGCGTGCACCGCAAGGAAGTCACTGGTGGTGCGGGAGCTGGCTGCTGGAGGAGGACGTTGCGGGAGACTGAGGAGCAGCCCGCTGCGGCCAGGAAGCTAAACTGTCATCTTTCTTTTTTTTTTGAAGATTTTATTTATTTATTTGTCAGAGAGAGAGAGCACAAGCAGGGGGAGCTGCAGAGGGAGAGGGAGAAGCAGGCTTCCCGCCGAGCAGGGAGCCCGATGTGGGGCTCGATCCCAGGACCCCGGGATCATGACCTGAGCTGAAGGCAGACGCTTAACCCACTGAGCCACCCAGGCGTCCCATAAACTGTCATTTCTCACCCACAGCCTTTACTAACCAAGCTTCAGTACCGGCTGGCAAAGGGAAAAATATGCGAAGGGCCCAAGCCCATTTTCGCAGAGCAGTTACAAAGGATCAACATGTTGCTGAGACAGAACGAATCACTAACAGGCACAAGTTCTCCACGTCGCAGGCGAAGCGCTGGGGTCATGGGACAGTTGCAGACTTAGCTGACATGGATTTTGCTCCAGAGTCTTCCAAAGGGCTGCAGCAGCTGATGGTCTGACCGGCGGGGTACAAGAATGCCCGTCGCTTCACGTACTTAGCAGCACTCTCTGGCATTACGGTGACTACGAAGCAGTCTCTTGTTGTGATTGTACTGGCCATATCCTTGATGAGTGAAGACGGTGAACATGTTTCATAGGCTTATTGAACATTTAGAAATCCCCCTTTTGAAAAGCCCATTCACGTCAGTGGCTCATTTTTTATTGTTTTTTTCCTATTGAATTGTAGGAGTGTTTTTTATATGCTATATGAGTCCTTTCTCAAATATGTATACTGTAAATACCTTCTCCCAGTCTGTAGGCTGCTTACATTACTTTTTAAAAAACATCCATAGAGAGAAATAATCAGAATACTGTCTCTTCCTATATGCTGTCTCTTTTAGGGTAAATATCAATGGCTATAGAGTCATGGTCACATGCTTATATAATTGAAATAAAGTAAATTAATCTTCTGGAGTTGGTCTTTGCACTTGCCTAAGAAGAAAAACATTTATTTTTTAAAAGATTTTATTTATTCATTTGTCAGAGAGAGAGAGAGACAGAGCACAAGCAGGGGGAGTGGGAGAGGGAGAAGCAGGCTCCCCGCTAAGCAAGGAGCCCGATGCAGGGATCAATCCCAGGACCCTGGGATCATGACCTGAGCTGAAGGCAGATACTTAACCGACTGAGCCACTCAGGCATCCCAAAAAACATTTATTTTAAAATTATCCTAGTCCATTTACAATAATTGTTCTCCTTGCCCTCTGCCAGTTCAATTGAAGTCAGAGATTTCTGAAGCTGAGGTAAAGGTCCACAGTTCGAATTTATTATGGAAAGCTTCTATGAGATCGAATCAGATTATCTTTCTCAATTTACAACAATACCACTTCTAAGCACTCCGGTGGCACCCACCCTTCCCTGCCACACTACCTTACAATTATGTGCCTGGCTCTCTGTTTTCCTTCTCAATGTTAAGCTCCTTGAAAACAGGAACCAAACATTCATCTGTATAAGTTGAGGGCTAGCCCAGGACCTGGCATGCCCTAGACACTCAAGGAATGTTCCTTACACCTCAATAACACTATTTAAAATAGGGGCCGCCTGGGTGGCTCAGTCGTTAAGCGTCTGCCTTCGGCTCAGGTCATGATCCCAGGGTCCTGGGATAGAGACCCTCATCAGGATCCTTGCTCAACTGGGAGCCTGCTTCTCCCTCTCCCACTCCCCCTGCCTGTGTTCCCTCTCCCGCTGTCTGTCTCTTTGTCAAATAAAAAAATAAAATCTTAAAAAAAAAAAGGAACGTTCCTTGAGGGTTTTGACTGAATCACAGCAATAACCTATTCCAGATGTGGGATGAAACACAAACTGAGCTTTTATTTGTACCCATTTTTAACTGATGTTGAGGCTGATGGTAGCTAATAAGAGGAAAGACAGGAACCTGGAAGAAAGGTCTGACTTCCTGAGGCATGAAAAATGGGAATTTGGAAGCTGCAGAACAGTCCTCTGGAGATGAGGACTGATAAGAGAGGGGACAACAGTCTACTTTAGACCAAGAAGGGACCAGAAGTCATGTTGATGATGTAGCGTCAGAAGGAGGCTTGGCTGGAAGGGGCTAATCAGGGGCCCCTTGACGCCCACTGCCCAGGAGACCTAAGCAGCACCAGCGCAGGGCCTCAGTATCACCTGGGATGCTTTAAAAAAAAAAATACAGTTGACTGCCTCCCCCCGCTCCGATTCGGAGTCCCCTGGCCAGGTGATAACTGATGCTTGGTGAAGGTTACGCTGGAGGGCTTTTCTGCAGCTTTCCTGGGTTCTGTGTTAAGAAAAGGCTGATTCGGGGCGCCTGGGTGGCTCAGTTGTTAAGCGTCTGCCTTCGGCTCAGGTCGTGATCCCAGGGTCCTGGGGATCGAGCCCTGGGGTCGTGCTCCCTGCTCGGCGGGGAGCCTGCTTCTCCCTCTCCCCCTGCCCCTCCCCCTGCTTGGGTTCTCTCTCTCTCTGTGTCAAATAAATAAATAAGTCTTTAAAAAAAAGAAAGAAAGAAAAGGCTGATTCATATCCACTCCCTTAAAAGATCCAGAGGATTCAGCAATTAGAGATCTGGGTGCTGCCAGGTAAGCAGCTTTACCCTTGATCTGAGGGGTAGATTTTGGCCTTCGGTAATGAGGACTTCACTTTCTTTCACTGCCGAGAGAAAAGCAATAAAACGAAGTTCTGACTTTGAACTTGGGGTAGAAAACAGAAGGTGAATTACACTGCAGAAAAGGTGACCACCGGGAGTGAAAAGCCAATGAGTCAATTGTATCCCATTTTGCTGTAATTGCTACAATGAGCCGATTGTATTCTTTTCGTACCCTGACGGTGCCCACACTGTGGTAAAGTTATTTTAGTGATTAAAGGTTGAGACCAGAGCATGGAGAGCCTTGGATGCCAAGGTAAGGAGAGTGGATGGCTCCCAGCGGGCATAATTCTGCAGACTAGGGAGCTCGTTCCTGGGGTAGGCGGCCTCACTGGAGAGTCAGTCTCAACCCTGGAAGCCTACAACTCTAGCATAGGCATTATTGGCAAGATGAAAAGGAACTACTAGCTATTTTTGAACCTCACATCGATCTCGCTAATGCCAACTTGCATTAGTAACTCAACGTTTTCCACGTGAGTACAACCAGCAGTAACTGGCAGGGCTTAGGTCAAGTACGGAGAACTAGCAAGCCAATGGGAAAGTCTTAAGCCTTGCAAATCCATGGTTTAGAAAGAAAGTGCAAAGTTAACTGCAAGGTCCCTGCTTGCCTACATAATGACACGGTATTAGAAAAAGAAAGTGCATGAGTTTAGAAAGCACTGTAATTATCAGTGTTGGCCCACATGGAAACCTGGGGGTTTCTGTGCCACCAAGAGCCACCTGGAGAAACCAGCTCTCCAGCCATTTGCCATCCTGACCCAACTCTCATACAGCCTAACCTTCGCGGCTCACGTCTAACAAGTCCAGATAAGCAATAGGTTGTTGGAATAAGGCTGATTCCTAAGAATACTAGACAATATAGTCCAGCTGAAGGAGGAAAAATTACATTGTTTGGCAAGGGGAGCTATACTTACTCATTCAATAAACATGTTTCGGGGGAACAACTATGTGCCAGGCACTGTGCTAGGGGCACCAAAAACCCAGAGGAAAAAAAAAATGTGATCCCTGTCTTCATGGTACTGAGCCTGAGGAAGAAACAGATGTAGAAACAGAAAAGTCCAAGTCGGTTTACTACCAAAGTGCAATGATGAGAAATGCACAGGATTTCATGAAAGCAGGCAGTAGGCCGTAATCAGGGAAGACATCCTGGAGGAGATGCTATTTGAGCAGACAGGTGGAGTCCAGAATGGGCTGAAGCCATTCAGTGTGGCTTGCAAAAGCCAATTACCTACATTTCTCCCCAATTCTGCCTTTAGTGACCAGATTGGTAACTTGAAATCAGCAATGGCATGAGAATTCCCACCTCAGCAATCAGCAAACCCTATAAACCAAGTTTTTCCTCTTAGAGAGATGGTTGTTGAACATTCCCCAGCACACCCCTGGGGGGGATGCAGTCACGAGGGACAGGAGGGCAGTCCGGGCAGAGTGAGCACCATCGGCGAAGGCAGAGAGGCCAGAAAAAGCGTGGGGCTGGGGACCATAGGACTTTCATTTTTCTAGACTGTGAAGTGCACTGCTGTGATAGCAGGAGATAAAACCGAAAGGAAGGCCAGGGCTAGATTATGGAGGGCATTGTAAGTCATCCTAAGGAGTTCCCACTCTATCCAGTAGCGGATGGGTAGGCAAAGAAGTTTTAAGCTAAGGTGTTATATTATAAATATTTTCGGAACCTCCTGTTTACATCCTTGATGAGAATCATCTTATGCAACCCAAATTGATTAGACTGGAGAAATTTTGCTCCTGAAGCCACCCTCAAAGCCAAAAATAAAAAAGCAAGACAAATTTAAAAACAAATTTTTAAGCATCTTTTGGTGACAGATGGTAGCTTCACCCGTGGTAAGCACACCGCATAGGGTTGTCGGGTCACTGTATTGTACACCTGAAACGAATATAATGTCCTGTACTAACACAATTAAAAATAAGTCAATTTTTAAAAGTACAAGAAGTTTTTTAAAAATTAATGTTGGTGCCCAGATTTCCTACCACAACAGCGTAATTGGCTTCAGAAAGGTGGTCTATGGAAGATGCAGCAGTTTTGGTCCCACCAGAAGAGAGATTTCAGACACTGGGTTAAATGAGGGAGTTTAATATAAAGAATGATTAACTATGAAAAAAGACGAAGATATAAGGAAACTCTGTAGGGTTCCCTGGGGTCCCTCCAGTGCCCCCTACTGAAACAGCTTACCATTTTAAGCTCACTTACTTAAAAACATTTTTTTATTGTATACGTGTGTGTGCAAATATGTCTATATACACACGTATATAAAAATATATAATTTTACTTATTTTATTGCTCACTTTAAAGGAGAAATACTTAAAGGAATCCCATTGTTTATTACAGAGCATCATGCAGGGTGTATTCGGAGTTGAGAGCTGCCAGAGGAGGTCAAACATTCTAGTGGGAACTGAAAAATGTGGTCGTTCTTCTGGCTGTTTAGCTCCCAAAGCTGAGTCGGTAGCTATGCTGAATTTCTTACGTCATCCCTAGGTCGTGAGGCATTGCTTACCACCCATTCTGGGTATCAACGTGGGGAATTTGGCCAAGTTGCAGCTCTCAAGAGGATAAGCTCAGTTTCTGCTGTGATTGTCACGGGCTCTGTCCTATATTCCTTCCAGCCACTAAGCGCACTCATTCTCTCTCTGGAATCTACTCCAGCGTTTGACTGACCTTCCCCAGCTCACTCCCAGGTCGTTGTTCTGGACACTCCCATTTCCCGCAATTCCAGACCACGGGGTTACAATATATGCTCCACTTCTCATGGTCTCTCTTTGGGGGGAAAAGTCTGTAGTTGCTTAATTGTCCTGATGACACAAACAAGCTCCTGTCATGAGAGACCATGGTTAAGAGCTCAGGCATCAGAATCAGACATAGCTCAGTCCCAGTTTTTAGTTAAGTTGTGCATGAAGTGTTGAAACCTTTCTCGTCTATAAAATGGGGATAAAGAGCACCTGTTCAGGTGATTGTTAGAACCATTAAATGAGACAATCTGCATAAAGTACATAGAAAGTACCAGTAACACAGTAAATGCCTGGCAATAGTTATCATTACTATGTTTTGCCAATGGCTGAAAGTCGAACACCCAGAGAAATAGCCAGCTATGCTTTGCCTTCCTCAAAATGCTAAAAATTTAACTTACTTTTATACTTACTATGATTTTTTAAAAGGTTTTATTTATTTTATTTGAGAGAGAGAGACAGAATGAGCAGAGGGGAGGGGCAGAGGGAGACGGAGAAGCAGACTCCCTGCTGAGCAAGGAGCCCAATGTGGGGCTCGATCCCAGGACCCCAGGATCATGACCTGAGCCGAAGGCAGACGCTTAACTGACTGAGCTACCCAGGTGCCCCCTATGATTTTGGGTATCATAGTTACCCAACTGCAAAATAAATGAGTTTTTTTTTTTTTAAGAAACGAGTTTTGATGAAATGTTTCTTACTCTCCCTTGGATTCTCCCAGAGTGGAGAATTCACGAGGTTTTGTCTTTGATTTTTCTTTTAATTTTCTTTTCTTTAAATTCAGCTGATAATGTTCATTATCCACTTGAGGTGGCATTAGAATAAATTAATATTAAAATATTTAAATTTAGAACAATGTGTTTGAAATGCTATTAGGAAGATTTATCACCCGCAATGAGAAATCAGTGCTCCATTAGCTACAATCCCCTCTCCAGTAAGTTTGGAGACCTCGGGCTCAGCTCATTACCCAGCACCTCTCTCTCTTTCTCTTTGTCCCCCGATGCTGCGTGGACCGCTGTTCTTGGGCTTACTAAGAGTTTGTTATATTGATTCGCTTTGCACCTCGGACACCTGCATCCACCAAGATGCCAAAGCGAGGCCAAGTAACAATACAAGAAAAGGCAAAACTCACTTGTTCAACCAGTTATTAAAGATGAGGTAAAACGGACGCCAGGAAAGGAAAATGATTGAGAACTACATTTCCAACTTAGAGGATAGGCTGTGCCCGGGAATCCCATCAAACTGGTGAGGCTGTACGGTGGGGTTGTTAAAAATGCAGAGCATCTATAGCCGAAGTGCTCGGGTTCAGATCCCAGCCCTGCCCCGTGCTGGCGGGGAGGTCTTGAGCGGGTTTCTTTACCTCTCTGTGCCCTGATGACCTCATCTGAAAAATGGGGATGATAGCAGTACCTGCCTGACTCGGCTGTGGTAGCGATTTTGTGAGTTCATGACTGTAAAGGGCTTCAAACATCTGACACGTGGCTAATGCGATGGAAGTTTTTGCTGTTAGTACCTGGTCTTTGAAAAAGACTTAAGAGTAAATATAATTACCGGTTCTTCCAATCAATTAAGCACCTGCCGGCATTCCAGGAGACCCCTTATTTATAAGATCCCTTTCTTTGGCTCAGACTTGTCTACCTTTGCCAATTTAATTCAAAAGGATAATGACCTACTTTTAAGTAGAAAGCCCCTAGGAAGTCACTTTGAGAGGAAATTTCTCAGGAAATTCCTTAGTAATCTGTCAGGAGAAAATATCAGTATCTTAAATCTGCTTAAAAGCCAGCCAGCCCCAAACTAGTCTACTGTGTTACGAGTCAGGATAGTGGGTTAGTAATATGCAGTTTCTTGGTCTGAGGCTGGCTCCTTGAGTGTGCTTACTGGGTGGAAATGGATCCAGCCATGCATTCGTGCTTTGTTCACATTTTTGTATGTATATTTGACTTCAATATAAATTTTACTTAAAACAAATACCCTACCAGGAGATATACATAGTCCAAGCTCACCCAAGAACCTTTTGAGTCTCCTCTACATCTTCCTCATGGATGTTGGAAAATTTCTTTGATGAAGAGCTCCAAAGCTTTTGCACCTACGCTGAAGCCTGAGAATTAGGTAGCTTCGAAATGGGGCCCCTAAAACATCAGTTTTTTTAGCATAAGTATGTCCCATGTAATATTGGGACATATTTATACTAAAAAATACTTACTTACCTGAAATTCAAATTTAACTGGGCATTCTCTATTTTGCTTGCTGAAGCCTAATTTTGGATAAACTGTTTTTTTAGCATATCTCAAATATTATGTGGAAGGATTTATACTAAAAAAATATTCGTCTGAAATTCAACTTCAACTGGAAGTCCTGTATTTTGTCTGACAACCCTATTCTGAGTGCTTTATACATACCGATTCATTTAACTCTCATACAGCTGAATGGGGGAGGTACTATTATTACCTCCATTTTACAGATGAGGAAACAGAAAAATAGGCCTAGTAGTTTGCCAAAAAGTCTGCACTATCAAGTGCTGGTAAAGATACAGAATGCTCGGAAATGTCATACTGCAGGTAGAAATGCAAAATGGTACAGTCCCTTTGGAAAATCATTTGGTAGCTTCTTAAAAGTTAACACACACTATCACAGGACCCTACCTACAATGTCATCCACCAAAGCCCTTTGGAAGAGTTTGGACTGGATCCTGTAAAGTTAAAGTAAAAAATTAACTGTTCACATACGACACTGTACTCTAGGTGGTAAATCTGTGTCTCACAGGGGCAAGGATTAGAAATTCTGAAACTGTTTGTATACTAGAGAGGAAAAAATAAGCAACTATATTATAGATAATTATAGCCTATCTCTCACTACTGGAAAAAGAAGTAATAAACAAGAAAGGAAGAGAGCTAGAATAAACCCTCAGGTACTAGATTGGAGTCAGAGGTATCAATATAGATTTGTATCTTTGAAAGATACACACACAGATAAATAGACACAGAAATAACAAGAGAGGTGTGTACACGCATGAGGTGGTAAACATACATGTAATTACCTACTTCTATCTACATACAGGCTAGAAGCAGTAACATTCCAGGAGCAAATGAGCAATCCACTGCCCAGATCTTGTTTGTTTTATATATATATATATATTAAAGATTTTATTTATTTATTTGACAGAGAGAGACACGGCGAGAGAGGGAACACAAGCAGGGGGAGTGGGAGAGGGAGAAGCAGGCTTCACGCCGAGCAGAGAGCCCGATGCAGGGCTCGATCCCAGGACCCTGGGATCGTGACCTGAGCCGAAGGCAGATGCTTAACGACTGAGCCACCCAGGTGCCCCCCAGATCTTGGTTTTTAACACCATTCTCCAATAAAAGGAACCAAGAATCCTTGGAGAACTGGTTAATTGTAGGATTGGGGCAAAAAATAATATAAGATGAACCTGAAGTCTCTTATGGTGCCAGAAAGTAAGGAAGAGCTAAACAACAAAAAGATAGGAGCATATCAAAGGGGCACAAGAGCTACCAGAAAGAGCTTCCAAAGGCCAAAATTGGAACCATTTGAGCGATAAAATAAATGAAGGGTTTAGATTAGAACCCAAAGAATGAGGTATCTATGAATCCATACTGCTATAAATAAATACATGAGAGATAATTGACAAGTCTTCTTCACAGAATCCCAATTAACACATACAGAAGGGAATGAGGAAAGGAGGAAATCGCCATTAGACCATCACAGTAATCACTGCTGAAAGCAAGATGCAAGGAAAGATCCTAATGTCAGGGGGTGAGAGTTTCAACAGAAGCAGGATACTTGCATAGATTCAAAGTATTTCTCTTCAAACATTTAATAATTACAAGAGGAGGGGCACCGGGGCGGCTCAGTTGCTGAGCATCTGCCTTCAGCTCAGGTCATGGTCCCAGCGTCCTGGGATCCAGTCCCGCATCGGGCTCCGTGCTCAGTGGGGAGCCTGCTTCTCCCTCTCCCTCTGCCTGCCTGTCTGCCTACTTGTGCTCTCTCTCTGTCAGATAAATAAAATCTTAAAAAAAAAAAAAAAATTACAAGAGGAAAATAGTAAGTTTATGGTGGAGAATCCTGTCAAATACCACCTCAGCCAAGCGACCAAGGTTCACACCAGTTAACAGGCATCAAAATTATGTACTCCTGATACAATGCATGGAGAACCTTCTGTTCTATCCTTCCCCAAACTACATCATCTTAATCTCATCATGAGGAAACATCAGATAAACCCAAATCGAGGAACATTCTCTAAGGTAACTGACCAGTGCTCTTCTAAAACATCAAGGTCATTAATGAAGAACTCTGAAGAACTGTCCGAGATGGGGGAAGACTAACAAGACCTAAAACTAAAAGCAATGTGGGATCCTTGGATAGAAAAAAAAAAGAATAGTAATGGAAAAAGTGATGAGATCCAACTAGAGGCTGTAGCTTCATATATCGTCCCAAGGTTGATTTCTTAGTTTACACAAATAGTCTATGGTTATGTAAGATGCTAACATGGGAAGGAACAAGTCAGGTATACATAGTAACTCTCTTTACTATTTTTACAACTCTTCCGAGTCTAAAATCACCTAAAAAATAAAAATATTACCCCTCAAAATGTAAAACTCTCATCTCTTTCCCACAATCCCTTACTCGGCAAAAAATAAAAAATAAAAACAAAACTAAATTTAAAAAACCAAATTAAAGAGCCAATTTTGGCTGCAAGAAAAGGGCCCGGCTACCAGATTTTTGACCACTCAATTATTTTCCTGGTCCTCTTTTCATTTTTAAATCAGGTCAGGCATCCTAAAGAGTCTATCTTTTCCCCTCTTTCCTTTTTCAAACTTCTAAATCAGGATTTCCTACCGAATGCAGTCGGTGCTC
This sequence comes from Halichoerus grypus, assembly GCF_964656455.1. Lineage (NCBI taxonomy): Eukaryota > Metazoa > Chordata > Mammalia > Carnivora > Phocidae > Halichoerus > Halichoerus grypus. Next base: position 54,745,075 of record NC_135723.1, read on the forward strand.
TCTTGCTCCCACGCCGCCCGATGCCTGCTGGAGTGACAAGGCCCAACTGGTGGGCCCTGACCCTTCCCAGCCTCTGCTGTACTTAAGCTTTCTAAGTATGGTTCTGGGAAAACGGGTTCCTGGGGGTGCCACATTCTGTTAAAATGTCTGCAGTCTCTTCTAGAATTTTTGGGAGAAAAGCTGTGCGGAAGAATCGCACCCAAAGCAAGAGTTGCAAGGTCTGGTCTTAAGTATCCTGTTGCCTCATTTTTTTGTGGAAAAGAACTCCTGTGTCTGAATGTATAAATAAACTATTAGTGGGTAACAAAGTAAAAACCATCTGCTGCCATCTGAAGATGCTGCCAAACTATGACATTTCACAGGGCTGTGTACATCTTCCCTCTTTCCACAGGCAGAGTTAAATGCTTTTTTAACCTAAAAGCAGCTATTTTACCTCATTAAAGAGTTTGATATTTTTTTTAAAGATTTTTATTTATTTTAGAGAGAGAAAGAGCACAAGCAGAGTGGGTGGGCCAAGGGGATAGGGAGAGAGAATCTCAAGCAGATGCTGCGCTAAGTGCAGATCCTGACATGGGGCTCGATCTCACAACCCTGAGATCACTACTCAACCAACTGCACCACCCAGGCGCCCTTAAAGTGTTTGATATCGTATGAGAAACAGACTGGTCTCTGACTTTTCAGTTAGCTCACAGGGTGAAGGCCAATTTTGATTAATATAAAATGTTTGCATATTGATTATATGAATTGTTAGTAATAATTACTTTAAAAGGAGATGTTTCTGCCTAATGGAAAAATGGGCTACCTACCAAAAATCCACCACCAAAAGCCACCCATACCTCTGGCTGTGTGTCAGGAAGACAGCATCTAGGTGGGAATACCTTTAATAGGTTCAAGAAACACTGGAACTATTTACTTTTGAGGCTCAGAGATTCTCAGAACTTCCAGGATGGGAGAACTAGCACCATTGTTCCTTTCACCAGGCATTAGGCCAGCTTCATAAGGCCTCAGGAGGCCACACCTACGTTCATGGTAGTTGGGATTGCCACAACTTGATCACAGCAAATTAGTAAGCTGGCATGTTCACGGGGCACATTGGGATTTTCCCAGAAAGTCTGCAAGGAGAAATTGCAGCTCAGAACAATCCTTGGAGGGGCAAGGGCAGGAGCTTTATCTTCCGTTTCCAGTTGATCAACTGTTGTATCTTCCAGAAAACCACAGTCCATGCTCCAAATTGCTGCATTTCATCTCAATCTCGATGTAGAAGGCAACTTAGGGCGAGTGAGATGCTAAACCAAAAACAGTCAAGATAATGTGAAAAAGTACACAGGACTTTTGTTAAATATCACGATTTCCAAGGCCATTTCCACCATTCAACCTTCTCATAAAAACCAGCAAAGGAAAACGAGACAGCATGGAATCTGTGTCTTGAGCCCAAGGATAGCGCTACAACAATATAATTCTTTAAAACATATGAACAGGAGATAGGTTTCTGAGTTTTTCCAAAGTCAGATGTTCATTCTACTTCCTGGCCTCCGAACCCCAAGGATAATGACTCAGTAGGTTTGAGAGAGAACAACTAGACTCTTCCGGTTTAAGATGGCGGCTTGACTCTACAGAGGATTGTGGGGCCAAGTGAGGGCCAGGGCCCTCAGCGTTCGTCTCCACATCCCCAGGATAGAGGTCCTGTGGGCTCTGGGGCAGCCCAGGCTCTGGGTGCCAGCTGGGTGTTCCGGAGGCCGCGAGTGCGAGTCTGAGGCTGCGGTGGTGATTGATGGCGCTCACCAAGAGCAATGAGGAAGTATAGTTCTGCTCCATTGCTGAAAAGCTGCCACAATCTACTAGCAAGTACTCATACCTATGGCTGCAGGTCCAGAGTCAACATGAAAGGCAGGAGATAAGTGTACGAACCTATTGATCACCAATGAATGTTTTATTGTCAAAGCTCAAAAGGTTAGTAATAACTATGGGATGCTAAATTCATAGCCTATTACTTTAATGGGAGATCTACATATACATGTCCATCTCCCTTCAAAGAATATGTGTGTGTATATATATATAGCCACAGATGTATTTATATATTTAAATACATATTATATCCAGGGATCGGCCAATTTCAGGCCTACATGCCAGACATGAAAAGACTATTTCAGTGGCTTCCCCGCCTGACAGCACCAAATACTGCTGCCTGGTTCCCATCCCCAGAGGTTCTGAGTCACGGCACGGACATTCTAACGTGAGCCTGAGGTGGAGGACCCCAGCTTTATTTCAAGTCTAAAGGCCCAGTTCAAACAGTGTTGATTTTTTTAAAGATTTTATTTATTTATTTGAGAGGGTGAGTGAGATAGAGAGCACAAGCCGGGGCGGGGGGAGGAGGGTCAGAGGGAGAGGGAGAAGCAGACTCCCCTGCTGAGCAGGGAACCTGATGCAGGGCTCGATCCCAGGACCCCGGGATCATGACCTGAGCCGAAGGCAGACGCTTAACCCTCTGAGCCACCCAGGCAGCCTAACAGTGATTTCTATGGGAAAGCAGTCAGAACCAGCTTCCTGTATGGCCAGCGAGGGCCACCGTGGAGTTTAAGCATGCTCTGTTGACAGCTCCTGAAAGAAGATGGTCGTGTAGCCGATAGCACACTGCTCTGGCACTTATCAAAGATAAGCTGGCCCTCTATGGCACACAGACTACAGCTGTCGATGGGCTGCCATCTGGTAAGATGCTGGAGCAGCCTTCAAAGTTACGTAGCCATGAGCTCAAGCAAGACGATAGAGTCAGAGAGTAGAACTTTGGTCACTCGCAGCCTCTGTGGAGAGCCGAAGTCCCAGACAGGTGGCTATGTGGACTTTTGTCCTAGGAGCTAACAGAGAGCTTCTAGTTATGGATCTGAATCCAAGTTAAACAACTTGGTTACTAAACAACTAGTCAGTTGACTGTCCAGATTGCTAAACTACTAGTCAATTGACCGTCATATTTGCAAGCCAGATCGACTCCCTGGTATCTTTGTCTCTCTGATCATCCAGCACGCCTCTTAGTATCCTCATCTGTCCTGGGAGGGGAAGAGGAATGTAGACCTGAGCCCCGCCAGGCTTGAAAGCAGGGGTGTATACACATTGCCTCATGTCATCCCCCCCCCCCCCCCACTGCCCTAAGAAGTGGCTTGCTCTCCCGGCCTTCATGCCGTTGCTTCTACCGGGCCACCAGCCTTCTCTGTCAGCCTGTGGGCAGGTGTCGGTTGGGACCGTGTGGCCAGCAGGAGCTGCCTTTTAAACAGCACGGAGTAAAGAGTCCTGTCTGCCTGGAGCGGAGGATGGAGGCTCCAGCCACTCTCTTGCAGAGGCAGCCTGTGCCCCCAGTGCGTGCATCTGCACATGGTCAGGCCAGGCTCCTGGGCCACTTTGCACACAGGTTCTTGTTGCTGAATCTTTTCGTGCCCCTTTCAGGCAGCTGGAGGGAGTCTCTTCCAAACCTCAGTGTATTAGTTCTCTGTTGCTACCTAACAAATTACTGCAAACTTAGTGGCTTAAGCAACACGCATCTATCATCACAGCTTCCAACCGTCAGGAGTCTGGGCACAGCCTGGCTGGGTCTTCTGCTCTGGGACTCTGTGGCTGTCAATTGGGTTCTCAGCGGGAGACTTGACTAGAGAAGAACTTGCTTCTGAGCTTACCCAAGTCGTTAGCAGCTTTCTCCTCATGGCTATAGGCCTCTGGGCCCAGGCATTTTGCTGGGGTGGGGGGGGGGGGCTCTCAGCTCTGAGAGCTCACCCACAGTCCCCTGCTGTGTGGTCATCTGACAACATGGCGGCACCCTTCTTCACAGCTAGAGTCTGCTTCTCCCATTTGCTGAGTTACCCAATCACTACAGCTGTCAACCGCTATATTGGGTGCACTTTCACCTGCACTCAGGAGGAGGGGGACACAAGGGTACGACTCACTGGGGGTCACCTCAGGGTATGTCTGCCACACTCAGCCACTTGCTTTTGTATTGGACACAGACCGCAGGATTAGATTTCCTCTTTGATCCTTCTTGCCAGGCCTGAACTTGACCTCAATTTTTGTCACTGGTCCCTGGCTGCTTCCACTAGTTCTCCCGACTCTTTCTCCCTCCTGATGCTCTTGGATTGTAGTTGAATGTATCGGTGGCAATCATCCTAGACAAATAGATGCCATCTAACCTCTGAGGAAACATAGACAGGTTAAGTGGTCTTGTCCAAGGTCACATAGATTAAAGAACAGATGGAATCCAAATCTGGATCTGTTTGATTCCAAATCCCATGACCTTATAGTCTGCTTAGCCTCTGTGGGAGGAATAATAATCCCACCCATCTACCAGGGCCAATAATGACATAATGTATAGAATAGGACTTTGTATATTGAAGAGTACTATGCAAATATTTACTAAGAATTTCCTTCATTACAATCATACATTTTTGGCTTTTTAACAAAATAGATCCTCACTTGCATTTGCCCTTTGAAAACCCTACATCTAAGACAAACTTTTGCTTACATAGCTTTGTGGCATATTAATAAGAGTTAAATCTTTTTAAACGCTTCCAGTATAATCCAATGTGTGGCCTACAAACCTTAAGTGGGGGAAAATTAATCAAAGAAAAAATCTTTAATCTCCCCTTCTTAGTCTTCCTTTGTTCTTTTCCACCCTCTCTTAGCAGACTTCCTATTTAGACCCGTGATTTCCATGAAGGGGGCCACTGATCTTGGGAGAAGCCGTCTGTCTGTCCAGACCCCTTGATATCTAAAAATACAGGGAACATGTACAGAGATGTCCTTTGCCTTCCACGTGGGTCCTGTGCTGCCCTGAGCTCTAATTTCAGTCAGCAAACCCATGGAGCTGAGGCTGCTGGGAGGGCCTCAGATGGGGGCCTGAGGAAGGACACTGAGGCTCAGGTCCAGACAGGCCCCCATGACTGCACCAGACTGGTGAGATCTGAATCTGGTCACAAGTAGGCCTCCATCTGCTGGATAACGGAAGCTGGTCTCAAAAGCAGAGCACTGAACAATCACACCGTTGTCTGAGAAGTCTGGGCTCTATCGTAGGTTATTTAAGGCAATGAGGACAGACCACGGAGATTTCCACATCTCTCTGGTGCTGAGACTTGGGGCTCACAAGGCAAAACCTACTGCTCTTGCATATGGCCCACCATTCCACTCTCCCAGTTACTAAATACTCTCCCTGTTCTAATCACCATGTTCTCACAGGGTATTCTGAACATTTGTCTGTAACACGGTCTTAAGGTAGCCGCACACTGTTGCAGAGGTGAGTCGCCTCTTAAGCTCTGAGGTAAGAGGTGATCAAAAGTCCGAAACACCTGGATTGCAAACTTGTACTGGGCCATTGGGTATCTGGTTCATCGTAAGCCTCTCTGGGCCTTCATTCCTTCTCTCTGAAATGAGAACACCACTACTACCTAACTCATTGGTCAATGGGTTAATGCATGTAAGATCTGACCAGAGATTGGTCTCAACAGAACCCGCTAGGAGGATGGAGATGTTCCCTAGCTACGCTGTCCCACAGAGTAACATTCTCCATGGATGGCTGCTGAGCACTAAAAACCTGGCTAGTTTGGGCGCCTGGGTGGCTCAGTTGGTTAAGCCACTGCCTTCGGCTCAGGTCATGATCCTGGAGTCCCAGGATCGAGTCCCGCATCGGGCTCCCTGCTCAGCAGGGAGTCTGCTTCTCCCTCTGACCCTCCCCCTCTCATGTGCTCTCTCTCTCATTCTCTCTCTCAAATAAATAAATAAAATCTTTAAAAAAATAAAAAAATAAAAAATAAAAAAAATAAAAATAAAAACCTGGCTAGTTTGGGTTTTGCTCTATCATTTTTTCCCTCCTCCATTCTAAGAGGGAGGTCAGGCCATTATGTTCCCTTGCCTCAGGGGCACAAAGAGCACTTTACTTTCACTCTGGGGGTCTAGTAAGCCTGCGCTGATGGGTCACCCTGGGCAGAAAAGGGAAACCGCGGTGGAGTGGAGACCACTCTGCGGCTGTAGGATTCCTGCCCAGCTCCCTGGCTACACTCCAGGAGCAGCAAGACTCAGAGGACCGAGTGTGGCTCCCACGAGGCTGCCTCTCAGCCTGTCTGCCCAAATACCGGAGATTCAACTCCTGTCCGGCTTGGCAATTTTGTTTAAAGATCACACCTAAGAGTCATCCATGCCACAGTATTATTTTCATTTCTACCAGGAAAGAAGCAATTCCCAGAGTTTCCTTGGGTCCAACTAAATCATAGACTGGGGTGGGGAACAGGGAGAAGGTAGGCGGAGGAAAGAAAAAGAGAGGGCAAAACAGGACACCCATGCTGGATGGAGGTGGTCCAAAGGCCCACACCGAGAATTATCCCTGCCTTCCCGTAACAGAGTCACATTACAGGGTGTAGGATTTTACAATTTGCACCCTTGTTCATTAAGAGCCTCTGAACTATAATAACGAATTCCGCAGGGCAAGGAAGAGACATTTTGTTCATTACATTATCATCCTGGAAGAGTCACCTCCTGTGGAGGGAGGGGCAAGTAGGGGAGACCACATGGTGGCTGGCCAATATTTTCAATTTAGCATGCTGCCTTCAGACTCTCCTGATATTCCATATGCTAACAGTAAGCCTCTCGAGGCTTTCATGCATCAGGTTCTTTTTCTCTCTAGAGCTGCACTATGCAGGACAGTAACCACTAGCCATGTATGGCTATTAAAATTTATTTTAAAAATTTGGAATTATGGTGCCCGGGTGGCTCAGTTGGTTAAGCGTCTGCCTTTGATTCAGGTCATGATCCCAGGGTCCTGGGATCGAGTCCCACGTTGGGCTCCCTGCTCAGCGGGGAGCCTGCTTCTCCCTCTCCCTCTGTCCGTCTCCCCACCTGTTCTCTCAAAATCTTTAAAATAAATTCTATCCTCCATCACACAAGCCATATTTCCAGTGCTCAAGAGCCACCCTGGACTACTGTCCACACTGCTGTGCAGAGCAGACAGAGAACGTTTCCATCACTGCACTAAGTTCCACCATAGAATGCTATTCTACAGAGGACGATTGATTGCATATCTAGAAAAGTGTTTTAAATAACCACTTTCCTGGTTGCTGTAATAACTTATTTTATACTTAAAAAATGAAACTAAACCTTACCCTGTTCCAAATCCTGAGGAATCACAATCTAGAGTCATAATTTTACCTATCATTCACAGCTAAAAATAAAAAGCTAAGTCTTCCCCAACACACAGCACTTTTCTTTCTTTTGGAAGTTGTGTTTGCTTCCTGGGGACCGGTGATACTCTAATAGTCTAGTCGGCGTCTGTGAGCGGCAGTGGCTTCTAGGTACTGAGACCCAGTTATTCCAAGAAGGTGACAAGAACATGGGGACCTGTGCTCAGGGTGAATGCAGGTAATACCCTGCTGCCAGGACGGATTACATTTATGGCAATTTACAGCTCGCCCCAGGGAGACTCCACTAGAAAAGCCAAGTGACAGTTGTTGGGAGGGAGTTGCCACAAGGACGCAAGTAGGGAAGGCATTAAGCTATCAACTCCATGGAGGCAAATAAGGCTCGGGGCTGAGTTGTCCGGGTACGCTGTCTACACTGTCTATTCCCACAGTGGTCTGATGTGCCCCTTCATCTTCCCGGGGACAACATGCCTTTAGGTGGCACAGAGAGTGTCGCTGCTACATATGAGAGTTGGAGAATGATGCTGCCTCCCCTGAGAAGCCTTTATCCGTTTTTAATAGGTGCTAGCTGCGGCATGCCTACGGACTTCTAGAAACAGCAGGACCTGAACGTCATCATTGAAGTTCTGTGCTAAAGAAAAAGAAGCTGCTGCAGAACAACAAGGAAAAGCAGACCGTGAAAGAGAAGGACAGCATTCCAGCCCATGCCTGACCCGAGTCCAGCTCCCCCCGTATCCACTGCAAGTCCTTCACAGCCCACGGCCTTGCTTGCACAAGGACAATGATGTGAGGTCACATTAATAACAACAGTGACCAGTTATTACATGTCTACTCCGTCATGCTCAGTGCTAAGCACTTAACACGCATTATGCCACGGAATCCTCCAATCGCACTGTCAGGGGTCACTGCTATGACCCCATCTCACAGTGCCTTCACCAAGTGAAGGGACATCCTAGCTCATGCAGCGAGAGGTAGTAGCTGAACGTGAACCAAGGGGATCTGGCCACCTCTCGGAGTTTCTGGGAGTCTCCTGGCCCAGCACCCTGTCAATTCCTCTGCATACCCATCCAGCCCCCCGGACTTTTAATCAGCTTCCCTGTTGCCCTGATTTAGTGGTAAAGCACATGGGCTCTGGGGCCAGATCACTGGGTTCCAATCCCAGCTCTCCAGTTAGCACCTGTGTGTTCATCAGGGCTGGTTGATTGATCATCTATAAGAGGAGGAGGATATTGATGGCTGGCATCACCTGAGAGCTAGGAGAAATGCAAAACCTCAGGCTCGCCCATAGACAGACTCAGAACCTGCATTTTAACAAGATCCCCGGATATATTTGCACATTATTTGGAATCACCGTGCTGTACCAGAAAATAGTGCACTGCAATGCATCATTCAGTCGGATCCGTGAGACTCGCGCTTGAGTGGGTTATGAGGCCAGACCCGTCTCACAGATGGAGCTCAGAGAGTGATGGTGGTCTTCAGGTGAATACGGCCATGTGACACCAGAGGTCTACTCTGCTGAAAGATGAGGTGATGAAGCTCAGTCATTGCCGTTAGGACTCAAGTCAACGAGGTAACCCACGAGGGCTGCAAAGGAAGCAGCATTTAAGTGGAATAAAATCTGTTGGCGTCTGTTCCCATCAAGATTTCACGCCTAATTAGGTCCAACCTAGGAAAGCTGAATCCTGCTCTGGGGAGACTGGGAGGCCACTGTGGTTTCTCTGGGAACTGACTGCTCTTCACAGGGGCCAGGCCGAACTGCGACCGGGTCTGGTCCTCAGATTCCTAGAATTTGGCTTGCAAGGGATGCTGCTTACAGGCCACTAGGCTGGTCATTTCGAATAAAGGATCCTGAGCACCTCCAACTGTGTCTATTCCTTCCTTCTGCCCCCTCCCCCACTTTCTTAGGAGATTCCCGAAAACAGAGCTTGAGACAGCAACTCTTTCGAATGATTTATTGGGGGCATCCTCTCAGGAGAAGGGGTACAAATAGGGTTGCTGATAAAATATAGTATGTCTCCTTCAATTTTAATTTCAGATAACCAACAAATAACTTCAATGCAAGTATGACCCAAATATTTCGTGGGACATACTTCAACTAAAAAGTTATTCATTATCTGAAATTTAAATCGAAGGGGGTGTTGTTAATTGCTAGGTCTGGGAACGCTGAGCGTAACAGAAGCAGGACTGTCAGGGAAAGGAGCGAAGTAAGCAAGCAGGTAGGCAGAGCTGGATCCTGGCTTTCGCCTGAGCCCACAGGGAACCCACAATGTACACAATAGTAGTCCTACGTTGGGACAATGGGGCTGGCATTCTGTACTGGTGCTACTCAGTCAATGGCAGGGTCTGCCCCTGGCCATGGGGGTGGGGAGGTGCTGGTCATGGGCAAGGGCAGAGGTGGATCCCATTTGGCCAAGGGCACTTCTCCAGAGACCAAGGGTAGCTGGGAGATGCCAAAAGCCAATACTCAATCAAGGGGGGGTACAACAGCATCCACGACGCCCTCCCCCCCAACATATACACTCCTTGGCAATCCTCAAGCCCTTGAGAAGTCAACATCCTAGTGATGGTTTTACACGGGGCGGGGGCGGGGGGCATCCCTGGATCTTTTATCCTCATTTTATTGGGGATAAATCTGTATGAAGGGCTTTCAAAAAATAGAACAGGAGCATGCTTTATTCACTAACTGCCAGATCTGCATCATCAGCATATTATCAGGTCAACTCTGGGCTTTTCCAAGAGCTGGGCTGAGCATTTTCTTTCTATGGTACTTCTAGAACAGAGTTATTGTTTCACTAGAATGGGAAATGGGAGAGGGAGAAAAGCTTCCTGCCCGGTTCCCGCCTTCCAGGCAGTAAGGACTTGGCAGTCTCTGCTGAAGGCTGGCTTGGCCGGTGTCACTTTCAGAATACAAAATGACATGACGGCTTATGGACAGGGCATGAATCGTACATAAGCAGCTAAAGAGATTCCTGTGTTTTATATGCATTTGTCCATTTAAAACCCAGCAGAAAACTAGAGGTGAAAAGAAGTATTCAGGACCAAAGATTATCAAATTCAGGCTGGAAGGAAGGAGGGGAAGATTGTGCCCATTTATTGAGCAAGGAGACTATAGGAACTATATTCCTAAACTTCAGATTCGAGTGTTCTTCACTGATACTGCTAGTTATCGCTAGTTCCTTGAAAGCTACAACTAGATCAGTCTTCCCAGAATGTGGTCCACAGAACACCTCCCTGGTAAGTGAGGTTGTGTGTTTAAGAGTTAGACGACTCTGCACACTGCAGCTACTTCTTTGGAGCTTCCCAAAGCCTATTTGGGTTATAAAGGCCCTGAGAAGTCCTGTAGTACAGAAACCCAGCTGTTTGCTAATGTACTTTTTTGCAGAACACCGGGAGTTCTGAGCAATCCCCACAATGCAAGGGCAAGAGGGCAGAGGGGCAAAAGGAAGTTACCTGAGGGGAGGAGGTGGGGGTCCCTCTCCAGCATTTACACCAGAGAGCCTGCATCAGTTCCGGTCATCACTCCCATTGCTCATTTCTTCTGGATAAGAAATTAAAGGCAGTTAAAGGGCTAACTGGGATCAGGAGGGGTAAGACTTTGCTATTGTCAGGCTTGTTACCCAGGAGATTCCACACACCATTCCTCATTCCTCACCACCTAGAATAAATTCAGGAGGGCAGAGGCCGGGTTTTCTCCGAAGCCACCACACAGGGGAGCTCTTAGTAACATGAGAAGCATGTGGGGGGGGGGGTGCCCTGCAGGCGCAGGAAGTGGAAGAGCAATTGCTCTCTTGTGTTTTTTAAAGAAAAGACTGTTGAGAGGCAGAAAAAAAGTCTATGCCTCACGCTGGGGTAAAAGGACAAAAATGATTGATCCCTGCTCATTCTGACACTTGGGAGGAAAGTCATCTTAGAAGGCAATAATCACCAGCATGCTGTTTTGCTGTATTTGACAGATTTTTAATCTATGGAAAGACAAAGGGTACAGACAGAATATGTTCATTCTTCCCCCAATTAAAAGAATAGGAAACATGGGAAAGTTGCCTGTGGGTATTATTTGGGAGGCAAGGAGAAAGTCTCTCTGTCCCCAGTATATTTCTTAACATAATTCACTGATGCCTGGAATTCCACCATTAGAGATTCACTCCTTTAAGTCAATGGTTCTCAACTAGAGAACCCTTATGATTCTCTCCCCTTGTTAAAATAGACTGCTAGGCCCCACTCCCAGAGTTTGATTCATTAAGAACCAGAGAATTACTTGTCTATCAAGTTCTTGGAGGATGCTGATGCTGCTGGTTCAGGGACCCTACTTTGAGAACTACTAGTTAAAAGGGCTGATTAAGATAATGCATGTTCCTAGCTATTCCTATCATGCCTGGCGTATACAAGCCTGCCATGCTCAGGGGTTCTCGAACTTGGCTACACTATTAGAATCTCCTAGGGAGGTGTGATAATCCCAGCGCTCAGGCCGCATCCCTCCTGCCTTGACAGCTTGGGCGTCAGTTGACCTCTCTCATACCAAAGCACGACGTGTTCAGGTCCTGACCAGTCCCCCTCTAATGACTCCAACTTCTCCTACTCTGGCCCCCCGGCCTCTGGTCATCATCACTCCCGCGCCTGTCCATCCTCCCCTCGGGCAGGGAGTGTTCCTGCTGATCCACGGAGCCGAGCGCTCTCACTCTCCCCGGGCCAGCCTCCCTACCATCTCCACCCTTGCTTTCCAGCCACACTGACCGTCTGTCCTTTCAGTCCTTCCTCTCTGGGCCGCCCCCCCCCCCCCCCCCGCCAAAGGCTGCTCAGGGACGAAGACACCCTCACACCCTCTGACTCCCGCTAACTTGGCCCCAACCCAGCAAGATGTCCCTGACGCTGTGCTCTCCTTCCTAAGGGCTGAGATATGATAAAGGCTGTTACTATAAATGTTAAGAGTTGTCATAATTATTGGTTCATCTCTCCAACTAGACGGGGGAAGGGAGGGAATCTTCACTGATAACAAGAACCACCATTTATCAAGGGCCCATGATTTTGTTTTTCAGCTGTACACATACAAAAATGAGAACGGCTCCTGCCCCAAGGAATTTACATCGGATTGATCAGAGAGCCTCCTAAAATGTCACCATGGTTACAGGTCTAGCCCTAACTAAAAATCCCGACTAAGAGTTGGATAAGAAATTTCTTTCAGTTATAGGACTGTTTGTCCAGAAACCCTTACGAAAGGGATAACAATTAAAGCACACTTTGTTACACGCCGACCATGCTGCCCAACCAGGAAAGGTAATGCAGGTGAGGAAATCTAAGACTGAGCCAATGACAGCAACACCTACATCTATGCGAGTAAGCAGGATCAGAACCAGCCCGCCACCGCATGAACGGTTATCTACACCTACAGCCAACCCAACGCATCCTTGAGACTGGAAATCCAGGAAGAGACTCCTCCCTTCCCACAGGCCACAGAGACAAGGCTGCTGCAGAACCCTCTGGCCGCCTTTGAGACAGGTGGCCGCACACTGCCCCTGACTTCCCCTTCCTCTCTCTCCTGGCCCTCTTCCTCGACCCCCCCCCCCCGCAGGAGCAGCTGCCCCCCCACGTGACCCCCAGCCCCCCCAGCTCCCCGAGCAGATGCATTTCCTCTTCTTCCCCTGCCCCACCTATCCTGCCCACAGAGCAGGATTCTTTCCAGCAGTTTCCTGTGGAGCCATGCATTTCGTGTGTTTGTGTTTGAGGGGGGAGAAAATAAAGGAAGGGCTGTATTATTTGAGCCTCGACCTTTATAAATGCACCTCCCTGCCATCGGTTATCCTACAAGGGGGAGCAAAGGAGAGGGCCCCAAATGACCTGGTCACTGAATGGACTCCGTGCCTCAGACAGTGGGAATCAGAGTGTTTGAATAAGAGGATCCCACCCCACTCTCCTCCTCACCCCTACCGTGTGGCACTAAGCCCTTCTTTCACAATATTAAATTCAATCTTGAAATGGAAACCCAGGGGAGAATTTCTTTTTTTTTTTTTAAGAGAGGGAGGGGGTGGAGGGGCAGAGGGAGAGGGAGAATCTTGAGCAGGGTGTGGAGCCCGACAAGCGGCTCAATCTCACAACGCTGAGACCATGACCTGAGCCCGAATCAAGAGTCAGACACTTAACTGACTGAGCCCCAATGGAGAATTTTAAATAAACCTCTTAGCTCCGATAAAAGATGGGAACGAGGGTTCATGGTAGGCCCCAGCATGCTTCTTAAGAGCATCGTGACCCATGACAATCCCAACAGCCCCTGAGCGGAAGCCAGTGCTCTCTGCTACCCAGCAGCGCAGACGCAGTGACCGGGACATGGAGAGATCTGGACGGCCTTGGCCTTAGCTCTGACTTCCCCAGCGCCTGGTCTTCCGCCTGTCGTCCCCGAGGCCAGCGCATGCACACATGATAGCTGAGCGGGGTCCAAGAGAAAAGCCAGGAAGCTTCCACATTTTGCCACGGACAAGCCCCCAAATGGATTGCAGAGTTAAGTGAACAAGAAAATGTCTAGCAGTTGCAAAGACTGGGTTCCCGTAACCTCGGATACAGTTTCTCATTCAGTGACTATATTGCTGGGTTTTTCTACCCCAGGCTTTGGTTGAGAACAATCCCAGAGCAGGCAACAGCGACACCTGCCGTTCAGAACAGATTCAAACCAGGTAAAGAGAAAACAGAACCTTACTCCTCAGCACCCGTGACTGTGACCTTAATAGGAAATAGGGTCTTTGGAGATGATCAGGTTAATGAGGTCATTCGTATGGGCCCTAATCCAATAGGACTGGTGTCCTTGTAAGAAGGGGACATTTGCACGTAGGCAGATATGCACACAGAAAGACCATCACATGGAGATGAAAATGGAGATCGGGGGGTGGGGGTGGGAGGAATACATTTACAAGCCAAGAAATGCCAAATTGCCAACAAACCATCACATCCCTGCGAGGCAGGGAACAAATTCTCCCAAGAACCAACCACCCCTGCTGCCACCTTGGTCTTAGGCTTCTCATCTGCAGAACTGAGAAATTTCTGTTGTGCTGTTATCCAGTTTGGGGGACTTTGTTACAGTAGCCCTAGCAAACTGGTATGGGCATTAATTAGAGAGTCTGCTTACACCGTAGCCTCAGCCACATAGAAGCATGTGTGATAGAATCAAAGAACTCAAGTGGGCTCTAATCCCACTTACCAGCTGTAGGACTTTAAAGCTCAAAGAGGCCCAGGTACTTACCCAGTTGCCTTGTCTACAAAATGGAACCCTGTTGCCACTAGCCTCCTCAGAGCTCACATGCATTCTTGATCAATCCATGGATGATTAAATTGGAAGGGGTGATAATTCTAGTTATCACAAGGAGTATTACTTTTCCTTCATCTGACCCAGACATGGACAGACTGGCCAGCCCTGAGCAGCAGGAGGCTCTTTATGGGCCCCCACAACCACCTCGTTCTAGGTCTTGGGAGGCTGACCTGTAGGGAATAGGTCAGTGGCTCCCTCCTCTTTGCTATCAGTCAGGACTGGCCAAGGGGAGACACCAGCAGATGGTCGGAGGGCATGAAAGCAGAAATGTCAAGGTTTTCATTCCCCTGGCACCCTCCCTATCGGGTTATCAGGAGTTGACCCTATCGTCTATAGAAGGCTTCAGCTACCAGCAGAAAAATATCCCTATGCAGCTACTCTCTCAGGGTTCTAGAAATTCTGCCCTCTCCTTGTCCCTTCGAGCTTAGGAAGCAACAATCCCCACAGCAGGACCCCATAAGGGCTAACTCCATGACATTGTACTAAACATGACACATTTGTTTTAATTCTGCATACACCTTGGCAAATAATCCCTTTAGTAAAGGCTCCTCAAACTATCCTGAGTGTGCCCTCCTGGCACGCCAAGGCTCTGCTTCAGTAATTATACATTTAGGAAGAATTTTCTAATATCCAATCATCACTTTGTACACCTTACATGATGGTTACATGCCAATTATGTGTCAATAAAACTGAAAAAGGAACAGCTGCAATTTGCAGTTTCTCCTAAGAAAGGTAGGGTTTCTCTCTCCACCCTGATTCTGGCCTTAGCCATCTTCCCCTTAGGCTGTTGGGATATCCACAAATGTGACAGAAGCAGAAGCTATCGAGCATTCATGGCTCGCTCCTTGGCAGCCCTTGGGCCACCATGCAGAGACACCTAGGCGGGCTTCCTGGAGGGGGAGACAACGTGAAGAGAGGCCCCAGCCATCTCCCGCATCCCAGCTGAGGCACCAGGCACCCCATTCTAGACCATCGGCACCGGTCAAGCTGCTCAGACCAGAAAAAAGGTACCGGCTGCCCCACAGAACTGTGAGCATTTAAATAAAATGATGGTTTCTTTAAGCCATTCTCTTTGGCGGTGGGGGTGGGGGGTGGGGTGTGTGGTTCGTGACACTTTCAAGGTTAACTGAACTAGTGATTACAGAGATTGCAGGGTCCACTGACTTTCTAATGGAACTAGAGTGAGTGCAGAGGAATCAGGAGGAATGGCAGGCCAGGAATATCCTACTGAGAACAGAACTGGCAAGTCAGCAGCCTGGCAGGGAGCTGTGAAGGAATCCTGCGTCCTGTAATCCCAGACCGATGGGGCTGCTAGCCAAGCCCAACACCCGGTTGTCAGGTTTGCAAAACTGCAACAACGAATAAACATTCAAACCCACCAGGTCTCTCAAACCAGACGATTTCAAAATGTAGTTTCCATTCCAGCCCGCAACAGCATCAGCTGGGTACTCATTAGAAATGCCGATTCTCTGGCTTCACCGAAGACCCAGTGGACCAGACCGTCAGGATGGGGCCTCCAACCAGGGTTTTATCAAGTCCTCCCAGTGATCTGGAGGCAGGCTGCCGTCGGAGAACCACTGCATGGAAGTAAGGCTCTGGTGGACAAGGAGTGGGGCTCTCAGATGGGAACATCTGAGCAGACACAAATGAAGCTGAGAATTCTGAACCCCCCACCCCCCAGTTCCCCTTACATCTGCTTTGTCCCCAGAGGCTATCCCTCTCCCATCCTGGAAACTACCTACACTTGTCTAAAACCTTCCAATGACTCCCAGGAGGTGCCTCCAGACCCCTAAGAAGAATGAGATCCCAGCCTAGTGCACATCAACACTAGGCTTGCTCTGCTCTGACCAATTTGTGTGACAGGAGTCCAGGGAGTGTACGTAAGAGTGCGTGCTAAGTGGGGCAGACCGCAGAGGAGAAGCTGCGGTGGGGTGTAGGAGAGGTCACTAGAATGGGCTGGTGAGAGCCAAAGAGTCATTTTTCAGGGCTTGGGGTATTTGTGAAACACAGACCTTATTAAAACTGGAATCGCATAAACTCACAGTTAGGTGTACTAAAAATAAACACTCAAAACTTACCACTCTGACTTCTCTCCCCTACATTTTACTATTATCGATGCTTTTGAGGTTATTTGCCTCTACCGCTTCTGCATAGTGGGAATACTACCTCGTGGCCCACTCCGAATCTCTCCCCAGGTCTGTCTTCAGGGCTGAGATGTTTATAGCTTGGAGAGAGCAACAGTGAGAATATTTACAACTCAGAGATGAGCCAGCACTAGAAGCCAGGCTTTCCCCCGCACCCGGGATTGCTGATCAGTGAGCCTTTACCAGCACACCACGGACTCTAAGGCTTGATAAGCCTAGATGTATTGTCATGGGCATACTCGTCTCAGATTCAGGTTTGAACCCGTTGGCTCTAGAACCCAGGAATGACATTACGTTGAAGTTTGGTTTCAGTGGTAGCTATTGTGAATTCCTGTTGCTACTGTGACAAGTTACCACATGTTAGTGGCTTAAAACATAAACAAATGTAAAGAATTACCTGGAAGCTTGGGAGGTCAGAAGTCCAAACTGGGCCTCCCCAGGCTAAAATCGAGGTGTTGACAGCACTTCATTCCTTTCTGGGGACTCCAGGGGAGAACCTGCTTTCCTATTGCTTCCAGCCGCCTGGCAGTTCTTGGTTTGAGACTCTTCCCTCCATCTTCAAAGCCAACAGCAGCCACCAAATCATTCTCCTGCCACCAGCCCCTCACACTGGCTATTCCGCCTCCCTTTTCTCCATTTAAAGACTCCTATGATTATATGGGGACCACCTGGATGACCCAGGATCCTCTCCTTAAGGTCAGCCAATTAGCACTTTAATTCCATCGGCAACTCTTCTGCCTTCCATAGTAGCCTGCAGTCAGAGAGAAGCAGAACCTTCCTGCAAAGGGTCAGAGAGGTGGAAAGATCAGAATGAATTCTTTCTATGCGCCCTGCTTGGCACCCATTCGCCCCAGTCCTACCCCACTGGCAGACCCTGGAGCACTCTCCACACACACGGACAGGTGTATTGGGGATGGGACAACTGCAAAACTCTTTGAATAGCTCTGTGGTGGCTGTTCTCTGTAGGCAGGAGCCCAGGGGGGTACCGCTGATCCAATAGACCAGGTGGGCATAATTGACACAAGGACAGAATAGTCCAGCGGGGATTTGTGGCCATGACTAATCATGGTGTCTTTAGGAACGAAATCAGTAGATAGCCTACTAAAACGCGGCTTGAGCTATATAAGGACAAATGTGGATTTACTGGCAGAAACCTAACTCAAATGATCCTAGAGGAATGCATGGCCTCTTTCTCAGTTCACAGACCCAAAGCCCCAGAACAAACGCCCAAGCACCGAGTATAATGCAGCTGAAGAGTGTAGTTAGAATTTTCTTCCAAAGCTTTCCCGGAGCAAACTGTGGCCATTTGCCCTGGTAACTGGGACTGGAGAAGGAAATACACAAACCTCCCAGGAGTTACCAGATACTGGCTCTGAACTGACATGAATCCCCAGAGACCTGAAATATCACTACGGACCACCACACAGAATGGGAGCTCATGGAGGTCACGTGATGGCTTGTGTCCTGGCGCAAGTCCCTGTCACAGGATGTCCAACATGGACACCCACTCCTCCATCCCATGTGCATAGAGGGAATAGATAAACTTGGCAACTGGCAGAACGTTCACATGGTCTCCCTGACCCATGGAGTAAAGGCCATTGTGGCTAGAAGGGCCAAATGGGGTCCCCTGGAACCCACCCCTCTGCATCCCTGGGAACTGCCAAGATTAGTGCTGAGATCAATGGCCCGACAGACGCAGGGGTGGTGATTTCTACTGCGCCCTTATCCTGCTTGGGGGGTACAAATTCCAGACGGCTCATGGAGAATAACCATGTTTTCACAAATTAGGTACTTCTGGATTTTTGATACGCATTTTTCATTCTGTATCTCAGGGAAAGAAAAATTTTTCAAAGGAAGGCCTGAAACTCAATCCATAAAGACAAAGATCAATCAATTCCATTATTTAAAGGTTAAAACTTGGGCGCCTGGGTGGCTCAGTTGGTTAAGCGACTGCCTTCGGCTCAGGTCGTGATCCTGGAGTCCCAGGGTCGAGTCCCGCATCGGGCTCCCTGCTCAGCAGGGAGTCTGCTTCTCCCTCTGACCCTCCTCCCTCTCATGCTCTCTGTCTCTCATTCTCTCTCTCTCACTTGAATAAATAAAATCTTTAAAAAAAAAAAAAAAAAAAAAAAAAGGTTAAAACTTTCTGTATGAAAGAATAAAGTGAAAAGATAACAAAAAGATACTTGCAACACACATAACAAAGGATTCATTTACTTAACATATAAAGAACACTTGCAGATTAGTAAGGAAAACCTATAATTTGATAGAAAATTAGGAAAGAAGCTTAAATAGAAGAAGAGATCCAAGTGGATCATAATTATATAAATAGAATTAGGACAATGAGAAACCACTCTTCCTTGCCTTGCACACTAGTGGAATATTTTAAAGTTTAAAAACATTTTTTAGGGGCGCCTGGGTGGCTCAGTCAGTTAGGCATCTGCCTTCCACTCAGGTCATGACCCCAGGGTCCTGGGATCAAGCCCCACATCAGGCTCTTTGTTCAGTGGGGAGTCTGCTTCTCCCTCTGCCTGTCACTCCCCCTATTTGTGCTTTCTCTCTGACTCTCTCTCTGTCAAATAAATAAAAATTTGAAAAAAAAATTTAAAAAAATTTTAAATACAAGATGTTAGCAAGGATGTAGAAAATGGACATTTTAATATATCACGCAAATTGCAACAGCCTCTTTAAATTATAATTTGACAATACTCTATCAAATGTAAAATACACACAATCTTTCCACAGTTCCACCTCGAAGGATCTAGCCTTCACAATAGTTGCACGCGTGTAGGGAGTTGTCACCGAAGCAAGGACTGGTTAGGCTAACAACGGAACCCATCCAGGTGCCCGTTAGTTCGAGTGAGGTAGAAAATTGAAAGTCCAAATACTTTGATTCAATCTTGGTTAAAATTATAGTGTGAAACTATGGCCCACAAGTTTCAATGGTATTATGAAAACTTTAAATGGAGATGTGGTTGATTATAAGTGCTTTCAATAAGCGAGGCACCTGGTTAGCTGTGAGCTGTTGCTTAAAAATGTAAGAAGGAAAAGTTAGAGAATATTTACCAACTAATTACTGTAACATTCAAATAAGTCTATACTTATCCTGTATCTCATGCAGTTGAAGCAGAGTTTCAGTCAGTTTATTAAAGAGAGCAACAATCTTTCCTAATATGCAGAGTTTGTTTTCATGTTATCTATCAAGACTGCTGACCTGTAACTTTAACACCCTGTATTTGTTATTGGAAACTGACCATAAGTGCTTATTTTAGAGGATTGTGTTTGTTTTCTTGCCAACCATGTTTGCATAACAGATTTAACTGCTTATCAACCTGAGACACTGAACCACTAACTATGACCTCATGGGTCTTGTAATAATAAACAAACCCGTATGAAAACTGTGAAGTTTCTTTTGGAGTTAAGAACGTATCTTTATTTTGGCTTTCTCTTTTCACTGGTTTATGGAAGTAAAATAATCTTTAAGTGGTGTTAATATCAGATCTATTATTTAAAACACAATTCAAAATATTTTCTTTTTCAATTAGCTAAATAAATGCAATAAGGAATAGAGCAAATCCTCCACACTACCCCCTAACCCCAGTGGTTCTCAAGGCCAGAAACAAAAAAGTCTTGTTCAAACACTCGCCAACAAGCAGGAGCAGGCCTTCCTGATTCCATTGGTCTTGAACAGTGTGGGGGCAGAAGGAGAGAAACTTCAAGCAGACTCCCCGCTGAGCATAGAGCCCTAAGGGGGGGCTGCGGGGCTCCATCTCAGGACCCATGAGATCATGACCTGAGCGGAAACCGAGTCTCAGCTTAACCAACTGAGCCACCCCAAGCACCCCAACATAACTTTTAGAAACCAAAATTAGCAAAAGACTGCTGAGGCTGGGCACTGGCCGTATGTCTCTATGGAATGCATCCCCTTGCGGGGACTGGGGCCAAGCAGGGCACCCCGGGCTCAAACCATCTCCATGGTCAAGTTTTTCGCAGATGGTGCCCTCGTGGGATGTGGGGTGAACCCACAGGAAAACAGGCACGGCGGTAAGCGGGTTCATTTCTCATCCTGGAGGGTCGTGGGAAGCAGGCCAAAGAGGCCAGGACCACGGAGCTGACTCGCCTGCCTCCGTGGGGACGGGAATCTGCAAGCCTGTCGTGGAGAGCGGGACAGAACCGCTGCCGTCCTTTCCTGAGCGAGGGAAGGGAAAGAAACTGTCGCTGGCCTCCGAGTGGGGAAAGAACGGACGATGGTGCTGCGACCATGGGGAGTCGTAGAGGCTGCCGGATGGGGGCGAGTCCGGGGAAGGAGGTAGTTGGGGGAAGACAAACAAAGCCCGAGCAGAAGACTCTGGTTGCCGCTCACGTTACTTTCAGGCTCCGACCCTCGGGCGCGGACGAGGAGCGAGCGCATCTGAGATGCACCTGCGCAACGGGCAGTGGTACTTGGCATCCGAGCGGAGATGCAGCGCCCCGCAGGGCACCTAAGTGGGAGGCAGGAGGAGCGGGGCTTCCACTCCCCCAAATACGCCGCCCTGAAAATAATCCGGCAGCAGCGCCCTCTCTCTCCGCCGCTTGACTTGCGCACCTGTTTCCTAGTGGGTGCGGCCGGGGCGGCGGCTCCCGGGAAAGCGCGGTGACCTGGCCGCGCGCTTTGCCGCGAATGGCAGTAGCAGCTTCGGCCAGAGGAGGGCGCAGCGGCTCAGCCGCTTTTGCAAAAGGCGAGGGCGTGGCGCTGGGCCTGAGCGCGCCCCCACTCCGCCGAGGCTCGGACTGCAGGAGCCCGGGGTCCAGCCGCTGGGCTGGTAGGAATTCGCGCCCTCGACTGTGGGGGCGTCTTGGCTTGTTAGTTTGATTTTGATTGGAATTTTGGCCGGCTGTCCCCATATCCTGCACCCCTCCTTTCTTGTTTATAGTGTTACTTACACCGAATAAAATTCATCAGTTTTAAGTGCACAGCGTGATAACTTTGGCAATTATATCGAGTTGTTAAATCACCCTCACAATCAGGACGTAGAATGGTTCTCACGTACTAAACGTTCCCTTGTACTGCTCTGCCCTTCATCCTCTTCCTCCCGTCCCGTCCCCACTACCCAGCCCTGGGAACCCCTCAGTGACTTTCTGTTACTAATCTTTCCTTTTCCAGAATGTCGTATAAATGGAACCATGGAACCAGACTTTTTAAGTTTTAAAATTAGGCCACGTCGTTGTTTGTTCTCATACCTTCCTCCTTTCTATGACCGGGTAGTGGTCCATGGTACGGGGACACCACGATTTTCTTATTCATTCACCACTTGGTGGACATTTGGGTTGTTTCCAGTTTTGAGATTATATGAATAAACCTGCGGTGAATGATACTGTACACGTTTTTATGAACATAGGTTTGCATTTTTCTTTGGTAAATACACAAGTAGTGGAATTGCTGGGGCAAATGGTAAACGTCTGGTTAACTTTATGAGTGCTGGCAGACTGATTTTAAAGATTTTATTTGTTTGTTGGTTTATTTATTTATTGAGATCCCACGCAGACTCCACCCAGAGGAGCCCTACTCGGGGCTTGATCTCACAACCCTGAGATCATGACCTGAGCCAAAATCAAGAGTTGGTTGCTCAACAGACTGAGCCACCCAGGTGCCCCTGCCAGACTGTTTTTAAAAAAGGGCTGCAGGGGCGCCTGGGTAGCTCAGTGGTTGGCGTCTGCCTTTGGCGTGGGTCATGATCCCAGGGTCCTGGGACCGAGCCCCGCATCTGGCTCCCCGCTCCTGGGGAAGCCTGCTTCTCCCTCTCCCACTCCCCCTGCTTGTGTTCCCTCTCTCGCTGTATCTCTCTCGGTCAAATAAATAAAATCTTAAAAAATAAAATAAAAAATAAAAAGGGCTGCACCATTTTATATTCCTATCAGTAATATATAATGGTTCTAGTGTCCCACATCCTTGATAACACTTGGTATTGTCAGTCTTTTTACCTTTAGCCATTCTTGGGGCTCTGTCTGGCCATCAGTTTTTATGTTTACCCTGTTAGGTCCTGGGTACCCGGGCACACAGCAATTGCAAGATGCCCCTACCACATTGCTTTAGCATCATGAAGGGCTGCTGAGGAGTGTGCGAGCCCAAGAAAGCAAGATTCTGTGTTTCAGGCCTCTCAAAGCTTCTGAGCATCAGCAGCTATTGTAAAACAAAGTTCCAATACACAGATCACGTGGGATGTCTTCATGCAGGGAACTGGGGAATGCACACCAGAAATACCCCCAAAAGCTTCTGAATGTACTGCATATTTTTAGAGTCAAAGGAGGGTTGTCAGCTGACAATGGCCTTGGCCTTGCAGAGACCTTATGGAAGTGTCCTACTTGGAATTGATAAACCTCAGAAATTACTTAGATCATCCCAAATGCATAATTTTGTGTAAGTAGTGCTTATATGACTTGGTCCTCTATGTCTCCCAGCCTCTCTTGCAGTCAGATTCGGGCTAGGTGATTACATTACAGAAGATGAGCGGGGAGTTCCAGGCCAGACCCTTAGAAATATCCCATGGGATCCTTGCTCTCTCTCTTAATTCCCCTATCATGGTGACTTTACAGGACACGTGCCCCAGAAAATGAACTTACAAGATGGAAGAGGGCTGTCTGAGTCCACTAGGTTTTAGGTTAATAAAAACTACATCTTTTCTGTGTTAAGTAACTGAGATCTGAGGATTTTTTGTTACGACAGCATAGCCTAGCCTAGCTCATATATTTAACTGATCCCCCCGTTCTTCCAATGTCTGCAGAAGAGCAGCTTGAACATGTTGCTAAGACTCATTTGATGGTGGGAAAATCATGATCCTGGAAAAGAGGATGTTGGGAGGGCAAGCCTCCCCTTTGTCCAGATGGACTATGGAACCCTCCTCCCTTCCCTGCCCTTGTTTCAGGTCCTAATCTGTTTTGTAGCTGGAACAACAGCAACAATTCTGAGCTTTCTGAGATGAAGGTAAGTGAGAAATTGTACCTGTAAGACTTTGATTCTATACAAGCAGTGCTCATGGCAAATTGAAATCCATAAACGACCTCCCCTACCTCAGTTTAGGTGATAGTCCCCATAATCCTGACATGGTTTCCTTGTCCAAGGTGCAGACACATCAATGCATGAATGTATGCCCACTTTCCCACCCCCTTTCCCCTTCTCTCACACAGAGGGCTACAGGCACTAAAAAAGGGAGAGTGACCAAGTTCTTTGGTCACAGCAATACATATATATGCTTTCTTCAGTTATTTCAGGATTTCTGGTAGGCACACTCAATGAGACTTAGTAGGAAAACCCCCTGCTCTTGGTAATTATCTATGAACAGCATATTCGGAAGTCCCATGATGGCCAAGGCAAAGGGCTGAAGACCTGACTAGGGTAGGACGAGTCTCACCTGAGGGCAGGTGGGGGGCAGAAGAAGAAGCTTGCCATCTCCAGCCTGTGTTACTGCTTGTGCTGAGTCACGACCTTTAGGAGGCCCGAGACCAAACCTCAGAGCGTGGTGGACCAGACTCCAGGAGGTCAGGAGAAGCTGGATGTGGACTTTGTTTGCTCAGGAAGAGGAACATAAAAGATATTTTCAGAAACATCCTTTTTCTTTTGATTTTTAAAAAATATTCCCTAACAATGTTTGTCTCATGGTCAGAACCTCAAATTAGTTCTGAGAAGCTCCAAGGAATCTTCAGAACATACTTCCCTCTGATCCGGGTCCAGTCTCCTCATTCACATGTAAGTCAAGGGCTTGCCCCGTGGGCTTTGTCAGCCCTGCTACTCTGGGCATCTGTGGCCATCAGTCACCAGCAAGGAGCCTCGGACAGTTCCAAGCTTTGCGAAAAGTCAGGAAAAGGTGAAATCAATATCCTGTCCCAAACAACTACATCTTGTGCTCCTCCTCTGTCCCCGGTGCCATAGACCCCACCCTTCCCAGAGGCTCAGGAGGCAAGGGAACAATTCTGGAAGCTTTGTTAACCACGCAGCCAGGTTCCCTCAAATATCCTGACCGTGAGAGCCAAGCCATTCCTGAGAAGCCAGGCGATGCTCGAGATGGTTTGCTCGGAAGCGGGGGCCTGATCTATGTCTTGTTCTGCCAGCATTGCTTCATATTGTTCTGCTTCAGCATGCACATGATGAGCTTCATCACTGAACGACCCTGTTGCTTTAACATCGTATTATTTTTATTGGGCATTATTTTACTTGTGCTTCCAAACAAGGAGCTAATGGATAATAGATGATTGGTGGCATGTTAATTTTTTTTTTTAAAGCTCTTTAATTGTAGAGCCCTGCTAAATTTACTCTCCATCTTACCACTTATGTCATCTGATATTTGTTACTCTACTTAAGTCGTATTAATGAGCTTTAAGCTAAAATGTATAGTACTTTCATTGTGGGATAAATCACAGGATAATAATTCTCCATGAATAATTCACTGTGTCCCAAAGGTATTTTCTAGAGATTATTATATAATGATCAGCAAGTTATGTCACGGCAATTTTTGTTACAGAAATTTCATCAGTACAAATATTAACTTTTGTTAATATATGGATATATTAAGATACTACAAATGCCAAGATAAAGCACTAAGCTGTTATGTACATTGTTTTTCCCTATACGTTTTTATTTTTAAAGTTTTCAGAATTAGGATTTGAAAACAGAAAATGAAAACTATCAAGGAAGAAAAAGAAGGAAAATTGTTTGGATACTTGAATATATTTTTGGAGAAAATACAAGAAGTGCCAGAGGGGAAGAAAAGGAACCTCAGAGGCTCTTGATTTAATGGAGTGTGGCAGGCCTAAGTCACACACGGGCACCCTCTACCTCTGTGTCAGTCATACTGAAGAAAAGTAGGAAAGGCAGGAAGACCTAACACCCCTGTGAAACCGTTTTCCTGAATATACTTTCTTTAATCCAGGCACACGACCGTGTCATGTGTATTATAACAGGACACTCTTGTTGAACATTATTCACCTCTGAAAAGTAATTTCCACTTTCTAAGGACAATATAGATAGGATGTTTTAAGAAAATTATTACACTCAAATTTCTCCAAATGATGAAAAAAATTGCCAGACTCCTGTCATTTTATTCTACCTCGAAAAAGTCTGTTTTATCCTCATTACAAACTCTTTGTGGATGAAGGAAAAAACTGAAGCATGAAGATGCATAAAAGCCTGGCAGAAGGCAGCAAAGATTCTCAGTAAACACAATGAAAAGCAGATGCACAGCCATGGTAGGACTGCATATTTAAAAGTGGAACCTTACTTGGAAATACATAACTGTCAATGCTGCAGAACAATAACACAGAAAAATAAGAAAATATATCCTTGAGCTTCTGTTAAACACACAATAGGCATGACCCCACTTGAAGCAATATCTAACAATCAGGGAATCATCCACAATACGTATGACTGTGATAATGTTCATTGTCTTCATTTGGCAGAAACCAAGCAGTTATTGATAATATTATGGTAGCACATTTATGCAGAATGTAAACATCAACTCTGAATAATACTTCACATTATTTAGGGGACAAAACAGAACTGAAGAATGAAAAAAAATAACAGATGTGATGAATTAAATCATTTTGAATAAGAGAAGAAATGTTTAAGAAATATTCGGTTATAGTGGATACAAGTCCTGATACAAACTTTGTAGAACAGTTAATAATTACCATCAGCTTCCTCGTTTCTCAAATGCAACTATTCCCCTCTTTGCACATTTGACCTTTCAAATGTTGTCTAGTAGACAAAAAAATATTGCATGGATTCAGGAGACCACTTATTAAAAAACTACATCTAAACAAAACATAATTTGAAAAAGAGGAATATATACTGCTGCAAATATATGTAGGAAACATAATGAATCGCAACAGAAAACCCTCTAGAATACTTCTGGGACATACTATATTTCTTATTCTGTGTACACTAGTGAATAATACAGCAAAAATCTCTTTTGACACTTGAGTCTTTAAAATATTGCCTGAGGGGCGCCTGGGTGGCTCAGTCGTTAAGCGTCTGCCTTCGGCTCAGGTCATGATCCCAGGGTCCTGGGATCGAGCCCCGCATCGGGCTCCCTGCTCAGCCAGGAGCCTGCTTCTCCCCCTCCCACTCCGCCTGCTTGTGTTCCCTCTCTAGCTGTCTCTCTCTCTCTCTGTCAAATAAATAAAATAAAATCTTTAAAAAATAAATAAATACATAAATAAATAAATAAATAAATAAATAAATAAAATAAAATAAAATATTGCCTGAGACCTTTACAGCTACATGAAATACAGAGTTGCATTAAAAAACATGTTTAACAAACCTAAATTTGAGGCCAATTTCAAAGGTCAGATGGAAAGATTGAGTTAAAAGAGCAGTTTGCAATAATCACTTAAAAACTGATGATTTTATTGATAAAGACCTTAGAATGCAAGCCAAAGGTACACTTCTGAAAAAATATCAACTTGAAGCTTTATTTACTTGGTAATCATTTTAGATGATAGATGAAGTAAAATTAATGACACAAGCCAAATGATGCAGGAGCCAAATTCAATGTGCATAATGACCTTGACAGCATCAGAGAAATTAATAAACTCTTTGAAGACAACCAGTGATTATGTTTATCAATCATCTGTTACTGATGCTAAATAAATTGCAGAATCTCTTGATTTTGACACCAACTTATCCACCATAAATAAATAGATAGATAGATAGATATAAGATCTTTGAAAGTCTCATGATCAGGCCTTCCATGACCCCCCAACTATATTTTAAAGTCAGTTTCTTTTTTCTACATTAGATACAGTAATTTCATTATTTTTTAAAATTTATTTACTTGAGAGAGGGTAAGAGAGAGAGTGAGAGCAGGCAAGAGAGAGAGCACACAGAGGGAGAGGGAGAAGCAGTCTCCCCTCTGAGCAGAGAGCCCAACACAGGGCTCAATCCCAGGACCCCGCGATCATGACCTGAGCCGAAGGCAGACGCTTAACCGACTGAGCCACGCAGGAGCCTCCAGTTATTTCATTATTAAAAGAAAGGTTTACAGGGGCTCCTGCGCGGTGCAGTCAGTTAAGCATCAGACTCTTGGTTTCAGCTCAGGTCATGATCTCAGGTCCATGTGATCAAGCCCCATGCTGGGCTCCCTGCTCAGCGTGGAGTCTACTTAAGATTCTCTCTCCCTCTGCCTCTGCCCCTCCCACCTCTAAAATAAATAAATAAATAATTTTTTTTTTTTTAAAAAGGAAAGATTTACAATACTGAAAGAATATCACAGACATTCCAGTTTTCTGGATGACACGTAAATGGAAAGATTAAGATAGAGATAAGCGATTTTAATTATGTACCACTGCTTTAGAACATCAATTTTGCTATTGAAATTAACTTGTAAACAGAGTAAGAGATGTGATATTGATGGGTCACCATGTATGAGGAACTGAAAACTTGAAATTGCTTTCCAAATTCTAATATGTGTCTCTTCTGACATTAGAGTATATTTACAGCAATAATTCACCAGGAATTTCCAAATACTTTTGTAACTTTCAGGATATAGCTAACTTGGCCAGTGGGGAATATAGCTTCTCAAAATTCAATTTTTTTTTTTTGAGAGGGGGAGGTAGGGAGAGGGGCAGAGGGAGAAGGAGAGAGAATCTCAAGCAGGCTCTCAAGCAGGCTCTACGCCCCACGCTGAGCCCGACATGGGCTCAATCCCACAACCCTGAGATCATGACCTGAGCTGAAATCAAGAGTCAGACGCTTAACCAACTGAGCCACCCAGGGGCCCCTCAAAATTCAATTTTTATTTAAAAAAAAACCTAAGTTTATGTTGTATCTGAGGATTATATTAGAGGAAGACTGTCAAATATAGCAATTATGTCTAAAGAAAATGAGATATTGGAGATATTGGCGCAAGAAAGCATTGAAACTGCCAAAAGATACTATTTCTGTTGAAAGCAAGACAAAAAACTATTTTAAAACAAAGTATTAACATCTTAGTGATATTGAATTCCTAATTGTTCTCATTAAAATTTTAGGCATTCTATTATTGGATCATCTATAATTTAATTTGTGTAATTTATACAGAAGTGATATAAACTTTACATCTATTATAATATTGTTGAAATAATTTTTATTATAGAAAAATTTAACAAAACATGATTTTACTTAAGTAAAGGCACCTTTTCCTAATCACAAAGCCAGGTGTGTCTTCCTTGACACCATATCCAAGAAGGATGGATCTCTAGCCCATGCCTCCCCTCATATCTCCACCTCCATAGGATTTGGAACAATTTCATGTGGCCTATGAACCTAAAGTGGTTGCAAAAGTCTGCATGTATGTGCACTTGTGCCTTTTTTCCCTGGGGCAACTGTCCCTGCCTCTAAAAGATCAAGAGCTATTATTTTAGACTGCCACCATGGTTCTCACACTTGAGCATGCATTAGAATCACCTGGGGGGCTTGTTAAACCGCAGATTATTGGCCCATCCTCAGAGTTTCTAAAATTCAGCAGATCTGGAATAGAGCCCAAGGACTTGCATTTCTAACAAGTATCCAGGGGTTGCTGTCGCTGCTGATCTAGGAACCACATCAGAGAACTGCCGCTTTACGATGTCAGCAGTGGTCAGGCTCCAGAGGCCCCACCAGCCGAACCCTGTGTATTAATTACACCGTCTTACCAGCAGAGGGCAAGCCCACGTTTATTCCAATTTGTAGCAATAGCATCTTCCATCACTAGGTGGCAGCACCTGCCTACAAATCCCTATATACAGGCCTCCCATTAATTAAAAAAAGTAATCCCAAAAACAAGGTAAGAAAGCTACAGGAACAGCCTTTGTCTACAGACTGGATGATAACCTAATTCTGACAAATGATCAAAATGTCTATCTGTTAAGAATACATACCCATGCAAATCAGGCTTCAGGTACGAGTAAAAAATAACACCATTTGAGAGAATAAGGAGCTGGATGCTATGTGGCCTCTGGCCTGATGCCCCTGATTTGGGGTTTCATAGTTCTCTGTCTGATGATTTGGAAATGTCCCTCTGTGGAAAGTCCTGGGCTGGATGCTGCAAAATTACCCAAGGAGATCATTAAAAAAATACGGATCCCTCTCCCTCCACCCCCCATTCTAATGAAGCAGATCTGGGCTTAGGCGCTGGCTGTCGTATTTGTCACGGGCGTCCCAGTCGATCCTGAGGCACAGCCCTGTTTTGGCTACTTGCATCTGTACATTTAATACACGTAAACCACTGCTTAGGTATGAATATTTGGATATTTCCACCTTTCGCAAAGTGGTTCTTCCTAGGTTCAGACATCACAGCAGTTCCAGATGCAGAAGAGCTCCGCCGTCCAACGCGGTAGCCACGAGCCTCACTGGCCTTGGAGCACACGAAATATGGGTGGTCTGAGCTGGAGATGTGCTGTCAGTGTTAACACCAGATTGCAAAGCCTTAGTAGGGGAAAAAAGGAGATAAATTATTATTCCTGTGACTACCAGAAAAATTAAATTACATAGGTGGCTCATAATCTATTTCTCCTGGACAGGCTAGTTGGAGGATGTGAGTAACTTTGAAAAGAATGGGGGGAAAAAAATGGAAAGCAGAACACAGCAGGCTCAGGGGAAGAAGTTTTGACCTCCTGGCACTGGAACAGCATTCCTGGCCCCGGGCCTCACACTCTGGCAGCGGGGCCTGGAAGCTTCCCTCCGCCTACGGACAGCGCTTCGGCAGCTTCTCCAGGAATGAGTTTCCAACGGAAGCCCAAGCTTGACTGCAAAAACTCAGGAAACGTTCACTCTCCAAAGAGGTCGAGTCCGAAACAGACTGGTGTTATGCACCTGCCAGAACTCAGAGGGGAGTTTAACGTAGGAAAACAGTGTGGTTACTACAAGTGGTTCTTGGTGTGTGGGCTCACCCACCGGGACCTATTTAACCTTGACGGGAGCTGAAAAACTGTCCTTTGCAAGCAGACAAAACCTCGACTGCAGATAATTAAACAAAACCGTGTTTGTTTGTGTGTTTGTTCTTTGTTTACTTATTAGAAATCACCTCTCTGCAGTCCCAGTTCTGTACCCCAAGAGAGAAAAGCAGGTTTATCCTAAGCTGGGGTTCTCGGTCCTCAAGCATAGTCCCCCGCGTCAGTAGCACCAGCATCATCTGAGAACTTGTTAGAAATGCACATTCTCAAGGTTTTACCCCAGACCTTAGGAATCAGAGACTCTGCAGGTGGGGCCCAGCAGTTAGGGCTTTGAGGGGCTGTCCAGGTGATTGTGAGGATGCACCCTTACCTAAGATGGAGAAACACTGATCTAGAGAAAGAGGAGGCTGTCTAAAGGGAAGCCCAAAAGCATTGAGAGCAGTTGATGGAAATTGCTCCCCGCTGCATCTGCTGACATTAGGAAGCCATGTGATGAGCCAGTGAAGGGCCTTGACTTTGGATTCAGGACAACCTGGCTTCCCAGTTGAGCTCCATTCCCTACTGGGTGACCTGCCATAGCTATTCAGCTTTTCTGAGCCTTCTCTGCCATCTAAAAGATGGGGGGAGGGGCGCCTGGGTGGCTCAGTTGTTAAGCGTCTGCCTTCGGCTCAGGTCATGGTCCCGGGGTCCTGGGATCAAGCCCCACGTCGGGCTCCCTGCTCTGCAGGAAGCCTGCTTCTCCCTCTCCCACTCCCCCTGCTTGTGTTCCCTCTCTTGCTGTGTCTCTCTCTGTCAAATAAATAAATCAAATCTTTAAAAAAAAAAAAAAGATGGGGAAATAATACATCTTGGGTACGATTCTAATTGGGAGTAAATGAGCCACTGTATGGGGGAAAAAAAGCGGCACAGCGTTCTGGGTACAGAGCAGGGGATTATTTTTAGTTACACACGAGTGAGACACCCAGAATGCTAGGAAAAAACAACTTGAGAACTTCCGTGGTATCATCCCATCATTAGTATCTTATCTGTGCCTGAAACATGCTTGCTCTTTTCATGGAAATTATTTATTTTCCATGATTAGTCAATGAATCTACAATTTTACCTAATCTCATTCTTGCTTAATTGACTCATTGAAGTTTTATCTCCTCGGTTTTATTGAATCAGGTTGGACGGCCGTGAGCGCCCCACAAGATTTTTGAGGGTTCTACTTTCTTTGCCTTCTCACGATATGGCTCTGGAGGCTGGTTTTGATTAAGACAAACGAGTGTGTTCGTATTTCTGTGCTGGGACCTGGACGCTCGTTCCTGGGTTTGCTGCCTTCCCGAGTCTGTCTCAGCAAACGCACAAGGGCTTTGATACCAGGGGTTCTTGCTGGCCCAGCGGGGACACTGGACTGTGGGACGATCTGCCCGGGGTCAGAAGCAGCAGGCTGCACTCACAGGCTTTCTTTCCTGGGTCTCTGAAGGGAAGCATTGCAGGGAAGAGGTCACGTATCAGGAAATGTCATTTTCAAAGGACCTAAGATGGGATGAGTCATCGGCAAATATGTACCACAGCAGGTCTTCCCCAACAGGCACTACCAGTCCAGGCAGCCTCCTGGCTTTGTCAGGCAGGCGGCAGAAACAGCCCAGATCAGGCCGGATTAGGACTCGGAAACCAAGAATCCCCTGACTCTCACCTCTCACTGGTTTCCCCGGTCAGGTTTTCCCCGGTCAGGTCGCCAGTGTTTGTCATTCACGATCTACTTGCGGTACTCTGTGTGTTGGGGTGGATATCACCGGTGCTAAGACTTTCTTAGCCTACGGGGATCTCAAGTGAGCCTTAAAACTCTTGGCTTCCCCTTCGGAAGGGGGAGAAAGTGCACTTTCCATTTCCTTGCTGCTGGCTCTAATGGGCCACAGGGCTGTGGTTGGAGGAGGAAGCCCAGGACCCAGTTCCCTTCCTGTCTCCCCAGCGTGTGGACACCAGGTGCTGGAGGGAGGGAAGGTGGCACCTGCTTCCTCCATAGCTCCCTTCCCAGAAAGTTCTAGACCACAAGAGAGACTGAAGGTGCCCTCAAAACCATATGATTTCAGCAAACTGGGCTGCCCACAGCTGCGTCAACCCGTTTCCGGGGCATGGACAGCGGAGAAGGCCTATTTAAAATCACTGAGGAGAGAATCAAGAGACATTTGACCTTCCATCTAAATGTGTTCCCAGCTGAGGGCACTCTTCTAAGGCTATAAGCTGCCTGCAACGTTGAGAGACTCTTCTTGATTTTCGCTATGGGAGGCTGTCTCTGAGTCAGAGCCCTCTACTCATTCAGGAAGGTGTCAACACACAAGCTCTCAGAAATGCCTCTCTTGGCTTCCCACTCTCGATGACCGTGGTAAAGAGGGTATATCTCACAAGCAAGCACCAGTTAACTGGTATTGATCCCGATCCATAACTCCGAGGCTATCCCTTGGCTGGAGGTGAAGGAGGCAGTGATTGGTTATTAATGTCTGCCCAAGGCATAATGTGATGAACAGTAGCCTCCACGTAGAACATTGGCCACCTCTCTTCTAGAGCAAGAATTCTTCAGTTTCTCAGCTTCAGCACCGGAAGACTCATTTGCACGACTTACTTTACCCACACCTTGCTAAACAAACACAAACAAAAGAATGATAAACATTACAACAGATTGGGTCCCTGCTAGGTGCGAATCACTGCATTGTGTATTGTCCACATATGATCAGGGATCTTCTCGGAAGTTCCTCAAGGAAGAGATCATAATGGCTCCTTTGGAGGAGACTGCCAAGACCGAAAGAGCGCAAGCAATGCCTCGAAGTAGAATTGGTCGGGGTCAGTATTTGAACCCAAGCTAGCCTGACTCAACAGCTGGTGCTATTTCCTCCCACCTTAAACTACCTGCTCTCTCCAAACCTCTCATTCTTCGGCTGTGTCTGATTTCTCCAATATGGTAAAATAAATACATTGTTAATTCATCAAGAAACAAAGTGTGTGAGACGTGGAAGCCACTCAGTAAATATATATGAAGTGGATGAGTGCACTGAGGTGGTATCAGCCCCTTTCCTGTCTCCAGGCACGGCCTGAGGGGAGAGCCCCCAAAGTCCAGGCCCCCCGAGGACACTTACCTGGGCACGCCTCCAGGCTCTGCACCCTTTCCTGACCTTGTAGGGCCCTGAAGAATTAAGGTTTCCATCACTGATATGAGGAATTCTTAATCTTAGGAAACAAACTGAGGGTTGCTGGAGTGGGGGGTGGGGTGGGAGGGATGGGGTGACTGGGTGATGGACACTGGGGAGGGTATGTGCTCTGGTAAGTGCTGTGAATTGTGCAAGACTGTTGAATCTCAGATCTGTACCTCTGAAACAAATAATGCAATATATGTTAA
Organism: Halichoerus grypus; assembly: GCF_964656455.1. Classification (NCBI taxonomy): domain Eukaryota; kingdom Metazoa; phylum Chordata; class Mammalia; order Carnivora; family Phocidae; genus Halichoerus; species Halichoerus grypus. The sequence goes on from NC_135723.1 coordinate 54,778,927, forward strand.
GAAAGAAAAAAAAAGAAGAATGTAGCAGGAGGGGAAGAATGAAGGGGGGGGAAATCGGAGGGGTAGACGAACCATGAGAGACGATGGACTCTGAAAAACAAACTGAGGGTTCTAGAGGGGAGGGGGGTGGGAGGATGGGTTAGCCTGGTGATGGGTATTGAGGAGGGCACGTTCTGCATGGAGCACTGGGTGTTATGCACAAACAATGAATCATGGAACACTATATCTAAAACTAATGATGTAATGTATGGGGATTAACATAACAATAAAAAATTAAAAAAAAAAAAAAAAAGAATTAAGGTTTCCAGTGCTTTCGTGTCTCCTGCCAGTGTTTCCCCAGAACTCAGACTTCGGTTTCCCTTTGCCTTCAGCACACGTTGCGATGCAGCCAAACCCAGCTCCCTCAGGATGTAGTCCAAACCAGAGAGCGTGGACAGGACGTATGATAGACTGTTGAAACAGTTTAAGGAATGAACCATTTTAAGTCATGAATACTGCAGGAACAGCTTGGAGGCACTAAGGACTGCAGATGGCTGGAAAATCCATTTTGGATGCAGAAGAAGGTGGAGATGGTGAATACAAGGAGAACTTTGGTTTTAATTTCAGATTTGTTTATTGAGGCCCCATGTATGTATATATTTTTCTTCCTATAAAATTAAGAAAATGAAAATAAGACACCTCTAGGGGTGTATTATAGCATGACTTAACATTTCAAAAACGATCTTTAGATTCAAGGATTTGGGGGAATTGGAGACCATGATTGTTTTGTTAACCAAATTCCAGCCTAGTTAGAAACCACATGTACACAGCAAATGAAGAAGTGGCTTACTGACTAATTGATGGTGCTAACATCGCCTCCATTCATCACTGAACCCACACTGGTCCCTCTCACAGGGCCAATTATGCAAATTGCTAAAACTGTCTTTTTTTCTCCTCATGGCAGGATGGAGAGAAGCTGTTTCTCTCCCTTAGAACTGCTTTCTCTGACTAACTCCTGACTCCTGGACCCTGAGTAAGGCACACAGACATGACCTTCACTTGAGGTGTGCTCACCCCTGGGGACAAGCAGGCCACTCGCCTAGACACATGTGCTCCGCTTGCCTCCAGGACCCCACGCCTCTGCCTCCCACCACAGCGGCGGCTCCTTCCATCCCCTTGGCAGCCTCATCCCCACCTCTTAACCCTGATGGCCGGGGCTCAGTTCTCGGGGCTCCTCTTCTTCGTCTCACTCCCGTGCTGACTTCCTCCAGTCTCGTGCCTTCCGGAGCCCCTAAATGCCTAACGTGGAGCTCTCGTCCAGACCTCTCCTCTGAGCAACAGCCAATCTCCCCACCTTGTTGTCTAACGGCCTCCCTTCACTTAGCAGGTCTGGAGAGAATGCCTGGTCTCTCCCCAAACAATTCCACAGGAAGCCCTCCCGTCATAGGAGTAGCATCTCCATCCTTCCAGGTGCTCCAGCCAAAGACCATGGGCTTTGACACCTTCATTCTCTGATAGCCAACCTACCACCCATTGGAACATCTGTTAGCTTCAAAACATATCCAGAATAAAACTCTTTCAATCTCTTTCCTAATTCTTTTATTACCCCCTCCTCCACACACACACACCCATTTCACTCAAAGGAAAAGCCAAAGTCATCACAATTGTCCCTAAGACTCTATCAGGCTTTTTCTCTCTGACCTCACCTACTCCTCTCCAGCCCCACTGGCCTCCTGGCCATTCCCTAAGCACATGGGGCACCTCCTACCTTAGGACCTCGGCCCTGACTATTTCTACCTCCTTCAGGACTTTAAGCATCACTGGCTCAATGAGGTCTGCTTGACCACTCTACTTAAATCCAAGCTCCGGGTCCCCCTCCCCTTCCCAATCCCTTACTGGCAATACTTTTTCATAGGTCTTATCTTGGGCTATTTGTTGCCTATCACACCCATCAGGATGTAAGCTCCACGACAGCGAGGGTATTTTTTCTGTTTCGTTCACTGAATGAGGCCTAGAACAGTTTCTAGGCACATAGTAGGTATTTAATAAATATCTATGGAATGAATGAATGAACACTACACACACACAAACCTTACATTTGAATCTTACTAAGGGAAATAACCATCTCAGGATTCTTCCTAGGATGAGCTGACCCTCCAAACACAGCCAAAGTCACTCTTCCATGTAACCCTGATTTTAGTAATTGCAGAAACAGCCCCAGCTATTGAAAATGAAACTGAAAGACAGTGTAATAATTTCATTTCTGCCTCTTAAATACCCAGCTCACCACACTCTTGACAACTCTCCTAGCTGCCAGGAGCCATGGGCCCACTTTGAGGACCAGGCACCCATCCTGAACCCGGGGACAGGTACATTTGGTCACTGATTCCCCTTGGCCTCAGTGACCACGGACTGACCTTAATTCTCAGGAATTTCACTGCATTACCAACATTTTTTGTTGCATATTTCTTCCCACAAGTATGTACAGTATTTAAACTGACTGTATCTGAATCTTGACTCCAGCGAGACTGAGTTTCTTAAATCTATGTCTCAGTTTCCTCACCTGTAAAATGAAGATGGTGATAATACTAGTACCCAGCTCACAGATCTGTGGTGAGGATTGATTGCGTGAACGGATACAAAGGGCTCAGAACAGTGAGGGGCACACCGTAGGTGCTCAGGAAATGCCAGCCACTATCATCAGTCTTGTTATTATCACTATGCACACCAAACACAGTATCTTTTTGGTTTTTTATTTCCAGCAGCTAGTACAGTGCCTGGGAAGAGCTTAGGAAAAGTCTGTTGGAAAAATGAGTGAATGAATGAATGAATGCGATGAGCTATTTCAGTGCAGAGGCAGTATGTTTTCATCTCCATTTAGCACAAACCTAGCACCTAATAATTCTCAATAATTTTATGCTTGTTGAATTTTGAGCGAATGCCATATAGGAAGATTTCTGCACATATTCTGCACAGTACAGACGATTTTGGAAAAGCGTAAAATAAAACTACTGGTGGCATGGAGGAAGTTGGGGTGGTGCTTAAGTTCTGGGAGATGAATAGACAAGGTATGTGACTTCGGGCAAATTTTTAAAACTTTTCTGGGTCTCAGTGCTCTCCTCTACCAACTAGGGCTGAAAAGTCCCTGGGAGCTAAGAGGACTATGCCAGACAATGCCTCCAAGATGCACAATTCAGGGCCTGGCACCTGGATTACCACGTGGCCAGGATGGTTGACACGTGTACTCCTGCACGTGAGGCCCCAGGGCACTAAGAGAAGGCAGGCGTCCGGCTTTCCAGGACAAGAGCGAAGTCTCTAGGGACCCATCTTCCTAGCCCCATGTCTTTTCATGTTTGTGTAAATAGACACCTTCACCAAAGGTGTCTCTTTCTTGTCCCCTCCTGCCACGACCCCGGGAACAACCTAGATAAGTTCCCGCTTCTATAACCAGAACTTCTCCATCTGTCATGTGCGAGGTATTTCTCCAAAACTTTTCAAAACAAGTCCAGACAAGTCTTATACTTTCAGGAGACTTGAGAACAAAAATGGGCATTTTCTACTGGTTTCCTCTCCCCACTTCCTCCCCTGGACCCTCGCCAAATCTACGCAAGCAAGCAGATGGGCGACGGGAGGCTCGGCGCACGATGATTCAAGCTCTTAATCACAGACAGCACTTATCTTCATGCTTGCCCAGTACAGGCTGAACCTTAGCCTCCGTTGATTTAAATCCAGAAAATAGCCACAGTTTACCATAATTTATCATCCCTGACCATGCTGTGAGGTCTGTGTGATTACTCTTTCTTTCTAATGTCATATATTTCAAACTGATTGACTTCTCCAAAAACTTATGGTTATTATTTGGGAGAAAAAAAAATTGAGATGGATGAGAGGAAGCAGGGAACTGTCCACATCATTGGTGCTTTGACTATCTGGACTGGGAAAGTGGGAGAAGGATGGAGGCGACAGCTTACTTCTTCGTCTTTCAAAAACTGAAATTTATTTATATTACAACTTCAGGGAGTCAGAGGACTACCAAACCAAGCAACAAAGTCTGTTCTCCTCTCATAAACTTTGAAGAGCAAGATTAAAAGTTCTCAAGCTTAATATGGAAGGAGGAAAATGATGAAAACAAAAGGATGGAATGACAGAGGGGATAATTCCTACTATTTAAAAAATGTCCCCATATATCCCCCATTTCATCCTATAAATTAAAAAGCCTTCGAAGAAAAATAATACTACTTGCATAGTGTTCCTCATTGAGTCTCTTTACTCTTTAGTATCTTCATTTTGATTATAATAAATGAATTAAGAGTCAGTATCTGGAGCTTTAGTGATGCATTTGTCATACATATGTTCATATGTATGTATGTATGTGTGTATGTATGCACATATATTTGGTGACTAACTCTAAGAATCAGCTTCAAAATGTTATTTGGAGCACGAGTTGTTGGAGAGGGTGGTAGGAAAATAGCAAGGACTCAGTCTGTCTTGTTTCCTACCAAATCTCAAGTTGAGAAGTATACTCAGTAAATGTTTGTTGACTCTATGAAGACAGGAAATGATACATTGAAAAAACTTACACATTTAAATATGGCAGTAGTATGTATGACCTTAGAGGAAAGAAATTCAAGCAACCAGATGGAGGCATCTGCAGTGACCCATGACATTCTGATGTTGACATTCTGGGGTAGTTGTTGACATTTTAACATCCATACTAATTTTTAATCCCCTAAAAACAAAACATTAAACTTTCAACTTCTTTTTATTACCATGAAATCTGTGCACTGGATGCCCTCACCCAATCTCTCCCCCTCCCCCGCAATTAGCCTTATCTGGTCCCTAATCCACAACCCATCTTTGATATCTCACCTCATCCCTCCATAGACCTACCCATATCCTTTACCCTATCCTTTACCAGGGGCTCCCAAATCAAAATATCCCTGGTATCCAAACAGTGGACAATGTCAAACAATATTCCTGTTCCACCCACGGGATACAAATGGCCTGACCAAGGGTGTTGGTAATGGACATATCAGGAAAGGCAGAGTGAGAGGAAATTGGAAGATTTGGCAACAGAGTAGATAAGCAGAAGGGACACAGAGAGTGGCCAAAGATGACTCTCTAGTCAGCATGTGATGAGAAGAATGAAGACATTGAGGAAGTGGGGAGAGGGTGTTGAGAACAGCCAAAGAGGATGAGTTTGGACTGGGGCATGCCAAGGCCATAGCAACATCAAAGCCCTCAGTAGCTTTACGTGACTGCCGATTAGAGTTGGCATCGATGGTACGAGATGCATGGGACCAGTACATTTTGGGGTCAGGTTCTAGCAGGGCTGAAGAGCAGAAGAAGTCCCTGAGAAGAACATCCCCAAATGAGGGCTGTGCTGAGGCTGCAGGGGCCTGGCTTCCATGTATGCTAGGCCACACTCTGGTTCCCACCACACAGGGGGCCAAACTCTTCCACTCGTTTATTGTTGAGGCCCTGTAGGTGGAGGACGAGACCAATCTCATAAGCCATGTGCGGCTGAGGGAGTTGTCGAATGAGGGAACTGCTCATTAGTTTTCTACACCTCACTTTATTCAAATAAAGAACTCCTTAGAATTCTTCCCCTGAGAGAAAGTTCTCTCCCCTGAGAGAGAACGGGGCTGTGATTTAGAAACCCAAAGACAAGTTTGCTACGGCTGCCATAAGCAACAGAAATTTGAGCGATATGAGCAACAGAAATTTATTTTCTCACAATTCTGGATGTGAGAAGTCCGGGATCAAGATAGGTTCCTTCTGAGGGCTGTGAAGGAGGGATGTGTTCCAGGCCTCTCTCCTTGGCTTAGAGATGTCTGTCTTCACATTCACAGGTTGTTCTCCCTGTATCTTCACATTGTCTTCCCCTCTGTATGTATCTCTGGGTCCAAACTTCCCCTTTTTATAAGGACGCCAGTCATATGGAGTTAGCACCCACTGTAATGACCTCACTTGAACTTGATTACCTCTGTACAGACCCTGTCTCCAAACAGGGTCCCATTCTGAGGTACTAGGGATTAAGATTTTAACATATGAATTTGAGGGAACCCAGTTCAATCCATAACAGCAAATCAGAGGGAAAGGACAAGTGCATGAGGAAGTACACGTTCTAGGAGAACTCCATCTAAGTGTGCAGAGTTGGCAGTCATCAGCTGGGCCTCAGAACTTTGGAAATCCCCTGCATCTGGTTTTCCCAATTCTCGTAATCTCATCCCACCAAAAAAAGACATCTAAATACATTCCATGCATTTCTGGTGAGAAGCTCACTCTGCTGTCCTCTATGCAATATGCTAATGAGGTTTTAACTAGAGTGGTTTCAATGGTTTGGATAAACTAAGGTCTCTGAGGCATTTCACCCACTCCTTAAGCCTAAACAAATTGTTTCCAGGTATTCAAGACATTGCACAATATTAGACCACCTGAAGTTCCATCTCCCAGTGACAAATCAGGATGGTGATGAAAGTGGTCGGTGATCTTTTCCCTTCGTGTCATTGCAGGGAAACCCGATGTCGTGTTCTTCCAGACTGGTTGGAGAGACATGGCTAGCTGAAGCAGAAGGGTTTACACTCACGATAGGTAAGTGTGGGCTCAGGTAGAGTTCCCGGTGGAGCGCTGACCATGTACCAGGTGCTGTGCTAAGCCCGAGGATTCGCCTGGGAGCAGGACAGTCCTCTGGGAGGGAGAGGGAACTCCCATTCCCATAGGCAGATGGGATTTACAAGTGGAAGGGCAGAGAAACTCAGAGACAGCAGGACTAATCCTGTTGTTTTCAGACACAATCTTTGCTTACCGGTTGTGTGAGCGTTTTGATTGGTGGGTTTCCACGTCGTACCAGTAGCTAAATATTTTTATATTACCCTTGCCTATGAGCATACTGTTGGACAGAAACTGAGAAAGGGGTGAAGGTGGCAACCAGTGCAAGCTAAAGAAACAGGCTTTATATGGTGATAGAGTTTAGAGAATTAGCTAGAGGAAAATGAGCCAGATTTGTGCAGCAATTCTCAACTGTCCTGGTGTCAGGACTCTTCTCCACTCTTGAAAATTACTGAGGACCAAAAAAATAAGTAAATAATTTTAAAAGATTACCGATGACCTTAAAGAGCTTCTGCTTATGTAGTTTATATCTATTAATATTGACTATGCTAGAAACTAAAACAAATTTTTGTAACATATGTTCATTCCTTTAATGTAATAACTACCCATTACATGTTAACATACGTAACTTATTTTTCATGAAAATTAATTATATTTTCTTCCTCAAAAATGTAGTGAGAAGACTGTCATTGTGTTATATTTTTGGAAATTTGTTTAATGTCTGGCCTCAGAGAAGACAGCCAGAATCTCATATCTATTTCTGCATTCAATCTGTTAGTTGTGCTATTTCAGTTGAAGTATAGGATGGAAATCCATCCTCATACAGACATATAGTTGGGAAAGGCAGGACTTTGTGGGTTTCCTGAAAAGAACTCAGGACTCCCTAGGGGTCCTCTGGTCGCACTTTGAAAACCACATTAGATTAGGTTAGTGGTTTTATTATCTTATTACATCCTGATTGGAACTCTTCTAACTATACTGTTACAAGGAGATTCAAACCTCAGGATTTTAATCCATAATATAAAAAAATTTTTAAATTTGTCTGTGTGTACATACCTACGTCTTAACTCTTTTTACCTCTACATTTGAGAAGTCAGCTTTGTGCTAAAACTCACCATCTTTTAGTTTGTTTGAAGTGAGAAAGTTAGGTAAAAAAATAAACTAGAAGCAAATGTAATTACTCAACACCTATATTCAATTATCATAGTTTTTTTAGTGCCTCCAACTTTGAAGACCCCAAAACTCTTAACTATGCACTTATAAATGATATTAAAATATGTATCATAAGCCATAGGCAATAGGGAGTAGTTTGTGAAATTTGTTTTGCCTTTTTTTTTTTTTTTTTTTTGGTCTTTCGAGGAACTATGTCATATGAATCATGATGATGACCATTGTCAATGCAAAGGAAGATAAAGGACACTGGTCCACTGCTCAACTGTTTCAAGCCCAACCCTGATTAGCAAATTGTGGCTCTTTAGGCTGACCAAGGGAGCGTAAGCCTAATAAGACTCTGAATGTAGTCACAGGAGACTGACCCTTGCAAATCTTAGCTGAGGTACATACAGTATTACTTTAAAAGCAGCCCATAGTTGTTTTTCTAAGCCAGTGGTTTGCAGAATATCATGTGCTATATAATATGGTTAACAAGGATGACTGAGTTTGAAGAGAGCAATCCACAGATGCCAAAAAGGCTAAAGAAGCTCACCATGAAGTTGTCTTAGGACCAATAGTTCTAGCCAAAGGAGAGAGGAAGGAGAGGGAGAAAGAGTAGCGCTGCCTCCATCCCCTTATTGAAAATAGGGCTGACCCTAGATGGTACTTACCTTGAAAGGCCCCCTGCCACAAATTTTTGTACCCTTTACCACCTTGGAAAGCCCGTCTCCCTTAATGCACAGTGTTTCCCACTGTCCTTGCCCTATGTCACTCAGGTCCTTAATTCCCCCAATAGCTGCCCTTCTCCTTAGCCTCACTAGCTAAACTCTGGGGCCTCACTTGGGTGTCCCAACAAAGTCTGTCTTATGTACATTCAACCTTCAAGTTCAAATTCACATACACATTTCCTGAGCCCTGCCTTGTCCCCGTTCTCTGTGCTTAGGCCTGGGGTGAAACCAGTGTCCCTGCTGACCTACCTCTTTGCCAAGGCCATTTGCATCTTTAGAAGTAGGCTTAATTGGTGATCCTTCAGTAGAGTGTCACAAAGAGAAACCAAAACACTCAGATGCTGTGAGGGGAAATGTTGGGGACTGGGGAGAGGTTATAAGGACACCTCACACTCCCACCCCCAAAGCTACTTTAAGTTATTCTTGTCAAGAGAGAAGTGTCATGCACCAGGGAACTCAACTTTGGGTCTCTGATTTTGTGTGAATTCCACCCCCCCTCCTTTTGTTAGAAAAGACCATAAGATGTTTTTTCTAGACTTATTTGCAGAAAAAACAATAGTGGTCTTCCAGCTTCAAATGAGGATTTTAAATACATGGCCTGTAATATCTGACATTGTTACCCCAGGTCTGCTAATGGGGTCCAGAGAAAAGGATAGAGGCCTCAGTGGGGTGTTGCCAACTGAGGGTCAATCAATGTGTTTTTCCAACAACCATAAAATGACAGTATGCTTTTGCACTTGCTAGGAAAATGATACCTTTCTTTCTGCCTCACTGCAAATCATTGAATTCATGGTAGCATTGGACAGGCTGAACCTTTCCAACACCACACTCTCTTTTCCTTTGTGGTTTGCTCTTTCTTGGTAATGATTCCATTCTATAGTTTTCTTTCTGGGTTAATGTCTCTCCCGGATGTTATGTAGCAATCCAAAATCGAGTATGAGTCTCCACTAAATCATAATAGGGGTGGTATTGACCCTTGTCTTGAATGCATCCATCAGTAGATTGATGTCCAGACAGATTCCATATGGAGCAGAACTGCTGTCTGGGTTTTCTGGGACAACAGATTGATTTGGACTCATGGAAGGTTTTCTAACCCCAGCTAGACACTGGTAAGGGCCTCATGTGCCCGTCAGAGGCTGCAGGAGATATTCATTCTCAATTTTAGTGTCCCATGAAGAAGGTTAAGCAGACATAAAGGAGAGAGTACTATGTCTACTTTAAAAAAAAAAAAGATTTTATTCATTTATTTGAGAGAGAGCACAAGCAGGGGGAGTGGCGGAGGGGGAAGCAGGTTCCCCACTGAGCAGGGACTCAATGCGGGGCTTGATCCCAGGACCCCAGGATCATGACCTGAGCTGAAGGCAGATGCTTAACCGACTGAGCCACCCAGGCACCCCTACTAGGTTTACTTTTAAAGAAATATTAAAGCAGTTATAATTATTGGATTGCTTACATAGATTAAGTTGTGGAATAGGAATAATAGGACCTTGAGATAATGTGGTTTATTTTAAAGTATAAACACACACATGCGCTTATATTTCATGGAGTAATAGAGGAAAATTTCCCCTGAAAGAGCAAATAAGCTTAGGAAAATCAGACTCACAAATTCATGCACATTCCTGGCTTTATGACCCCATGGTTTTATTTGGTTAATGTTAAATTTCCACACTTGGCTACCAAAATAACTTTCCATTCTGAGGCTGTTACTGCAAGTGAGTAGCTTAAGTTTTCCTTTCACACCTCACCGGATATTAATCTTTCAGAATCCTTGCCCTCCCTTTTGCAATGTTCCTAATGTTCACACTTCCTATTGAGAAACTGCACACACTGAGGATATCCTGCTTTGTCAGCAGGGTCCGGTGTTCCGAGTGGCAATTCTCAGGAGATATTCCCCCTGATTGTTGCTTTGGGGGACACGCCTTGTGCCCTAGTAGCTCTGAGGTTTGTCAGATCCAGATCATTCTCTCTGGTCTTGAACAACAGTTGTCATTCAAAGTTGGTTCTCTTATGGAATTACCATGTCTAAGCAATCATTTGTTTGTTTAGAAGCATTAGACAGTTTTAGAGGTGATTCCCTGGGGATTATGCAGTTTTACATCAGGCTATGCAGAAAGACATCTTTTAGGAATCCCAGGTTGTCAGTGAAGCACATCACATTGAGTAGAAACAATTGTGAATAGAAAGGTGATTTGAGGATGTGATGATTCCAGCACAATTTGTTTCTGAACTGTGGCTTCTCATAGTACTCCATGCATTGTTTTATGAGTGCTGGGAAATCTGATCTGGGAAAAACATGGGCAATTTTTCTAAGGCTCATATCATTGAGGGTATTTCTTCATTCGAGGAGGAGAGTTTGTTCCAAATTGGGGGAAATTGAGAAAATAGTTTCTAGGACTTAAATCCTAACTCTGTTGCTGTCCCAGTTATCTATTACCACATAACAAAGCACCCTAAAATTTAGAGGACTCAAACAAAAACCATTTTCTTGTTCATGTATTGTTCTTGTTCTATGGATTAGAATTCAGACCAGGCTCAGTGCGGATGATTCATGGTGTTGTCTGAGGCAGACCATGTGGCGCTAGAAGATCCAAGATGGCCTTACTCACATGGTTAGGGCATCAGGGCTGGCTGATGGCTGGGAGGTATCAGTAGTTGTATGTGCACTGAGGTAGCTGGCTCCTCAAAGGAACTAAAAGTCTTCTTATAACCCGTAAGTCACACAGTATCACTTCCCTCACATTCTGTTGATCAAAATAAATCACAGCGTCAACCTAGATTCAAGGAGAGGGGAAACAGACCCCACTCCTTGGCTGGAAAGCATCACAGTGGCACAGGAATTGTTGGAAGCCACTTTCTGCTGAAATGCTTCTACAGTGGCTTGTTCCTAGCAAAATGCTTGTAAGTTCCTTCACTTAGCCAATTAGTATTAGCCAATTGCCTCAAAAAACTAGAGAGGGTTACTTATTTTATTGAGTCCAAAGTGCCATTAATTGTAAAATATACATTGTTCTATATATTATTTAAAAAAGAAAAAGGCCACCAAGTAAACCATGACATGACATAAATTGTTGAGATGCATCTTGACTCCTGAGATATTATAAGGTGGGGGAAATGTGCATATTCAAGATGATGAAAAAATGGTAATTATCTAACTCATCAGAGTTCTAAGACAAATGGATAAGATCCAAGGTTTGGAAGCTAGTCGTTATTTTGATCACTGACTCCATCAATTGGGTATCAACTTGCATATCCTGACTAAGGCACTCATTCTGGCATGGTCTGATAGAACAGGGACTTAAAGGATCATTATTTCCCTCTTACCTTCTCATCAAACCATGAGGGCAGGCAAACCATGAGAATCAGGAGAACAACTAGGTATTTGTAGCTCAATTAGCAAAGCTGCCTCTACTGGGATGCTGATCCCCACTTTTGGTTGCTTTGCACCACTCAGCTTAACCAACACACCTAGACCTTCTACTGGATTCTTTATTTCACTCACTGAATATTTTTCATATTGATAAGTCCTCAGTACTTTCACACTGGCTTCCTAGATGACAGGATTTCCAGTAATACCCTAAGTCATAAAAGCAGTGATTACCATACTTCCAAATTTGATCAATGCTTATTGGGTCCCTATGTATGCCCTAGAGTGTGCTAGATGCTACAATAGTCAAAAAGACAGACTTGCAACATTCCTTCTCACAGTCCGATGGGGGAGGCAGGCAATGGACAAGTAAAACAAATATCTTAAATCATGAGAGATCTTGTAAGTACTATAAGGGAAATGAAGAAGGTAATGAAGGAAAATAAGAGGAGTCTCCTTTAAACAGCGGTGATCATGGAAGGGCATCCTGAGGATGGAGTATTTAAGCAAAGACCTAAAGATTTAAAAGGATGAACCATGCAAAAAGCCAAGGGAAAGTGCTCTAGCCGGAACAGAAGACACAGCAAGTACAAAAGTGCTGAGGTCGCAAAGAACTTGGCATGTTGTTGAAACTGAAAGTAGATTGATATAATCAGAGAACAGGGAGAAAATTTCTCTAGAGAACATAGAACAGGCCTAGAGATCGATGTCAAAATGTCTCCTATGTTCCACACAGGGAAAACAAACACACAGAAAATATTTTAAAAACAAAACAAAAAAAACAAATGGAACCAGAATTTTATAAGCCTAAAAACATCTTTGAGAGGAAAAGAAGATGGGCCCTATAGTGGTTTTTCTCTTTCCTTTTTTCCTAGAATATGATGAGACTGTTCGTAGATTTATAAAGCTTATTCATGAAGTCAGTATTTCTCAAACATGAGTAATGAAGCAAGCCTTTAAAGGAAAAAAAATACGTAAATCATCAGCATTGACTTAAATCATTTTAATTACGTTTCTTTAAGATGAATGAAGTGTAAATGCCTTGTGCTCATAGATTTATGCAAATCTAAAACTAAATCAAGTTTATAAATTAAAGGCAAACTAAGTTACAAAACCAACAAAGAGTTATCAACATTAATTTAGAGTAATGAATGATGTTATTGGCTGCTGCTAAATTGCCCATGTTTGGTTTGCTAGCGGACTATGCACCGATGTGTTTCATTTCACTTGTTGCAAAGTTGGATCATTACTGCTATCATCTTCTTTGATTATCTTTTTTAAAAATAAGCTTCCTTATTTGGATGGATCCATTATTCACTCAATGGATTCATTATCATAAAGGCCAATTACCACACTTCAAAATACAACATTGAAATTAAAATATACTATTTAACAAAAAAAATTCTTTGTTTTTCACTACTGCATTTACAATCTAGCCATTGCTCATTTGTGTATACAAAAATAAGATTTCATAAATAGCCAATGATTTTGTAAATAAGTACTAATGGCCAGCTCTGGGGTCTTTATAGTTTCATATGCCAATGATATGGACCATTCCATTCTCCCACTACCTTTCTCTATGGAATGACTCCAAAAACCTTAGCATGTATGTTGTATTGTAATTTGGCTTTTCTTGTTATTAATATGACCAGATGTTCAATGCAAATGTCCCTATGAAATCGCATGGAGTACTGGAGTACTTCAATAAAAGGAGGTAGTCTGGGAGTTCTAGAATGTGCTCAGATTACTTTAAGATTATCATGAATATGAAAACCCCCAAAAGTTTAATCCTATAGATTTTGCAGACTCAGGAAATATGTCAGAAGGGTCCAGGCTGAGAAATGGTGCATACATTAATAATGGGGTCAGAAGGAAGAATGAGTCTAAAATGTTTTATATTATCAGGAACAATCAACCCAATGTGAATATAGCCGGACTAATGCATGCCACAGAGACACAGCATGGGACATCTATTCAGTTTAGAAAGAATGTGGGGGCGCCTGGGTGGCTCAGTCGTTAAGCATCTGCCTTCGGCTCAGGTCGTGATCTCGGGGTCCTGGGATCGAGCCCCGCATAGGGCTCCCTGCTCCGCGGGAAGCCTGCTTCTCCCTCTCCCACTCCCCCTGCTGGTGTTCCCTCTCTCGCTGTGTCTCTCTCTGCCAAATAAATAAATAAAATCTTAAAAAAAAAAAAGAAAAAGAAAAGAAAGAATGTGAATAAGGAAGTTTGAAAAATGCAATAGGTAATAATAATGATGATTAACACTTATAAGTGTCCAGAGTATCAGGCATTGTGTCAAGTAATTATTAACGATGATTAAAAAAAGAATGCAGTTCACTTATTAGCTACCACAGGCATATGTAATAGAAAAACACAGTTCCAACTAGGTCACTTTTTAAAAGAGAAAGCAGGAGGGCAATTTCTTTCTAACTTAACAATGTCAGGTCTAGCAATCTAAACAAAATCTCTCAAGAGAAATTTCCTGCACAATTTCTGGAGACCCAGAATCTCTTCCTGAGACTTGAATACCAATACCCGTCTCAAACAGAGCGTCAGTGATAGAGGATATCCACAGATGGCTGCCAACCGCTCCTTCCCTCCTTGTCCATGCAGGCTGCCCCTCAAATCAAGAGGTGAAATCGGATTCCCCTTCCCCTGAATACAGGCTGGCGTCAGTGGTTTGCTTAACCAGTAAAATACAGCAGAAGTAACATTTGGGTGCTTGGAAAGCTAGGTCCTAAGAATGGAACGTGGAACTTGTACCTGGCTCTTCTGGACTGCAGCCATGTGGGACATTCCCTCTTGGGCCCCAGCTGTGACAAGGCTGCTGTAAGAAGGCTAAGCAGCGTGTGTGGGCACTGCCATGGACAGCGCCAACATCCATGGCCAGCCACACGGCGGGAGCCCCAGATGCCTCCCTGCAACTTCCAGAGAAAAACAGCCAAGAGTTTCCCAGCTCAGCCCAGGCAACCTATGGAAACAAGGAAAATAATAATTGTAGTTTGCAGTCACTGTCTTGGGGTGGTTTGTTATGCAGCAATAGGTCAATAGACTAGTATCCCAAACCAAATCTTTCGTTTCCCTTTCACAAAACCCACTCTGCCTTTGTGTGTCCCATCACAGGAAAAACTTCCATTTAGTTAGGTAAAATATCTTGAAGTCATCCTCAAGCTTCTTTTTCTCTCAAATGCTACCTCCAATCCACTGGCAAATCCTGTTGGCTCAATATCTAAATCGTATCCCAAATTTCCTCACTTATAATTTCTTCTGCCCTTCCCATCCTTATCCAAAGCTACCATGACCTCTTAGCAGGGCTCCTGCAGTAGCTGCTGAGCTGGACTCCCTGCTCCCACCTTTGCCTCCAGGGTTTCTTCTCCACATGACAGGCAACCAGAGTCCTCCTTTAAAAATGGGAATCAGGGCACCTGGGTGGCTCAATTGGTTAAGCGTCTGCCTTCGGCTCAGGTCATGATCCTGGAGTCCCAGGATGAACTCCCTAATCAGGCTCCCTGCTCAGCGGGGAGTCTGCTTCTCCCTCTGACCCTTCCTCCCCTCGTGCTCTCTCTCTCAAATAAATAAAAAATCTTAAAAAAAAAAAAAAAAAGGAAATCACTCCTCTGCTCACAATCCTCTCATCACATGTAGAGTAAACCCAAAGTCCTGGCCATGGCCCAGAAGGTACTCCGGCATCTGGCTCCCATTTCTTTGCTGACCTCATTACTTACTCCCCTCCCCTTTGCATACTCTTCAGCCAGACAGGCCCTCTTGCTGTTTCTTGAACATGCCAATCACACCTGTAGTTCACGTACTTTACACTCTCTCTTCCCTTACCCTAGAATACTCTTCCTTGAGATAGTACTATGATCCCTTGATTCACATCTCTGCGCATATTGCTTCTGCTCCAGGAGGCCCTTCTCTGACCACCCTCACTAAAATAGCAATGCTTGACTTTCTGCATCTCCATACGCTGCTTTAGTCTTCTTTATATTTCCATCACCACCCTTTGCTCTGGATATCCTTGTTTCCTGCCTATTTTGCTCCTACATTTCAATGGAACCCCATGAGGACAAGGATATTGTCTGTTTTGTTTACTGATATATCACCAGTGCCTAGAAGAATGCCTGGCACATAGTAGGCCCTCAACAAATATTTGTTGGATGAATGAATGATCCCTAGACCTGTTTCCCAGAGTGTCAATAAGTACTTACACGCATCCGCCTTCCTGACATTTAAGTTAATGTTTTCCATATGTCTTTCAGCTCTGAACCTCAAGACACATGACTTTCCCAGGCTGAAATGGGATGGAGAGGACACGTCATCCCCATGTATTCCACCTTACTAATATTTGGCCTCCTTACTGTCTGGGTTTTAGGAATTCTCAGTATGTGACCACAAATCCTTCTCCCAATCCTAACTTCTCGGAGCTCAGGTTCACACTAGACTTTGTTTAGGAGCCCACACAAGTTCAGATGGCTGGCCTTGGTCATTCATCTATTTAATTAATGTGGCTAGATCCCCTACTCTGTCCCAGGCCCTGTAAAAAGTACTGGTGATACAGTAGGGAATAAGACTGGGCTCCACCTACTCAAGGCTGGCACTTTGAAAGATGGCTGAGAGACAAGGCAGATGGGGAGTAATGGCGAAAAGTGTCAAAGAAACTGCCCATAACTACAAGCTCTGGGTGTGAAAGGGGGCTCACAGCTCTCCTGGTTCAGTACCCCAGAGCTCTCCTGGATCCTCAAAGGTCCTTCAGCCTTCCGTCAACTTGAGACTAGACCAGATTCCTGGTGTAACTGCCCTTTGTAGATAATAAAACCTCCCATTTGTACAGTAGTCTGGGGGGAATGATACCAGCCAACATTTGTTGGTGTCAATCAGGTGCCCAGCACCACGGAGGGGACACAACTGTCTCATTCTCACAATACACTTGGGAGGTGAGGTTACTGTCTCTATTTTATAGTTAAAAAATCAGAAGCTCACAGAGGTTTGATAATTTGGCATACAACTAATAGAGAGCAGACAGAACTCAAATCTGCTTGACACTAAACTTACGCTTTTTCCTTAACACCACATCGCTGCCTATTAAAAATTAAGATAAAATGCCCTGGTGTCAATATCTTTAAAAGTTCATGTCTGTTATCTCTTTTTGTCATTATATATCCTTCTGAGTCAACAAAGTCAAGTGTGGCTATGCCATTTTACAGAAGAAAAAATTCAGTCCCATTAGGGAAGCATAATGGAAGTCACTTAAGACTACCAGGCAGGTTTGTGTAGTCAAAGGTATTTCCCACATTGGCTGCCACTGAATCCAACATTCTCCCATAAAAGATTTCTTTCTTTGGCTAGTGATATGTTTAGGTTTCTAACTGCTTCTTATTAAAATATGAGTACCCTTAAGAGGGTTTATAACCCAAGCAAATTGGCAGGTACCATCTCCTCAGGCTCTGTCTGGGAATTGGCAAAGAGGATTATTGCTTTCAAAGTAAGGCATCCATGGGAAGAGTTCCAGGCACAGACTCCTTCTTCAGAAAACCACTTCGATTGGGCTCGAACTGGAGCTACTACTTGACTGGCAGCGGCCACATGGCTACATTAGCAAGTGAGCCAGCCAGACCCAGACCTCCTGGCTCCCTGCCTCTGCCTTGGGCTCACTCTAGTCTGAACCCATCACCCTACACTTGTGGGGGGACCCATGCAGTGCCTGAGGCCTTACAGCTAACCAGGACAGACCCAGAGAAATAGCAGGAGAGCTTTCAAACTCTATCTAATGCCAAGATTCATGCTCTTTTGAAGTTTGTTTCCTTACTCTGTAAATAGCTGGACTTTAAGGGTGTGTTACTGGGATAGAATCCTTTGCAGCAAACAGGAGAACCACCAATAGAACCTACTTAGGTGTCCTGGCTCAAACTCAGAAGCACCACTCAGGGATGTGTTCCAAATCCTTGGGAGAGACACATGCGTGGCTCGGGAGGTCCCGTCTCAGTAGTGTCCTCTAGATGACATTGGCTGCTACCAGCACCCTCGCCGAGTGCCACATAACCAAGATCGCTTTGCCCACTCATCACGAGGGCCCGGGGAAACACTGCGGCAAAGCCAAATAGCTGTAACTCTCCGGTCCTTTCAAAGCATTTCTAAAGCCCAGACGGCAGTGTATGATCTGTATTTACCCAGCAAAACAGTGAAGGCAAAAACCACAGTTGTGAAGGTTTTCAGCAGTTGGGACTGTCAGAAGAGCAAGAAGCATGACTAAACATATCCAGACAGTTTCCCTGCACTGTTAGGCAGGGCTCATTTTTTTGCTTGGTTTTGTTTTTGTTTTTTGAAATCCCAGCACCTTCAAAAAGTAGTCATATTGAAAAAAAATAACCACTAGAATAATAAACATCCCTTTTGCATCATGAATTGTTATGGAAAACTTTCCTATATTTATTTTCTTGATAATTCCTAAACTCCTGCACAACACACAGCTAATAGGATTTTCAGCTGGTGGGATCTATTGTGAAGATTCGGAGATGTGGGTCGCCAGCTCACATAAGAAAGTAGATGCCATTTCCCACAACCATTCAAGTCCTCTTTATACTTCGTACATGTTTTAGCTAATCAGCCTCTCTAACTAAACTCTAGTCGGTCATTTTCTTTTTCAAAAAGAATGCAAATCATTTGAAGTACCTCAGGGACGAACTGCAGAGGACAGCATCCAACATAAACGCTCAGTGTGCCAAGTGAGCCCTATCCCTGCCAACTGCCTGTTTAAGATCATGTTGTAGTGAAAATTCCAGTCTGATCATCTCTCGCCACACCTAACCCGGAAAACTGTAGACATGTCAGGATGACATTAAGTCCAAGTTTCCTGTTTCATTTTTATTGTACGTAGGTAAATCAATCAATAATGCACCGTTTCCTATGCCAGAAGTTCCTAGTCATTTCAATGTTTAATGGCACATTCAGTGCAAAACCACACAGCATCTGTGTTATCTACTCTCTGTTTGCTTCCAGCCTTCACCATTTTGAAATTACCTGGTGCTTATTTTCCACTTCTGTTCTGTATGGGCTGCATTTTCATTCTTCACTCTTATCTTCTCCTTGTGTTCTTTTTGGCTCATCTTTGAAATGTCGGTCTTGGTCCACTGACATGAAAGTTTTTTTTTTTTAAAGTAAATTTGTTGTCATTTCTTTCAAGCTGTACAAGTAATAGATGTTATTTATAAAAAAAAAATACTAACTTTTTACCAATAAAAAATTAGCTTTGGTCTTCAATCTAATAAATTAATCAGAAAAGAAAACCTCATCAGGCCTTCTGAAAATGCCTTTTATTTTATTTTTTTTAGAGAGAGCAGGAGGCAGGGGAGAGGGAGAGAGAGAATCTTAAGCAGACTCGACACCTGGCACCAGAGCCTGAAGCGGGGCTCGATCTCACAACCCTGAGATCATGACCTGAGCCGAAACCAAGAGCGGATGCTTAACCAACCCAGCCACCCAGGCGCCCCTGTAAATGCCTTTCTTAAATAAAATATACCCCTGTTAGAATAGTAATGCAGCAGTTCTCAAACGTGAGCACACACAAAATGACCTGGAAGGCTTGTAAAGATGTAAATTGCCGGGCCCACCCATAGAGCTCGTGGGCCCTGAGGTGGGGCATTTCCGACAAGTGGCCAAGTGAAGTTGATGCTTCTGGTTGGGGGACCACACTGTGAGAACCATTGGTGTAATATTGGAGCCCCCCAAAAGTCATTTATGACTTATTTAAAGCTCTAGTGGTTGTAATTTACAAAATCCTACTCGGACTGGCCTGAATGCAGGAGGGAGTTTATTGGAGCGGCTGGGATAGACTCCAAGATGAAGTAGAGCAATCAGGCCAGAGCAGGCGGATTGCGGCACACAGCAGGAGACAGGGGATCTCCTCAGTCTCTGTCTCATCTCTCTCCAATCTAAGCTCAAAGTTGCTCTGTTCAAATAATCAAGGGAGAGATCTGAGAGGCCACTAGCCAGTTGAAGTGACTCCCCTAGGGTCAGAGTTCAGCCCTGATTAAGTCAGCTCAGGCCACAGGGGCAGAGTCTCTTAATCCAAATATGGTGCCACGAGGAAGATATGGCTTTCAGAGAAGGCTGGCTTGGCAGAAACCATAAATGGCATCTACTGCATCATCTGAACTCTCATGGTCAAAAGAGACAACTGTGGTTTGGGGAAAGTAAAATACTTGCCAAGGAGCCTGCATCTAATAAATGGCAAAGCTGAAGCCAGTCTTATTTGGGTGGTGGGGGGCGGGGGGCGGGGGGGCGATGCAACATGGTTCATGGATTCAAAGCTAGTCTGGAAGTGGAAAATAGAGATTTGCTTCTTAGCCAATGGTGGGCTGGAGCTTCTGGAAGCCGCTCCAGAGATCTGAGAGTTAAATATTCAGGAATTCTGCGAGCAGGTCAACTGCTGGTAGCCGGAAACCTGCAGTAGTTGCAGTATTTACACCGAGAAAATTGGCTAACATTACAAATCAGCCCTCCCCCTTATTTTTTAGTTCCAAAGAGCCTGTTTACTAGCACCCCACTGGCTAGCTCCATGTGGGGAGAATTTACAATCAATATAGACACCATATTTCATATAAGTAACGCAACCCGAATTTGCAGTTTTCCCAACAGTTGCCGTACTAAACCCTCCGTTAGTTGATTGCCCTGGGGCTGGCAGCTAGCACTCACTTTGTGTATCCAGTCCCTCAAACTTCTCTCCTACCAGGGCGAGCACTCTTTCTTGCTGCTACTCGTGCAGAAAACAAGCCCACTGTCTCAATGACCACGTGCCCTTCTTGTTCCCAGATTCAAAGCTGGCTCTGCCCCACCCGCTGAATGGCAGAACTTCAGTATTACAAGAGTAAGACAAGCCTGAGCGAGTGCATATAAAACCAAGAGAAGTAAGTGTCTTTAAGAGATTGGCGTTTAAAAAAAACAAAAACAAAACACCAAAACCTAATAAGGCAGCCAATAAACAGTTGCCCTCAGGGATACTGGCTTACTGTGCGATGATTTAAAGAAGGAAACTCTTGTGCAAATTGCCCCAGACGTCTTTCTCCAGGCTCCCGTTATGTGGCTTGGCTGCTCACTCCCTCATTCCCATCAGTGGACAAAGGCTGGGAGAAAGAGGAACCTCCATGACTGTGATTCCCCGGTCCCCTGGCCTCGACCACCTGTCATCGAGCCCACTGACGCACCTCCCCTGTCACGCTGGCAGCACTCCACACAGCCTCCTGTCCCACATTTCTTAAGAGGCACAAACTGCATGTGCTGCACTGACCACAAGTCAGCACTGGGGGGCTGCGTGGGGTGGGGGCGGGGCAGAGTGTTTCCATCTAGGGCTTCCTGGGCCAGAGCGCCTAAAACAACACAAAGCAACACTCCCGCCTGCCCAGCCTGCCCGAGGGATTTTGCGGGGAGCTGTTGCCATCGTGCTGCTACTGCAGTGTGATTTCCTGGAACATAATGTCGTCAGGAGGCCTCCCATGCGTCTTCTCCTACAGCAGGCCGGGACTTAACCAGTGCGCTCCTGTAAAATGCTAAACACATGTGAGGGTGCCAAGATAAATTAGGTCCTGGCACTGACGTCTACGGAGAGAGAAGCGTTTTACAAAGCGTAATGCTCTATCTCCTCCTTCCCTTCTCCTTTCTTCTTCCTCCTTGTCTCCCTCACTCAAAATCTGTCCTCTACCCCATTTTATAGTCATTGAACTTCCCCTGTGAACTTCCACCAACGTACTAGACTAGGTACTTTGAGAAACACAAAAATGTGTGTTGAGGTGAAAAGCATTTGGTGCGTGGATCCAGCCACTTCCCTCCCCAAGACCGACCCCTGCTTCATCTTATTCGTGGTTTCCTCAACAGCCTTGAGCACACTATTCTTAGTGACAGTGGGCGAAACCTGCTCCCTGCCCCTGCAGACTCCTGGGGGAGGCAGATACTTGGAAAACTAATGAGAGACCGGAAAAATACCTGCTCCACAGTGGTACATACGAAGGGCTAAGATCAGTGCATCTAGTTCTCTGAATCACCAAGCGCTTTCCCGGGGTTAGTGCATCATGTAATGTCATCTTCACAGCAGCCTTATGAACTAAGCAGGGGAACAACGTTGTTCATATTTTGGTCTACTTGTCCCTCCTGGACTGGGAGCTCCCTGAGGGAGGGACCTTATTATAGAGTCAGAGAATCTCATAATTGAAGAAACTACGGAAGAAAGACATGCAGCCTAGCACTTTCCCTACACCAACAAGGAGACTGAGTAGGAAGGCAGGGAATTGGATTTGGCCACCTGGGTTCTGCCCCAGCTCTCAGCCATTTGCTACATACATTATTTCGCATATGACCTCTTTATGCCTTGATATTCTCGTCTGTAAAATGAAATCAACACTATGTTATTGTGTTGTTATAAATATTAAATGAGGTAAGGATGTGAAAACACTTGGTGAAATACTAAACACTATTACAAATATGAGCTCTTTGTTCCTATCTCTCTTAAAGCCTGTCTAATTCTGTTACTCCTGATTGAACATGTGGTTGTGTGGGGACCAGATGTAGGCTCTCTGGAAGCAGGAGACAAGTTGTACTGATGTGTGTATCACCAGCACTGAGTACGGTGGCTGCTAAAATGTTGTTTTAAACATAATTTTTGGATAATAATTACTGGTTGGGTGGATAAAACATAAATACAGCTCGCCCAAGGGCAGTTCTGAATGTCTCCAGAGCTATTCCAGGGCTATCGTGAACATGCCCTCTGAGGAATTTCTCTTCCACCTCCATTCAGTCCCTATGATATGACTGCGTCAAGGCAAGTTGGTCACGGTGTCCCCATTACAGCAAAAAGATCACCCGTGTTTCTCACTGTATCATTAGGCAGGGTTAGAGTCAAGGCTTGCCACTCAGATTTCACTCTGGAGAGGGCACTTCTCATTTTCCTTTTATAGGCTGATGTCCTGTGGGCAGGGCTGCGGATATGGACTGGCAGTCATGGGGGAGTGCTGGGATCTTCAAGATTCAACAGAGCCACTGGGATGTCTTGGCCACAGGTTGTCGATCCACTGTTGGGCATATATCCCCACACACATCCAGAGACACATTCTGCTGGCAATTCCAGCTGCTCCTATGAAACTCCCTGGAAATAATGTGTTCATCCTCATCAGCTATTTGATTAATTCAAGGCTGTTTGTCCGTGAAGCACCTGCTCTATCCTGTGCTTGAAATACTGATGTAGGAGTTGCTCTCAGAGGTGGGAGTTGAAGCCATGAGAGTGAATGACTTCAGGGAGGGTGTGTGAGTAGACTGGAGTGTTGGAGGATACTCACAGTTGGTAAGCGGGGCAAGGAAGAGGAACCAGAAAAGGGAAGAGAGAGAATGTGAGAGAAGGAGAATGAGAGACTGACACGGGAAAATGACATGTCATAGAAGCTGAGAGAGAAAGAGGTGACATAATAGTGTCATATCCAGTGGAATCATCAAAAGGAACTCTGATGAAAGACCACGAGATGTGGCAATAAAGAGGTCATTAGTAAAATGGAGGAGGAAAGGTTCAGCTGTGTGGTGAGTCAAAAGGAGCAAGAGAGGGAAGATGTAGCTGCCCAGGAAAGTGACATGTGGTGGCAGTTCACATATTCAAGGATTTGACAGGAGAGAATTGTTAACTTATCGTGAGAAGAGGTATCAGGATCAAGTGAAGATCTTGTCAATTTGGGCAAATCTCAGATGCCTGGTATTAGGAGAGAAAGAGTTAGAAGGAAGGTGGGAAATAATAAATATACATATCTACCCCCAATTCCTGGCACAGAGCTCCGAAAGTCTTTGTGATTTCCTAAGTAATAAGAACATGGAGAATATCTTTTGTTCTAACATTTGGTCTTTGCCTGATTTCTGACACAGAGCTCCTAAATCCCTTGGAATTTCCAAAATCCCTTGGAATGTCTTTTGTTCTAATGAGGCAGCTCTGGGTGGGCTCCCAATCACTTCAGGATGAGGGCTGGTCACCAGAAAGAGAAGATTATGTTAGAAACTTGGAACTTTCCACCTCATTTCCCACCCTTCAAGATGGGGAGAGGGACTGGAGACTAAGTTAATGATCAATCAGACTATGTCATGAATCCTCCAAAAATATCCCAGAAGTACTGGATTTGGAAGCTTCTGGTTTGGTGAACATATGCAGGTGCTGGGAGAGCAGGGTGCCTGGAGTGGGCATGGAAGCTCTGTGCCCTTTCCCACACATCTTGCCTTATGTATCTCTTCATCTGGATTTTCATCTATATCCTTTACAATAAACCGGTAAATATAAGTGTCTCCCTGAATTCTGTGATCCATCTAGCAAATTAGTTAGTGAACCTAATTAGGGGGTTGTGGGAATCCCAATTTACAGAGGTACAGTTGACAACCTAGGACTTGTGATTGGCATCGAAAGTGGGGGCAGTCTTGTGGGATTGAGCCCTTAATTTGTGGGATCTGAGGTTAACTCTGGGTAGACCGTGTCAGAATTGAATTGTACGGTACCCAGCTGGTGTTGCAGAGAATTGATTGATGTGGAAAACCCACACATCTGATGCTGGAAGTACTGTGATTGTGTGGGTAAAGGAAAACATAGAAGTGGCTTCCCTAGACAGAGTGGAAGGTTCCAAAGGAGAAAATGACTGGAGGAATCAGTATTTACAGGAAAGGATGGGCTTCATATGATGAAAGTCAGAAACCTCTTCCTTCTAGCCTAAACGTGTAAAATGAGGGTGCAGATAAAGGGCCAGTGAAGTTACATTATCAAGAGCCAACTTCTCCAAAAGACCACAGGAAAACCTGTTAATCAAGCAAGGAAGAATATTTATAGGGTTTGTGGATCTGGGTTCGAGTGGGGTCTTTGAAGGGGAGATCTGATTAGGACTAAACAAAATTCATGACATGATAGTTAATACTGGTGAACCCAGGAGGTGAAGGTCAAGTCTTGGATAAGCAAACAGTTGTTTGACAAGTGAACTGTTTGCCAAAGTAAATAATCTATTGTCCTGAGCAGAGAGATGTTTGACCAGATGAGCAAACTATTTGCCCAGACAAAAGCAAACAGGGTTATTTATTGGTTTACAGCTTTTATTTCCTAGACAAGAAATTCCTGGAGAGACTAGCTGTCACACTGACAGAGATGGTCTTAGGCTCAGTCCTGACATTTAAGCTTTGTTCATGCAGGTGCTCTTGATGCCTAACGCTGAGGGTCTCCTTAAGCGTAAGCATAAATCAGAAACACTATGACACTGGTTTCAAACTTTGTTGAACATTGAAATCATCTGAAGATCTTCAAAAAAGTACTCACGACTGATGCCCAGCCCCCCAAAATTCTAATTTAGTTGGTATGGGATGCAACCTGAGCATCAGGACTTTTAAATGTCCCCCACCCCTAGGTGATTCTAAATGAAAGGTTTGGGAACCACTTCATTAGAATTACAGGAGACAGTAGGGATAAAATCACCATTTGGGTGATGTTTGGGGGCTAAAAAGAAGAAGAAGGAGGAGGAGGAGGAGGAAGAAAGAAGAAGAAGAAGAAGAAGGAAGAAGAAGAAGAAGAAGAAGAAGAAGAAGAAGAAGAAGAAGAAGAAGAAGAAGAAGAAGAAAGAAGAAGAAGAAGAAGGAGGAGGAGGAGGAGGAGGAGGAGGAGGAGAAGAAGAAGAAGAAGAAGAAGGAGGAGGAGGAGGAGGAGAAGATGATGATGATTGGTAAGCTATATAGCATATGGCAGGCTGAAATCAGACAGCAGGATTCCAGAATAGGCCTGGTCTGTAGCATCCACCATAGAAGGCCACAGCAGCTCAGGTGTGGCAGCCTCAATGGGAGGCCAGACGGAAGGGACTGAGGCGTTGAGCAAGTTCTCTGTGGTGATCAGAGTGGGGAATGTGGACTTGAGTGAGGGGAAGAGCAGGCAGCTGAGAGCGGTGAGCAGAGAGAGAGAAGTCTGAGGTATGGGCTTTTCAGAAGTGGGGGATCCCTCAAGGGGCTTTAGAAGGAGAAGGCCCAGGACGTGAGGGTGCTGCTTCTCTGTGATGTGAAATGAAGGTGGAGGCCTGAGGCCTCATGGAGGAGAAGGAGAACCACATGCAGTGATGGATGGTGATGGGGCGGCCGGCGTGGGGAGAAGAAAGAACACTGAAGGTGTGTGCTGGTGACTGCGAGCAGACAGGAGGCCACACGATCATTGATTCGAAGAGGACAGTGTGGACAGATGACGTGGAGTTCAAAAGATGAAACAGGAAGAGAGCTGTGTTTCGACAGCCTAGAAATGGCCCTGGGGAATGAGGAAGTCCTGCCCAAGCCCCTTCACCACTGAGAACGGGTCTGGGAGGAGGTGAGGTCTGCCCAGGAAAGGCAGCAGGGGAGACCCGGGAGACTGACAGCCAGGGTAACCACTGGACCAAGAGAGGGCGAGAGGGAGGGAAGGGGTGAGCTGTTGGTTGGAGTAACAGTGGTCTTGTCTCTGCAAAGCAGGAGTTTCAGAGAGCACAAAGCGCATGGGAGGCGGTGGGAAGGGCGGGCTGGTGGGGAGGCGTGCGTGAAGTTGGGAGGAGAACCAGGAGATAGTGAGGTGAGAGCAGAGAATCAGAATGTTGGCTGGGGAGAGAAAGGAGCAGGCACAGCACAGCGCTGGGCTGACTAACAAATGCCTTTGCTTCAGGCCAGGAGGTCAATGAACTGAGGGAAGACTGAGGCAGCAGCCAGGATATCTTTTCTAGATATATTTTCATCTCTTAAAAAACTACTCAATTTTTTATAGGCTGCACATTCAATGGTTTAAAATACCAAGAAGGGTATTAAAAGGGATACAGTCAAAAACCTCCCTTACACTTCTGTCCCTTAGTCCAGCCCCGACCTCTCTAGCAGCTAACCATTATTATTAGTTTCTCATGCAGCATTCACAGAATAAAGGTTGTGTATACATATGTAAGCATATATGAGTACACACTCCCCCTTCTATTAACACACTAATGGCATATTATCGGGGTACCTACTGTTGCACAACTCTGGGAGGGGCGATGCTTACATAGAATTCAGTGTGAATAGTGCTCCAAGGCTGTTCAACATGGAAGAATCGCACAATATGTAGAGTCATTTTACTTAACAGTAAGTCTTGGATGTATTTCCACATCAGTACCTAAGATCTGTATCCTCTTTTAAAAAAATTTTTTTAATAGCCACTGCTATGCCTTGGTATGGATGTACCATAGTTTCTCAAATATCCTACAATAATCATTTTGGTCATTCCCAATTATATACTTCATAAACAGTGCCGAGTATTTCATTTTGCACATGTCCAAGTACATAAAATGAATGACTCAAAGTGTAGTTACTGGTCAAAGGCTTTTTGCTAGGAGTACATAGGCAAATGTTTTCTGTAAAGAGCCAGATAGTAAATATTTTAGGTCTTTCAGGCCATATGGTCTCTATCTCAATCTCATTTCTGCAATTGTTGTATGAAAGCAGCCATAGACAATATATAAATAAATGAGCATGGCTGTGTTCCAATAAAACTTTATTTAGGGACACTGAAATTTGAATTTCATATCATGTTCATGTGTTATGAAATATTATTCTTATGTTGATTTTTGTTTCACCATTTAAAATTGTATAAATCATTTTTAACTTGTGGGCTATCCAAAACCAGACAGCAGCCCATGGGCTACAGCTTTCCAGCCTCTTGTTTATGCAGTAGAAATTTTGATTAAGTATTACCAAACTGACCTTCCTATAGGTTATCACTTCATACTTCCACTAGCAATGCGTAAGTTGCTATTTCCCTGCAGCCTTGCCAACAGAGTGTATTAGTGAGCTTTTGAAATTTTTGTCAAACAAATGGGTGAAAGCACTATCTCAGAATAGTTTTAATTTAATTTGTGTTTCTCTGACAATGAACATATCTTCATATATTTAAAAGACATTTGCTTTTCTGTCAATCATCAGTTTATATCTTTTATTGCAAAAAAAAGTTTCGAATATCAATTTCTCTTGTGCGTAAATCCTTTTTCTTCTTTTAAAAGTGGAAATAGTTTTATTGGGTTTTCTGACTATAAAAATTACCACGACTATGATTATCTTCTCCTGGTATAAAAATTTAGAGAAAATATAAAGAAAAGAAAAACTATTACTCATTATTTCATTCCCAGAAATAGCTACTTTTTTTTTTACATTTGTGTATTTTTCTCAGGCCATTTTTCAGACATTTGTATATAGGCATGTTTTTAGAAAAAATGTGACTTGT
Source organism: Halichoerus grypus (assembly GCF_964656455.1). Lineage (NCBI taxonomy): Eukaryota > Metazoa > Chordata > Mammalia > Carnivora > Phocidae > Halichoerus > Halichoerus grypus. The sequence continues at coordinate 54,807,008 of NC_135723.1, forward strand.
TCAACAAATATTTATGTGTTATGACTATTACAAGGGTCATACTACATATACCATTTTGTAACTTGCTTTTCTCACTTACACGATGGATCATGGAAATTTTATTCTCAGCCTGTAAGTGCAGACAGTTGCGTCAACAAAGTACAAAATGCAATTATAATTTAATTCATTTCATCCTCTCTGGACTGCTGTGGCTGCCTGTTCTGATAGAGATGCCAAGTGAACCAATGACATGGATTGACAGAGTAGCATTATGAAGAGAGATAGAACCATTCATTCATCAAGAATTTATTGAGGACCTACTAGGTACCAGACTCCATGCTGGGAATGTAACAGGAACAAAGTTGGGAAAGTTCCTTGATTTCATACAGTTCAGTGAAGGAGATAGATAATGTAGGCAAGAGGTTCCCATAGTGAGATGTGTGTAATGAAGAAAATAAAACCACATGATGTAACAGAGATCAGTGAGGGAGCTGCTTTAGATTGGGTCAACAGAGAACGCCCACTAAAGAAGAGACAAATGAGTTGAGGTCTGATGGACAGGAAGGAGCCAGCCAGGTAAAGATCTGAGAAAGAGAATTCCAGGCCAAGGGAATGACATATCCAATGAACCTGATCGGGTCTAGGAACAGGAAAAGGCTACCAAGACAAGGAGTCAGAATGGTAGGACTAAGGCTGAAGAGGGTAGGAGAAATGCTAAAAGGAACAAGAAGACAGAGAAAAGGTGAGAAATTCAATGGGTTTGGCATCTAAACTACCTACTGGAACATTTTCTTATTCAATTGGTTAATTCCAAGGTATTTAAGGCACTGGTTTATATTGCTAACAATCATAGCTTACTAGTCTGGGGAATGGGATGAGAAGGAATATTTATGAGCCCTTAACTAGGTAACAAGTCCTTTACATAAGTTTTCCCGATTTTCATAATAACCTGTGTTGTAGGTATATGTTTATTCTTGTTTTACGGAAGTTAGTGACTTGCCCAAGGACACAGAGGAAATGGTTATCAGACTTGGGTTTGAATGCAGGTTTGTCATTTGCCTGAATTCCAGGCAGGTGGTTTATCCATTACCCCATCTTCCGTCAGATGTTAAAGAGTTTGAATACTATTTATAATAAATGTCTTTGTTGGCCCTTTTCTCCTTCACAGATTCTCCAAGTTCCAGAGATAGCCATTCTTCCCCCGCCCCAATTCCATTGAATATAAATAAGGATGTTGGAAGCAGCAGAGAAATAAATGTTTTAGAATGGGTTTTGTTTCAGGAATAAAAATCTGCCTATGGATTGTGGCTGTTGCTAAGTGGGAGTGGTTGGTTCATCTTTAGAGGGAAATACCTCTTTTTTTAAAGGAAGTCTTTAAAGGAATTTTTGGTTGTCTAAGATAAGGCCTAGGCTAATTTGAAATTGGAAAAGTGGTTAGAATAGAAGGTGAACTTCATCTAATAAAGAAAAAAGGTGTCTTCCTTAAAAGAGTTGTGGGTGGGGTTTCTGGGGGAAGAGAAGTGTTTGTTTTTATAAATTGTCTTAATTACATTTTCATTTTCCTCTGCAGAGTCCAGGAGCTGGGGATTTGAATGTGAGAGAAACAATGGATTCCAGCAACCAGCCAGAACCCAGGGAGGAAAGGAGGAGTAAGGGCTCCCTGTGAAATAGAATCACTGAAGAGGACCATGATGTCTGAGAGCTTTCTGTTTTCCTTTGTGTTTCATAATCCACTCTGCCATCTTCATCTTTTGGAAACCGACTGACCACTGCAATTTAGATTGTGTTAACAAAGGAGGAACTGAACACTTGGAGCAAAGCCAGGAGAGAGAAGCAGAAGACTTCAGAAGCTGTTCCTAGGTAGTAAGAAATTGCTCTCTGGAGTCCCAGAGAGTAGATATTCTGGAAGAGAATGGATTTCCTGTTATTATGCAGGATGAAAACTTAAGTAATTTTGTTTGATTATTATAGGAAGGCTGGAAGATAAGGGGTCAGATTATCGTAGGCCCGGGAAAATTCTCTTAACACTGTGTGTCTAAGGCAGGAAATCAGATATAAGATGAAATCCAAGAAGGTCGTGTGGTTGGGTTTCTCCCACAGAAGGAGGAGAAAAATCCCTCTATCCCTAGTTATGCAAACAGTATGCAAATTGGGGTGATTACATATTTGCGTAGAAAATTTCCGTTACCTCATGTTGGCTTCGAGGGGAGTGGGGACACCAAAAGGGAATGTTTGTCAATAGTCCAGAGTTGTTAGATTTATTCCAGGGGAAACAAAAGGGTAAATTTCGTATCAAACAAATGTCAGGGTTTTAAGAGAGTTTTCCAAATGCCTAATGTCTCTCTTCCACAAAACATACCAAAGAATAATTATGAAATGGTCAAAATGTGATCCATAGACAAAATGAAGCACAAGCGGAAAATTCTTTTCTGCCCCATTCATTTTACTGTAAGGGACTTTTTCTCCTTTTTTCTTGGCTCAACAATATGAAGGAAGGGCTTGGATTTTTTCCTGCAGATGATTTTTGCTATCATTTCTAGTCATTTCTCTAAAGCTGGACTTTGTCGCTTGGGAGTGCTGATGCGGTCACATACGAGGCTGGGAGCATCAAACAAAGGGACCAGCTGCTTCCACAGCTGCATGTGTGACCCGTCTAGCGGTGCCCAGGCAGCACAGCTGAGACCCACCTGGGATGGCTGTCAGCAACAAAAGGTGGATGTCGCTGCCTTCGGGGACTAGGGAGGGAGCCAGGGAACCACTTTCTCTCCAAGGACAATCTAAAATTGGGCAAAATCTGCCTTGGGTTGAATTAAAAAATCTTTTCTGAATGTTAGCTGACCTGATTAAGAGTTAGGTGTCTTTCCTCTTAGCAGAAGATGGTGGAATATGTCTCCTAGCAACAGGGATATTTTACCTTTTACGGTAGGACAGTCTCACGGAGGACACTTGCTCTGCGGCCTGCAGTTCTCCCAATAACAACCAGAAAAGGGTCACAGAACAAACTTAGCCATTGGCCTTCAGTTTCAATGCATGATTGTAATGAGGTGATGATCCCAAGACCTGGATTAACTAAACTGAGTTGACCAGATTTTTCTGAGTGTTTCCTTATTTCTATTAAAGGTGTCACCATTGCACTAGCTGCTGGCTTTAAGAACCTATGTCTTCCTTCTCTCTCCTCTATCTGATGTGTCCTCCCCACCCCTCTATCTTGGCTCTGGCTTTCTCTGTCCCTCCTCCCTCTTTCTTCCTCTTAGCTCTCTTTTCTGTCTAATGTCTCACTCCTCTCCTTCCTTAACTTCTCTGACTGCTATTTCCTTTTCAACATCTGTCTTTCAGCCCTTCTCTTTCCCTTCTTCACTCCTAGCCCTGCAACCTCCCAGGCAAAGTGCTGTGAGCTGCACTCCTGCAGACTGTCAAATCTTCCCTCGGCTTCCACCCCCTAACCCCTGGTCCAGGTCCAAGGACTTCCTTACTCTTCCTGTGGACAACAACATTGGTCATGGCTTCTAGTCTCTTCTCAAAATATTTTACTCTACATGCAGCTACCAAATTATTTTCCCTATAACAACATTGTAACATTACCCTCCTCAAAAACTTTCAAGGGTTCCCCAGTTCCTATGAAGCAAAGCCCAAAGTTCTAAGCCTGATATATTGCAGGTCCAATGTGGTCTGGTCCTGCCCATCTTTTGCAGCCCTACCTCTCCCTGTCTTCTTTCAGGCATACTGGCTTCTGCCAAAATGTGTGTCCTGGGGCCTTTCCTCAACCTGTTTCTTCTGCCTGAAGTTCCCCCCTGGCGCCCCGCCCAATTCCTCCATCTTTATACATCCCAAACCACCAGACCCAGCTCAAGTCTGACCTGGTCTATATAGCCTTCCCGGATATCCTTAGCTAATCTTCTGAGCCCCTATACAATTTATTCACGTAATGAGGCCACCCTAACAATAATGAACCAGGTGCTGCTGGTTCTGTCCCATCTGCTTAAATGGACCTCAGCCTCCCTTTTAAGTTCTATTCTACCAGTGTTTCCAGAAGTTCCCAGAGTGCCTCATATGGACTCAGTGGCTTCCATTGCTCTGCCATCTTCCCCCAAGCATCTCCTGGGCACTGCTGCTCCTGCCACAGCTAGGGTGCTGGAGCCCCGACCACATCAAAGTTGTACAGTGTTCTGTGGCAAGTTGTAGAAAGAACATATAACTTCTCCTTATTGAGGACTTGGAATCTACTCTATTAGAGAGGTCCCCAAAGAATACTGTTGCTGCCCTAACCATCTTCAAGGCACTGTGAAAACGGTTCTTTCTGCTTTTTGAAAAAATTATTGATTTCACCTTTCTGTCATCACTATATCTAATGTAACACTGAGTTCTAATTATCTTACCACTAGGATATCTCTCAAATCTACCCATGTCTCTCCATCTCCTCTACCACTTCCTTGTGCAAGCCACCTCTCACCTAAACTACTGCATCCATTCTTGTTCTATTCCAATCCTTTCTCCTTATAGCAAAGACAAGACTTAAAATGTCAGTCAGATCATTCTTCATCTCAGCTCAAAACCCTTCAACAGATGCTGCTTGTCTGTGGGTAAGTATCAAAGATTAGTAATGAGATTTAGAGGACCCGTAATGGCCTGGCCTCCTCCTGTTTCTCCAGCCCCATCTTGTACACCAGTATACACTCATATCAATGTCTTTTCATTTTCTCATGGATACCAGGCCCTTTTTCTCTTTGGGTGTGTTGTCCAGGCTATTCCTGCAGACTGAAATGCTCTTCTCCCAGCCTCCCCTCAGGAAATACCATTCTTTATGTCTCAACTCAAAGGTCACTTTGTCCATGAGACCTATCCTGGTCTACCTCTTTGAAATTTAGTAACTTGTATTTTTTCTCCAAGGAATTCATCACAATTTGTACCCATGCATTTATTTATGTGATTATCCTCCCCATTCCACTGGGGAAAGAACATCTATGCTGTTCTTTACAATATCCTCAGTACCTAGCACAGTGGCTGTGCCTCAAAAAACACTGACTGAATGAGTGAATGGAAGGAAAGAGGGAAAAGGAAGGGATAAATTATTAAAATCTTGTAAGGAAATTAAATTTTACTGTGGGTCTGAAATACTCTAGCTTCAACCCTTTTATCCCCATTGAAATAGTTGTGCACTGAAACAGCTCTTACTGTGTGGACATCCAGTCTCTTCCTTCTGATCTCTGTGTCCACCACATCTTGCCTTCCCTTTCTTCAGCAATGGGTACTCAGATTGCCTCCAACTCTTCCATCATCATAAACAATAGCCAATGTTTAAAATGCTACTTTTAAAGTGTCTCAATATGTTTTTAATAAACTTGAGTTAGAATGCATCATAAACTACCAGAGGGTTTTGAAGGATACCTTTCATAATGACTTAAGTACTTAAATTCAGTATTTCCTTTAATCCCCCAAATATATTTTCAGGCCTTTAGAAAAAATACAAGCATAAAAAAAAGATATATATCTCCAAGTGTAGGTGGCAAAAAAAAAAAAAAATCAATTAAATATGTATGCTCAGTTAGGATCTTGACCAACTAAAGAAAAAGCATAACCAACATGGCCCCTTCTCAATGGATAACCTTCTCTCAAAGAGAAATAAAAGAGACAGTGTAGGCAGTCACACCAAACATTTACCTAATTTCTCAAGCCAGAAACCTAGGACTTATCCTTGATTCACACATAATATTATTATTTCATCATCTGGGGCAAAACCTAGTCATTTAACATTTCTGTCTTGACGTTATTACTACTTTATTCATACAACCTCTGAACTATGATGACTGGCAGGCTCAAAATGAAAATAGCCATAAAATTATCAGAGAATTTTGGCTTCCTGCCAGTTCTACAGATATGCGAATATTTCACAAGAGTTGTTTCCAGATTTCACTCAATGTGCCCCTCACTTTGCCCATATCCTCTCTCAATCCCTTCTAACTCATTCTCCCCACAGCAACTAGAATAATCATTTTAAAACTTGAATTTGATTCTGTTGCATTACTGCTTGAAAAGCTCTTGATGGCCCCTCAGCCAAAATCTGTAACCTGCTCACAAGGGCTGGCCCTGCCTGCTGTCCCATTTGCCTCCTACTCTGCTCCTCCATTCATCTCTGCTCTCCCATGGCACACCAGATTCCCAGTTCCTCAAAGTCACCAGAGCCCACGTACTCCTTGCTCTCTCTGCCCGGAAGGCTGTTCTCGATTTCTCATCCCTGACACCCCCACTCCCAGCCTTCTGATCTCAGTGCAAGCATCAGTTCCTCAGGAAAAGACACCCCTGGCCTCCCATTAACTGTACTCATAGACCCTCATTCCTCCCCTTTGGCACACTTAAAATAGTTGTAAATTACAGACAGCTCTGTGAGGCTCTTTAGTTTCTGATCATCCTTGCTAGACCAGAGGATCTGAGATTAGGGGCTTGGCTAATGTTGTTCACCACTGTGTTCATGGACCTCAGTAGAAACCAGCATAGAATCAGTATTCAGAAACTATTTTAAATGGATAAATAAATGAATAATTAGACAATTCTTTTTTTAAGTAAACTGTTCTACTTACTGTGACCAAAGCCCAATTCCAGTTGAAAAATATTTGTGAATTATTTGTAATTCTCTCCTGAGATGTTTTTTATAGGTTGGGTTCTATTTTTCCTTACACACAGATGTGGATTTGATTTATTGTTACTGGATGTGTAGTGTGGAGGGAAGATAGTCAGGGATTGGTGATAACAGCCAAGCTGGATGACCAGGCAAGAGGCTATTGTCTTGGTGAGAGTGAATCCCGTTAAAGGGAATGGGTATTAAAGGGAAAATGAGAATTCTAGTCACTACTATGGTTCATCCAAGTGGGTCTATCATCCAAAAGGCAGAAAACTAGGACTGGATTGAGATTTCAGTGTACAACCATGTGGGTTGTGGTCTAGTTTATGAACACTTGGAAAAACCCAATAGACATAGGCAGATCCAAAGTGGTCTCGCCTACATAACACAACCCTCCACCTCTGTCCAGATTTGATTGATCCACCGTTAGGTACCTGAGTTGGTCAAATTCTCTCTTCCAGGAACTTAAAACTAGGAATAGAAAAGCAAGGAGATTGGTTTTAAGTTCACGCATTAGCAGTGGACTCTAGAGCCATTTCTTTTCATGATTGTTCAACTCTTGATTCTATGAGATGTCTCTAACCTTCCAATAAATTTCCCCTTCTTTTTTGCATCCAGTAAAAGGTGGTTTTTGTTATTAGCAACTCAAAGAGCCCCATAACTACGAATATAGAGAAGATACCTCTGTGCAGGTGGTGACAAACTACAAATATGGAGAGGTCATTTTACAAATTGCAGGAGAGAGAATAAGAGGGAGAAAGAGAAAGAGAGAGACAGTGAGTATGAAAGAGAAATAGAGAGAAAATGTGAGTAAGGAAGAGAGTGGGCACAGGGGCAATATGAGAGTGAAAGCCAGAACATGGAAAGTGCAAAGAGCAAGCGAGAGAGAGAGAGAGATGGAGAGAGAGATGAGAAAAAAGAGGTACCCACCTCTTTTGGAGGAAAGGTGGAGGATGGAAGGTGGAGGAGAAGTGTGTAAGAGTGGTGCTGGACAAAGTTTTTAAAAGTACATTGTGCTCATGTCTTCTGCCCATTTTTTAATTGAATTATTTAGTTTTGGGGTGTTGAATAGTATAAATTCTTTATATATTTTGAATACTAATCCTTTATCAGATTATGTTATTTGCAAATATCTTTTCCCATTCTGTAGGTTGTCTTTTAGTTTTGTTGATTTTCTCCTTCACTGTGTAGAAGTTTTTTATTTGATGGAGTCCCAATAGTTAGGATTTGCTTTTCTTTTCCTTGCCTCAGGAGACATATCTAGAAAAATGTTGCCACAGCCGATGTCAGAGACATTACTGCCTGTGCTCTCTCCTAGTATTTTTATGGTTTCAGGTCTCACATTCAGGTTTTTAATCCATTTTGAGTTTATTTTTGTCTATGGTCAGTCAGAGAAAGACAAATACCATATGATCTCACTCATATGTGGAATTTAAGAAACAAAACAAATGAGCAAAGGAAAAAAAAAGAGAGAGAGAGAGAGAGGGAGAGCCAAGAAACAGACTCTCAACTATAGAGAACAAACTGATGGTTACCAGAGGGGAGGTGGATGGGGGCTGGGTGAAATAGGTGATGGGGATTAAGGGGGGCACTTATCGTGATGAGCACCCGGTGATGTGTGGAAGTGTTGAATCACTATATTGTATACCTGAAACAAATATAACTGTCTGTTATACTGTATGTTAACTGTACTGGAATTAAACATTTTAAAAAGTACATTGTGCCAAGTTGGAATATCAGAGAACCAGGCAAATAGAGGCAAAAGATGTTTCCTCGTACAGTAAAAGAATGTAAAGAGAAAGCCTCTTAGACCTCTGGAATTAGAATTGGAGATGAGAATGCTTGTAACTACTATAGAAGGGGATTTATGAAAAATAATCATCTATCACCCACAATGCCTGAGAGTGGGGCCAATAAGATTAGTTTTGCCTTATCTGAAATGAGAAAAAAAAAAAAGAAAGAAAGCACGCACAACCAAAACCACAATAACAATAAAAATAAGGGTCTGACAAAAAAAAAAAAAATACTATGGGAAAAGAGGAAAGGGAGTATCATTCTCAACATATAAAAAGAAAAACAAGCTTTCAAAAATGATCTCATGCAAAGTATAAAAGAAAATGTCAGAAAACTATTCTGTAAGATGTAAAATGAGTCACTTTCATAGTAAAAGAGGGGAAAGCTATAAGAAGAGGTCAACTGGCATAAAGAGACTACAGAATCAGATTGAAAGGGAGAGGACAAGTAAGAGGATTGCAAAAACTCTAAGAATATAAAAGCAAAATTCTAATTCACATTGATGACAATAAAGAACAAAATCAACATTGTTGGAAACAGACAGTGTGGTTGACATACTTGAGAATTTCTCACACAAAGCAGAAAAAGTGTGCTGATACCTAAGTTCCACTCCCAGAAATTCGGGTTCAATTGATCTAGAGTGGGGCCCAAGCATATTTTTTATTGTTGTTGTCTTGGTTTGTTTTTAATCCTGATATCCAGGCCACATCTCAGACCAATTATGTCAGAATTTCTGGTGATGGGACCCAGCCATCAGCATTTTTCAAAGCTCTTGGGAGATGACAATATGCAGTCAAGTTTGAGAACCACTGCTCTAGAGGTTTGAGACCAAAAATTCATAGCTTGAAGATTTCAAGGCTATTTTTCATTCATGAGGACAATAAGAGACATCGTCAGGCATGCAAGTACTTACAAAATACCAATATATCTTTTAGAAGAAATAACTTTTTAAAAAAGATTTTATTTATTTATGTGAGAGCAAGAGAGAGAGACAGAGAGAGCACGAGGTGGGGGGAGGGGTAGAGGGAGAAGGAGAAGCCGGCTCCACTGAGCAGGAAGCTGAAGTGGGGCTCCATCCCAGGACCCTGAGATCATGACCTGACCCGAAGCAGACACTTAACTGACTGAGCCACCCAGGTGCCCCTAGAAGAAATCATTTAAAGGCATCCTTCAACTGACCAAAACATAAAGACAAAAAAGGAACTAAAAACTAGTTAAGTCAAGTTATAAAAGATGTGGACCTAGTTTAAAATGTCAATGTTGTTCTTGAAAAGGAATATAATTTAAAAGCATAATTTAATTAAAAAAACAATAAATCCTCATATATTAATAATGACTGAAAAGTGAGGTTAGAATAAAAAATATATATTATATGGATTTACATATATACATACATATGTATGTGTGTATTTGTGTATATGTATATAAAAAGACAATATAAGCAAAAAAATTATAAAGGTATTCATACCATTTCATATTCAGAATCCCATAGCATCAGTCAATTTTGATTATTGCTAGCTATGGTTATTGCTGCAAGCTTATATAGTCCATTCAAAAGCCACCATTCATTCTGACAAATTTCCTCCCTACAGCAAATTTAGCAATATCTCCCAAGGCCATGCTACTTAATTGCTCAGGGCCTCTGTAATTGAGAACCCAAGTCTGGACCACCAATGTAACCTTTCATATCCTGGGATCCAAATACTAGAGGCAGGTTATGGTCCTTTCAATTCTTGAAGTTGTAACCATATCGGTGAGCCTTTACCCACAAACATAAGGATCAGGGGACTCCTGTTCCTGAGTAAAATGTGGTAGGTCATGGCAGATTAGAATTCCCATTGCAACAACTAGAAAAACTCAGACAGACTACAAAAATTACATTTTTAAGGGTCTCAGAAAATGAGGAAGCAATGAGGGCTACATAAATTACCAGTTGTTTTCTTCTTTGGGGATATTTGACAATTCTGGGCATGGACTGAGAATTAGATATGGCTTGTAAAAAAGAATTTCTTGAAGAAAGAGAAACCAGAGAGGTTTTTGGTAGTCACATGGGACTGGTAAGAGAAACTAAACTTGAGAACTACTAAACACACAGCTGGTTTTCCCCATGGGACATCTTCTGAGTTCAAGGGCTACGCAAAGGAAGCTGGGAAGTTTGGCTGAAGGCTTCCAAAAGGCATGATACAGTCTCTTCTAGTTTTATAGTGCTAAGGAGAAAAAGTGTAACTAGAGAAAGAGGTCTTGTCATTTAAACACATAGCCAGGCACCCCTTAGGACATCTTCCAGATTTTGACGTTGTAATGGGGCAAGGAGTGGGAGGATAGAGAGCTAAGTTCAAAACCTCCAAAGTACAGCACTAAATTCCCCAGTCTTTCAGGACTGAGAAGACAGAGATCGTGCAGGCTTTAATCAAAAGCCCAGAAGAGCTAGGTTTGAGGAACAGGGAAAAAACAGAAGTGGACTAAGTCTCACTAAAGCTGCAACTTAAACCCTACCCATTTCAAAGATAAACCCTTCATCCTATCTGACTAATGGGGAAAGTGGAAACCCTCTCTAGTGTAAAGCATCATCTGGAATCTCTGAAGTGTTCTTGTATACAATGCCTAACAAACAATGACAAATTACATTCAGAGAAGAAAGAAAATGTGACTTGTAATCATCATCAAGAGAAAAGATAAATAATAGAAGCAGACCTACAGATAATCCATATATTGAAGCTAGCAGACAAGGACTTTACCTGATTAATGTATTATAGGAAACAGAAGGAAAAAATGGGAAAATGAATGAAAAGATAAGAAATATCAACAGAGAATTGAAATTTATGTAAAAGGATCAAATGGACATTCTTTAACTGAAAAATACAATATCTGAAGTTAAGAACACATTGGAGGCATTCATCAGCAGAATCAACAGCAGAGAAGAAGACAGGATTACCAGACTCTAAGATATGACAATAAAACAATATACAAATTCAAGCACAGACAGAATCTATAAAAACAAAACTGAGCATTCAAGACATATGGAACAAAGTTAAAAGGTCTACAGTATTTCACTGGGATAACAGAAGAGGAGAAATAAATTGGAGCAGAAATAATATTTGAAGAAATAATGGCTAAAACTTTTCCAAAGTTGATGAGATATCATCCCATAGATTCAAGAACCTCAGCAAATTCTAAGCATGATAAATCAAAAGAAAGATGCACTTAGACATATTTTTGTCAAACTTCTAATAATCAAGGATTGAGAGAAATTCTTAAAAGCAGCCAGAGAAAAAACCATTAACTTCAAATAAGCAATAATAAAACTAAAGATTGATTTTTCAACATATATTATGGAATCCAGGAGATAATGGAATAACATCTTCAAAGTGCTAAAATAAAAGATTATCAATCTAGAACGCTATACTCATTTAACATACCATTTAAAAGTGAAGGCAAAATAAAGGAATTTTCAGAAAAATAAAAATGAGAGAAGTTTTCACCAGCACACCCACACTACCAAAATAATGACAGGAAATAATTATATGAAAGCATGGAACTGAAAGAAGGAATGAAGAGCAACAGAAAGTATAAATATGTGGGTAAACATAAAATACTACTGACTATTTCATGTAGCAGTAATAATGTCTAGTGGGGTTTATAACATATATAAACAAAATACATGATAATAGCAAAAATGTTAGGATGGATTGTATTAAATCTCTAGAGAAATCCTAAAATAAAAATACAATAATTTATAACTACCCACCTAATAATGGAGTAGATAAATGAAACTTAAAAATATGCCTGATTAATACAAAAGGAGGAATAAATGAACAAAGACCATATGAACAAATAAAAAATAAATAAGATGGTGGACTTAAACCCAACTATATCAGTTATTCTATTTAATATCAATAAGCCAGAGAGCCAAATTTAAAAAAAGATTCCTAGATTGAATAAATAAAAACATAAATCCCAATTATATGTTGTTGACAACAGAATCATTTTAAATATAGAGATACAGAAGGGGCGAGAATAAAAGGATGGTAAAAAATATATCGTGTAAACACTAACCAGAAGAGAGCCAATGTCAGTATGTTAACAATAGACATTAATAAAATACACTCTATGCTGGCCTTACATTTTTGTCAAAGAACTCAAATCATATGGAATATGTTCTCTGATTATAATGGAATTAAAATATATATTAATAACAGTAGGTAATTTGAAAATTCCCCAAATATCTGGAAAGTATTTATTATACTTCTAAATAACCCAAGGATCAAAAAATCAAATAAAATTAGGTAATATTATGAACTGAATTATAATAAAAGTGACATATTAAACAGTGATGCCAAAAAGGAAACCTATAGTTCCAAATGCATAGTGCATATTGCAGATGGAGTGGGGGTGGTCAAGAAATATTGAAAAAGAATAAGCCTAATAATTCCCATTTCAGACAAATGAAATCCAAAGAAAATAGAAGACAGGAAATATTAGTGAGTAGAAATCAATGAAATAGATAAGAAACACAGAATAGAGAAAATAAACAAGGCCAAAAGTTGGTTCTTTGAAAATATTAATACAATTGATAAACCCTTGGCAAAACTGATCAAGAAAAAAGGGTTGGGAAAACATAAATGACCAAGATCAGGAATAAAAAGGAGATCATCACTACAGACATTTAATAGATAAGAGAATATAATGAGCAACCTTACATTACTTTACAAATTTAGATGAGATGGATAAAATATTTTTTTATTTTTTAAAAATTTTAAAGATTTATTTACTTGAGAGAGAGAGAGTGGGGGAGGGGCAGAAGGAGAGGGAAAGAGAATCTCAAGCAGACTCTGTGCATAGCCCATTGCAGGGCTTGATCTCATGACGCTGAGATCAGACCTGAGCCGAAACCAAGAGTCGGACGCTCAACTGACTGTGCCACCCAGGCACCCCAAAATCTTTTTTTAATTAACAAAATGGACACAAGAAGAAATTAAAAGTTTTGATGTCTATTTAATAGATCTATGTATCTATTAAATAAATGAAAACCTTCTATATACTTAACTTTTCTGTATCTAAAAAATCGAGAACAGGCATAACCTGGAGATATCATGGGTTCAGTTACAGATCACTGCGATAAAGTGAGTCAAGTGAGTTTTTTCGTTTCCCAATGCTTATAAAAGTTTTACTTACACTATATTGTAGTCTATTAAATGTGCAACAGCATTATGCATAGAAAAACAATCTATATACTTTAATTAAAAAATACTTTGTTACAAAAAATGCTAGCCATCATCTGAAATTTTACCTAGTCATAATCACTGATCACAGACCACCATAACAAATATAATGATGAAAAAGTTTGAAACATTGTGAGAATTACCACAGTGTGACACAGGCATGAAGTGGGCAAATGCTTTTGGGAAAATGGCAGCTGGTAGACTCACTTGATGCAAGGCTGTCATAAATTTGCAATTTCTGCAAAGCACAACAAAGTGGAGCTCCATAGGACAAGGTGTGCCTATAGTTCTATACTGACTGAAAGACATGGGGGGCAGGTGGCAGGGAGAGAGAGACTAACTCAATTTCAGGATTGGGGGTGGGGAAGGGTAGAGAGTGGGCTATGAAGGAAACAAATTTACCTGACTGGGTTTTATGACAATGTGTGCTTAATGTTCCTGGCATGGGAATGAGTAGTCAATAGGCAGAGTTAAAAGTGGACCCAACTCAGAGGATAGAGAGCAGAGAGAGGGATCCAAGAGACTTTGGCTAAGCCCTCAATTAGGCTACACTTGAAGCTCCCCTGACCTTTCAATTTTTCAGCATATATCAGCCAATACTTTTATTTTCTCTTATGATTACTTGGGTTGGGTTTTCTGTCACTTAGAACCAAAAAAATATTTTCCTAAATGAACACACACACACACTCATGACACATGATGGCATACTCTCATTCTCTCTCTCTCTCTCTCTTTTTTTGTTGAGTCTGAGTAAAGTCAGCTTTACTTAATAATGAGACCATTTTTTTTTCTTATTTTAGACCAGCACTGGCCAGTAAAGCTTTCTGCAAGTATGGAGATGTATTATTTCTGCACTGTCCAGTAAAGCCCCCAGGACTGGATACAATGGTTTAGGAAGAGAATTTGGACAGAGAGGAAAAGAGGCCAAGGGTAGAGGTTGGTGGAGAAGGAAAAGCTGCCTGATGAGGAATGGCCAGTAAAGTAGGAAAAGCCCAGATAAGTATAACACAGAAGCCTGGAGAAGAACATGTCTCAAGAAGGAGGAACTGGTCAACCACATCAAGTGCAGTTGAGAAACCAAATAAGATGCAGATAGAGAACTGTTGATCCTGATAAGAGCCCATTGGGAGGTGTGGTGGAGGTGAAAGCCATTGGAACGGGCTAGGGAGAGAGTAAGAGACAAAGAAGCACAGACCACGAAGTCAGCTAACGCTTTCAAAGAAATTTTCAGTGAAAGGAAATGGGGAACAGAGCAGTCACTACAGGGTTTATGGCATCATTTTTTTTAAAAAAGATGGGTTATTTTTTAAAGTTATTTTTATGTGCTGGTGGGAAAGCTCAGTAGAGAGGGAGAAATCAGTGATGCAAATTCAGTAGAGAGGGAGAAATCAATGATGCACAAAAGGAAGGAGACAATCATGGGGTTGACATCCTTGAGAAGGTGAGAACATATAAGTACTTCTTTGCAAGTAAAACCCTTTGTATTAATACAGAACTGGCTCAGTAAGTAAATTGAAACTTGCAAAGGTGGAAACACAAAGCAACATTGTTCTTTCCCACCACCACCAATGTCACTATGTAGATCTCTCAAGTTGTACTTCCCTGCTCCTGGATAAAACCTCCAGAACATGGAATGGCTTTACCAGTTACTCTCAGATAACAACAAAATCCATCCATTGTGTTTAGCACCCAGTATATTATCAATATTACCAAACTGACTTAATGTTAAGTTTCTCCCATCCCCCAGCTCTGGCCTCCTCCACACCAGAAAACTGTGACAGACGGAGGAGAAGATGTTTCTCCCTTCTTGCTTGCTCCACCTCATCTGCCAGTCTGACCTGCTAGGTTTTGGCTCTTCCAGGGTTGGAGCCTGGTAGAAACAAAAGTTAAGAGGAAAAAAAGGCCTTATCTGATTGGTGAGTTGTAATCTGGCATCAATGCCCTTTTCAAGGTACAGAATTTAAATGCCAGTACTCTCTCTTCTGAAGCATTTTTGTGGATTCTTCAAAGACTTCCCATAGGTGAGAATTTCCCCAAGACAGCAGCTAGACTCCTGCCCTGGGGTTTCTGGTAGGTCACCCCCATCTGTTGGGGGTCACCTCCAGACAGTCCTCTTGGGTAGAGTTCATTACAGAATGACCCAGTTTGGTCCCTTCCAAGGGGTCCTCATCTGACCAAGGGGAAACACCCTTGCCTCACCAAACTCTAGAAGTACAGCTCATGATCAAGAAAACTCTCTACGCCATGGCTCTAGAGCAACAAGCTAGAGACAGTCTCTCCTCTGCCGATTTTTTAGGTATTCCCTCACATTCCAGGGCACACATGACAACTTCTCTGTGAGCATCTCTTCCAGATCCCCTTAGTTGCTTTGAAATGACAGAAACACTCCCTTCCTCACACCCTCCTCCCCACTGACAACTCTCTCCAAAGATGCCCTGAATCCTGAAATCTCCTACCACTTCTTTTTTCTCTCCTATCACTTTTATTCTCTCTCGGAGGTAGGCCATGGACTAATGCCAACAAGTCACAGTCTCTAGGCATATCCTGCATAGGTGGCCCAATACCTTTCTTTGAGATGCTGGAATATTTGGTTCCCAGACTTGGGGCCTCTGCAAAAACTCTGAGAGCAAGAGTCCCATTTTAATAATCTATAGGAAATACACAAAAAGAAAAGTGAGTGCATGGAGTCGGGGCAGCTGTTATGGCATTTCTTTAAGATTTCAAAATTATTTCTTCCAGTACCACACACGCTTCTTCCTAACTACTCATCTTTCTCACATTTTTGAGCAGAAGTAGTAGGAGGAAGCTGGGCAAGCACATACCGTTCGCAAAGGCTGCTCACTGCACAAGGGCACCTGGCTGAGCGGGCAAGGGGTGAGTGAAACAGAACCCACCATGGCTACCAGCTTGGGGCTGCATTATCCTTCAGCGGCACTTGTTTTATTTAATTCACAGAAAGGTGCCTCAGGGGTTAGCAGAGGCTTTTGAAAGAAGCGACAAAAGCCTAGGAGTGATCACTAGTACAAACAGAATTATACTGACTCTGGGGTAGAAGCTAGAGCACTATAATAGCAGCGTGATTTTTATTTATTCCAAGTGATGATGTGACCTAATAGAGAAAAGCCAGAAACAACACTGACTAGGGAGGGTGAGGAGAACGGGCGAGCAAAGACAGGGTCAAATAAGAAGGAATGAGGAGTATTTGAACAGAGTTAAAAAGTTAATTAGTTATAGTCAATTTAATTCAAATGGAGGAGATAAGCCATCTAAAACTATTTTCTCTCATTTTGAAATACTGTTTTTGCCTTGTTCTATTTTTTAAACATTTAAATATGCTACAGAAATGCTTCCAAGCTTCTTCGCACTCACAGGATTCCAGACCCTACCCAGGGGTTTAGCAATGCAATCTGAATGTACCTCCCTCCCTCTCCTTTCCTGTAAAATTTGACCTGCTGAGGTCAGCCAAAAGACCTGACTCAGGAGGTGGTTCAGTAATGACTTATATCTGTGTGTACATGAGTAGTGGATAATAGTTGTTTGCATCTCCCTTAGGTTAATACTTAGGAATATAAAGGAATATAAATCTTAGGAAGGGGGCTTCTGATGTAGTAATGGTGAACTCCCATGGTTAGGTGTTTTCTAAGTGTTCTTGGACTGGTAAAAGAGAAAGAGGGAGGGGGAGAGGGAGGGAGGAAGAAAGAAAGGAAGAGAAGGGAAAAGAAGAGAAAAGAGAAGGGAGAGATATTATGGCATTTAGTCTCCTGAAAATTCTTAGCGACAGTGCTGTCTTCTCTTGGAAATAACACAAAACAAATGATTATCCCAAGTGAACATAGAATTTTTTTTTAAATTTTCATTGTAGATTTAAAAAATGGACATATAACTGACATATAACAGTGTGTGTGTTAAAGGCATTCAATGTATTGGTGTGATACATTCATATATTACAATATGATTACCACTGTAGGACTAGCTAATACCTCTATGACAAACATAGAATTTTAAAAATTCTAACCCATAGGAGAGCAAAATAAAACACTAAGGTTAATTGCCTTATTTATTAAGGAGGAAAAGTAGCCCAGAAGACAGGTACATTCTCTCCCAAGTTGTCATGGCATTTAGTGTTGCATGTGTCCTATTATTTACAGTTACCCAGTGGCCTCTCCGCATTAACCAAACCACTCAGAAATGAAAACATTGTTTTCTTGCTGCCTCAACTCTAGCATACTGGGGACATGTTTCTCTATGCCAACTTTCATCCTACCCCGTATCGATATGGGATCCTGACAGCTGAGAACAAAACCAGACAGCCTCTGAGCAGATTCACTCCTGATGGTCTCATCCCTAAAAATCCATTCCAGTTGTGGAGATGCAAATCAGCTACGAAAAGAGGAGGGATCTGCCCACATCTAGAAAAGGAGATGTTACTTTCTGTCTTAAACATAGATTCTCAGCACTGCGGGGACAACAAACATGAAGGGGTTGAGTTCCCTGCCTGATGCAAGAATTCCTCTGCAACATCCCTGTCAAGTTCTCCTCTATCGATAGAAGGAAAATTGCTCAGTAGAAGGGAAAGCACATTATTTGTTTTTTAGATTAAAAAAAAATTTTTAAGTAATCTTTATACCCAACATGGGGCTTGAACTCACAACCCTGAGATCAAGAGTCACAGCCTCCACTGACCGAGCCAGACAGGCACCCTGCAGGGAAAGCCCATTATTATTTTTGAGAGATATTATCAAATTTCCTCCAAAAAAGTTATGAGAATTACTACTCTCATTTCTCCTACTCACCAACATCAGACATTTGACATTATTGGATTGTTTAATTTTGTTGTCTGATTTGCAAAATCAAGTATGTGTATTTGTATATCTGTATCTATATCTATACAGATAAAGTTGGTGTTTTAATTTATATTATATTAGCAGGTTTATTGCTTATTAGTATTTCCTTTTTATTTGTTTTTCCCTTATTTTTTATACTTTAGAAATATAAACCCTTTCATCTGCTATATATATGTTGTACAATTTTAAATTTGTCCTTGAAATTTTTCAGGACCTGTTTTGCCATGTAGACATTTTAAATTTGCATGTGGTCAAATCTGTAGCTCTTTTGTTGTAGGACTTGTTGGTTTTATGTTATGTTTAGAAAGGGCTTTCCTATCTCACCAATACTCATCCTTCTGAGTTGTTGTTGTTGACTTTGCATAAATTGTTCATTCACCTAAAATTTATTCACCACAGTAAAGGGTGACTATAGGGATCAATCTTTTTTCTTTCCAAATATTTGAAAAGAGCTCTTAAATATCCCTTCTTCAAACTAAATGACTGGATAAATAGGTGAAAAATATTGGCAATTTGTCAAATGGTCTCTTATTTTTTACCTCTGCTCTGGATCCAGGGCACAGAAGGGATTGAGAGGTTACACCCCCTTCCTATTCTTGTCATATCTTCTCTGAATCCAAATAATAATTAGTTAGCAAGACAGCCTAATGGGAAAAATAGCCTCTCTTCAGAGACCTGTGATACTTTCTCAAGTATGTGCTAACTAAGGTCTTATCCTAATTTTCTTAAGGAGTAGCTCTTCCAATTCTGAATTCCAAACCAATGATGTGATCTCTGGCAATCTGCTCTGGAAGAAATAAAATAGCATTCCATTCCTGGCTGTGTTTGGTTGAGGGTCTATGGAGTGTGAGAGGATGGAAGCAATGCAAAAGAAGGCACATATTAAGAATTACATCTGTTTTTAAAAATGGATACATTTCCATTCCTGCAGATTTCAGGTGCTCTTCTAAAATAGCTGAAATATCACAGAAATATTTTGTCCACATGTCCCAAAATACTCTATTCTACTGTAACTCTCTTGGATTTATACATACCAAAATGCTCGTGAACAGCGTGGATTAATTCAAATTCCAAGGAAAACACTGAAGCTATTTGTGACAAGAAAAAAGAGATATTTGAACTAAAAACATAGTCAATGGTAATTTACAAACTGAAGATAATTTTATGTCAATACTCAATTTGGGAAAAGCAACTCTCATAGGAATTTCCCTTCTCTCCCCCAATATACAAATAGCCAGCCTGTTCATATGGACTCCACTGCTTACTGTAAATGGAAGACCTTGCATTTCACATCTTAAAATAGAGAAGACATTCTGTAAAAGGAAATCGATCTCATACCAAATAGTCCCTTTTACTTATGAAAACAGGTATTCATATTTTATATTTAACCATATGGACCCTAAGTATCCATGAGGTTAAAAAAAAAATGTATGTGTCACTAAATTTTGTTGAATCGATCTCCAGTTGATCTTTGACCTTAGACTGAAAGTTCCAAAATTCTAATCTATTTGAAAAATGTCAAAACATTAAGGCAGTTTTACCTTTGTAAGGAAATTACTTTGTTTTTCGTTGTCTTGAAAAATTAAAGCCCTTGTGCTCCTTTAAACACAGAAGGAAAAAAATGGCCATTTCAAAAAATAATGGTGAATATGCGCAGACAGATTTTATTAGGCATGGGTCTTTTAGCCTTTTAGCCTTTAAAAGATTATATACTTTAAAAACGGTCACTCCTATTTCATCTAAGTAGTTAAATTCTTAATGAGTTTTGTCCCCAAAATTTGCTAAAAAAGAAAAACACCAGAAGACAGCTTATAATGGGAGTGGGGGAGGAGTAGCTTAAGACTTAGAAATTGGAAAGAGCAGTTCTGGTAAAACAAGCAAAAACAAAAAATGTTTAAAGTTAACAGGCAATTAGTTAACCACAACTAGGGAGCATGCAGTGCTGGATGAAAAGACCTGTTTAGGCTGTAACTAAAAGTCAGCTGGACTTGTCAACATCTGAAAATAGATTCCAAGCAAAAGAATAAGTACCCTTTTTTGTTTGAAGTTATTGTCTATTCCAAACTTTAATTGTGTTAGAATAATCGCCTCCCCAAAGATGTCCAGGTTCTACTCCCTAGGATTTGTGAATGTTCCTTTCCATGGTGAAGGGAACTTGCACATGTGATTAAGTTGAGGACCTTGAGATGTTAAGATTATCCTGGATTAACTGGGTGGGCCCAACATAATCGCAAGGGTCCTCATAAGAGGGAGGCAGGACTGTCTGTTCTGAGAGCAGAAAATGTGATGAGGGAAGCAGAAGAGTTAGAGCCAGAGATTTGAAGATGCTACTCCATGGAGGAAGGGGCTGCAGAGCCTAGGAACGCAGGCAGAAACTGGAAAAGACAAAGAAATGGATTCTCCCCAACCCTTGAGCCTCCAGAGGAAATATAGTCCTGCCAACCACCTTGATTTTAGCCCAGTGAAACTGATTTTGGACTTCTGACCTCTAGAACTACAGATAATGAATTTATGCTATTCTAAGTCACTAAATTTAGGATCATTTATAACAGCACCAGTAGAACACTAATATATTAGTCTAGTCCAATCCAAGTGTAAAATGCATAAATTTTCATTCATTTATAAAGGAGATCTCCATATGTGCCTCTTCTCTCTGTGTAAGGAGCTTTGCTAACAGTATATTGGGCAGGTGAATGCATGGGGCTTGAGGGGATGGGGGAAGAACTGATGGGCACAAACCATATTTGCAGCCTCAGAGACCCAGAGTGAAGGGGTCAGGGTCACCATGGGGTATCAGCTCCTCTAGCAATGAAGATTTCAAGGTGAAGGACACCATATCCAGCAGACAGCCTGGTGGAAACTCTAATCCCTCACACTTGTTTTTACGTTTTCTCTCTTTCTTAACTAACCAATAGCAAAAAAATTTAAACAGATTTGCCCTACTTACAAATGTCTCTAGAAATATGTATGGCATGATTTTAAAATGTGCCTGGGGGTGGTTTTTGGGCTGGTGAAACCATCACAATTAGTCTTGCTCCCATTTCCTAGCTGAGATGACCTGCTAGGGATCCCCCAGGGAGTTCTGGCAGACAGCAGAGCTGTTCTCTTCGGAAGTTAACACTCAGTAGGGCCAGTACCTCCCCCACCCCCACGCCCTCACTCTCCACCATCTACCCAACCCCTCCATCTCTGGGCCCAGGTAGGCCACAGGGCCATTAGAGGAAAGCAAGATGGCAGCCACCTGGGGCTCTGGGAAGGGAGGCAGCTCACTGGCCCGTGTCCTGGTCAGGCTGCCCCAGAGTGCACGCATCAAGGGCCCCCTGAGCTCTGGATGCTCCTCCCTGCACATGCTCATCCTTCCTGCCCACTGAAGTCACACAGGCCTCCGGGTGGCCAGCTCCTGGCATGTGGAATCCACAGAAGCTGCTTCTCTCCTGAGGATAATGGGGTGCCATCGGGCAGCCTCCTTTCTCCCGTGGCTGGTCCTTCCTGAAGTTCCCTTGTTTGCCACACAGAATGCTTCAAAACCTATTTTAGTGAAGTTTTATATGTCAAACAGCTATGGAGACTTCAGAAGCATGAAGGGGAATTATTTTCAAAGGGGGCCCCGGGGCCAGGCTGCTTGGCCTCAACTTCTTGCTGTGTGACCTGGAGCAAATTTCCAATCATCTGAGGGTCTCACCTTCTTCACTAGTAAAAGATGACCAACTGCTGCTACTATTAGCATCTAATTCATGTGCTTGTTGTGAGGTTCTTAGCCTAGAACATTTTAAAGGCTCAATTAGCTGCTATCATTATCATCTTGCTATGATTAGTGTTACAGATTTCCTGGACTTTATCCATTCAGCAGAAGTTCTCACTTATTCACAGACACCAGGAACACATAGGTCAATAAGTTCCCTTTGCAGCCCAAGAAGAACTCATATCCAGAGGGAGAGGCATACATAAATACACAATGATAGGCTGGCCATACCACCATCATAGAAGCATGGTTAAGGAAGACTAGTTAAACTGCAAATGACCTGCAGTTCTTTGATCCAACCGTATAGGTCACAATTGCAAATTGGGACCCCAGGGGCATCCACATATTATGTGCGGTCTACTCAGGTGCTTTAAGCACACATATACCCAGGATCTAGATTAAATCATTGTGTGTGTGTGTGTGTGTGTGTGTGTGTGTGTGTAGAGAGAGAGAAAGGAATTTTAAGTAAATTACAAACATTCCTGCCTAAGTATCTCAGCATGTATCTCTAAAACAATTTAAGAACTTCCCTATATATTCACACCACCATTATCACACCCAGATAAGTTAACTAGAAACTCTTAATATCATCTAATATACAGTCCATACTCAAACTTCCATAACTGTCCCCAAGGTGTCTATTATGGGTGATTTTCTTTAAAACAGGCTCCAAGACACTCATTGCATTTGGTCATCAGGTTTGCCAAGTGTCTTCTAATCTTTCTCATCTACAGTAGTCCCCTAGCCTGGTCTTTTTTTTTTTTTAATGACTTAGACTTACAGAAGGAACCAGGATGGTGTGTCTTACAGGACAACCCATATTCTGGATGTTTGATGGTTTCCTTGCAGTAGGCTCAATGTTTTTTAAAAATATGTTTTTGAATTAGTAACCTACATTTAGAATTCAGGCAATTTTGAGTAAAATTCTGGATTTCTGGCTTCTTTTCTGGCATCAAAAGATCGGACAGCACTAGGTCAGTGTTGTTGGCCAGTTACAATTTGTGGCACTGTGTATGAGCTGCTGCCTCTGAACGGGCACCCATGCTGTCTTCAAATTAATGCCCAGAACATCTCATCCGTCTGCCTGGCACCTAAAGGCACCTTAGTTTATGACTGCATCAGTTAAGGTTCTCCAAAGAAACGGAACCAATAGGATACATATAAGGATTTATTTTTAGGAATTGGCTCATGGCATTGTAGGGGCTGGCAAGTCTGAAATCCATAATTTAGGAAGGATTTCAATGCTGCCCACTTGCAGAATTCCTTCTTCTCTGGGAAACTTCAGTTTTTGCTCTTAAGGCCTTCAACTGACTGGGTGAGGCCACCCATATTATGGAGGGTAATCTCCTCTACCTAAAGTCAACTGGTTATAAATGTTAACTGCATCCACAACATAGCTTCACAGTAACATCTATCTCGGGCTTGATCAAACAATTAACTGGATACCATAGTCTAGTCAATTTGAAACATAAAATTAACCATCACAGTAACTGTTCTAAAACCAAACATATGAATGTTTGTTTTGTTTTGCTTTCTAATCTCAAAGGCTTTCTCTTCCTTCATGTTAGTTTTCCATTGCTGTGTCGAACGGAAAGAGCAGTTCTGGTAAAACAAGCAAAAACAAAAAATGTTAAAATTAACAAGCAACTAGTTAACCACAACTAGGGAGCATGCAGTGCTGGATGAAAAGACCTGTTTAGGCTGTAACCAAATCAGGCTGTAACTAAAATCATCTAAAACTGGTGGCTGAAAACAATACAAATTTATTATCTCACAGTTTCCACAGGTCAGCAGTCTGGACACAATGTGGCTAGATTCTCTGCTCAGGGTCTCACCTGGCTGAAACCAAGGTGTTGGGTGAAACTACACTCTCATCCAGAACTTTGTGGCCTTTTCCAAGCTCTCTGCTTTTTGGCAGAATTCATTTCCTTATGGCTGTAGGCTGAGGTCTGTCAGCTGGGAACCACGTTCAGCTCTTAGAGGTCACCCACATTCTTTATGATGTGGCCCCCTCCATTCTCAGGTCAGTCAAAACACATCAAATTTGTCTCCTGCTTCAAATCTCTGCTTTCTTCTTCTGCAACTAGCTGGGGAAAAACAAGCAAACAACAAAAAAACTCTCTGTTTTTAAAAGGTTCATGTTGGGGCACCTGGATGGCTCAGTCCATTAAGTGTCTGCCTTCAGCTCAGGTCATGATCCCAGAGTCCTGGGATCGAGCCTCGCCTCGGGCTCCCTGCTCAGTGGGGAGTCTACTTCTCCCTCTGCCCCTCCCCCTGCTCATGTTCTCTCTCTCTCTCTTAAATAAATAAATAAAATCTTAAAAAAAAAAAGTTCATGTCATTAGGTCAGGCCTACCAAATAATTTCCCTTAAAGTCAGCTGTGCCATATAACATACCCCAACACAGGAGTAAAATCCATCATAGTCATAGTTCTACTTATTTATTTATTTATTTTTAAAGATTTATTTATTTATATTAGAGAGAGGGAGTGGTGGGGGGGTGGGCAGAGGGAGAGAAAGAATCCCAAACAGACTCCCTGCTGAGCGCGGAGCCTGACACAGGGCTCAATCTCACAACCCTGAAATCACAACCTGAGCTGAAATCAAGAGTTGGACACTTAACCAACTGAGCCACCCAGGCGCCCCATATTCCTACATATTTATTACACAGACCATCTACATGGAAGGGAGAGGTGCAGAGTCTTGGGGCCCATGTTAGAAACTGCCCACCACATGCTTCTTCAGGTTATTGGCAAAAGTTGTTATCCTCCATATTCACAGAAAGAACAGAATCACAGTGAGATAGATGCTCAAAAATCAACTGGTGAGCAAAAACAATTTCCTAATTAGTACAAGAAGGTAGCTAGTAGCTGAGCCATGCCTTTCTATACAGGACCAGGAGCACTTTTAAATAGAGCCTTGCTAAACTATGCATTCTCATAAAGTGTAAAGGGGATCTCCCTTTGTTTCTTTACACAAACCCTGCCTTCGGAGTAAGAGTTTACTCATCTCTTCCCATTCTGAGCTTTATTGGGACCTTCTTGTAAAACCAGTCTCAGCTGCACCCAGCCAAGTAAGCATGAAAGACCTATGAAAGCAAAACCAGAAACCAAACAAAGAGCTGTACACACTCTTTGGCATCACATTTTAAAAATAATCACAAAAGGGGGAAGAGGGAAAAGATCCTAAACAGGGGCCCACCAACACATGCATCAATCTCAGAGTGGCTTAGGGTGGTAATTCAGTTTTCTTACACTCAGTTGCTATTTGGTGTACAGGAAAAGCAGGAAGAAAAGTGAAAGAGGCAACCTTGAAGAATGGATGCAAAACCCAAAATTCCAGACTAATAGAAATGATGATTGGGCCACAAAAATGTGCGGTCACACTTATAGGCTTTATCTTTTCATAACTCCTTCCTGTGTGTTTTCCAGATCATTTTATAACAAGTCACAAATTCGTCTGCCAAAAAAACCCCCAAAAAACACACCCAAAAACCAAAAAACCAAACTATCAACCCAGCAGCAGCTGTAACACACATTTATCAAGTCTCTATTATACATAGAGCTCAGCACTGGTTACATTGACAGTCTTTGCCCCAGAATATTTCCCCAAAGACCTTTACAGGAAAGTTTTTAAAAGAGAAAGAGGTGCAGAAAACCTGGCGGGGGGGCTCCTCGGTGGTTCAGTTGGTTAAGCATCTGCCTTCAGCTCAGGTCATGATCTCAGGGTCCTGGGATCGAGTCCCACGTTGGGCTCCCTGCTCAGCGGGGAGTCTGCTTCTCCCTCTGCCCCTCCCCCTGCCGCTCATGCTTGGGTGCTCTTTCATTCTCTCTCCCCTCTCTCTCTGAAATAAATAAATAAATAATCTTAAAAAGAAAAAAGAAAACCTGGGGGAAAAAAAGCAAAACTCAGGCATGACTAGGTGAGAAGCACCCATTTTTCCACAGATCCAATTTATAATCCTATGCAACAGAGAGGAACCTAAACCATAAAAAAATATTTCATGAATGTTGCTAACATACATCTTTTAACCTGTTTTACAATGCACAGCACTTGAGCATAGACTTGGCGATCTCCCGAAATGAACTGCTGGAAGTCCCCTCAGGAGAGCTTTTCCTCAGTGAGGAGCCGCAAATGACACCTCACTCGAAGTGACTGTGATCAGAAGAGTTTATAAGGAACTGAAATATTCTCATGAATTTTAATGTTTAACTTAAGCATTTCTTCTCCAAGCGAAATCTAAACAGAAACCTTTGCCAGATACCTCTGGTAGCCAGGAGAACTAATAACACAATCTCCTGCCAAGTGTTTGAGATACGAGATTGAAAATAATGATGTCCCTCTCAAGAGTTTTTAGGTCAAGGATCCCCGCCCCCGGCCACATCCCAACTTCCTGAGGAGCTTTCTATTTTATACATCTAGGATGTTTCTTATTATATTTATTTAATAATGGAGAGCGGGGGGGGGGGTGGTATGGATGACAAAGAAATAACTATTTGGCTTTCTTGTATGTTGGAACCTAAAAAGAAAGACAAACATGGCATGATGAGAGAGAATTTGGGGAACACAGCCAAGGCAAAGGCTGGGAGGAGTCACCAAAAGCAATAATCATTCATCCTCCCTAACCCCAGAAAACCCTGAGTAAGGGTCTAGAAAGAGAGGCTGTGATTTGTTTGGATGTCACAGTTCAGAGTCCCTGGAACCAACTTTTTTGCCTCATCTATAAATTAAAGCTCCTTTCATCAGCCAGACTTTATTTCAGGGGAAGGTAAGAATGAGGATATTATAAACACACGTCTTCTTGAACATAAATTATAGTTCCCAGAAGTTTCCTTCATGTGTTCCAATATTATCATTATCACTATTTACCACAATCACATGTAGTCCCCCAGAGATGTCTAGAAGACGAGCTATATAAATCAACACCTCCTACAAAGTAAATAACTTCTCAGCTTGCAGTTTTCATCCATCTAGCATTTCCTTCTTTATTGTAGTTTCTCCTCTCCCTCTTGACTAAGGAAAATTAGCTTCTCTCCTCTCACTTAGCATTAGTTTTGCATAGGCGCTCATTTCTTTCTCTTCTCCCTTACCCCCACGGCAGCTCCATATCCGACAGGATCCCTTTTATGAGGGCATTTGTCTTTGACCGAGAGATAAAAATGTGTCTATGGTGTTGTGTTTGAGACTAACAAAGTAAAGTTTCTCAAACTTGCCTGAACTGTTGAGCTAGGTAATTCATTTGCGGGTAGGAGGATGCTGTCCCGTGCATTGTAGAATGTTTAGCAGCATCCCTGGCCTCTATACATTAGATGCCAGTAGGACCTCCCTCCCCCAGTATGACAACCAAAAACAGCCCCAAATGTGATGTGTCTCCTGGAGAGCAAAATTGTCCCTAGTTGAGAAGCACTAGACTATGGCATTTAGAAAAGAAATATATGGCAGAATCCCTTAGCTTCAGTAGTTTAAAATCTTAGGGAGACATAGAATGTTAGAAGCGATCTCAGAAATGATCTTGATCAACTCTTCTTTTTGTGTGTGTGAATAAACTATGTGAGACACAGAGACATTGAATGACTTGCTCAGTGAGTTGTACAACAGGAACACTGCAGAAAAAAGCAATCTATCACTGTATTTGTGTAGACTACACTCGTTATGAAAATCTAAAGAAGGGAGAGAGAATAATGTTGGTTGGCAGGGCCATGGAGGAAGTAGGACTGAGCCTCAAACGAGAAGCACTTGAAAGGTGAGACGGGCAGGAAGAAGAGGGAAGGGAATGCCAGGCATGCTGGTGCATGACCGCAGCATGAGCAAAGGCTCAGAGCTGAGCAGAGCATGGAACATTGGAGGAATGAGACAAAGACTACCCTAGAATGGTGAGAGGTGAGGTTGGAGAGGTTGAGTGGGTCCAAATTATGGAGGCATCTGATTTCCTGGATTAAGTCCCAGCTCTGACCCAGAGCCTTCCAAAAATAAAAAATTAAAATTAAAAATAAATAAATAAATAAATAAATAGACTTCTGACATCCTCTTGGGGAAGGCAGAAAAATGGAAATACACAAAATGGGAGTCAAGAGATCTGTGTTCTAGTCTCAGCAATTCACCGACAGCCCAGTGACTTGGACAAGCCCCTTTATTTCCCCAGGTCTCAGTTCCTGCATCTATAAAATGAGGGGGTAGAACTGGATGATCCCAGAGGTCCTTTCCAGCTCTCACATTGTATGATTCAGTGAACACTCACCTCTCAAAATACCCCCATGAGATTAGACCCACCTGCTCTCACACTACTGGCTAAAGAGCTGTTTTTCACCGGCCCTCATATGTCTCAGCAGCTCCCCGAAGAGAGCCATGAGGTGAGAGGGATGTAACTTCTGGCCTGACCCTGTATCACATCCACATGTGAACAGCCTGACTGTAAGGAAATATGCTCAAGTCCCAAATGTTCCTGATTAGTTGCAATTTTTCTGTTATAAAGTAAGGCCTGCCATTTCCGGCCCTGATTTTTGCTAAACACATGATTGCACAGTTGACTGGGTTCAGAAAAAATAATGTAGAACAGCTGAAGAGCAAGTGAACAGAGAACAAATCATCTAACAGACATTATCACATCACTTAGTAAACTACAACAAAGCCAGGAAAAGGGGTTAGTGTTTTTTGGTATGGTAAAGGCAAACAAAGAGAAAACGCAACAAATTTAAAACTTCTATTCAAGGACAGCTAAAAAAGTGGACAAAGATATTTGCAACGTCTAAAATCAATGAGAAACTGTTAAGTAGAATATATATGAAATTTCTTAAGGTCAGTAAGCAATCTCAGTAGAAAAATCAACAAAACCTATGAACAGGCAATTTCCAAAAGATAAAACCCCAAATGCTAATAAGCATACCATGAGATACTCAAAATAAGGGTAATCAGAGAAATGGAAAATTGACGGAATGATAAGATACTGCTTTACACCTATATGGCTAGTTAAAATTAAAAAGCTGGATGATGCCAAATGTTGGCAGAAATGTAGGAATTTCTATATACTGTTGGTGGAAGTATAAACTGGTACAAGTAGTACGGAGAGCGTTCCAGCGGATGATCAAATGAAGTACATTCATACTTCTGGGTCAACATCTGTATTGGTTTCTTAGGGCTGCCTTAACAAAGTACCCTAAACTTGGTGGCTTAAAACAACAAAACTTTATTCTCTCACAGTTTTGGAGTTCAGGAGTCTGAAATCAAGAGATCAGTAGGGCCTCACTCCCTTCAGAGGCTACATGGGAGAACCCTTCCTTGTCTGTTTCAGAGTCTGGTAGCTGCAAGTGTTCCTTGGCTGCATAATTTCAATCTCTGCTTCTGTCTTCATGTGGGCTTCTTCTCTTTTTCTGTGTCTTTTCTTCTTCTGTCTCTTCTAAAGATACCAGTCATTGGATTTAAAGCTCACCCTAATCCAGTATGACCTTGTCTTAATTTGATTACATATGCAAAGACTCTGTTTCCAATACATCACATTCGCAGGTTCCGGGTAGATATGATTTTGGGGGGACGTTACTCAACCCAGTACAGTTCACTCTCTGGTCCCCCCCAAGTGTTTGTCCTTCCCACATGCAAAATATATTCAACATCCCAATCCCAAAATCTCCCCAAATTTTAACCCATTCCAGCATCAACTCTAAATTCAAAATCTCATCTAAGTATCATCAACAGGAAAAGTTCCAAATCTCATCATCTAAATCAAGTATGGGTAAAACTGGAAGTATAGTCCATCCTGGGGCAAAATTCCTCTCCACCTGTGGATCTGTGAAACTAGAAAACAGATTATCTGCTTCTAAAATATAATGTTGGACAGTTACAGGATAGACATTCCCACTCCAAAAGGGAAAAAATGAAAGGAATAAAGGGGCCACTGGTCCCAAGAAAGTCAAAACCTAACAGGGCAAATTTCATTTTCAATTTCAAGCCTGAGAATAACCCTCATGACTCAATGCCTGGGCCCATGGGAATGCTGTCCCCTGGACCTGCAGTGATCCCACCCTCTGGGCCCCTGGTGGCCCTGTCCTTTGGGCCTACAATGGCACCTCAGAGTCATTCTTCCTTTTTCTTGAGGGGTCGCAAGTGTTTGTAGTCAGGTAGTTCTATCAGGCAATCCCGTCTGTCCTGTAGAATTTTGGAAGTCTGAGAGCCTTCTCTCATTTCATCCCGTCTGTTCTTTTTGGTCCAAGCTGGTACCGTTTCTCTGATCTAACATCCCCAAAAGCCTTGTGTGTCTCGGTACATGTTACATGGGTCCATGCCATTAGACAAGAGGGTTCTTGTCTGTCAAGAAAGACAGATCTTTCCTGCATAACACTATCTCTATCCCTAGCTTCCATTGTGGTAGCAGAGCGAATCCATGAGCCACAAGGCTAATTTCTTCAGCAAAAGGTTGTCCAGCCACACCCTTAGCCTTCACTCTAGAGCACACTTTCCAACAGCGAATTTCCTAATTTTAGTGTCCTTTATAGTCTAGGTAGACCGAGAGTCTCCCCAATCAAAGTGCTGGTTCCTTTTATTTTAATAGTTCCTTCCTCAGTTTATCTTTCTTCTCACATTTTACCGTAAACAGCAAGGGGAAACCAGGCTGCACCTTCAACACTTTGCTTAGAAATCTCCTTAGTTAAATATCCAAGCTCACAATTTACAAATTCTGCTTTCCACACAACAAAGAAAACACAATTTGACCAAGTTTTCTACCACTATATAACATGGATAACCTTTGCTCCCATTCCCAATAATGTCCCTCATTTCCTTTGGAGCTCTTGCTAGAAGCACCTTTATTATCCGTTTTCCTAATGGTATTCTATACATGGCAATATATGTATCCACTAAGACCACAGATGCTTTCTCCACTGTGCTGCTCATGTCCTTGTGAGTTTCTCACCAGAATCTAGACTTTATTTATAACGAGCCTCAAAATTCTTCTAGCTTCTGCTCATTACCCAATTCCACAGTCATTCCCACTGTTTAAGGTATTTGTTATAGCATCATCCTACTTCCAGGTCACAAAATCTGTGTTAGTTTCCTAGGGCTGCCTTAAAAAGTAACACAAAATGAGTGACCTAGCACAGTGAAATTTATTCTCTCACAGTTCTGAAGGCCATAAGTCCAAAATCATGGTTGTGCTCTTCCTCTAAAGGGTCTAGGGGGAGAATCCTTCCTTGTCTCTTCCAGGTTCTGGGGGCTCCAGGTATTTGGCTGTGGCTGCATCACTCCAAGATCCACCTCTGTCTTTACATGGCCTACTCCTCTTTGTCTGTGTCTTCTTCCTTCTATCTCTTATAGGGATACTTTTCACTGGATCTGGGGCACGTCCACCTGTATAATCCAGGATGATCTCATCTTGAGTTCTTTAATAATTATATTTGCGAAGTCCCTTTTTTCCAAGTAAGTTCATATTCACAGGTTCTGAGGGCTAGGATGCGGATATATCTTTTGGGGGGCCAGCCTTCAACTGACCACAACATCCCAGAGAAATTCTCACCTCGGTTTATGTGGCTATAAACCAAAGATATTCGCTGCAGCATTGTTTGTGGTGGTTGAGAGATGGATGCCCACCCCTAGAACAATATGTAGATAAAATATGGTGGATGCTCATGGCATTAGAGACATTTACAGCTCGCTGACTACCCGTTTGCACCCTCCATCTCCCAGCTGCAACGCAGCTGGCTAGGGTCATATAATAGTTTTGGTCAACATGCTATGAGTGGCAGGGATGTGTTCCAATCTGAAGAACATTAATAGCAGGTATGAATTTTCCATGCTCTCTCCTTCCCTGCCTCAGCAACTCTAGGAGGGATGTTCCTAGAGCCATAGCTATGAAATACAAGGGGAGAGGATCCCTGAATCACAGCTTGAAAGAGCTGCCTGGATGAACTGCCAGACCCAGAGGAGATTCTGCATGAAGGAGAAACACACTTTTCTGTGTTAAAGCCACCATGATTTGGGCATTGTCACTTCAACATAGCCCAGCCCACTTTGAATAACATATACACCATGAAATACTATAATTTCTTAGGAGCAACAGATTATATATAGCCCCACAGACAGGTCTTAAAAACACAATGCTTAATGAAAAATCAAGAAAGAGAATGAGATAAAGAACATAGTATCATTTACAAATTTTAAAAGAAATGCACACAAATAAAAAATGCCCACTTCACCAGAACATTTCCACTTTTTAAAAAATACAACTAAATTGAGGGTAGGGGAAAGGAATGAAAGTCAGGAAAGAGGAAATCAATCCTTCTATCAAATGAAGGACTTGCCAGTTCTTATTACAATAATATGCCAAGATCTGAGGAAGATGATCAACCAGACACACTCCTCCTCAGGGCCAAAACAGAAGCTGGGGTATGCTGGCCTAGGGTGGTGCCCCAGGAAAAGAAAGAAAACTTGGGGTCTGCTGAGAGTTAAGGGGTGAGGACGAGAAAGAAAAGAGCCACCTAAGGAGCCTGAGGAGGAGGAAGAGTTAGAAAAGCTGAGAAGGTAAATAGTCCAGATGAAGTATAACAAGATCCTGACAAAGAGTGTGGCTAGGAGAGTGAAAAGGAAGGTGTAGATAAAGGACTTGGACTAAATAAAACACAAGTAAATCCAACATGTCTACCATGTCCTATGATACAGCTCCCGTCATCTCTCTTTGACCCGCTACTCTCCAGACAGTGGTCTCTCAGACTTTTTCAAACAGTTTCAGGGGCCAGACACTTGAAGTTTCCTTTATCTCAAACAATTACCTACCCCCTACTTCCCATGGCCCTTTATCATTCAAGTAGCCCCTCTGAGAGACTCTCTCTCTCTGACCACACTTCCTAAAGTAGGCTCCCCATCACACTCTCTCCCATTCCTTTACTTTCTTCATAGCCTGCTTGTTGCCTGAAAGTAGAATTATCTTTTCACTATCATCTCTCCCCACAACACAGCAAGCTCCATAAAAGCAGGCCCTTGTCTGGCTTATTCATCGTTGTATGTACAGTGGCTGGAACAATGGATGGCACATAATAGGTGACTGATAAGTTTAGCCCAATTGACGGGGTGCATAGAGCTGCTATTGACAACTGAGAGAGGAATGTTGAGAAAAGGAGAATGCTTTGAGAAATCGACAATGAGTTTGGTTTTGTAAACGTTGAGTTTTGAGGGAGCCCATGAACTATGCGGGTGTAACTTTCCAACAGGTCATGAGTCAAAACGTGGGAAATGTTGAGTTTTGAGGGAGCCCATGAACTATGCGGGTGTAGCTTTCCAACAGGTCATGAATCAAAACTTGGGAGACCTATAGGTTTGAGAGCTGTTGGCAGTCACAGTTGAAACTGTGGAGGAAGAGGGGCGCCTGGGTGGCTCAGTTGTTAAGCGTCTGCCTTCAGCTCAGGTCATGATCCCAGGGTCCTGGGATCAAGCCCCGCATCAGGCTCCCTGCTCCGCGGGAAGCCTGCTTCTCCCTCTCCCACTCCCCCTGCTTGTGTTCTCTCTCTCTCTGTGTCTCTCCTCTGTCAAATAAATAAATAAAATCTTTAAAAAAAAAGGAAACTATAGAGGAAGAAAAATCCTTTTTCCTCTACCTTCTTAGGTTCATTGCCTGGAGTCCTGAGAATTAGACTGACAGAAGACAGATTAACAGGAGAAGAGACATGCAAATTTCATTTGATGTTGATTTTTATGTAACGCGAAGGCCTTCTTAGAAAAGATGTGAAGAAACAAAGAAGTGGATAGGCCTGAGAGCTTATACATCATTCTAACAAAGAATGATGAATTGTAGAGTTGTAACAAGACAAAGGAAAAGATTTTGGGGGCTTCTTGAGATTGCAAACTATGGGAAAGTAAATATAAAAAAGAAGTTAATGGAAGATAAAGGTTATCCCAGCAAGGTTTTTTGTGCAGCTTCATCTTAGTGCCAACTTTTCATCTTCTTCATGGCCATAAAATTTCCCCAGGAGAGGGGATTGATGGCAGTTCTTATTTTTCAGGAGTTTCTGCTTTTAGTCTGATGAAAGAAGCTCCAAAAAGGTTTCTTTCTACATCTGTTGAATCTCAAATGTCTTTAGCTCAGAATAACTTTTAGGCCAAATTGGCATATTTTGGGGTGGTATATTCTGATTCCCTTCAAAACCATGAGGAAAGATAAAGTAGTAGGAAAAGAGAGAACACCGCAGTTGATTGAGGTCATAGTATACAATGCTTGAGCCCCACTGTGGAACCTAGTCTCAGGGTCCATGAGATCTGGCTCTGAATTCCACTCCTAAGCAAAAAATTATAGCAGCAAGATTCCAGCACATTTGCCCATTGTCTGGCACATTGGGACAGATGCAATCCCTGCCATCCAGGGAGCTTATGCTTAGCTAAAACATACCATGTATGCTGAAGTTAGGGGAGGCACAGCTGGATCCCTGGAACACCAATCTGAAGGCTCTGCTACCTAAAAACCATTGTTTTGTCTAGGTGTTCCCCCAACAAAGCCATTTGCTCACCTGAGGCTACAGAGGCGGAAACATTGCAGGAGCCTGGGAACACATCACTTTTGAACAGAAAGTTAACTGTTCTATTCAGATCAAGATGGCCTTTAAATAATCCACATTAATCACAGGCTTCTTACCTGGAAGTTCTAGATTCAGGGCAAGTTGCCCACAGACTCACTGAAAGAATAGGGGAAATGCTGAGCCTTGGGGGTCAACCAATTCTTATCCCTGGTTTCGTATTAGAGTCATCAGGGGAACTTCAAAAACAGACTTGCCACCCGAGTCCCTCCTCAAACCAATTAAATCAGACATAGGTAGGTATGTTGTTAAAGACTACGGGTGATTTTAATCAGTCTTGGATGAGAAAAAATGGTTTTGAACTATAAATATGTGTCACTGGAAAATTTTCCTTTCTCCCTCCCCTTCTCTCTTTCCTGGAAATAGAAGACATAAAAGCAATCTCAGCATGTATGCCTCACCAGGGTCAGACCTAGGTGATCAGCACCCCTTGGAGCTCTGCCCAAGAATGGTGGTTGAATGAATCAGTCATCTCCCTGTTCCCAAGGAACCATTGGGAAAAAAGACCCACTGGGAAACCAGACGGAAGGAGGGAGAGTGGATCAGTTCCCAGGGACAGCAGGATAGCTTTGGTGGCTGCTGGCTTGTTCAGTTGGTAGTTCCCTCCCCTGCCCCCACCCCTTTTGCCATGAAGGATGATCTTAAGACCTCTAGATCCCACCAGTAAGAAGTCCAGGATTAATTTTCGGACTTCTTTAAAACAATGAATGCCTTAAAATCCCAGAAGTGGGAACCGTACTGGCCTTCAATACTGTGTTGAATGATAATTAAACAAAAGCATTTGACATGATCCACCACTGCATCTTTCTTAAAGCCACATTCTTAGTGACAGGACACATTCCTAGTTGCTCTCTTATCTTTCTAAATAATGGCGCTCTCTCCATTGCCTTTACTGCTCCTCTTCCTCTTCATACTAAGCCCACACTTTTCTTGGGGGATCCCTGAGGCATCTCTGTAGAGCTATAAAGTTCCTCAGGACAGCTTGAAGCATAATTCAGCCCTATTCCCTCACTTTATAAGACTGAAAATTGAAGTCCAAGAGGGTTAGTGATCTACCCAAAGTCATAATTAGTGACAGGATCAAGAGTAGAACTCGTATCCAAAGTGCCATCTGCTTAACTCACCTTACCACTGACTTGGACACAAAAGGAAAAACACCAAAAGGTGTTCATCTGGATGAAGCTCTTTCTTTCCAATCTTCTAAATCCTTGCTATGCAAAATACAGTCCATGGACCAGTAGTGTAAGCCCCTACCCAGGCCTACTAAATGAATCAGAATCTGCATTTTAACCAGATCACTAGGTGATTCTAAGGCACATTTAAATTGGAGAAGTACTTTTCTAAATTAGCATTTAGATATTCATTCACACAGAGATGCAAGTACTTATTTAACACACACTGTATAAAGCAGGGTGATAGCCAGTGAGAAGGTAATTCTACCAGGAAAAAAAAAAAACCACACACACACACACAAATAGAATTTGTTTTAATAATCTTAAAAATTTTAGAATAAGGACAAATTAAGGTATTTAGTTGGATACCAATGATACAGGGATCCAATAGCCTGATTTCCATCTCAAATAATTCTAGATTTAAATACTGTAATAACTTAAAAAATAAAAATCTAAACACCTATCATCCTGGTATTAAGTGCATGTGTCAAATTCCAATGTTCCCAAACCACTCTTCGTTGCGATTCAAAGCCTCTGCTTGAATCAAAACCACTATGACGTAGGACTGC
Source organism: Halichoerus grypus (assembly GCF_964656455.1). Lineage (NCBI taxonomy): Eukaryota > Metazoa > Chordata > Mammalia > Carnivora > Phocidae > Halichoerus > Halichoerus grypus. The sequence continues at coordinate 54,843,494 of NC_135723.1, forward strand.
GTCTGTTTTGAGGTCAAGGACTGCGCACCAGTGACTGTAAAACTCCTGGCACAGAATAACCTCACTACCCTAGTCACTGCTGCACCTTCCCAATTTCCTTGATCTTGTTGCTGTCAAAACACCACTTCTGGTATAGATTTAAGCAAGCCCAAAGCACACCTGTTGTCTGCCAACTTTCCTTTCCCCTTGTCTTATTAACATTGAGTTTCACCAATTGAGAGTTTTGGCCTTTCCTTGTTTCTTGGCAACACAGCTTCCAGAGAAAGTGCAAGAGCAAGGGCATACACAAAGACCGGAACAGAACAAAGGCACAGAGGATAAACGCATACACAGTGAAACACAACACCTGTGAATGGGAGAAGAAGGGGCCCCTTTGGTCAAATGAGAGTATTTATCAAATCCCAGGCATCATAGCTCCTCTGCTCTCTGCTCTAGCACTACTTTTGTGTGCTCAAATAATGGCATTTGTACCAATCTAGGGGATTCTAATTGACTGCTGATAGTAAATAAGATCAAGTGCTAACTCATGGATGTGAAAGCCTGTAGAATAAATACACTTGGGAAGAAAAGCAATACATGTACAGAACAGTAATATCAATGCAAGCCTGGATGTGACAGTAACCAAGTGAGGGACAAAGATAAAATGTGTAACAGAAGCCCAGACTGGAAGCAAGGAGAAAATTGTCTTTTTCTCTCTGCAGACTGGCCTTTTTTGCTTATCTGTGTTCATGGTAGGTAGAAGATGGCCACCCCACAGCTTCCAACTTTACACATTACAGATGGACTTATAGAGAATGCCCATGTCTCGTGGTCATGACTACAAATTCCCAACAGAGGAAAGGACTGCTCTGATTTGGATCAGGGGCCCCACCCTGCACCAGTCAGCCACGGCCAGGATCTGTCAGCAATCCCTGACTGCCTGTGGACCATATGGGGGAGAGGGATCCATTCCTAGAATGGGGAGTTTGCTGTACTGGCTTGTGAGCTGAACAGATACCCCAGAAGATGTTCACCTGTGAGAGAGAGCAATGCAGTGACAAATACAAGCGTCAGCCAATAGCAGCACCAAGTTCAGGAGTGGCTGGCTGAGCTGGTTGGAACTTCACTGTCAAGAGTCGCCCACAGGCAGGGCAGCAACATTTAATAGGTATTCAGGGGGAACAGTGACCCAAGGCTAACCCGCTGGAGTTCTTGCACACTCTTTCCTTCATCTCTCAAGTGTGCTCGCTAATCTGTCTCCGGTCATTTCCTATCACTTCAGTGCCTTCTTCTGAAACTTACTCTGACCCAGCCTCCCCACTGGAGCTACTGTTCTTGTAGGACATGTACCTGTCTTCTGGTGCAAGTACATCTAGACCAGAGTCAGGAACAAGAAGCTGTCTAGCTTCTGGTCAGCTTTCCATTTCCTCATTCCAGTCCCTTTCTGCGGTTTACTTTCTAAAGGATGAACGAAACGGGATTATTCAAAGACTGAATGTGAAAACGCAAGTTTCCTTGTGGTTCCAGGCAGGTAAGGCCTGAAGCGGATCTGGGTCATACTCTGAACCAGTTTTGATATTTTGATAAAGACACTATACAATAAACTGCTAATTGTTGTAAATTATATGCTGATTACAGGTAATAAATTAATCCCTGAGCATGGGCTCAGGAATTTGAATTCCCAGCTGAAGCACTACATAAATGACCTAAGAGCTTTTATGTGTGCCACGAAGGAAACCCTATTTCCTGTAGCTGCAGGGCTGAAATTGTTTAAAATAAATGTAGAACTTCCTCCGGTGACTGGTTGAATTATAACACAAGTTCAACTCTCAGACTCTCAGGGAGTCTACTAGTAAAGTGAGAGCATTGACTGGGAAGAATGGGATCCTGTAAATGGGGGTAGGGACATGTAAGAAGACCCTGATGAAGCCAGGGACATTGGGCTCCTAAATTCTGATGGCCCCTCTCTGCCAGTGGAATAGGCCTTCCCACCCTTAGTGGTACAGGCCTTTCCACTTCTGAGGGGATTAACTCTGCATTGCCCAAGGAACCTGTAATGGCCTCCTCTGAGGCAGTTGCCATGCAAGGCAATGCTGATTCTCCTCAGTAACCCCCTCCACCACTTTTCTTTGCTTCTTCCTAATGGGGAAGTGAGGAAGTGTACTATATTACAAAAGAGTTGAGTTTTCTAATTTATGCAGATAGAAATAAGGGGAACATTTAGTAGGAATGGATACTAAGGATGTGGAATAATGGTGGATGACCATAAAGTTAGATTGGACCAGATTTATGGATATGGGCTCACTAAGCAGAGATTCTACATTTAATGTTGCAACTTGGGGAGTTAGAAAGGGCCCTAAAAGTGTGTTTGGTTGGCTAAAACATGGACAAAAAGGTGGCTCATGATGAGTGAATTAGACATGTCTGACCTGCTTGGTTTAACATAGAAGAGATTTAAAGGCAGAGAGATTGCAACATTATAGTGGATTTGTCATTTAGGACCTACTCACCACACTGGGAGGGTGCAGAGACATACCTTTCACCAAGACTGTGAGGGGAATAAGAAATAAGTTTGTAAGGGGAGCCCCAGAATCCTTGAAGGGCTCCATGATTACTCTTCTCTGTAGGCCAGACCTTACAGTGGGAACTGCAGCCACTCAATTGGGAAACCGAAATTCAATGGGAATAATTGGATCCTGAAGTGGCAGGACCTAAGTGGCAGCACTCAAGAGCCAAAGGCAAGGTGGGCATGATAACCATAATGGACAGCAGAACCAAAGCAGAAATCAGAATAATCTAACTCATGCAGATCTATGGCACTGACTACTTGATCTTAGTGTTCCTAGAAGTAAAATAGATAGGAAGTTTACTAAATTCTTACTTGATCTGTATAAGCAGAAAAGTTCTAAATCAAGCAAATAGAAGTCCAACCTGAATCATAAAAACAGAGGGTCATGGTCCCTCAATCAATTCCCAGATTTGTTTCTAGACCTAGAACCCCTCCAGTGAAGGAAAGTCTTCATTGCCCTTGAGGAAGGACCTTGGCATACTACCAAAAACTGATACTGCTAATCTTTCTCCCAGCCTTCCCCAGAGGGACCTCCAGGGTATGCGTGCATTGGAGAAAAGAAAATCATCAGACCTTTCAGGAACACCCTCCAAATTGACATTAATCCTAGGAGACCCAAAAGGTGACCATGGCCCACGAGTCAAAGTAGGAGCTTATGGAGATCAGGTGATTGATGGAGTTTTAGCACAGGTCCCTCTCACAGTGGGCCCAGTGTGTCCCTGAACCCATCCTGTGATTTTTTTTCTCCAGTTCCAGATTCTAAAATTGAAATAGATATACTCAGCAGCTGGCAGAATCCCCACATTGGTTCCCTGACCTGTGGAGCGAGGGCTACTATGGTGGGAAAGGTCAAGTGGAAGCCACTAAAACGGACTCTACTTAAGAAAAATAGTAAAATAGTAAATCAAAAGCAATACTGCATTCCTAAAGGCATTGTAAAAACTAGTGCCACCGTCAAGGACTTGAAGGATGCAGGGGTGGTGATTCCCACCACATCCCAATTCAACTCTCCTATTTGGTCTGTGCAGAAGACAGATAGATCTTGGAGAATGACAGTGGATTAATGTAAACTTAACCAGGTGGTGACTTGAACTATAGTTGTTGTACAGATGTGGTTTCATTGCTTGAGCAAATTTAACACATGCCCTGGTACTTGGCTTGTAGCTATTGATCTGGCAAATGCCTTTTTCTCTATCCCTGTCCATAATGCCTGCCAGAAGCAGTTTGCTTTTAACTGGAAAGGCCAAGATTATACCTTCACTGTCCTACCTCAGAGCTATATCCAGCACTATATCATAATTTAGTTCACAGGGATCCTGATCACCTTTCCCTTCTACAAGATATCACACTGCTCCATTATATTGATGGCATTGTGCTGATTGGACCTAGTGAGCAAGAAGTAGCAACTACTCTAGACCTACTGGTAACATATTTGCATACCAGAAGGTGGGAAATAAATCTAATATTCAGGGGCCTTCTACTTCAGTGAAACTTGTAAGGATCCAGTGGTATGGGGCGTGTTGAAATACCCCTTCTAATGTGAAGGGTTAGTTGTTACATCTGGCCCCTCCTACAACCAAGAAAGAGGCATAATGCCTAGTGGGCTTCTTTGGATCTTGGAGTCAACACATTCTTCATGTGGGTGTGTTACTATGACCCACTTACTGAGTGACCTGAAAAGCTTCTAGTTCTGAGTGGGTCCCAAAACAAGAGAAGGCTCTGCAGCAGGTCCAGGCTGCTGTGCAGGCGGCTCTGCCACTTGGGCCACATGATCCGGCAGATCCAATGGGGCTTGAAGTGTCCGTGGCAGGTCAGGATGCTGTTGTGAGCTGTTGGCAGGCCCCTGTGAATTGCAGTGATGATTCTTAGGACTTTGGAAGAAAATCCTACAGCCCTCCACAGATAACTTCTCTCCTTTTTAGAAACAGCTCTTGGCCAGCTACTGGGCCTTAGTAGAGATTGAATGCTTAACCATGGACCACTGAGTTACCAAGCAACCTGAGCTTCCCATCATGAACTGGCTGTTATCTGACTGAGCAAGTCATAAAGTTGGGTGTGCCATTATCAAATAGAAGTGGTGTATATGTGATCAGGCCCAAGCAGGCCCTGAAGGCATAAGTAAGTTACGTGAAGAAGTAGCCCAAATGCCAACCATCCCCATTCCTGCCACATTACCTTCTCTCTCCCAATCTGCATGGCCTCATGGGAAGTTTCCTATGATCAGTTGACAGAGGATATGAGATTCAGGCCTGGTTTATAGATAGTTCTACATGATATATTGGCATGACTTGAAAGTGGACAATTGCAGCACGACAACCTCTTTCTGGGACATCCCTGAAGGTCAGTGGTGAAGGGAAATCCTCCTAGTGGGGCAGAACTTTGGGCAGTGCACCTAGTTCACTTTGCTTGGAAGGAGAAATGACCAGATATGTGATTATATACTGATTCATGGATCATGGCCCATGGTTTGGCTGGATGGCTAGAGACTTAGAAGGAATAAGATTAGATCATTGGTGACAAAGAAATTTGTGGAAGAAGTATGTGGATAGACCTCTCTGAACGGGCAGAAGAAGATCTTTGTGCCCCATGTAAATACTTACCAAAGGGTGACCTCAGCAGAGGAAGATTTTAATAATTGAATGGAGAGAATGAACTACTCTGTGAACACCAATAAGTCTCTTTCCCCAGTCACCACTGTCATTGTGGGATGGGCCATAGTGGCAGGGATGGAGGTTATGCATGGGCTCAGCAACATGGACTTCCACTCACCAAGGCTGACCTGGCTAAATCCGCCACTGAATGCCTAATCTGTTAGCCACAGAGACCAACACTGAGCCCCCTATATGGCACCATTCCCTGAGGTGAGCAGCCAGCTACCCTGTGGCAGGTTGATTATATCATGGAAGGGACAGTATTTTGGTCTTACTAGAACAGACACTCTGGATACAGATTTGCCTTCCCTGCATGCAATGCTTCTCCCCAAACTACCATCCACGGACTTCCAGAATGCTTTATCAATCATCTGTTTCTGTTCAGAAACAAAGCACTGTTTCTGATCAAGGAAATCATTTCACAATAAAAGGAATTGGACAGTGGGTCCATGCTCATGGAATTCACTCATCTTACCATGTTCCCCATCATCCTGAAGCAGCTGGCTTCATAGAACATTAGAATTGCCTTTTGAAGACTCAGTTACAGTGCCAGCTTGGTGGCAATACCTTACAGGGCTGAAGCAAAGTTCCCCAGAAGGCTATATATGCTCTCAGTCAATATATGCTGCTATTTCTCACATAGCCAGGGTTCATGGATCCAGGAATCAAGGTGTGGAAATAAGAATAGCACTGCTGTGCTTGCTTCGGCAGCACATATACTAAGAATAGCACTGCTTACTATTACCCCTAGTGACCCACTAGCAAAATTTTTGTTTTCTGTTCCCACAACCATATGTTCTACCAGCCTAGAGATCTTAGTTCCACAGAGAGGGACATTTCCAACAAGAGACACAGCAGTGATTTCATTGATCTAGAAGTGCCATCCAGCCAATTTGGACTCCCCACGCTTTGAAATCAATGGGCAGATAAGGAGTTAACTATATTGGCTGGGGAAACTGGACTGCTACTCCACCATGGAAATAAGGAAGAGTATATCTGGAATACAGGAGATCCCTTAGGGCATCTCTTAGTATTACCTAGTCCAGTGATTAAGGTCAATGAAAAACTACAATCCAATCCAACCAGAACTACTAATGGCCCAGACTCTTTAGGAATAAAGGTTTGGGTCACTTCACTAGGTAAAGAACCATGATTAGCTGAGGTGCTTGCTGAAGGTAAAGGGAATGCAGAATGAGTAGAGAAAGAAGGTAGTTATAAATACCAGCTATGACCACATGACCAGTTATAGAAACAAAGACTGTAATTGTCATGAGTATTTCCTCCATTATGCCATGAATACATTTTTTGTGTGTGTATGTATCTTTGTTTTCTTTCCTCTCTTACTCTCTTATATAAAATAAGATATATTGACTTCATAGCAGTATTTAAATATTGCTAATTTTACATCATAGTAGTTAAGTTGTAGGATTTCAAAAAGAGTAAACACCATTCAAGGACTTTACCTCCTCTTCTGGGGAAGAGGTTAGTGCATTTTCAGTTGTATGCAGGATAGTTATATAATGTTACACAAAATTATGACCTCGTTATTGTCTTTATTTGGATATTAAATATCGTTTAAGGAGATGCATGTAGGTGCCAACTTGATAAAGTGGGGGGACTTATGCTGGTTAATTTTATGTGCCAACTTGCTTGGACCACAGGGTGTGTGGATATTTGGCTAAACATCATTTCTGGGTATGTCTGTAAGGGTATTTCTTGATGAAATTAGCATTTGAATAAATGAACTCAGGAAAGCAGTTTGCCCTCTCCAATGTGATGGGGGGGGGGTGTCAACCAATACATTGAGGGCCTGAATAAAACAAAGAGGTGGAGGAAGAATTTGACCATTTCTCCCTGACTGCGTGAGCTGGGACATTTTCCTGCTCTCAGCACTCCTTGTTGTCAGACCTTGAAACATGAACTGGAAGCTGTATCATTGGTTCCCCTGGTTCTGAGGTCTTTGGATTTACATGGAATTATACCACTGGCTTCCCTGGGTCTCCAGTTTACAGAGAGCAGATTATGGGACTTCTCAGCCTCCATAATTGCATGAGCCAGCTCCTTATAACAAATCTCTTCCTATATGTATATCCTATTCATCTGTTTCTCTAGAAAACCCTTACTAATAAAACCTGTTAGCTGGCTACCCTCAAGATCCCAAGATGGTTGCTCCCCTCATGAGCCTAAGATATTTGCATCCTAGGAGGCAAGTATTGGCAACATCCCCAGGATAGTTCCTCAAGAGAGTTTATTTTCATCAAGGAGGAAAATATTTCTCAGAAGCCTGCAGCAGACTTCCCCTTATCTCATTGGCCAGAATCATCTCATGCACCCAGGTTTAAGTCAATCACAGGCAAGAGGAATAGGACCACCATGATTGGCTTAGGCCAATTAGGATTCACTCCCAGGACTGAAAAGGGGCTTCAGTTTCCCCTGATGCATCCAACTATCTGATACCAAAAATTTTGGAGTTCTTTTAGCAAGAGCTATGGGTATACAACCAATCATGTCTACCATAGCTCCAACTTCTAGAAAGGCATTTTCAGTTTAAAAAGAAGACACCTGTTTTATCAAACAAAGGTAGAATCAGGATTAGAAAGTCGCTTCACTCAGTCACTTGTCCTGTTCAAGCTATGTGGACAACCCAGTTGTGCTGAAATGTGAGATAATAATAAGAGCAGTAATGACAACTTAATAACAATTTCTGAGTGCTCACCATATGCCAGGCTCTGGGTTAAGTGTATTACACACAATTGGGAATGCTGTGCAGGGACAGGACTAGGGTGAGGCAAGCAAGGCACAGAATTTCAGGAGGCACTCACTCTCAGGGTGGTGCACATGCAGGTTGGCACTTGAGAGTGAGTGCCTCCTTAAATTTTGTGCCTAGGGTCCTTACGTGCCTCACCCTAATTTCAGGCCTGATGCTGTGTTGTGCCACCCAGACCCGTCACTCCATTCAGAATTAAGGCACGCATTCCCCCAGATGCTGGGACTACGGGTGCCTCAGAGTTCTAGGCTGATGTCTCTCTGAGGGAATTACCCTCAGCTAAAGACAGCTGCCTTGTCTGAATTCTCATCCTTTCCAGGAAGCATCCCCTACCCAATGACTGTTAAATGCAGAGGTATCAATTCAGGTAAACTCTACAAGTGTCATCCCACATCCAGAGAAGCCCATAGGATTGACTAAGGCCTTTTTTGTAACTGCATTGCAGCTCAGCTTCTCTTTCTATCCCATCTTATTTCCTTCCTAATTACCTCTTAGCATACAAATCTGAGAGCTTCTTTCTTAGTGAACCTCTATGGCAACAGCTGGTGCAGGAGATGTCTGGAAAAGCAGACATTAAAATAGACTACAGCAAGGACTTTGTCCACAGTGATAAGGTGAAGCACTGTTAGACCCTGATATACATTAGCAGTGAAATGTAAAAACTTTTCTAGGGTGAAGTAGGGTAGGAAACAGTGGTAGGGAATGCACTGGCAGGTGTAATGTGTCAAGCATTTGGGAGATGGGGTAGATAATAATTTAAGGACTATGGAATTGGATGGCTATTGCAGGGAGAAGAGATGCATTGCAGAAAAACAATGAAAGACTGAGTGTGATTAATTACTAATTAAAGTTAAATGTTAATACCAGAAGGTTTCCTTGGAAGCATATAAAGAAAATCTCATATCCTGTAGCCAGAAGGCAGAGAAAACTGAGTATCAGACTCAGGACTTAATTATAAGAATAGCAGAGCCCCAGAGGAGATGGAATTGTCAACCTAGAAGGTATTCCACATCAGAATCTGGTTCCCGATTAGGAAAGGGTGAACCCTGAAGACTTGGGATGGGAACATCTCGTTTGATGCACCAAAAATCTCAAATCCCCCGATTTCCCTAAACACTTTGGGTCTGCAGAATTGGTTCACTCCTTCTGCCAAGGGCTAGCCTTCAACCCTTGCCTGAAGACAATGTAGAACTTCTTCTTGCAAAACAACACATACTGCTCTGTGGTAGACAGCCCCAAAGATGGCCCCGGTGGTCCCTGTTTCCTGATACAGCCACTCTGCTATAGCCTCCTTTTGCTCTGAATGGAACTGACTTTTTAAACCAACAGAATATTGCAGAAGTGCCCAAGTATAACTACTGAGGCTAGCTCATAAAAGACATGTGGCTTCCCTCTTGTTTTTTTTTTGGGGGGGGGGCGGTTTGTGGGGGAGGTGGTCACCCACTCTGGGGGAAGCCAGCTGCTATGTTGTAAGGATACTCAAGCAGCATTATGGAAAGATCCACAAGGCAAGTAACTAAAACCAATTGCCAGCAAGCCACTAAGACGTCCTGCCAACGGCCATGTTATAAGCCATCTTGGAAGCAGATGTTCCAGACAAGACTTCAAATGACTACAGCCCCAGGCAGCATCTTGACTGTAATCTCACAAGTGACCTTGAGCCAGAAACACAGAGCTAAGCCACACCCAAATTCTTCATCCACAGAAATTGTGAAATAATAAATTTTGTTGTTTTAAGCTGCTAGGTTTTGAGGTAATTTGTTACACAGCATGGATAACTAATACAGGACCTCAGGATTTACTCCCACCTCCCATCTTAGTCATCAGACCAATAACTAGGGTTAAATCACAACATAAGCCAATAGAGGAAGTTCTGAGTCTTTTAAGGAAAACAAAAAATACACACACACACACACACACACACACACACACACCTCCCAAATAAACTACAGGATCTGGCCAGCACATGCCAGCAGGAACTGTGATACTCTATTTGTGAAGAGGATTTAATACCTCAGGAGACAGTGCTAAGACATATCTAGGATGGATCTTGGATATTTGGCAAAAGCAGTGAAGTAGAAATGCCAGAACTGCCATAGCAAACAGTGGAAGAAGGGGCCAAAGGGCTCATAGTACTAGGCATGCTCAAGTGGATACACTAAAAAAGGTGAGAAAATGCACCAGAAAACTTTGTTTCATGGGAGCCCCAGAAGATGCTCTTTTAACCAAAGTGACAAGGAATACCCTAGTAGAGGGGCACGAACATCAATGAGAAGTTTCAACAGTGAACATCCTCTGTAGGGCCAGCCTGATGGTAGTAGATGTTATTACAGAATCAGACTTATTGATAGCAATGGTAATGGCAGCATCCCAAAAAGAGGCCAGGTAGCCACCCTTAATCACTAGAAGCAAGTTGGTCATAATCGCCATAATTCATGGAGATGGTTAATAGAATACAGAATTTCTAGGGCAAGCCAATAAGGTAATGTTCAATCTATACAAACAAAAGAAATCAAGGATGGGTGATCAAGAGACTAGGGGTAATCCAATGAAAAGTCATGATCTCTAGCCCAATTTCTGGATCTGAGCCAGTATTTGACTTGGAACCTATTGACTGAAAGAGAAGCAAAGTCCCCAGGAAGGAGGACCCTACCACACCATGGTAAGTATATATACTAATAATCAGCTCAATCCCTCCCTAAAGGGATCTATGGTCATTTATTCAGGAAGTTGTACACCTGGGAAAAGGGAAATCCTAAACAATTTGAAGACTGTTGGACATAGGACACAGGATGACATTGAAAATCTGGGGTCAGATTTACCACCTCCTCAGGGCTTAGCATTCAGTCCCTTCACCTGCTGGAGTGCTGGCAGCTAACAGCTATCACCTGAATCCCTCTTGAAGCATTGCCCTCTGCTGAAGAGTTTCTTTGTCCGAGATCACACACCCCCCTCCTGGGGCCAGCTCACATCCAGTGACTGGGCACTGCGGGAATGTCTGACTGACCCCCTTTGTTTAGGATAATTCTGAAGGGTTACTGCGGCTACACAGCCACTCATGGGAGTAGGGCTTTTCTCACAACTGCAGCACACACAGTTCACCTTCTCTCTCTCCAGGAATGCCATCTTCACTTCCCCAAAGTATTGATCCCAAGAGGACTCCCTAATCCCCTTTCTGCCTGCCAACCTCCATCTCACATTCTGTGTCACGAGGAACACAATTGCAACACATGCATGCTCCTTACCACAGCTTGATAGGTTTTACTCTTAGCCTTCTTTTACAAAGGAAACTCAAGCCCTAAGATCTTGAGTGTAAACTTGTACACTCCCCAGTTCTAGAGCCTACACTCTTAATCAAAATGGATAAGCAAACTCTAAACCCTGTGCTATAATTAGGCAAATATGCCCCTGGAAGAGACTCTGGGTGCAGCCAGTCAGGCACCGACTCCCAAGAATTTGGAGCTCTCTCTTGTGCTTGGTATGCTGTCTTTCCCGACCTGACTAAATGCCACCCCCAGCCCCGTGGGTTCCAGATCTCAAGGTAACTGGAGCGACCCAAATGTACAGTCATCTTTGTCCTATGAATTCAGTGGTTTAATAAGTGATTTGTGGCTAGAAAAGTTACATAACTATAGAGATCATTCAAATCTGCATCAGGTCTCTCTTCCCTCCCCACCCCCAAGCTGTCAGTTCCTCCTTTGAGTAAGGCTCTGTCCCCCAGTCTCCCCAAGTTCTAAGGTGTTAGTGCTAGATATAGGAAATGCTTAATGTGAATGTGGCTAAAACTGCCTTCACTGTAGCAGAGAAATAGCTTGTCAGCATCTGCAGGTAACCTAGAGGCTCTTTGTCTTTTAGAACAACTTTATTCTCATTTTACTCTCTGAGAAATCTCGTAGACAATGTCCGGACTACCACCAACTTCTGCACATACACAACATTTATAAGTAACCAGGCAGGGCAATGAAGCATGTTTAGTCATTTTGCATAAGAACTTCCCTTGCACAACTTCTATATATAACTCACTTGGCAACCCCCTTTTCTACTCATTGAGGCACCAGAGCAGAACATGTTCTTAGGAGTGCTCACAGCAACTTCTGTTGTGGACTCCTTGAAGCAATTGAAAGAAAATTCCAGGTGTTCTTTTTCCCCTACCCCTTATATTCATATCCCCAGTATCTCCTAGATTTGTCTTGTTATTCCCAACCACAGTTCCTCTGCCTGGGAAGGTCTGTCTCCTTCCCCTGATCCACATGTTCAGCTCATTCCTGCCCTTGTTCTCCTCCCATGTCATTTTTCACCTTTCTCCCCACAGCTGGGTCTCCTTTGATTGCTTCAATTGTCCATGTGCACTGCACCCTTTCCCAAGATAGCATCCCAGGGGAACCCCATTCCACCACGATCATTCGTGAAGTCTTATCAGCACACACTTATACAGATATTGGACTAAAATTGCCAGTTTTCAATGGAATCTGATATAGTTTTAGAGTCAGAACACTATTTCTAAGACTCTGCCTTTTACTGGAATGTGATCCTGGGGAAGTCCCACCTACTTCAAGCTTCACTGTCCTCATTTGTCAAATAGAGATTATAAAACCTACACAACATGTTTGTGGAGAGAATTAATGAGGTAAAGTAATGGGAAGTCATTTTACATTTTCAAGTGTTGTACAAATGTTAATTATCATTATTGTGTTGTTTCTCCCCCATGGGCCCTCTGAGACCACATCTTTTACTTCCTTTCTAACTCTCCCCTGGGTCACATATGGTGCCGGTAAGGCTGTAAGCTAATTTTAGATACACAGTTAAGAAAGAATAAAAGGAAACCACTTACCTAACAGAATTAAGGCAAAATCATAACCATATTAAATCTATTGTAGACATTTTTCCACAGAGTGAATCTAGCATGCTCTCTACAGGAAAAAACCATGAAAAGGGATGAAAATTTATTTACAGCCCACTCTTGCAAATCTATGAAGAGGAATAGCATCAGGACACATCCATTCCTCATTCTAACATGGGGCCAACATTGCTAGCAAGGGTAAATTGGCCTCAGGAACCCTTATTAGTTTTCCTCGAAAAGGCTGCTATCTTTAAATAACCAGATTTTTAAAATCTTCCTTACAGAGATCATTTTTATCTCCATGGTATGATCGGTTCCTCTTCAACATCTGATGCAACCCTTAGTGTTTTCCATTGCTTTCTAGCTGTGTCAGATTTCCCTAGAAGACAGAAATGAAAGTGATGACTAAGAAGATTATGCTTAAAATTCAAATTTTTGACCTACACATTGATTCCCCCACCCACCCCTCCCGTTCCTGTCTTCTTGACTTCCAAAGGGGAAAACTACAATTTTTACACAGTGTAAAACCTTCAGCTCGCACCATTACCTGTAGACTTGCAATCTCCAAGCACACATTTAGTTCATTTGGTTGAAACTATACAAAGCAGAACCTACTCAGAGAATTCAGACTTTTTTTTTCTATTTCCCTGACAATCTTCTGAAGAGACAGAAAGGGTTATGTGCCAAAAGTGTACCAGTTATGTTCTATTTCCCCTCTGTCACTTAGACACAATTAGGCATTTACTTATCTCTTCCCCAACATTGGCTTGTATTCTATATTCCAACCTTGACCCAAGTCCAATTATTTAAAGCACCATGTCTGGAATGGAGAAAGATATTGGGGAAAAAGAAAAAGAGAGTGAGGGGAAAAAACATAACAATAATATGGAGTCTTTCTTCAGGCTACCTCAACATGCTCTTATAGAACATTTCCCTCACAGAAACAGGATGAGATTTCTCAATTGTTTTTATTTTTCTTCAATGATCTAAACTTGAGTAATACAGCCAGTACTTTGATGGATATCTAAGATAATTAAATGGTTATGCTGACGTGTTAATGAAGCTCATTTTCCAGTGCAGTCTGTTCCAGATATGCTCACTGAAAGCAAAATCACCTAGAGTTTTAGCCCCACTTTCTACCAAAAGGCAGATTTTCGGGGCGCCTGGGTGGCTAATCAGTTAAGTGTCTGCCTTCAGCTCAGGTCATGATCCCAGGGTCCTGGGATCGAGTCCCACATTGGGCTCCCTGTTTGGCAGGGAGGGCCTGCTTCTCCCTCTTCCCCTTACCCAGCTCATGCTTGCTCTCTCTCTCTCTCCCAAATAAATATAAAATAAATAAAATCTTTTTTTTTAATTTTTTTAATTTATTTATTTGAGAGAGAGAGAATGAGAGAGAGCACATGAGAGGGGGAAGGGTCAGAGGGCAAAACAGACTCCCTGCCGAGCAGGGAGCCCGATGCGGGACTCGATCCAGGGACTCCGGGATCATGACCTGAGCCGAAGGCAGTCACTCAACCAACTGAGCCACCCAGGCGCCCGTAAAATAAATAAAATCTTTAAAAAAAAAAAAAAAAAAGGCAGATTTACTAGTCTGCCAAGCTAGCAAAAAGTAGATCATTAGATGGCCCCAATTATTCCTGACAGATCTTTTGCAAAGATGCCTTAAGTACCTTAGGTGTAGTGCAGAACATCCTGCAGGAACTCTACACTTAGTCTATATATTTATTGAAAGCCATGCACTGGAACTACAAAACTGATCTAAACTACCCCTAAACAGAAGTGCCTGGTCTTAGATTGACCCATTAGCAGATGATTGTAATACAAGTCAGGCGGTGACAAATATACAGGGCCAGGGGCTGGGGGCAGGGTAGGGGTGTAGGGAAGGAGCTGCCTATGTCTTAAAGGATAAGCAGGAACTGGACAGGAAAAGAGAAGAAAAAGGGCCAATCCAGGCAAAGAGAACAGCCAGAACAAAGAATCAAGACAAGAGAATGTCCTGTGCAGAGAATCAGCAAACATTTTTATCCCATATGTGTTTTTTATATGCGGTCACCAGTTTGTGAGTCAAGCCTGCCATTTTGTTTGTCTCTTGTTCTGGAGTTCTGGAGTTCCCTGGAGGGGTTGAACTGTGAAGCCCACCACCTCCCTCAAAGCTCTACTGCCTCATTGGCCCTCCATCACCACTCCCAGGAAACTCAGAGGTGCCAACACTGTCCAGAACCCGGGGTGAGCTGAGGAAGGAGGCTCTCCCCTTAACATGGCTGCTGTGATGGAGGGGTCTTCAAGCAGGGCTCAATGTCTTCCAGAACATTAAAAGAGACAGCCCTTGCAGGCTCTACCTCAGCCCACTGGGTTCTCTCCAAATCAAAGGACTCAGAAATGACTCCATGGGGGTCTGCCATGGGATTAGAGGAAATCACCATTTCTTCAGAATCTCCCTTTCCCCCAACAAAGCCTAAAAGCTTTAATGTGCAGCCAAGCTCCTTCTCCCTTAGGCACTCCTCTCTCCTGCACAGTTCCTCACTCCACCCGCCCTCTGACTTCTGGCTGGCTGCCCTACCAGTTTGCCAGACAGCCCACATGTGCCTTGTCAGGACAAGAGGATCCAACTGAGGCCAGAGCTGGGGGGCCTTCTACAGCATTTCTTTCTCCTTTAAGCACAAGTGAGAAAGTAAATCTCCAAACATCATTTTCAGTACCAGAAACTGTTAGCAGATGCCTCTGGAGAGGGGAACAGAGCAGCTGGGGGGCAGGGTGGAGGGAGACTGACTTTTTTACACACCCTTTGGTGGTTGCCAGTGTTGTACTGTGCATATGAACCACCTATTCAGGAAGTGTAACTTTCTAGAAACTTTACAAAGAAAAGTAATTTTTTTGAAACCCAGAGTTTTAAGAATATTTTTGAGAATGCAATATTGAGGCCTTTCCTATGTACTCACATGGCTCACTAATCTTATAGGTAAAAAGTCAGTAGGTTAAAAAAAAAGTGTGGTGATTAAGAAGACAGGCCTCAGACAATAAACTTGCTGTGAGACTTTAATTAATTTTATCTCTCTGTGCCTCAGTTTCCACATCTGTAAACTGGGGACAATTATAGTATCTATCTCACAGACTTATTGTGAGATTAAATGAACTAATATATATGAAGCACTCGATGTTTGCCACATAGTGAATGCTGTATAATGGTCTGCTAACAATCATTATCCTTAAAAGTTGCTGCTCACCTCTGTCACCTTCTGCTATGGCACGTGGTAGGAAGAAAAGCTCCAGTTGAGTAAAGCACACCTCTGAGAAGTATTAAGAATGAAATCCTAGGGGCACCTGGGTGGCTCAGGCAGTTAAGTGTCGCTCTTGATTTTGGCTCAGGTCCTGAGATTGAGCCCTGTGTTGGGCTCCCCGCTCAATGGGGAGTCTGCTTCTTTCCCTCTTTCTCTTTCCCTCTCTCTCTGCCCCTCCCTCCACTCATGTGCCCTCTCTCTCTCTCAAATAAATAAATCTTTAAAAAAAAAAAAAGAAGAAATCTGAGTGCTTTCAAAGCTCTTGTTACACTTTACTCTCTGTCTCCAGCCTGCGGAAGAAACTCTTTCATGTGAGTTGTCTCCGCCATCCTCAACCTCCACAAACCTCCCATACTACGGAGTATAGGACCTGATTCAGAGACCTGGGTTCAAGTCCTTGTTCCTCCACTAACCGGCCATGTGACTCTTGGGCAAACCACAAGGTCTCTAGTCTTAATTTCTTCACAGGAATGTCAGAGGACCAAGCAAGCTGCTGTAAGTGAAGGGGCTTTGTACCCGCCCAAACTCTGCAAATGAGGTGCAGTTCTTTCAAAAATACACAACTGATGATCTATTAAATGGAATAGCTGAGTTCAATAGAACAAGTGTCCGGCAAGTGGAACCACCCAAAAGTTTCTATGCTGCCATGAGAAAAATTTACTTTTTGGGAAAAACTCTATGGTGATTGAATCAACTGCTGAAGAAAGAGCCCCCTCCCAGAATGCTCTCCTGGCGGGGTTCCCGGTGCTCCCCTCTGCCACCACCACCTCAGGGTAGAAAAGCCCTGAAACTCTGAACCGTTCCTTTTCTCCTCCGGATGTTTCCTCTAGGATCGACACTCTGCATCCTTTCACTTCTCTGGAAATAATTCGTCTCCCTTCAAATCCAAGGCACCAAAACATACTGCAGATTCCTATAGTTCAATCCACAACGACTTTTAATCAGTTTAAAAAATCTCAGAGAACCGAGTGCACCAGTTCCGTGACTTCAAAGTAAGTCGGTTAATCTCTCTAGGCCACAGCTTCCTTACTAGGAAAATGATGTTTCTTCTAAGAGTCAACATGAGCTTGGCACAAGTGTAAACTTAGTTACCACTGTTTCCTATCTCTCTGACCCTTCTGGTTAATTCCGTAAACTTCCACCCCTATACCAGGCTGAAATCCATCTCACTCTCAGATCTCTCTGGTTTTAAAGAAAGTGGGTCGTGACTTGTTTTTGTTCTCAGATATGAAAGGTTGCTCTCCTCCCATCCTGGCCCACCTGGCCAGGGTTCTCACACAGCTGTTGCTTAGGAAATTCTTGCTTAGTGAAGAGACAAAGGAAGGAATGCATGGATGAATGGATTAACTTGTTCATTCATTCAACAAATACTTACTGAGTGTCTATTATATACCAGAGAGAGTAGTTCAGTAAGAACATGATACCCCTATTAGGTGGAGGTGAGGGGCCAGGGGAAGCTTCCCTAAGTAAGTGAAATCTGGCTGAGACCTGAAGGAAGAGTGGGAGGTAACTCTACCAGGAGCATTCACAAGACCAAAGGCCCTTTAGCTGGAAAGAAGAAAGAAATCAACGGCTGAATGAAGGAATGAGGGAATGAATGAGTGAACTAAAGGACCAATGAATTGGGCAGCTGGCTTTACCCTTGGTTACCGGCACTCTACCTCTCATTGGGGTTCTTTTTAGAAAGAAATTAGCACCTCTTTGTTGAAGGACACATATGGTTACATTTCATTAGTCTGCAAAGCAGGCGTGAGTCCCAGACACCTGCCACTGTGGTTGGAAAAGAATTTTGCAGTATCTATCTAAACATTTCCTCGGTTCCAATTGTGCGGAAAGCAGTCATTATCCAAATGGAGGGCTGAGAAATTTCAGACTTCTGCTACTTCAGGGGATTCTCTCATCTCTTCACTAATTCACCCCCAGTTTTTCCAAAGGATAGCTTCCATATCAGCCCTTTCCATTATCAACATAATTGAAACACCTCCCCATATTGGCTATAGCAATTTCGATTTTTTTTTTTTTAATTTTGCAATAAAACCCAGTAAATCCAGTATAGAATTTAACCGCGTCTTCCTTAAGGTGAAAATCCTCAAGGGAGATAAGTTTACTAAGCAGAAAGGAAAAAAAAAAACTTTTGTCATTCCTGAGAAGGGGGGGCGGAAGGGGGGAAAAAAAAACCCTGTAAATGTCACTACTGACTAATCCCATCTATTTTTGGAAGGCCCTGGGGGGTTTTAGGGCTTTCCCTGTGGTAAATTAAACAGCGGCATTCCTCTGAAAAAGGAATGTGGGGCATTTGCTCCCGGGAGCACTGACCTGCAGCCTGAAAGGTGAGTGGGAATTTGGGGGGTGGGGTGCAGTTTCCAGTTGCACCCCTACCTGCCCTGGGGTACTGCAGGTCACTGGCATTTTTAAAGCCCATGAATCAAGCGTGACCCTCATCTGCGAGCTTTCCCAGGGCCCCTGTGGACTTGCGATGGTGCTCTTTTAGCACTTGCCTCCCCTGCTGTGTCTACTAGTATTGACTCCATTTTCACCTGACTTAGACAGTGGATGGTGAGGTCAGATGCCCAGATCTGGCTCTACGTATGAGCCTGCCCTGAGCTCTATCAAATCAGTGTGAGTCCCACGAAAAATGTCACTTGTTAAAAGTTCAGAAAGCGTTTTGTTGTGAACAAATGGTATTTACATGATACTGATATTCACTGGAGGAGTAAAGCTGGGCACACTGGGAAGTACGTTCTTGCCATGTTTTTAAGTTGCACCACGCTTGTAAGTACTTCTCACATCGGCCACTTTGTGTCTTCCCATATCAGGTTGATGGCGTTACACGGAAAATAAATTTTTGCAGTGGTGGGTAGAGCCTCTCTACTTTTGTGTATATTTGAGATTTACCATAAGTGGAAAGAAAAATAAATAAGCACAGCATTTTATGTGCTGTAGGATCCTTGATGCTTTTACTTTCTGCTCTTCAGCCAAACTGAAGACATCCACAAGTGAGAAACCTCTGAAAGCGGAGCTGCCCCAAATCCCAGCTCATTTTCCTCAGTTGCTTAGAAGTGGGGCTCATTTTTTTTGCATTTTACATCCCACCATAAAGGAACTCCGTCTCATCAGGATTAAATTAAAGGCTCATTTCTTCTAAGAGGGAAATTACATATTAACAGGCATTCTGATGTTATTCTTACCTTTTACCTAAAAGGTAAAGGTTTTAAGGACATTTATAATTGCAATGTTAGTACTGGAAGTAAATTTTATTCCTCTGTCTAGAAAACATATTAGCAAATGATGATGTCACGGTAGTTGAATTTTGCAATACAACAATTGAGGATTTTTACACTACCTTAAGTCTAACCACAACACAGATAAGTTAAACACTGAAAATGAATTCTGTAATTGTCATTGCCACAAAAAAAATCCATTGAACATTTACAAAGTTAATAACAAGGCATAACATGCTTGCAGATAATCACGGGGGGTGAAACTACACTGGTTTCTTAGGAACTGTTATAAAAACTCCACATCCCACCTACACAACTTCGGGTCACCAGTGTTCTACTCCCAGTTGAAAACCATTCTCTCAGCAGATGTTTTTAATACACCCAAGGCCAGGACAAATTGGCATTTCCTTTCCCCCTGCCCTGTAGATGGAGACGAATGGACACACGAAAGAGGCGGGACAGAGAGCTGAGGACTCCATGCCAACTCTCACCAGAGCACTATTCCCACCCCACCCCGCAATACCCCAGCTTGGCCCTGACGTCAAACCAGCTTCCTGGGCTCTGGATGAGAGCAGAAAACAAATTCCTCGTGCTCCATTAAAGCATCCACTGGTTATTCAAAAGAAAACCTTAGAATCTGCTTGATAATATGGATCATTTTGAACTAACAGGATGATAATGGCCAGTCTGAACTGGTGAAAACCTCCTTTATGCTTTAATGTGATTTAGAGGACAATTTTTAAAAGTAGTTTTATCACATTCAAAATCATGGTGTAAATCTAAGGTAGGCTAACAAAGGACTGTTTTATGGGTATCTATTGCTTGGTGACTCCATAAGAAAGACTCTCAATGTAGTCATTTCTTAAATTCTAAAATGTCCAAATACCAATGAGCTTGGTAACCATTTGTGTTTTTTAGCTTTTTGTTTGTCTGTTTTTAAGATTTTTTTTATAAAATTCTATTCCCATTCCAACATAATAGCAATGGATTTTGCCCAGTTTACCTTCTCATATCTACTATTTGATTAGTCTATATTAATGAGGTTATGAACTCTTATTAGAACATCGGTTGCATGCAAGATTTTAAGAAGTAAAAGCTGTAACACCAGGCTTTCTTAAGAATCCCTGCTCCAGGACAAAGGGGCAACGAGCAATCTGCAAGAGCAAATGCAGAGTGAAGCATGAAACAAGGGCATCAACACAGCTTCCTGGAGGTGCACAAGCAGTGCCTGGGGCCCCATGCCAAAGACGAATGTGTGCTGTATGAGCTCAGCATGCACATCCACGGTGCACACACAGCACGCACACTTATTCCATAGGTCAGTCTCCTTCCTCTCACACGTAGCTATCCTGTAGAAGTTGGTATACTGACCCATATTCCAGAATCCTGTGGGAGCCTCACCCCACACCTAAGTACTCTCACTTTATTAAAGGGCAGATTCAAAATCCCAAGATGCTCTTTCAGATTAAACAAGACTTGGAAGAATAAGTTTTCTTGCAAACAATAATACAAGTTCAGGGAGAAGATGTGACTTGGCTAGAGGAGGTAAGAATAAATATACAGGCAGAGCTTCTAGGTCCACTTAAAGAATTAAAAGTTTGCGTTTATTCACTCAAAACGCGTTAAAATGGCATTGCAAAAAAGTTGTTAAGGAGAAAAAAATCTAAGCAGCCAAGGGAGTCTGTGTATGGGAGTTCAGTTTCAGGTGTGGGTAGAGTGAAATACCAACAGGCAACAGGGAGATTAACTAAAAGTCTCACAATGAGACATGTATACAGCCACCAACATCAGCCCTTTTGCTAACCTTTGTGAGACTGAGCTATCAGAATACTTGCAAGGCAGGTTTATGTCCTCCAGTCAAGAGATTAGACAACTCCTCTCTGGGGAAACTGAATATTCCAGGAGAAGCCTGCCCCCACTTTCTGCATATACTGATATTTAAGGTCTTAAAACAATGGAAAAATCAAGAGCCCTTCCAGATATCTCTTCAGAAAAGCCCACCAACTAATAAGCCCCACCTACATCAAACTTCCAATGCACATTTTAGTATCTCTCCCTTACAAATAAGTAACCAAGACATTTGAAAAAAGCCACACCCTTCTTTTGAAAGAAATAGACCAAACACAAAGAAGAACTCAGGAGAAATTTAAAAAATAAGAATTAGAAGAAAAATGTTTTAAGCCAATATTAATTTCCTCAGAGAGCTAAAAAAAGATATATTCATGGCACAAAAACAGACACATAGATCAATGAAACAGAATAGAGAACCCAGAAATAGACCCTCAACTCTATGGTCAACTAATCTTTGACAAATTAGGAAAGAATATCCAATGGAAAAAAGACAGTCTCTTCAACAAATGGTCTTGGGAAATTGGACAGCCACATGCAGAAGAATGAAACTGGACCATTTCCTTACACCACACACAAAAATAGACTCAAAATGGTTGAAAGATCTAAATGTGACACAGGAATCCTTCAAAATCCTAGAGGAAAACAGAGGCAGCAACCTCTGTGACCTCGGCTGCAGCAACTTCTTGCTAGACACATCGCCAAAGGCAACAGAAACAAAAGCAAAAATTAACTATTAGGACTTCATCAAGATAAAAAACTTTTGCACAGCAAAGGAAATAGTCGACAAAACCAAAAGACAACCAACAGAATGGGAGAAGATATTTGCAAATGTCTTATCAGATAAAGGACTAGTATCTAAAATCTATAAACTTATAAAACTCAACACCCAAAGAACAAATAATCCAATCAAGAAATGGGCAGAAGACGTGAACAGACATTTCTCCAAAGAAGACATCCAAATGACCAACAGACACATGAAAAAGTGCTCAACATCACTTGGCATCAGGGAAATACATCAAAACCACAATGAGATGCCACCTCACACCAGTCAGAATGGCTAAAATGAACAAGTCAGGAAACAACAAATGTTGGCGAGGATGTGGAGAAAGGGGAACCCTCTT
Source organism: Halichoerus grypus (assembly GCF_964656455.1). Classification (NCBI taxonomy): domain Eukaryota; kingdom Metazoa; phylum Chordata; class Mammalia; order Carnivora; family Phocidae; genus Halichoerus; species Halichoerus grypus. Next base: position 54,865,771 of record NC_135723.1, read on the forward strand.
ACACTGTTGGTGGGAATGCAAGCTGGTGCAGCCACTCTGGAAAACAGTATGGAGGGTCCTCAAAAGGTTGAAAATAGAGCTACCCTATGACACAGCAATTGCACTACTAGGGATTTACCCCAAAGATACAAATGGAGTGATCTGAAGGGCACCTGCACCCCAATATTTATAGCAGCAATGTCCACAATAGCCAAACTGTGGAAAGAGCCCAGATGTCCATCGACAGCTCAATGGATAAAGAAGATATGGTGTATATATATACAATGGAATACTACTCAACCATCAAAAAAAGTGAAATCTTGCCATTTACAACAACATAGATGGAACTAGAGGATATTATGCTAAGCGAAATAAGTCAATCAGAGAAAGACAATTATCATATGATCTCATTCATATGTGGAATTTAAGAAACAAAACAGAGGATCATAGGAGAAGAGAGTTAAAAATAAAAGAAGATGAAATCAGAGAGGGAGACAAACCATAAGAGACTCTTAATCATAGGAAACAAACTGAGGGTTGCTGGAGGGGCGGGGGTGGGGGGATGGGGTAATGGAGTGATGGACATTAAGGAGGGCATGTGATGTAATGAGCACTGGGTTATTATATAAGACTGATGAATCACTGACCTCTACCTCTGAAACTAATAATACATTATATGTTAGTTAATTTAATTTAAATTTTAAAAAAATTTTAAAAATGAACTCTCATTTTCCCAAATGAAAAAAAAGAAGAAGAAGAAGATGTTTTCATGTGACAAGACACTATTTTTAAAAAGAGAGCTCTTGGGAATTCTAAATATGACAGCAAAGATGAAAAGTTCAATGGGCTAAATAATAAAACTGATGATAATAAATAATAAGCTAATAATAATAAATAATAAATTATAAGCTAAATAAATAATGAACAAATTCCCAGAAAGAATAGGAAAAAGAGAAAGAAATGGAAAAGAGAAAAAGGGTTTTGTTTGTTTTTGTTTTTTAAATATAAGATTAATCCAGAAAGGCCAATATCCAGAAAAAGAGAAGAGTGAAAACAGAAAAAGAAAGAGAGGGAGGGAGAGAGGGAGGGAAGGAAAACAGAAACAGAAAGGAAGACATGTAATCCTCATAAATAATGCAGCTCATACGTAGTCGGGGCTGAAGCAATTTAGCACACCATAGAACATTAAGCCAACAATGGCACAAATGGAAAACCATCAAAATTTATAGTAGTCCTCAAAACACTCAGGAACTGGCAGTCCCAGATACTTCAGAACCTGAGGGTTAAGGCAAAGTAAACCAAAGAAAGGCTGAGTGAAGGCGGTTTGAGAAGCAATTAGAGCTTCTATTGCCTCCTGGCTCTGTACCACTGAGTCTACACCCTGCTCTTCCCCACACCATTAGAAAATGGTAGGTTTATTCTTTGAAGAAATTCTTTCTGTGTTGGAGGTCAGCTGGCTCAGCCATTGGTTTTGGGAACAGAACCACAAACTAGGGCATATAGTGACCATAAAATGCTGAGACTCCCAGCTGTATTTCCCCAATTGGCTACCAGAACACTGGCAGCATAACCTTGTGAACTTGACAGGAGAAAAGAAAAGTTTCTTTCTGGAGAATGTGACCACCCCAAGAAAAAAGGCCAGAAAATGGGCACCCTGGTGGCTCAGCTGGTTAAATGTCTGCCTTTTGCTCAGATCATGATCTCGGGGTCCTGGGATCCAGCCCTGGGTCGAGCTCTCTGCTCGGCAGGGAGTCTGCTTTTCCCTCTCCCTCTGTGATCTCTCTCACTCTTGCTCTCTCTCAAATAAGTAAATAAAATCTTAAAAAAAAAAAGATTAACTAAATCTTTTAGTTTCAGAAAAAACTAAATCAGTTTTCCTACAATAAACAGTGCTTCATGCTAGGTGAAGCTCAAAGTCAACAAGCCCCATCTATAAGCTCAGAGTTTCCAATCAGTTTTTTAATCTTCTACTCTAACCCAAGGATTACCAGATATCTAAGGAAGGCTGAAAACAAGAAACCTAGATAACAAAACAAATAGATAAAAACAACTTGGAGGAAACAGATAGGGATTAAACAAATTAAAAATTGTCATTAGCGGGCACCTGGGTGGCTCAGTCGGTTGAGCGTCCAACTCTTGGTTTCAGCTCAGGTCATGATCTCCTGGTTCTGGGATTGTGCCTGCATTGGGCTCCACACTCACTGGGGATTCTGCTTGAGAGATTTCTCTCTCTCTCTCCCTCTGCCCCTCCCCCAGAAGCATGTTCTCTCTCTCTCTTAAATTAAAAAAAAAAAAGGTGTCATTAATACTCTCAGTAAAATAAGACACAATGTTATACCCTTCAAACAATAATAGTAAACTATGAAAAGGAACATCCAGGTTACAAAAAAGAGAAGTATTAGAAATTAATAAACATTGTGGTAATAATGAGAAACTGAAAAGAAGGATCAGAAAATAAAGTGGAGGTATTCTCCTAAAAAGGAGAGTAAAACACAGAGGGAACAACAGAAAAGAAAACATAAAGACATTAGAGGACCAATTGCAGGATTTCCAATGTCTAATTAACAAGAGTTTCAGAAAGAGGGAACAGAAAACCAAGGGGAGGAAATCATCAATAAAATAATTCAAACACATTTCTCAGAAGTGAAAGATGGGAGTTTCCGGATTTCCTGAAAGGGCCACTGAGGGCCCAGCATAATAGGTGAATAGGCCCATGCCCAGGAACATTTATGGTGTTTCAGAACACTGGAGACAAAGGGAAGATCATTTTTGTCTTGACTACTAGAGGATATTCTCCACCAAAACGAGAGAGTAAACCAATAGCAAGAGATAAGGAATCCAACTCAGAAGAAAAACAGGAAATTCCAAGGTTGATAGTGAAAGGAATGTCGTAAGATGATGGCTCTACAACAGCATGGAGAGCACTCAACCCAGACAGAACAGGGTTGAGGTGGGGATGGGGAGACTCTATTTAAGAGAAAAAAAGAGACTGGTAGATTACCTCATTTTGGTTGATCTGTGTCTATTAGAAGGTAGATACAAAGAAAATTAAGTAAATGGCTGGAGTGGGGGTGGGGGGGTAACAATTAATTTCAGGAAAAACAAGAAGAAAAGAAACAACCACAGTCCACAATGCTCAATTGTGAATTGTATTTCATAGACAAGTTATGGAAGTACAGAAGTTGATTTAATCAAAAAGTGTATTGTCTTGGAAGTATGTGACAGAGGAACAGAGGGGAAGATGGTGTAAGAGAGTTGGATGCTTATCTACCATAACAGGTGATAGAAAATGTCTAAAAGTCACAAATCAAAGCAGTATAATCTAGGCATATTATTTGGAAGTGCCAAGATATATACTCCAGAAGAAAGGGCCAAGAGAATCAAAAGTGGTTGCCTCTGGGAAGGGGCACTGGAAGAGTGTAAAGAACAATGCAGGAAACCACTGTGTTTTGTTATAAACTTTTAATACTATTTAACTTTCTAAATGATGTACATGTATACCTTTGATAAAAGTAATTGATTTTTAAAAAATATGTTCTATTTTTTCAAAATGAGAAAATAAAACCAGTGTAAAGGACTTTAGTTCTTAATTAAATCAATGAATCAACATGGTAATGGACTATTGACTCCTCCAGATAAGAGGCTGGTCTTATTCGTCTCATTCCCAGCATCTAGCACAAAGTAGGAACTCAATAAATACTTTTTGTTTGACTGATCGTTCTATGGATAAGTATTTTGGGCTACATCAATAGAATGATAGGGGAAAAGTTAATAGATAACACTCACTGAACACTCACAATGTGTCAGTCTTTGGTCTAAGTCCTGGGCATATATCACATCATTTAATTTTCACAACCCCATGAGAAAGATGCTGACATTGTCCCATTTTAGAGACAAGGGAACTGAAGGACAGAGGAGGTCGTATAGTTCATTCTAAGTTACACAGCTAGAAAGTGTCAAAGGTGGATCTACACCCAGTCTGGCTGGCTCTGTAGTCTCCACTCTCTGCTAAGCTTCACAGTCAAGGAGGAGTTGTCCTATGGTCAGGCCACAGTTGGAATAATCTGTTCTGTTTTGAACACACACACGCACACACTCTCACTCTCTCTCTCTCTTTAGTAGTGGAATATAATCACAGGAGGTTGAACAGGATGTGAGAAGACGAAAAACCATGCAAGCAGGTGTGGTAATAGGAATAGTTTGTCAATGATGACAATCATGTTTAGTGTCTAATTGTGTTTTAAGGGGGCTGATAAAGATGAGGCATTGGACTTATTCTTTGTGTCCCAAGTAAGTAAAACTAGAACCAATGGTAGAGATTATCTGAAGCTGTATTTCGGTTTCAGGAAGAACTTATCCACTGTTCAATGGGAAGTCAACTGCTTTAGAAACTAGATGGTTCCATTACTGAAAATCATTAGCTCATCAAACTCCAGGCTTAGAAGAAAATCTAAAGACATTTCATCTAATCAACCTCAGGATGCTTAAATTACCTTTATATTACCCTCCTCAAAGGTATTCTCAAACATTTCAGAGATAAAGAACACAGCAGGAGAAGCACACTCAAAAAAATTTAAAGTTACACATGTACACAATTTAAGGAGTTGAATAGTTCTACAAGGTTTGTTATGAAAAATTAAAGTTCCTCACTGGAGGCATCCACTTTCAATTGTTTTTTTTAGGTAATTCTTTTAGAAAATTTTACCTCTGTATTTCTAAATAATCTCCTTATATTGCTACTTCTTGATTTTTCAGGATTAGGCATTCTCCATTAACTTCCCACAATATTATGATTTTATTCTCTTTCACTCCCCATCCACAATATACCCTCTCCATCTCTTTAAACTCCAAACTATTTAAACACAGTTTATGTAATTTTGGTTAGATCAATACTTTGTATTTACATTATTATAACTAAACACTATTCAGGATTGAATCATGATGCAAACCATGATTTTTTTCCTTTCTTAAACTTCTTTGTGATTCCTCTGGAATTAATAAAAAGTCTCCCTTTTTGCCTTTGCTTATTTTTTTTTTAATGTACTTAGTAATACCAATCCTCCATTTTTTGTTCAATATCTGAATTTCTTCTTGAGACATTCATACACATCAGGTTTCTAGCCATTTTACCTCAGAGAAGCCTGTCTCAGAGCCTCCTGGCTTATTATAATGTGGACAGGCTACTGTGTGCCTACCGCAGAGTTGCTGTGTGGGAACTGCCTTTACCATCACCTGGAGATTCCCTTCACCTTTCTCCTGTATCTCTTGTCTCACTCTTATTTGGTTTTCTCCATTGTTTTAGTGGTGTTCATCCCACAGTAGCTTCTTAAGAAAGGTTGTGTGGGAGGTAAAAAAAATTTTTAATGTTTTAAGACTAAATATATCTTTATTCTACCTCACACTTGATTCTAAATTGCATTCTAGCTTCTAGTATTGCTATTGAAAAGTCTAGAGTCATTCTGATAGCCCTTCTTTGTATGTGACCAGTTTTGTCTCCCTTGAAGTTTTTGAGATTGTCCCTTGTCTTGAGTGTCCTGAAATTTCACAATACTGTGCCCTGGGTGTGGGTCTATTTTCTTGCATTGTGCTGGGCACTCAATAGGCAATTTCAGACAGGAAACTCATGTCTTCCAGTTCTGGGAAATGTACTTGAATTACTTTGTTGATGACTTCCTCCCCTTGGGTTGTTCTGTTCTCTCTTTTGGACACTTTTATTCAGAAACTGTACTTTCTGGACTGATCCTCTTATTCTTGTATCTTTAATTTATCACTGATGTTTCTATCTTGTTTCTTTCTAATTTCTGAGATATTTCCTCAACAGCATCTTCCAACCCTTCTGTTAAAATATTCACTTTTGGTGTCATTTTGTTAATTTCTGAGAGCATTTTTTGTTATATTGATTGCCTTTTCTAGCATCCTATTTTCATTTTATGGTTAAAATATTTTTTATATAATAATACTTTTTTTCCTTGAAGTTTTTTCCTCTTTGCATAAGTCTCCTTCCCCCTCTCCCCCCCACCCCGAGTTGGCTTTTCCAGTTGTTCATTTCATTATTTTGGTCTCTTTCATTTGAGGCTGTTCTTAGGGGTCTGGTATTCCTTGGTTGTCTGCTCATATTAAATAGGGACTTAAAAACTGGCTGGAAGCTCTGGCCTTTGAATGGGGTTTGGTCAATTTTAGTTTCACTATAGTGGAACCTAGCTGGGTTGTTTGGTGGGGAACCACCAACATCAGAAACATCAGGTAGTTCTTCTTGGATTGGTCAGATACACCAGAGTATAGTCTTCTGTTCTGTTTGGAAGTTGGGAGTCCTGGCTCACAGAATTCTAAGAGCCCATGGGTGTTTTTGGATAATATCTCTGCCACTGTCCTCAACTAGGCTGTAGAAGCAAACAAGTAGAGTGAGTAAGAGCATGAGCTCTGAAGCCAGGATTGATATACCAGCTTTGCCACTGCATGAACTTAGGCAAGTTATTTAGCTCCTCTGTGCCTCTGTTACCTCATCTGTAAAATAGGGTTGGATTAGTTTTCTAGGCTCTATCACAAATTACTATAATATAGGAACTTATAACAATATGCACTTATCATCTCACAACTTCCATGGAGTCAAGGCATGACTTAGGTGGGCATTCTGCTCAGGATCCCAGACAACTGCAATCCAGGTATTGGCTGGGCTGTGCTCTCATCTGAAAGCATAACTGCTTTCAAGTCCACTCAAGTTGTTTGCAGAATTCATTTCCTTATGTCTGTAAGACTAAGAACCCCTGATTCTTACTGGTTGTCAGCTGAAGGCCACCCTCAGATCCTAGAGATTTTCCTTAGCTTCTAGAAGGTGGCTTCAGTTCCATGCAACATAGCTGCTTACTCCATCAAGCCAGCAAAGAGAGTGTCCAAAGCTAGTCTGCTACCAAAATGGAGCCTTATATAATGTTATATAATCATGAGAGTGACATCCATCATCTTTGCCATATTCTAGTTAGAAGCAAATCACAGATCTCATTCACACTCAAGGGGAAGCGATTATATAAGGGATGTGAACACCAATTTTATATATATATATATTTTATATATAAAAATATATAAATTTTATATATAATTTTTGTATATAAAATAAATTTATATATATTTATATAAAATAAATTATATATAAAAGTAAATTATATATAAACATATATTTATATATAATATATAATAACATATTGTTTTAAATTATATAATTATATATAATTTATAATATAAATATATAATATATATAATATAATATATAATATATATAATAAATATAAATAATTGCAATTAGGCAATGCCTGTTTATTGCTGGCATTGAATAAATATTAACAATTATTTTTTTCATTATTATTATATTGGATGATATAGAAATATATCAAAGAAATACTATAAAGTGAAAAAGCAAGTTGCCAAGCAAGGGACAATATAACATCTTTTGTTTAAAAAATTTAAAACATACAAATATATATACTCATACATATATAGAGAATTTTTTTATTAACCATTAATGTTTGGGGGTGGGGGATAAGGCTACCCAGAACTGCTGCACAGGTGGGAATGTTGGGAGTCCCAAGATCTTTAAGGACCCTTCTAACCCTGAGAGTCTAAGAAATTACGGATCCAGTTCAATTGTACCTTAGCTGATCTCAGTCTAGCAGTGCCAGTAAAAACCAGAAACTTTCTCCTAAATCCATACTTCTAGGCTAGATCTTAATCCCCAAACCATACAATTGAACTTGGCAACAATTTACTGAGAACAGTTTATATACAAAGCAATGACTTTGATGCTATGAGAAATAAAAGAGCATTGAAAGAGGTGGTCTTGGAGTGAATTAGATGAACCCACAAGAAACAGTAGGAAACAATACAAGGCAGGTATGATTAAGAGCCAAACTTCTACCACCAATGACACCACTTGTTAATGTTTCTTTATATCTGTTCTTGTGGCTCCTTCACAGTTTTTCATCTTGGAAGGCAATCCCTTAAGGGTACATCCATCCCTCACTGTGGCAAAGGGGAAGGTTTATCCTGATTGATTCGAACCTATCAGGTTCCCGTCTATGGTCAGGAGTGGGTCTATCCCACTAAATGTCAGTAATGTCCCCTTCTTTCATCATGATAATCAAGAATGTCCCCCCCCCCCACATTTTCAAATACATTCGGGAATAACTACCCAAAGTTGACAACCACATCTCTCTCTTCTTTTTTTTTAAGTAGGCTCCATGTTCAAGCTCTCCAACACAGAGCTTGAACTCATGACACTGAGATCAAGACCTGGGCTGAGATCAAGAGTTTGACACTTAAAGACTGAGACACCCAGGAGCCCCTACTCTCTTTTTAAAAAGGTAGCTGCTTACCACACCATGGAGGAGGAGCAGAATCAAATTTGGGGCAATAACTACAATACCCAGTACAGTACTATCATCCCCATTATAGAATTGAGAAAACTCAGGCTCAGAAAGTTTATAACTTGTCCAAAGTTACTCTGTGATCAAAGGCAAGTCACTTAATTTCTCTGATGCCCAATTACTTCTTCTATTATAAGAAGCTAATAATGCCATCAGAAAGTTTGCAAACTCTGTGCTTACACAAGCTGAACACACATATGCACAAACATGTGGAGCACTTACACATTAACTTGCCTCCACTCCAGAAGAGAACAATGAAAATCTTAGAGATAACATCAAATGGCCTCTCCCAAAATTGTCTCAAATATTATGATCTCACATTCTTTCTCAGTTGAAATACTGTGAGTTTGTGAAAGAGTATTCACTCTTGTGTGTATGTGTACATTATGTGGGTGGGAAATAGGCAGAGTAAGCTTTTTCTGACTTAATTTCTGTCCTCAGTAACCCTGGGGAAAGGATACTATTTAGTTAGTTGGCAACTATGGTAGATTAGCCCTTAAGACTTGACAGATGAATTAGATGTGATCCCCAGAGGTGGGCTATCTGAACACACTTGAAAGGAACAAGACCCAAGCAATAAGGACCCAGCATCTTAGTCAGTGTGCCCTGAATTATCTCACCATCCCATTGTTTATCTCATTCCTGTGCTGCCGACCCTGCCACTACTCAAGCAAAACTGCTCTAAGGCACAAAACTGTGCCTTCCTAGCAACATTCTACTCATGCATAGTAGCCTCTTCCAAAAACACACCCAGTGCCTGGAAAATCTTTTCCCACCCTCTGAACAGGCTCCTTTACTACCACCCCAGCCCCAGGTCCTGAAGTCCCAGCCTCCCCTGTTGTCAAGGCCCCACCGATTAATCAGAAAGAGAAGGTAATTTCCTAGAGCCTCTCCCATTACACACTCACCTAAAAGGCCTTTCATCTGTTGTCCAAAAACCCAAGATAAGTATTTCCCAAAGAATAGCTCTTTATTGGTTGGTCTTTCACCTCTCCAGTCTTCCTCATTTTTTCCACAGATAAGTCTGAAGAAGGTAGAAATGGTGTCCAACTTATTTGCAAAGTATCTAACATAATTCTATACTACTCATTCATTCATTCATTCATTCATTCAACAAGTGATAGCATCCTCTCTGTGCAAACCTGAATAAGACTCTCTGCCCTCTAGGAGCTTATAGATGAGCAGGAGATAGAGAATACAGACAATTACAATACAGAAAGATGTTTGCCCCCATGGGGCTGCTTTCAAAGCCCCCTCAAGTTTGCAGAATTCATTTCCTTGTGTCTGTAGGACTGAAGACCCTATGCTTAAGAAATAGGGAAATAGAGCATCGAGGTTGCCCTACTCTTTCCAGATAGACAGTAGAAAGAGGGCATTTCAGGAAAAGTGAACAGCAGATGTTGGGGAACACCATCAAGAAGACATGACCACCAGATGACCTGTGAGCTGGATCCTGGGCACTCAGAGACTCCTCATCGTTTCCCCTGTCCTTAGAATGTGGATCCTGCTTGCCTTTCCTGGTCCCAGAGGCTGCTCCAAGGACCTACTATTGAGATAGTAATGTGATGTTAAGAACGCCTGCACAGCATATGTGACTAAACCGTGTTAAGGCCTCTTTATAAACTTTTAAGATTTGGCAGGTGAGTATGGGGATCCTTTCATCTTGCTGCTGCCCAAGACAAACCTCCTATATAAGTCCCCTTTGCTTATTAAAACTACCACCTACCCACCTAGAGTGACCTGCCTCTTCAGTCTCTCTCTGAGCTCTGAGTACAGGGGTCAGTTTCAAGTTACACAAGGGAAGCTCTCGAGAGGGTTATGAACCAACAGCAGCACAAAGGCATAGCATAGAGTCTATTCAAAGAATAGTCAAAGTTTGAAGGGAGAGTGGCAAGGTGATAAGTCTTGGCAAGTAGGCAGGGGCCAGATTATGAAAAGCTTGCATGCCAAATTAAGAGGTTGAAATGGGAAGTCACTGAAGCATTTTGAATCAGAGAGTGATTGTGTCAGAAAGATTCCCCCCAGCAGGAGGAGCAGATCAGGTGAAGGGAACAGAACAGAGAGGCTTTAAGGAAAGATCTGGCCGGAGATGATAGGCCCTGAACTAGGGCAGTGATGGCGCAAGCAGAGAGAAAGGCACAGATCAAGGAGAATTTGATGAGGTATAACTCACAAGACAGAGTACGGGGAGACTCACCTCATCAATACCAAGACTGCAGGAAGGGGAGCAGATTTGGAGAAGAGGAGCATCTCACTCCAGTTCGGGACCTATTGGCTTACAGATGCCTGTGGGACTTGCATGTGGAGATGTCCAGGAAGGGTGGACGAGGGTCAAGGGCTCAGTCCAAGGTTGGGTTGAGATGAACATATGTGAGAGTCACACCCATAGAGATGGTGGCTGAGGCCATAGCAGATGATGATGAAATTCCCCAGGGAGAGGATGTGGAGGGAGGAAAAAAGAGGACCCAAGGTGGATTTCTGGGAGCACACACAAAGTCATCTGGAGACCACACAGAAATTGAGACAAACAGTAATTGTGGTTGACTCCTTTGGATCTTGACACTGTATCTTCTCTTTCATACAACACAGGTCCTGGACAAATATGACCAATAATACCTTGTACAATATTATATTGGAAGGCCTAAAGGGATATGCATAGTCAAAATTATAACAAATTGTGTTTCCTTCCCTTCTCAAATCAAGGCATAACATGTTTGCCCTACAGCTACGTGGCCCTGTTTGCATAGGAGCATGTTTGTTCCCAACAAAGATGTCTTTGCTTGGGTCCAATTGCATTCCTCTGTGAGTAAAGGTGGAACTAGAGGAAGAAAGACACGGAAAGACTCTTTCCCTTTCCTGGAGTTGTATTTGGGGATAAGCCCTGAGCATTAAGACATGAGTTAAATGACACAAGATGTTCAGAGTGATAGAGGAGGGTCTCCAGGGACAGACAACTTTGAGGAATGGACAAAAATTTTGATAACATATGAGATAAAGGATTTTTTCCTCTTTATTATAATAGCTCTGTGTGTATGTGTGAAGCTAATGGAACACATTCAAAACTCCAACTTCCACCATGTGATGACCAGTAACAATTTCTTTAAATCTTGATTTCTATGAATCAGAGATTTTCCACTTATAGAAAGCTCAAGAATAGGCAAAACTAATCTTTGCTGATTAGAAATCATGATAGTGGTTATATCTAGAGGATGGTTATTAACTGGAAGGGAGTTGTACAGAATTCTATGGGGTAATGGAAATGTTCTATATCTTGATCCAGGTGGTAGCTACATAGGTGATATATATATAAAAATTCTTCAGGTCATGCATCTGAGACTTCTGTATTTTATTGCATGTAAATTCTATATCAGTAAAAATAGATAATTTGAAACAAAATAAATATAGCATACATTCCTACACACAAACACACACACAACAGATAGATACACAATAAGGTCTTCGTTGTCCAGGAGAGAAAATGAAATTAAAAGAAGACTGATGTGATCCGATGATCACTGGGTGTTAACACGCAACTGATGAATCATTGAACACTACATCAAAAACTAATGATGTACTATATGTTGGCTAATAGAACTTAACAAAAAAAGAAAGAAAGAAAAAGAAAAGAAGACTTGAAGTGGAAGAAACTGAAGGACCTAGTGAGATCCAAGAGCTGACAGAATGAAAAAGGGAGGGACAAAGCGGGAGCTCAGGAACCATGATCAGGGTGGGCTGCTGGCCTCTAAGACCTCATGGGTGAAGCAGCCCCATTAGATGGCAAAATCCAAGGTGGGGCTGTGCTGTGAAAAGCTACAATGGAAAAGAGGTGAAGATCATTGGAACGGAGAAGATCTCCAAGAGAAGGAACGTTAGAAGGGTCAACTATGTGGTCACTAATGCTCACCAAAAAAGATGGCTAGAATAGGAATTACAAGTGTCAAAGATCTCAAAGCATTTGGGGAAGTAGCCAAGGAGACAAGGAGATGGCAGCTTGAGATAACAGCAAATCACTCAAGTGACTCCTGAATGGTTTTTGATTAGGACAGTAAAAGGGAAAAAAAATAAGTAACTGGTTTAGGGTAAGGAACTCTTTGAAAAATGAGGTTTTTAAGCGAAAATGAAGTTAAAGTTTAGTGTTATATCCCTGGAGGGAGGGAAGGATTGATGTTAGGTCACCTTCTCTTTGCTTCAACATCCCTCTGTGCTGTGCAACCCTAACAAAGCACCCCAACTCAGGGTTCCTTAAGGACAGTACCTGTCACAATGCCTGGGGGGCAAGGAGTGTTTCATGAGAGAAAAGGAGAAAGGAAAGAAAGGAGGGAAGAAAGGAAGGATCTAAATACTAAAGAAAACCTCAGGTTGTAATTTTTTAGAGTGCATGGTGGGATAAGCATTTTTAAAGGCTGTGAATTACAGAGTTATGGTACTGGAAGGTTACTGAAAAATAGTATTTTAAAATTTAAAAAATACTTAAAAATTTAAAAACATTTGTATTTATTTGATGTGTAGGTAACTGGCTAATTAATGAATAGACCAAGGGTCAAATGATCGGGAGGAAATCACTTGCTAGACCCTTCCCAAAAAGTAAGTACTATAAGGAGCCCATTCCCCAAGAAGCGAGGGTGAAAGAAGGGAGGGAGCTGACTGGGAATCCCTTCATATACCAGTCATGTTATAAGGGGTGGAGTGTCCTCGAGTTACTGTATCAGAGTGTGATCCAAAAACCGGCGGCAGCAGCAGTCTCAACACTGTGCTCATTCCCCGGCAAAGAACAGCCCTCAAGGTTTCCAAGTAAGCCCAGATGGCAATCAGAGTCCTCACATACACAAGGAGGAAACAGAAGTTTAATCGACTTGTAAGGATCTCTTCGATGACTTCAGATAACCTCTCAGAAGTGACCATCTGGCTCAGGGGTCACACAATGGCAGAGTCAAGTAAAGCAAGCAGAGGGGGCAGCAGTTCCCAAAGGGCTGGCTGGCAGGAACAAGACAGGAGGCAGCATGGTCTTGTCATGCTCTTCCCAGGCTCTGTCCTCCTCTTCGGCTCTTCATCTTTCCCTGCCTTTCTTCCCGGTGGTCTCATCAGAACAGAAATCATTCTGACGAATCAAAGAATTAGAGACTAATTAAACCATCTCGCCAGGGCGTTGTGAAAAGAAGAATCTCTAAGCAGGAAAAGTAATCTCCAATGGTGAATTTTAGACTTGAAGGCACCTAGACCCAAGAGTTCTTTAGGAACTTGCAACTGCACCATCCAGGCACCTTTGTGTTCAAGTATCTGGATCAATTCATTAGTAACGGAGGGGCTTGCCAAAAAGCTCATCCACGGTTTTTCTGGCCCCTGGACAGCTGGTAACTATGCGGGGGCTTGATTTCACAGCTTCTTTTTCTAGCAGGTGCATTCTGCTTCCCAACTCCTGTACATCAAGATACATTGTATTTGGAGATTTTTTTAAAAAATAAGATATCCTTTGAAATAAATGAAAACACCCTTTCATGAAGCCCCAAGAGGTGAAAAACTTTTGCTGTCAGCATCTCCTTGGGCTGCTTTCCAAAAACTATAATAAAATCAGTTCCCATCCATAACCTCAGAAATTGTGAGAGCCATTTTTTTTCCTTTTTTTAGATTTTATTTATTTGACAGAAAGAGACACAGCGAGAGAGGGAACACAAGCAGGGGGAGTGGGAGAGGGAAAAGTAGGCTTCCCACCGAGCAGGGAGCCCGATGTGGGGCTCGATCCCAGAACCCTGGGATCATGACTTGAGCCGAAGGCAGACACTTAATGACTGAGCCACCCAGGCGCCCCAAGAGAGATTTTATTTAATGTTTGAAAATATGGGACATGTATAGGGAAGATAAACCTGACCTAACAATGTAAGATCTATTCTCTAATAGGAAACTTAAAGTCCAAAATAGCACAAGTAAGATTAAGTAATTAATTAAGATCAAGTAGTTAGTAACTTTCACATGTCTGTCTGTGTCTTTTTAATGCCACTAGAGTAAATGTGTCCTAGATATAAATGCAAAGCATTTCTTCCTGATTAAACTGAAAATGTAGTGGCTAATCTTGATAATATAATACAATGACAAAAAATTACTTAATTTCTTTTAAAGGCTCCCAAATTTATAGGCTTAAACCATGTGTAAAAGAGAGAATTCCAGACATGAACTCAGCTGAAGTGGCAATAGACAAAGAACAAATAAATTGGAGAAACTCCCTAATTACTTTTAGGTAAAAGGAGGGTCCTCACAACAGATTTTTTAAAAATCATTCTCAAGCAAGGGGCACCTGGGTGGTTCAGTCTGTTAAGCGAGGGACTCTTGATTTCGGCTTAGGTCATGGTCTCAGGGTCCTGAGATCAAGCCCGCCTCTGCCTCCGGCTCTGCTGGGCATGGAGCCTGCTTGGCATTCTCTTTCTCCCTCTCCCTCTGCCCCTCCCCGCTCATGCTCTAAGATAGAGAGATAGAGAAAGAAAGGAAGGAAGGAAGGAAGGAAGGAAGGAAGGAAGGAAGGAAGGAAGGAAGGAAGGAAGGAAGGAAGGAAGATAATAGATAAATATTCTCAACATGGTAGATGCTGTCAGAAAAATCTTATTCAATAAGATATTTACTTAACAATAGGCTTGATGATTGGTCTAGGAGAACCATACTGTGTAAGAATACCACCTTAGAAGAGCTGGTGGGGAGTGCCATGTTGTATTAGCTCTGCACAGAATTTCTATATCCCAACCAGTTATACGATGTGATTGATTGATGTAATTGCCCTAGGTAGACAGTTAAAATGTTGTTTCTTAAAGTGGGGGAGGAGGTTGTGGACTTCCTCTTTCAAAACCACCGTTCTCTGGTCCCCAGCCCAGCCCAGCCCAGTGGCTCAGATTGGGATTTCTGAAAGTAGGGCCCAGAATCTGTGCTGCAAACATTCCCCAGGTGATCCTTACACACATTAAAAATGGAGAGCTACTGAGTTAAGACTGTATGTATTTCTTTATGTCCCTTTTGGATTTCCCAGAGTAGTGGAATGTGTAACTCCCACTATTCCCAGCACTTTATAACATGCCAGGAAAAAAACCAAGTCGGATTAGCTCAAGTGTCTCTGTTGTCATATGGTAGCTGTATGAGTGGGGATTAGGCAACTCATATATTCTCCTGAATTTTTGCTTCCTCATTTGAAAATAGCGATAACAATATCTACTTCATAGGGCTGTTAGGAAAATTAAATCATATAATACATGCAGATTAAATCATACTGAACACAAGATGGTAAATGGTTCTACCCTTGTGCAATTGCAACCACAAGGGATATGAAATGATTTTACCATGGACGTGACAAGGCCTTCATGACTTTGCTCAGTGAAAAATCTGTTCTTGGTTATGACACCAGACACGGAATAGCTACTTCCAACAAGCTACCTCCAACAAGTAAAAACTGAAACCAGACAAGGAATATTCAGAACCTCTGCAAACTTTTAATATTTTAGAAATCTGAGTAGTAATGAGACAAGGAAAAAATAAGTATAAATCTCAAAAGATGACACAAAACTATTATTTGAAATATATGATTACTAGTAAAAATCATATCAGGTAACAACATCTACTAGTATAAATAGGCCAGTTTGGTAAGACAACCAGTTACAAAATATACAAAAAGAAAAAACTTTCTCCCATATGTGATGTAAACTTTAATAACAGCAAATTTTATATATGATGGAAAATTTTTCTATTCCCAAAAAACAAAATACATAGGAATTAATCTAAATGAAATTCATAGGACCTATATATTTTTAAAAAATTTTTTTTGTGTGTGTTTTTACCATGATTTTTTTGACAAAATCAGCCTTGGTGGGAAAAAAGCAAAACAAAATTTTATTGAAATATGTTAAATATTTGAAGGATAGACACAAACTGGCTTATTAAATGAGAAAAGCCAGCAATGTAAAGATATTGATTCATTTCACAGTAATTTATACACTTAATTCAAATTTCAATTAAAAAAAGATTTTTTGGAATTTAAAAAATTTATTCCAAAGTTAATGAGATGTGATAGCTAAGAAAATAAAAAGAGTAATAACAAAGGAGGTACCTTCACAGTCAGAAAGTAAGATATATTTTAAAGCTGCAATGATTTGAATAATGTGGCCCTGGTGATAGTAGGGATAGCGAGCTCCATGAAATGGAATAGGAAGTCCAGAAACTAAGAAGTATATATAATTATTCACCATACAATAAACATGAGAGATTATTCAATAAAGAGTACTGAGATTTTAAAAGGCAATAATATTAGTATCTTACCTCACTCTATTTACCAAAATTAATTCCATATCGGCTAAGTAATTAAAAATTTTTAAGTGAAATGAACAGATGAGAAAACAAACAAAACCCTGGATGAAAATACGGTGACTGTTTATATAACCCCGGAATAAGAAAGGAATTTACATGCATTACACCATGGTAGAAGCTACAAAAGTAATAATAATAAATTTGATTTTGTAGTAAAAAGCAATATACAAAATTAAGAAAATAGGGGAAAATATTTGCAGCTTATATAATAAAGGATCCATATCCTTACTATATAGAGAGTATCTTAAGTATTTAAAATAACTCACATTTATTTTTTTTTAAAGATTTTATTTATTTATTTGAGAGAGAGAATGAGAGAGAGAGAGAGAGCATGAGAGGGGGAGGGTCAGAGGGAGAAGCAGACTCCCTGCCGAGCAGGGAGCCCGATGCAGGACTTGATCCTGGGACTCCAGGATCATGACCTGAGCCGAAGGCAGTCGCTTAACCAACTGAGCCACCCAGGCGCCCCTAACTCACATTTATTTAGCAATTACTATATGCCCAACAGTGTTTCAAGTGCTTTACATATACTAACATATTTACTTCTCACAACAATACTCTGAGATAGACATGATTCTTCATTCTATAGATGATAAAACTGAGGCACAGAGAGGCTAAGTAATTTACCCAGGATTACACAGCCAGTAAGAGACAGAGTGGGATTTGGGCCCAGGCAGTTGGGCTCCACACTAATAACCACTCTACTATGCTACCAGTGAGTTAGTAGACTTCATGTATCCACACAAAGAAATAAGAAAAAGATGACCAAAACAAAGGACCGGTGACCTAAAGAAGCAAATCATACAAAAAAATTTATCTGACCATGAAACATATGTAAATATACTCATAATCAAAGAAATGCCATATTAATACCGAGATACCATTTTATACCTATCAAAATGAAAAAGATTAAAAAGGTAAGTGCCCACTGTTAACCACAGTCTTGAAATGGCTATTTCCATACACTGCTGATGAGAGCAAACTTGGTATCACCTTTCATTATGAAGGGCAACATGGCAACATTTATCAAAACGCTTAAAATGTATATGCCCTTTGACCCTACAATTTCACTTCTAGGATTTCATTCTGAAGAAAATTGTCAAATGAGTGCAAAGACATCTGTGCAACCATGTTCCCAACAATATTATATATGATAGAAAAATGGAAATGATTCACCTATCTCCATAAAATTGAACTAATAAACTCTATTAACAAAAATGTTGTAAAATACATTTTTATATGAATACTATGGGGAAATGAATATAACATATTGCCAAATTGTAAAATGTTATAACACAGGAAGCATTTATGACAGTTCTTTTGTAATACAAATTAAAATGCACGCGTGTGTGTGTGTGTGTGTGTGTGTGTATAGATGCACACTAAAATATTAATAGTGATGACTTCTGGGTGGTAGAATTGTAAATAGTTTTTCCCTTGTGCTTTTTGGTGTTTTCCACATTTTCTCTATTGATCACATTCTGTAAATAGGGGTGATAACACTCATTCTTAAGGGGGGAAAAAGCGGGAAGTAATTTTTCCTGCCAAGGGGAATGGACAAAACACAGTGTCAGACCACCAGAGGAAAAGAGAGGAAAATAGAACAAGACTATATATATCAGGCTAGAAGGACAAGCTATTTCTTAGTAATACGTGACAAGCACAAGCAACAGGCTTACCAAATACCCCTTTGATGGGAGGATAAGTCTCCTTAGCCATGCAGTTGGCAAAAACTCTAGAAATAACTTTGAAAGAGCACGAAAACAGAGAATGAGAATAAGATTCGTCATTCAAGAAACTAGACGCCCCCACCCTGACTAGCTTACAGAAACACAGATGAGAGATCTAAGGCAACTCTCATAACCATCCTTGAATGGAGACTTGATTCACCAATGCCTTAGGCAGGAGGCACTGGAAGTTAGAATCAGTACCCCACTGCAAATCAGTGATAATGTACTGAACATAATTATGCTGGAGTTAATTGCATAGTAAATTATACCAAGCTCAAATTCCATGGTCTATGCTTTTTCATTCTCAAGTGACTTCTCTTGTTTGTCTTCAGAAGTTAGAGATGGAGGTTCCTCCCTGTGCCTGGATGAGCCCTCCCAGACTTCGCATCAAAACTTTGGTGCTGTGTTGGCAGACCTTCACAGAATGCTGTTGTAACAATGGATTATTCTATACTGGAGTGTTCCATAAGAAAAAAAGCTTCTGGTACTGCCAGCAGCTTTATGTGTTGTTGAATTCGTATCGTAAGCCCTGGAAACAGGTTGGTGTTACTGGACGCTGGAGCTGCAGTTGGAGGTTGGAAGCATGAAAGAAAAATGGTGAAATCTTTCAGCAATGACAAAACCAGACAATCACTTTCAATTTCTACCACCAGTTACAATAAATAATTAAATGCTCAGGTGCAAGTCTCAACTCTAAGGGAAAATTGTTTCAGTGTCATATGGAAAAGACAAGTCAGAAAGTAGCTTTGAAATTATTCGAGGATGTAGAGGGAAAAAAATGTATCATCGAGGAGAATTCTTTTAATTTGAAGAAGCCAGGGTAGAAAGGTTACAAGAAGATCATGGAAGATTATTAGGTCATGAATAATGGCCCAGTCTCTTTCCATAAAGGGTAAAAGAGGAAATGATCTCAACTAAGTAAAGCAAGAAGGGTTTGTAAGTCAGAAGGGTTTGATGCACAGTCTTCTGTGGGTAGTCATGGAGCCCTCCCTCCTCCAGAGATGTTTAAAGAGCAGAAGGATGCAAACCCACTGTCTGGGGTGGCTGAGGAGAAACCTCCCTAGGGGCAAAGACACATACTCTCTGACACTGTATGGGGCCTTCTGGTCCTGTGTTTCTATAAATAATGAAGAGATGCTTATTTTTAGATTCTAAGCTATTACTTCTCTATGTTGACCTGCATCTTACACACCTCCATCACATACTTCTCCCTGCTCTGACACATTTTTCTTGTTTATTTTCATGCAGACATTTCTATTAAATTAGAGGAAAGAAAAGTTACTTAGGTAAGTTATCCCTAGATGCTGCTATATCAGAAACAACTCTTTCCTCTGACAGAATAATGAGACTACTAACAACCTGCAGGTGTCCTTTACTTTAAGTCAAGAGATTGTATATATTGTCAAGTGTTCCAACCCTATCTTCACAGTAGCTGCTGCTCCAGAAGGCTGGCTGCTAGGGAGTAAAGGGAGAGGAAACCATTTCATATTTTTTTTTTATAAAAGCAAGACTATGTGGGTGTGTAAATATTCATACTGGATGAGACAGTACTTTTATAAGGATAGGGCTGAAGACAAATTATGAAAACTCAGAATGAAGTTAAACAAAATGGTCAGGAAGGAGGTGACACAGATCTAAAAACTAAAAATCAATCTTTTTTCTTGCCACACAATTACTTTCCCCCCAAGACGATCTTTGATTACCCTAATAATTAGCCACAGTTTTAACAGGGTTGATTGGCTGCTTTTATATCTGGGACAGATGTGGTTCTATTTATGTAAATGACATTATTTTGCCAATTACAAAATGTCACCAACACAAACATTCTCACCTGTTCCCTCATCAGACACTTCTGGATTAGTCCTCTTTTAGGAAGACAAACATCCTTCCCATCTACAACAGCTCCCAGAATCCATCAAGAAAGCATCCACTCTTATAGATCATGTAAAAAAAGACAGCAACCCAAAACAAAAGTGAGCAAAAGATATGAACAGAGTGAGGATACCAGCCAATAAAATATACACATGATGCTCAACATCATGAATAATAACAAAAGAGTGAGGGCTAAAAATAATTAATAATTTCTATTTTGATCAAAATGTGGAGAAGCTGGTATTGTTGGTCAAAGTGTAAATTAGTGTAATTTCTCAGAAGAGAAATTTTATAGGTCAATGAAAACTTTAAATGCACATACCCTTTGTCCCAGAAGACTACTTCTGGATATTTGACTTACAGATAAAATATGGCAAAGATCTATGTTCAGAGGTATTAGCAAAAAAAAAAAAAAAAAAAAAAAAAAAATCTGGAAACAATTTCAGTATCCACAAAAAAGAGGAACTAATTATAGCAATTATGGTAACTCATATAGTAGAATATTATACAGTTCCTAAAAGATCAGGTAAATCTAAATGGACTAACAGGGAAACTGTCCAAACAAATATATTTTAAATTGTATTTAACAGCCATATATGCACTCATTTTAAAAATCAAATGATTAAAAGGCTTAAAGCAAAATACATTAATTCCCTATTCCACCCCTCCCCAATCCTCCAATTCTTTCCTCAGAGACAACCACTTCTCACTATTTTAGCTATTTCTTTTGGCATTTACACATTACTTTATTTCTAAACCAGTACTGTCCAATAGAAATATAATGCAAGCCACATATGTAATTTTAAATTCCCTAGTGGCCACATTTTTACAAAAGATAAAAGAAACAAGTGAAATGAATTTAATATCTCTTACTTAACCCAATATATTCAAAATATTATCATTGCAATATGTAATCTATATAAAATTCTTAATGAGATATTTTACATTCTCTTTTTGTTCTAAGTCTTCAAAATTCAGTGTGTACCTCACACTAACAGCATATCTCAATTTGGACCAGTCACATTTTCAGTGCTAAATAGCTGGATATTATTGGATAACATGGCACTAAACAAAGACTACTGCTATCTTGGTACATACAAAAGAGTGAAACTGGACCACTCTCTTACAGCATGTACAAAAGTAAACTCAAAACTGATTGAAGACCTAAATATGATATCTGAAACTATAAAACTCCTTAAAACGCCTTAGCAACATTTTTCAAGCTATGTCCCCTCAAGCAAAGAAAACAAAAGCAAAAATAAACTATTGGGACTACACCAAAATAAAAAGCTGTGAAGGAAACCCTCAGCAAAACAGAAAGATAACCTACTGAATGGGAAAAGATATTTACAAATGATATATCTGATAAGGGGTTAATATCCAAAATCTATAGAGAACTTACACAACTCAACACCCAAATAATAATAATAATCTGATTAAAAATGATCAGAGGACCTGAATAGAAATCTTTCCAAAGACATACAGATGGTCAATGGACACACGAAAAGATGCTCAGCATCACTTATCAACAGGGAAATGCAAATCAACACAATGAGATATCACCTTACCCCTATCAGGTTGGCTAATATCAAAATGACAAGAAATAACAAGTGTTGACAAGGATGTGGAAAAAAGGAAACCCTCATGCACTGTTAGGGGAAGTGTAAATTGGTACAACCACTGTGGGAAACAGCATGGAGTTTCCTCAAAAAAATAAAACACAAAATAAAAATACCATACAATCCAATAATCCCACTACTGGGTATTTACCCAAAGAATGTGAAAACACTAATTCAAAAAGATATATGCACCCCTATGTTTATTGCAACATCATTTATAATAACCAATATATGGAAACAACCTAAGTGTCCATCAATAGAGGAATGAATGGATAAAGGAGATGTGGTATACATATATAATGGAATATTACTCAGCCATAAAAAAGAATGAAAGCTCACCCTTTGTGATAACATGGATAGACCTAGAGGGTATTATGCTAGGTGAAATAAGTCAGACAGAGAAAGACAAATACAAGATTTCACTTATATGTTGAATCCAAAAAACAAAACAAATGAACAAACAAAAAAGAGCAAGAGAATCACAAATACAGAGAACAAACTGGTGGTTGCCAGAGAGGAGGAGTGGGGGGATGGGTGAAATAGGTGAAGGGAATTAAGAGGTACAAACTCCTAGTTATAAAATAAGTAAGTCATAGGGTTGCAAAGTACAGGGGAATATAGTCAACAATATTGTAATAACATTGTATGGTGACAGATGGTAACTACACTTATCGTGCATGGTGAACATAGCGTAATGTATAGAACTGCTGAGTCACTATGTTTTACACCTGAAACTAATATAGCATCGTATGTCAACTACGCTTCAATAAAAAAATTTTAATTAAAAAAAATAAAATACTGGGCACCTGGGTGGCTCAGTCAGTTAAGTGTCTGCCTTCCGCTCAGGTCATGATCCCAGGGTCCTGGGATCAAGTCCCGCATCAGGCTCCCTGCTCAGCGGGGAGTCTGCTTTTCCCTCTCCCTCTGCTCTTCCCCCCCTCATTTGTGCTCTCCCTCTCTCTCACTCTTGTTCTCTCTCAAATAAAGAAAAAGTATCTTAAAAAAATAGAATACTGCTGTCTTTTGATTTATTATTGACTTCCTATTATGAGCAAAGATCTCGCTCTATTGACACCTTTTTGCTTTCTCTCTCACAACTTTAAATACCTTATACTTTTTGGTTAACTATTCAATATTTACATTATATGCCCATGCAAATGTTAATGAAAGCCAAGCACTATAATATGCTTTAATAGTGTTTCCCTTCTTGTTTTTCCTTAATTTTTAAAAAGATTTTATTAATTTATTTGTCAGAGAAGAGAGCACAAGCAGGGGGAGTGGCAGGCAGAGCAGGCAGATGGAGAAGCAGCCTCCCCGCTGAGCAAGGAGCCCGATGAGGGACTGTTTTTCCTTAATTTAATAATCACCTTGTTTTTTATTAGCTTGAATATCCTATACCTATTATACTAACTCTTTCACATTGTCCAATGGCCTTTCAGTAAAGTGTTCCACTGGTCAGTCCCATCAGGGAATGTATCAGTTCCCAGTCTCTTTCTCTCCCATCCTCTTTCTCCCACTCTCTTTCTCTCTTTATATATTTATTTTGATCAAACTCATATTCTAGTAGTTCTATACTATTAAAAAGACTAGTTCTATGTTCAAACTACCCAAAGAAATCTACAGATTCAATGCAATCCCTATCAAATCCCAACAGCATTTTTTGCAGAAATAGAAAAATTCATCCCAAAATTCATGGAATCTCAAGGGACCCCAAATAGCCAAAACAATTTTAAATAAAAAAATTTGGAGGACTTACACTTCCTGATTTCAAAACATATTGTAAAGCTACAGTAATCCAAAAAATATGATGCTGGCATAAAGACAGACATATAGATCAATGGAATAGAATGGACAGCCTAGAAGTAAACTCTCATTATAGTCAAACAATTTTCAACAAGGTGCCAAGACCACTCAATGAAAAAGGGACAGTCTCTTCCACAAATGGTGCTGGGAAAACTGCATATCCACCTGCAAAAGAGTGGCTGGACCCATATATATATATATATATATATATATATATATATACACCTTATACATGGGCAAAGGACATGAACAGACATTTTCCAAAGATGATCTACAAATGGCCAACAAGCATATAAAAAGAAGTTTGATGTCACTAGTTGTCAGAGAAATGCAAATCAAAACTACAATGACATATCGCCTCCCACCCATTAGGATGGGACTATAAAAAACAAAACAAAACAAAACAAAAACAGAAAATAACAAATGTTAGCAAAGATGTGGAGAAATTAGAACTCTTGTGCACTGTTGATGGGATTGTAAAATGGTGCAACTGCTATGAAAATAGTATAGCAATTTCTCAAAAAAATTAAAAATACAACTACCATATGATCCAGCAACCCCACTTTGAGTATATATCCAAAAGAATTGAAAGCAGGGTCTCAAAGAGATTATTTGTACACCCATCCTTATAACAACACTATTCATAATACCAAGAGGTCGAAGCAACCCAAATGTCCATCAACGGGTAAATGAATAAACCAGATGTGGTATATACATACAATGGAATATTATTTGGACTTAAAAAGGAAGGGAATCCTGTTGCATGCTACAACATGGATGAAACTTGTGGACATTGTGCTAAGTGACCTAAGCCAGTGACAAAACACAAATATTGTATGATTCCACTTATATGAGGTATCTAAAGTAGTTGAATTCATAAGAAAAGAAAGTAGAAAAGTGAGGAAATGGGGGGGAAGGGAAGTTGTTATTTAATGGCTATAGAATCTCACTCTCAGTTTTGCAAGATGAAAAAGTTCTAAAGATCTATTTCACAACAATGTGAAATACTAACACTACCAAACTGTATATTTAAAATGGTCAAGATGAGGGGCGCCTGGGTGGCTCAGTTGGTTAAAATGGTCAAGATGGTCAATTTTATGTTATGTGTTTTTATTAAAATAATAAATTTTTTTAAAAAAAGACTGATACAATGGCAGAAGACTTAGTGATGACAGCTTTCAACCCAATTCCTGAGTCATGCTATTCCAATCGTACTGCTTGCCCTTTACGTTTGATGCGCAATTGTCGTCCTGGGATCTCCCTCCACCTCTCTCTAGGAGATTCCCTTCCCTTCCCTGAAATGTATTCCATACCTTCCTCTTTCTTGGCTTCTTCACTCATCTATATGGAGTATATCCTCCAGGAGCTTCCCTAAAAGGGGGACTTTTTGCAAGATTTTTAGATTTGCCTGTCTGAAAGTATCTTCTTTTCGCCTGACTTGACTCAAGGCTTCGCTTGCTATAGACATCCAGGTTGGAAACAAACATCCTTCATATTTTTGGAAGTATTGCCCATGGCCTTCTAGCTTCCAGTGCTGCTGTTGAGAAGTTCAGAGCCCTTTTAATTGCTGATCACTTGTATGTCACCTGTTTTTATCTCTGGGATCTTGTAAAATCTTCCTTATTCTGAAGGTAATGAAATTTCACAATTATGGTGGAGACATCTTTTCATTCATTGTTTTGGGCAATCACTGGGCCTCTTGAATCTCAAAATTCATGTCCTTGCAGTTCTGAAAAATGTTCTCCTCTCCATGTTCTCTGCGCTCTGTTTCTTTCTGAAACTTGTACTGTTGGATCATTGGGTTTCCTGGACTCATCCTCTAATTATCTTCTCTTTGTTCCATTTTCAACTCTTTCCTTTTTGCTCTACTTTCAAAGGATATCCTCACCTTTTCATTTAACCCTTCTTTTGGGTTTTTTGTTTCTGATATGTTTCCAGTATCTGAGGATTATTTCTGTTTCCAAACATTACTTATTATAGCACCTCATTCTTCTTTCATGGAAGAAATATTTTCCCTGAGGATATTAATGTCAGGTTTTCTTCTAACTGTACAATCTGCTTCTTCTGTTGCTTTTCCGTTTATTTTGGACTTTCTCATGTTAGATGCTGTCCTCACACAGCTGGTTGTCTACTCATGTTCAAAAGAAGGTGAAGAAAGGGCTGATTGGAAGCTATAAGCTTGAGGATGGGGCTTATTGACTTTGAGCTTCACTGTAGAGTGATCTAGCTGATATGGTATACATATATTTATGTCTTTCTGTTTGCACAGGTCAAATTCCTTATGGTATACTCTTCCGGTCCCTACCTGGAGGATGAAAGCTTGACTGCTGAGCTCAGGGATCCAAATGGGAAAAAATCTTCAGTATGTGCATTATTATGTACACAATCCCTCCATGGACTCATCTTTTCAGTATAGAGTCCATGCCTTCACCTGTGCCTTGCATTCCAAGCCTGATCCCCACATCCCTAACTCCCTCTTCCTCACCACCCTAATACTCTTATTCCAGCTGTCAGCTGCTGAGTTAGAGCAGATGGCTCTCAGCTTTCTCTATGGCCAGTTTAGGGTTCAGCTTTCCTGGGTCTAAATCAGTTGCTACTCTTCCACCTGCCTTTCTGCTTCCCAAATGTTAACAACTTCTGACTCCTCTTTTATTTGTCCCATCTTTATAAGTTTTCATCTTAAAAGAAAATCCCTTTCTATAGTTGTAATGGTTTTAGAAAGCAGAGAAAATATGTGTTAAATCTGCCATATTAACCCAGAAGTTGCCAAAATAAATCTTTTTTCAAAAAGAAAAAAATTTGGAACACATAATACATATTCCCGTTTATATGAGAGAGATAAAAAAGATGAGACTATATGTAGGCTGGTAGATGCATAAAAGACTTCTGGATAAGGGTACTCTCACTTTTCACTTTGTGCCCTTCTAGACTGGCTGGTTTCCTTTTTTAAAACCATGAGTATAATTTGTAAAGAACTTATTTAAAATTACATTTTAAAGACCTAGCTCTATGAAATAAATTATCTTAACCAAAGAGAGCATGTCATAGGCCAGCATGAACCTCCTTGAACCCATTACCTGCTCCAGCTTGTCAATGGTATCAGAGAGGGTTAGAACAAGTCATGTAGCTAGAAAGCACACAAGCTCTATGTGTGGCCTCAGGAATCTTAGAAAATACATCCCCCTACTGCGCTAAGAAGGCACTAATGAATCACTGAAAACTACATCAAAAACTAATGATGTACTATACAGTGGCAACTGAACATAACAAAGGAAAAAAAAGAAAAAGAAAATACATCCCCCACTTACGCCATTCTGTTTCCACGAGTAGAAACAACCCAGATCTTGACTTCCAATCCAGAAAAAGAGGAGTGTTATGAAACAGACCAGATCAGACCACCTTAGGTCCTGGAGTACTTCTGCCAGACTTGCCTGCCCCACCTACCACATCCTCATCTGTACCCCTCCCCCCACTCCTTTCCCCCAGCTTGGGCACATACTATAGTTCCCAGCTATCTGCATCCTTAACATGTCTGTCTGAGTGATTCATATATCACATATGCAAAGCTGCTCTAAGTCTATTCCCATGGAGCTTTCATTCTTTAAAAACAAAACAAAACATTTATCGGGCGCCTGGGTGGCTCAGTCGTTAAGCGGCTGCCTTCAGCTCAGGTCATGATCCCAGGGTCCTGGGATCGAGTCCCGCATCGAGTCCCCCTGCTCAGCGGGGAGCCTGCTTCTCCCTCTGCCTGCCACTCCCCCTGCTTGTGCTCTGTGTCAAATAAATAAATATTTAAAAAACAAAAAACAAAACATTTATCTGTGGCGGTGGATCATAATGATAAACTCATCCAGACTGATTTAGTTCTACTACAGTTTCCACTGTCAACGAGCAAATTACTTAACCTCTCTGTGCCACGGTTTCCTCACTGACAAAAGAAGATGATAAATAGCTGCCTTTGAGGCTCCTGGGGGGACTAAGTGAATTGATACTTGTAAATGGTTATTGAGCCCCATCCTGTACCTGAGATGGATATACACAGAAGTCATCAAAATAGAGATTCCTGCTCCCATGGAGCTTAAGTTCTAGTAAGAACAGCACAATTCGGGTAAAAAAAGGAAAAAGACACAAATAACCAATAATAACACATGGTGCTAAAATTTATAAAGGAAGAGTAAAAATGTGGTAAAAGTTACAACAGGGACCAGTTTCTCAATTAATTCTCATAGTTAAGGCAGGAATTCAGTGGTTACACAACAAAAGATACTCAGAAAAATCTTCCTCTTAGCCAACACTTGAGGCATGTTATAGTTTCTTCTACTTAGGATTACCTTTTAAAAGAAAGGTCCTATTTTTTAAACATTGGAGTGTTTCAATAAACAAGTAGACAGATTCCAATGTATGTATGCCTTGGAGAAAAGGAGAGTTGTGCATTTTATTTCCTCCCTCCACTAAAGCAAAAACGTGCCTATTTGTTCTCTTCAATAATAGAATTGCTGGCATTAACTAAGCACTAAGTATAAAGGCACTGTATGCCTGGTCTTGGATAGTCCCTAGTTTTACAATGCCAACTTTCTGATTCCTGGGGACACTCCCAGATGCCCCAGGGAAGATCTCAGAACCTCCCCACCGCATCTCCGCCTCAGGCCAGTAGTTTGTTTGGCCTGTTGAACACATACTTGGTGAAGTGCCCTACACCATGGAACCCCACCATCTACCAATCTTAGATCCTGTCTAGGTGTAAGTTATAGTTGAAAGCAACTAGCAATAATGATTTATAATAGTATGAAATCCCTGACACGATCAACCAAAAAGTCACAGAGAGCAGCCTAATATTATTATTCCCACAGGTAAAGGAATTCAATGGACTAGGAATAGCTATAGGTTTCCATCTTCTTTTCCTGAGTTATCTAGTGTTCAGACCTTGATGCAAACCATGATAGTCTATGGCCTCCAGCCTAACTCTTGTCTCTTGCTTTCATGGTCAAAGGGATTTCCCCAGCAGTTCAGTAAAAAAGAGAGAGGAAGGGTAATTTACTAAGTACTTCCCTTCCCTACAGTCACGAGGCCCATGCCATTTCCTATCTGAGACACTCAGCTTAGAAAGTATTGAGGAAGATGGCTGAGATGGAATGTAGAAGTTACCTTATGATAAAGAGAATATAAAAGACAAACACATATATACACGTGCCCAGCTAAATGTAAATATATGAAAGACAGGCCTTGGGTGATTGGAGTTAGATGAGGTAGATCAAGGGGAGATTTAAGAAAGAATTGAACATAAGTTTCATTCATTCATTAAACAGATATTTACTAAGGACTAACTATGTGCCAGGCACTGTGCTAGACACTAGGGGAACAGTAAGCAAAATCATTTTATCTATTCTCATGGAACATACGACAGGGTGGGAAAGACAGAAATTAACCAAGTATTTACACAAATGAGTGTTTGAATTATAGACTGTGATAAACATACATACAGGGGGAAATGGTTCTAGGGGGTGTCTGTAACAGGAACTTGGCAAACTGGAAGGAGTTAGGAAAGGTTTTTGTAGGAAAGTGAAGCCTTGAGCTAAGATCTGAAGGATGAGTAGGAGCTGACTAGGCAAAGGAAGAAGGGAGAAAAAGAGTGTTCCAGGCCAAAGAGCAACATGTACAAAGGCCCTATGGCAAAGAGGAGCTGATAGGTCCAGGGAACTGGAAGAAGGAGTACAAAGAGGAGAAGAATGCCACAAGATAAGACTAAAGAGCCAGACCTTGCAGGGCACTGGAGGTCACATCACATTGTGTCTCCAACCTAATAGCCTTAGGGTGTCATTAAAGGTTTTTAAACCAGATGGGAGAGAGAGAAACAGAATCACATTGTGAAAAGTTCAGTCTGAGACCAGACAGAAAGTTACAGTCCAGGTGAGAGATGTTGGAAAATTGGACTAGGGTGGTAGCCGTGAAGACAGAAGTAGATAAATGTGAACGTAACTTATAAGGGAAAATTGATAGGCCTTCCAGAAGATTACATATGGGACGAGGGAGTGGAAGGTACCTGCAATGACTCCTAGGTTTTTCCCTGGAGCTTGAAGAAAAGGGGGTAGCACTGGGAAAACTGGGAGGAAGGAAAGGCACATAAGGTGGTACACCTTGGAACTGAATGGGTGGCTCTATCTAGGGTCTGTCTTTCTGTCTTGAGCTGCTTTATGTTTGGAGATCACGCTAGAGGATTCTTCTCCTACTGCCTCAAACCCGGTAGGCCACTGCTTTTATAGGCAAAATGCTTGAACCCAGAAGCAGGAAACTCTGGATCAATTTTGGACTTTGCCACTGATGAGTTGCATGGTCCTAGGCAAGTCACCCCACATCTCCAGATTTTAGTTCCCTGAAAGGTCTTCACTGCTTCCTCCCATATCAGAATCTCCTGAAGCGCTTATTAAAATGCACATTTATGGATATTTGTCTCCATTGGACTATGAGAAAGCATAAACAGAAAAGAGTTTCCTTAGGTCATACAGGGAGTAAGAGCCAGAATAAGGGCTCCTGACTCCAAGTCTGACTCACCCTAAAACTCTAAGAGATGAGTAATAGAGGAGAGAATGAAGAAGGTCCCAAACAATGTATCCGCAGTATCACCAGTGAATGTCATGATGTAATATGGTCAGATTTGGGGCTGTAGCTGCCCTTCCAGCCCCTAGTTGAGCAGAGACACAGTTAAGTTTCATTATTTCATCATTTCCTCTATTGACCCTGGGCAGGCACCACCGCACCCTTACCCAGAGACACACACAAGACTCTGACATTTCACAAAACAATACTAAAAAGAAGCCGAAAATTTCCCTTTGAAACCAACTGGAAGAACCAAATCTACCTCAACTCTACTCCGAAGCTACTTTTCAACCCAGATACCAATAACTTTTTTAAAGGATTTCAGGATGTTGACTCTATAGAAACCATGATCAACGTGTAATTGAACTTTTGAAAAATGAGGTTGACATATCAGCCTGTCATATGGTTTATGAGATGCTTTCAAGAAAGTCATGTGAGGACGCCTGGGTGGCTCAGTTGGTTAAGTGACTGCCTTCGGCTCTGGTCATGATCCCGGAGTCCTGGGATCAAGTCCCACATCGGGCTCCCGGCTCAGCGGGGAGCCTGCTTCTCCCTCTGACCCTCTCCCCTCTCATGCTATTTCTTTCTCTCTCTCTCAAATAAGTAAATAAATAAAGTCTTTAAAAAAAAAAAAAGAAAGTCATGTGAAATTAAAGTGGGCTCTTTAAAAGCATCAAACTCCCAAAAAGAAATTATTTCACTGGAATGGATTTTTTTTTTTTTTTAATTACCCACATAAATAATCTCCAAAGTAGATCCGAATTTTAGGGCACTTAGAGCTTTTGAAGGTCTTCATTGTTTCCTAATGGTTTTTGACAGACTTGGTGTGTTTTTCCAATTAATCTGAAATAAAGTCTAGTGCTTCCTTTTGCATTCCCTTAATTGTCTGGTACATGTTAAACATCTAACATAGTACCAGGCACATAATAGTAGTTCTGAGGATAAGCATTTATCAAATACTAAACACTGCACATGTATAATCTGACTTGATTTTCACAACAACCCATATAAATGGGGAAACTGAGGTCAACAGAGTTAATCAATGGCAGAGCTGGAATTCTCATCCAAGTCTCTTTGATTCCATCCATGAACCTTACACTCGGTTCCACATTATACTGGCACTTGCCAAATGACTCATCTCTTTCTTTCCTGTTTCTTCCTCTCTTTCTTCCAAATGTATCCTTATGCTCTCTTAATCACTGACAGTTATAAAAGCCATTATCTCAAGGAAAAACTATGACTTCCTTATCAGTAGATGAGACTGAGGAGTGCTAGAACTTTCTTAGATAATCTTAAAATCACAGACCATTTGGTTCTGCAATTCCATTGCTAGAGATAGAACCAAAAGATATACTCACACAAATATGCAAGAAAACCAAAACTATGTATAGTAATGATCATTACAGCAATATTTGTATTGAAAATGACTGGAAATGACCTAACCATCCTTCAAGAGGAGACTGGCTAAAAAAACTATGTTCATTTTATGGCCTGTTATGTAGCTCTTTAAAAAGAATAAGGTGGATAGGTGTTTGTGTGTGAATATGGAAAGATCTTCAAGAAATATGAAATTGAAAAAGAAGAAACAGCATTTTAAGTAGTATGAGCTCGCCTTTGACTAGTTAAACTAAGGTATGCACAGGTACCTTTTTTTAAGAATTTCCGAACATATGTATGTTCCCTTATCAGCAAGCTTATTTCTCTCCCTGAATTCTCACTTAGTGTTTGGTCTAAGACATAGCACTAGAGTTGGCATGCAGAAGAATATGCCATAGGAGAGGTCCCTAGCAGACAGGAAGGAGATAAAATAAAAGCCCACCCTTCAGGCTCGGTGGGCTATGAGAAGGAGAGAGAAAGAGAGAGAGAGAGGAGAGGCAGAGGGTCAGACATGTGTGTTATGGAAATCCTGCCTCCCAAGCCGAAATCCCAGATGGTAAGTGTTAGGTTAAAGGGAAAGTCAAAAGCAGAGGGCCTCTTGTTGCTTTTCCACTTGACAGGCCGGGAAGATCCTGCCTCATACAGTTTTCCACGCATTCCGTCGGAGATAAAAAGCCTTCAGGAGATGTGATAAGGCAGAAAAAGGGCCTGGATCTAGTGGCCCAGGACTCTCCCAGCTCCATGCGTAGTGCGAGTACCCTGGAAAGGGGCACAGAAGGTTCCTGGTAGTGCTGGCTGGCCAGCTTACAAAGGAGGTCTCCAGGGAAGTGGTAAGTTGGGGAGGGTGACAGTGAGGGGCTGCCATGCTAAGAGCCCCCAGGCCAATGGAATCCTAGGTGGGCTAAGTCAGCAGGTGGACCAACCTGAGGGAGTACAGGCCTCACAGGTGCTAGCTGCGGGCTTCAGGAGAAGATACTAGCAGCCTGACCATGCAGACAAGGTGTGACCTACACTCCCACCACAGGACCAGTGAGTTTCCAGATAAATTCCCCAAGGTGTCATCTTGGACAGGAGAAGGCAGGGGAATAGAGTGCCACAAGACCAAACGTTTCTTTGAAAGGAGCCATATCAAAGCAACAGGAGACTATTTAAAGCAGAAGAGACTGAGCTCCCATTACTTGACAGAATTAGGCTTCTGTTCTGCCCAATGGGGAAGGACTTATGAGGGGAAAAAAGACAACCTATCAGAGCAACACAGAGGTGCTGCCTTTTGTAAATCCAAGTGTAGGGACTAAGTTAATCTGTGACCAACTACACAAAAATTTTATATATTACACAAAACTTCCAGAACTCTTGAGAGAAGTTACCTCTAGGGAATGGGATAGGGGTCAATGGGTATGCAGAGAGGGAAACTTTATTGCTTTTATAATAGAAAATTTTAAAACTTTTTAGATAGTTATCACCAGATGCACTTCTGGTGATAGAAAATTAAATAGTCCACTTCCATTTATACTCTATTTCTGCATTAAAAAAATTAAAATAGTGCTTTGCTGGAAACCAATGATTTCTTCTATTTCATTGGTCACTGATGAGCTCTCCAGTCCTGTATCCAAACCAAAAGGGACTGTAAGATTATATCACATTTAAATCCCATTGAAGGGGCACCTGGGTGGCTCAGTCGGTTAAGCGTCTGCCTTGGGCTCAGGTCATGATCCCAGGGTCCTGGGATCGAGCCCCGCATGGAGTCCCTTATCAAGCCCCGCATTGAGCCCTGCATGTGACTCCCTGTTCAGTGGGGAGCCTGCTTCTCCCTCTGCCCCTCCTTCAGCTCCTGCTCATTCTCTCTCCCTCTCAAATAAATAAATAAAAATCTTTTTAAAAATCCCATTGAAATAGCAGTATCAGAATAACTCTTATATATCAGAAATAATTCCCCAAATGAGAGGCTTATAGTTATAAAAGATTCATGTGTTCATTCATTTATTCAATAAATTTTTTTGATAGCTTATTATGTACTGAATACTTTCATAGGGACTGGGATACAGTGAAAAAACAAAGCCCCTGCCTTCCAGAAGCTTCCATTCTGGTGGGAGAGATGAACAATGAACATGCATGCCAATAGATAAGTAATATATCTCAACTAGTGTTGTATGCTAGGATAAAAATAAACCAGGGCTGAGCTATCATGAAAAGACATAGAGGAAACGTAATAGCATATCACTATGAAAGAAGCCAATCTGAAAAGCCTATCTGATTCCAATAATAAAGACAGTCTGGAAAAGACAAAACTGTAGAAACAGTAAAAGGATCAGTGGTTGCCAGGGGATGGGGGAAGGAAGGGATGACTAGGGTGGAGCACAAAGGATTTGGGGGACAGTGAAACTTCTCTGTATATTCTAATGGTGGGTACATGTCATTATACATTTGTTAAAAACCACAGAATGTACAAGAGTGAACCCTAATGTAAACTATTGATTTTGGATATAATGTATCAGTGTGGGTTCACTGGTTGTAACAAATGTACCACTCTGGTGGGATATTGCTAAGAGTGGAAGTTGTGCATGTGTGAAGGTAGGGGCTCTATGGGAAATCTTTGTACCTTCCACTCAATTTTACTGTGAACCAAAAACTGCTCTAAACATGGAAGTCTACTTTTTTTTTAAGTTAAAAAAAAAGGTAATTTAATCAAGGTAAGGGAAAACAGTGAAAATTTGTGGGGATTATTTTGAACTGAATTCTCACTGGATCCTTAGTAAATAATTTTCACTTAAAAATGTTTTTAGAGAGCGCCTGGGTGGCTCAGTTGGTTAAGCCACTGCCTTCGGCTCAGGTCATGATCCTGGAGTCCCTGGATCGAGTCCCGCATCGGGCTCCCTGCTCGGCAGGGAGTCTTCTTCTCCCTCTGACCCTCCCGACCCTCCCCCCTCTCATGTGCTCTCTCTCTCAGTCTCTCTCTCTCAAATAAATAAATAAAATCTTTAAAAAAAAAAATGTTTTTAGAAGGTAAAATTACTCTACTTCCAGTACTTTGTCTTTCAATGTTTTTTAAACACAAAATAGCAACATAGGAAGAATGCAAGCATGAGTCCTTAGATTAACAAATAGTGCAAATTATGGGACATAAGGAAGGTTAGGTGTGATAGTTAATTTTGTATCAACTTGCATGGGCCATGGACGCCCAGGTATTTGGTTAAATGTTATTGTGAGTGTGTCTGTGAGGGTGTCTTGGACTAAATTAACGTTTGAGTAGGTAGACTGAATAAAGCAGATTGTCCTCTCCAGTGTAGGTAAGCCTCATCCAATCCACTGAGGGCCTGAATACAACAAAAAGGCTGAGTAAGGATTCACCCTCTCTCTGCCTGAATGCTTGAGCTGGAACACTGGTCTTCTCCTACTATCAGATGGAGACTTACGTCAACCTGGTTCACAGGCCTTCGGATTCTGGGACTGTATCACTGGCTCTCCTGGGTCTCTAGCTTGCCAACTGCAGATCTTGGGACTTCTCAGCCTCTCTAGTCATGTTAGCCAATTCCATATATATATAATACATATATATATATAACCTCCTGTTGGTTCTGTTTCTCCAGAGAACTGTGGTATAGTAGGATGCTTACCTGAGGTTCTATTGGAAATTTGAGTCAATGGAGCACAAAGTGAGGTGAGTAGTCTTTTTTTTCTTTTTAAGACTTTGAGAGAGATATCGTGCATGAGAGAGCAAGCACAGAGGGTGGGGGGCAGAGGGAGAGGAAGAAGCAGACACCCCACTGAGCAGGCAGCCCGCCATGGGGCTCTATCCCAGGACCCCAGGATCATGACCTGAGCTGAAGGCAGATGCTGAGCCACCCAGGTGCCCCTGAGGTGAGAATTCTTATAGTCAGTGTTACTTTGTAAAATAAGGAAAGGGAGGCTCAGAAGTCCAGCATGGGGTGAGGATGTGGCAGAGTGGGAGTTCAAACTCAATTTCAAACCCCAATTCTACAGCACTCTGTAGCCACACACATTACGTGAAAGTGGGGGGTTTATTTAAATTCAAATATATTGGGGCGCCTGGGTGGCTCAGTCATTAAGCGTCTGCCTTCGGCTTGGGTCATGATCCCGTGGTCCTGGGATGGAGCCCCACATTGGGCTCCCTGCTCCACGGGAAGCCTGGTTCTCCCTCTCCCACTCCCCCTGCTTGTGTTCTCTCTCTCGCTGTGTCTCTCTCTGTCAAATAAATAAATAAAATATAAAAAAAAGAAATTCAAATATATTAAGTGAGGACAGAGGAATGTCAGAGCTGATAGTGACATAAATGTCCTTCAGTTTGTTTTTCTTGCCTTGTTTTAAGTACATACCTGGGAGATCTGGGGTTATAAAGAGCTGCTTAATTTTTCAACACCAGCTCCCAGAACACAAAGAGGAAGTCCCTTGGTTAGATGCATCCCAGACTTGGTTCACTAAAGAGACCGTTGGGTCTCTAAAACTGATTTCATCCCCAGTGAGTGAACTGCTCGTTGTCCCAAATCAGACCTGGGAATCTTAACTTCTAGAACCTTTCCTAAAAGCATGAGTTTTGGAATCTGACAGATTTGGGTTTGAATTCAGCTTTGCTAGCTCCCAGCTGTGTGATCACAGGGGAATTAACTGACCTCTCTGAATTTTAGTGTCTCATCTATAATATGTAGATTGTTGATGTGTATGAATGGATTTGGTCAACACAATTTTCTCAGCCATTTCCTATGTGCCAGACAAGTGCCAGAAGCCAGAGATATGAAAATGAACAAGGTAGGAGTCCTCTACTCTCCAAAAGTGCCCACTCTAGTAGAGAAGACATAAATTATCATTCTAATGCCACATGATAATTTCAATAGACATATAGAGAGTGACGGCATCTCACCTGTAGTAGAAGCTTCTAGTGTTGATCCATGTCCAATTCTGCTTTCCTTCCAGCCTCATGAGAGGACTATATTTCTGCCCCCTTGCAGTTAAGCAGGGCAGTGTAATAGGGCTGGCCAGTGGGCTAAGAATGGGGGTAACAATACATTTAACTGCCAGCATGACACTCTCAGTATTGTCTTCACCTGCCACGTGGACCACGAGAGCCAAGTGTTCTGGACGATACAACTACAGAATGGCAAAGCTTCCATCAGCCCCTCCATGAAGGTCACTGAGGGGCGCTGCCGGAGAGAATGATGACCCACACCTGAAGCAGACTTTGATTGACCAAACAGTAAACGTGTGTGAAGCCACTGAGATCTGTGGGTTAAAGTCACTACAGCATGATCCAGCCTTCCTAATTCATAAACCAGCCTGCAAAAGCCATTGTGAAGGAGCCAGAGACTGAGTGCTAGTTGGTGAGTGAGAGAAGAGCCAGGGGATGAGGTGAGGAAGGACCATCAGAACAGAGAGGAAGGCAGAACAAAGGCAGAGAGGGTTGCAGCAACCTGGTAAGGTGGGCAACAGCAAATAGTTGAGGTGTGCTGGAATGTGAAGTGAGTGGGAGAGGGGCATGAGAGAGACTGAGGGGGCAGATGAGATCAAACTGTGGAGAGCCTTGAGGGCCGTCTTAGTAGCTTGGCCTTTACCTGGAGGAGGTGGGAGCCACACAGTGCTTCCAAGCACGGGGGTGACATGCTCATCTGGGTTATGTAGAGGAGGGGCTGGGGCGCAACCACAGGCAGGAGACCAAGATGAAATTAAACAACTCATGGAAAGTACCTACTGTGCTACCTGACAGACAGAAGTACATCACTTCCCTTTTTCCTTCCCCTGCTCATGCGTTAATGTTGTTCTAGAAACCAGCCAACTCTGTAGTTTGGCAATCTGACTTTGAGAGCTCTTTAGTAATAAATGCTTCATTATGTAAGAACTTATATACAAGGATGTCTCCTGTAGCCTGGCCTGTAGAGACGGAAAACTGAAAACAACCAGGGTGTTCATCGAAAGGAAAATGGCCAAATAAATCATGGAACATGCTATATTACATATTATTAAAAATAGTAAAAGCCATGCTAGCTGACCTGGATGGGTATTCATGATATACACTTAAGTGAGAAAAACAAGTTGCAGAGTAATACACATTATATGATTTCATGACTTGAAAAATAAGTAATAACCCAACCCTGTAGGTGTCATTATGGTGCCTGTTTGTATCCATCCGTGTGAGCCTGTGGCAGCGTTTGTGAGGTGATAACAGCTGTAACCGTGGTCATCTCAAGGGGCTGGCAGTCTTGGCCCAGTTACAATTAGTATGTGTTATTTTTATAATTTTTTTAAATTAATAGAGAAATGAAAAGAAAACATCCTGGAGAACTGGAATTAGTAATGCCCTTCCTATGGTGATTATCATCAATTGCAAAAGCATAAAAACCAAGCTTTCAGCCAGAAGATCCCTTTTCTGGTTGAAGTTTCCTCCTCCCACTGGAATGTTTTTAAATCAAATGCCCTACCTCCAAGTTCACTGTGATTACTAATTCCAATGGATTGGACCTAGACTCTCAGAGGATTTGAACGGGTCTAGGCCTTCAATGCTAATTATTCCATGAGAGGAAGCTCTGGTCATTTTTAGGAAATGAATGAGACTTCCCATCAGGATAAGCAAATTACTTTGGGCTGTGGGGAAAAAGCAACCAATCTTCCAAATGGATTTATTGGCATTAAAAGACCAAGGACATGCAAATCAAGCTAAATCATTGAAAATTCTTTGAGGGCCAGGGCCACAGTCCTAGCAGGTGCTGATGAATTGATTCAAACCTAATACAACACGCTAACCTCAGATATAGAATAATTAAGTTCAAGTCTCCCAGGTTCTAATTTGCCAGTCTTTTCCATTGGGCACTATGAAAATAATATCTCCCATTTTTCCAGACACACCATCTTAGGAGATACTGGCATGCTGAATCTAAGGTGTCTGTGGGAGTTCCAAGTGGAAATGTCCACCAAAAACTGAAAATATCTAGACTGTCAGTCTAGAATGCAAGAGAGATCTGAGCCACAGATATACACTTGGGAGTCCTATGTGTAGAAGAGAAAGGGTAAGTAAACCACCCAGGGATGAGCCGGCCCATGGAAAGCACAGAAGTGCCTGGGACGGTTTAGCATGCTCATAAGTTAAGCAGTTTAGAGGGGTGGTTAAGAGCACAGAATCCCTGGGTTCTAATCTTGGCTCTACCCTAGCTGGGCACTCTTGGACTTGTTACTCAACTTTTCTAATTCTCCATTTTCTCATCTGAAAAATACAGTTGATAATCATAGCTCCCTTAGAAAACTGTGGTGAGGACTAAATGAGATAATCTATGAAAAGTATTTAGAGCACCTGGTGCACAGGGAGCCCTCCCAAATGTTACCAAGCTGAGGGGTCAGCTAGGACAGCAGACTGAGAAGCAGCCACAAAAAGGAGTGAGGACCAGCAGGGAGGCCAAGCAGAAAGGCATGGTCAGAAGCTTCAGATCTGACAGTGGAAAGTAAGATGAGCACTAAAATGCTCCCTATGGATTTA
This sequence comes from Halichoerus grypus, assembly GCF_964656455.1. Lineage (NCBI taxonomy): Eukaryota > Metazoa > Chordata > Mammalia > Carnivora > Phocidae > Halichoerus > Halichoerus grypus. Next base: position 54,904,976 of record NC_135723.1, read on the forward strand.
ACAAGAAAGTCACTAGGACCGGGCCAAAGCTGTTCACGCTGGAAGCCAGACAGACTGTTTCCAAAGCAAAATAGGCAGCATTACTAGCATTCCAAAAGATCCAGGAACCAAGGGATAGCTTTAAAAAAGTTTAAAGGAGGTAGAAGTACATTTTTATTTAATTAATGTTTTTCTGAGGATCAAAGTAATACATGATCAACGAAGAAAACTGGCAAAACAAAGAAAATTACAAAGAGAGGGGAAAGTACTCTTTATTCCACCTTCCAGCAAAACCTGCATTTTTTCCTGTGTGTGCGCATTTATATCAGGATGATGGACAAGACTAGTTCATCTTGTCGTGTGACAAGCATAGTTTGTATTTGCTCAGTACTTTGAAAAACTTCACTTAAGAATACTCAAGGAAAACTTAGAAGAATATTCTCCTGATTTCAGAGTAGACTAAGACTTTTCACGTGTGTCACAAAATCCAGAAGCCATAAAAGAAAGGATATAAAGTCTACTTCATTGAAATCTAAACTTTCTGCATGGAAAAAAAAAAAGCCACTATAAACTAATAGAAACATGAATGATAAACCAAAAATAAACATGAAAAACAGAAGTTTATGCTTTGGAGTATATCAAGAGCTCCTTCAAGTCAATATGAAAAGGATCAATACGGGGTGCCTGGGTGGCTCAGTTGGTTAAGCGTCTGCCTTTGGCTCAGGTCATGATCTCAGGGTCCTGGGATTGAGCCCCGCATCGGGCTCCCTGCTCAGCGGGGAGTCTGCTTCTCCCTCTCCTTCTGCTCCTCCCCAGCCCGCTCGTACTCTCTCTCAAATAAATAAATAAATAAAATCTTAAAAAAAAAAAGGATAAATAACCAACAAAACCTCAGACAAACAATATGACATTATGTTCATGGAAAGTGAAATAAAAATTCTCAAATATCTGATCGGCTACGCCGTCTTACTTGTAATAAGAGAGATGCAAATTAAAATGACACAGAGATATGTTTTTCCCTCACCAGTCTGGCAAAGATCAAAACTGATACTATTATGTGTTGACAAGAGTATGAGGAACAAGAGTTCTCGCTTCTGGCCAGGAGTGTTAACTTGGTACAACCTCGATCTGTCTATCAAAATTGCCGGTATCCTTTGAGTAAGCAACTCCGTTTCTAGGAAACCATCCCACTGATACACTCACATGTGTGAAATCACAGATGAAATTATTCATTGTAGTTTTATCTGTAATAACAAAAGATTGGAAACAACCTAAAATTCCATCAGTGGGGGATGGGTTAATAAATGGAATACAAGGGCTGAAAGGAAGGAGGCAGTGTTGTATCTCCCGAAAAGACATGGTCACTAAAACACATTCAACAGAGGAAGCAAGCTGCAGAACAGTGTTGTTAGTGCACCTCCACTTATGTAGAAGAGTAAAACTAAATCATGGGAAGTAGGAATATTTTGCTTATCAAAATTGAGTAATATTACTCAGTATTTCTGGAAGGAATCACAAGGAATCACAAGGAAAAAACCCGTAGACGTACTTGCCTCTAAAGAGATCAACTGGTTGGCTCAGGCAGGGTGGAAGTAATTAATTAAGTAATTAATTTTTCACTGAGTACCCTTTGGTACCTTGTGAATTTTGTGCCGTGGGTACGTGTTCCCTATGCAAAAAGCAAAAAATAAAAATACGGTATTTTAAACAAAATGAATCTAGAGGCCATTTTATTTGTCTTTATTTTTTGGTGGTTGTTTCTATCTTTTTTAGCTGTCTTTCTCTGTCATGCTTTGTCTATCTTGATCCTCTTCTATTTCTCTTCTTGTTCCCCTATGTCCCTTGCCCCACCTGTAATAAAACAACTTTAAAAAAATTAGCATCTGCTGACAATTTTGTCTATACCAATAACTGTGCTTTATGGGTGTGATTTCATCCAATTTTCACAACCACCCCAGAAGGAAAGTTTTCTTTGCCACAGTTTGCAAATGAGCAAACTCAGGCACAGGGGATTGAAGCCTTGCCCAAAGCCATATGAGCAGTAAATGATGCAGCTGGCATTTAAACCAAGTCTGTCTCTGAAATCCATGCTTCTTTTAGTAAAATGTACTGCCTGCAGTAGGGAATAAATACACATACATGCATATTTTTAAATTTATTAAATAAAGCATTACAGTCTTCGAAATTTGAAAAATCAAGAGAGCTTAATATTTTATATGACCTATAAAAAAAAACACGCACAAAGAAAATTTTTTTGTATTAAACTATTTTCTATTTCTAAACGCTTGATGATTATTTGCGACAGGTCAGTTGAAAGGATACCCCACCTTTCCTTCATTCATCAGCCCCAAGCATCTAGTAACGGTTCAAAACTGTGTTTGCGACTCAGTGACATTAGAAGATGAAGCCCTCAAGAAGCTTTCAGTCGATTGCAAAGAGAGCAATATGAATGATTATTGGGCTTCTCCTATGTGCCAGGTGGGGAGCTAAGCATTTTACATAGGTTTTGACAACTGGATGATGTGAGGTATAATTCTACCCCTCGTTTGATGAAGGAGAAGAATGAAGCTGGGATGTTCAGTAACCTCACAGCTGACTACAGCTTGAAATGACAGAAGAGGGATTTGGACCAGGCAGTCCGGCTTGAGAGCCTGTGCCACCACAACACTGCCTGGAAACTGATTAGTACAGCACATGACGCTACCGGACAGCCCGGAGGGGAACCCTCACTGTTCCTGGAAACGGGTCAGCGAAGGCTCCCGGGAGGATCAAGGCACAGTCTGAGTCTTGATGGAAGTTCAGAACCAAGAGATGTCATAGCATCCGCAAGATGTCATTCTATCCTGTGATGAAACTGTTAGGAGAAAATTTACATCCTTTGGAGAGGGGGGAAAAGAAAATAAAGGCATAGAGCCTCATGTGGTCTGCCTGGGAGCTGTGCCATGTAAATGGAACCAAGTTTCTAACAGGGAGTTTTACATTTTACTCAATATTCTGAAGTTTGGCTATGACGCAGTCAAGTATCAACCAGGTTTCTGTCATCTGCGGGTGCCCTCGGAAGGAGGCAGGGGTTGGATTTAATGGCACTGTTTGTTTTCCTAATGCAATGTCCTAGAAATATGCAACAGAACTGTAACGGAGATGAATCAAAAGGAGGACGTAGTACACTAAGACACAATGCCAAGAATAACAGCAGGATAAGTCATTGTGATTTGGGTATAGTTAAGAGCTAAACTTATGATCCAAAACACAATCCTTTGGGGACCCTAAGAATGCTTCAAGGCTCTTCTCATCCTGTCCACTAAGGACCCCAAAGCCGGACTCCTGATTCATCAGTCTGGTTGGAATGGCACAGTGACAAAGCAGAAAGCAAGCCTGTGGGCGGCCGCTTGCTGTGTCTAATTCTCTCACAGAGACAAGTCTCCTTTCCCTAACTTGGCCATGGCTCAAGAGCTGGGCCTAGCCTCTGCCCTGATCTACTATGGCATGAGCCGGTATCTGGGGAAACTGAAGGACATCTAATTCTGTAGAACAGAAATTCTGCCCTGTGCACATCCTGATTCCCCCAAACTCAGCTGGTAGCCTGTGCCTACCTGTTTATACAAATTACAGCCTTCATTCTGGGACACAGCAGCCGCATGCTTTGACCAGAACAATTTCTTTCCTTTAAAAACTTTTATGGCCAACTGCCTTTGAAGTGTAAGAGAAAATAATGCCTTTGATACATGCTTTTCCTACATTCCCTAAATAGTACCATTTGACCACCAATCTGTGCTTGTATTGATTTTTGCCTCCAAAATATCCCTTTATTCCTTTGAGCCCGCTGGTATCCCTTCCCCTTTGTAGGGAAGTTGGTTTGTACATTTGCCAATTTCCATAGTGTAAACACTCCTACCTTGTCTAATATGAAGCTACCAATGGGAATTACTAAATGCAGAGTTGGGAAGAAACGAGTACAGTCGGCTCTCTTGAGCTGAACCAGCCAGCCCCATCACACCTCTGCCTGGGCTCCATCCTGGTCTTATGCTGAGATGGTTGCTCAGCAGCCATTATTTACATAACCTTTACTCAGAGAATTATGTTTATACATAGAAAGTTTGTTTATACGTAGATGTATACATAGCATGTTTACACGTAGCATGTTTACACGTAGAAATTAGTATTGAAAGGAAAAGCAGAAAACATGCTATGTGTGATATTTTTCTATTTCCTGTACTTTTATACATGTGTAGCTACACCGAAGATAACAAGGATGATTACAACCTCATGATAACAATGATTATCACCCAGTGATAAGACTGTTTTGCAATTTTTTTTCCTTTTTGCCTTTCTCTATTTTCTCAATTTTCTACATAGAATATATATTACTTGTCTAATTCTCTGTAATTCTATATTCTCTCTATATATTACTTGTGTAATTCTTAACTGAGCCTGAATATATATTACTTGTGTAATCTAAAGTTAAAAATGATTAAAATTTTGAATATTGATCTGTTTCTGCTTATATGATAACTAATAAATCTGCTACTTCCTTGCATTAAAATGTCTGGGCTTCAACATCTTCTATATCAGTTTATTCTGCCTGTGGCCACCATGATCCCAGGCATGTCAAAATGGGAGGCTCCCCAAGCAGCCACACTTGGGTGTGAACTGGAAGACAGCATTAGACTTTTGCATTTCCAAGAACTGTTTCCCAGTGTAGAGTCCATGAAGAGTAGGCTCTGAATTATTAGGCATGGTTAGTGAAGATCCACAGAATCACTGAATACTGGAGCTAGGAGGAAATTTAAAGAGTATCTCTCTAATGGATCCCTGAGATCAGAGAGCACTTCGCCCCAAATTTTCCCATTATTCATCATCCTAATGCTCATATTTGCCAGTAGCAACACTGAAGAAACACAAGAAATCAAAGATTCAGCAATGCAAAGAAAAGACAAGCCTAATTCAGGGAAATCTTACATTCAGCCAAAAGTTTTTGCTGATAGCAAAAAGCCCAACCTCTTTCTGAATCCTGCAATCTAAGGCAAGTCAGGAAGGCCAAAGGGGTCTTCGCAAACCTAGCCAACAGAGTGGCCGCATGATATCAGATGGAAAAAGCCCAGAACCCAAATTTCTTCTCACACCTGACCTGCCCCAGACTATATTATATACCTGATGTCTTCAATAGCTTTACTGGGGCCTCAGTCAACAAGCTTACCACAGAGAAAGGAGTATATATTACAGCCTCTTTGCTGATTGTCCTGAAGGACAAGAGAATCTGAAGCAGTTAGCAGCAATTGCTTAGGTACCAAGGCCCCAAACAAACCTATGGGAATGCAGTCTCTCCTTTCAAAAGCTCATCAGCTCCCCAGAAAAGTGTGACCAGAAGACAATTTCAAATGCTAGAGTGGAGGAAACCATTTTGTGCATCCTGTTCACTTGCCAAGCTCACTAGTGCAGTAGGCCATGCCTTCCCTCCTGCCACTACCTTTCACCTACAGCAAAGTAGCACAAAAGCAACATGTCTTCCAAGATGGCAGACATGGGGCCATAATCCCACAGAGCCCTTGGGGGACACAATCCTGCTGCTCAGACCCAGACCACTGTGGAGACCCCACAACACAGGAGGAGCTACAGCTCCAGCAGACCAAAGTGAGAGCAGACCACCAGCCCAGCTTCCTGGGAAGCCAGGCCTCTAAGGCCACCCCTACACAGTGAGGGCAACACCCCCTGGAGCCATGGCTATGGTCTTCAGGTCAAAGATTCTGCTCTGCCCTGCATACAACCACACCTGTACATAGTTATGTAGAACTCAATAGCTCAATAGAAATTACTTATGATTCTTTGACCAGCTTACCTGGATCTGAATTCTTCTGTAATATTTTTAATTAATCCAGGTGGACCCTTCTTCAGGAATAATAAGCCCCAATGTCTCAGAATTACTGAGTGTTCAACACATCCAAGGTGTATCATGGAAATTATTCCACCATAAGGACTAGAGAGACCTTCCCTACCTTCATAGATTCAGCTTGCTAAGTAGAACATACATGAGGCTTAGTTCAGAAAGACAAAGACACTCTCTTTTCAGCAAGTAAGTAGCCAAAAGGGCAGGGAAAGGGGGTGAAAAACATCACAGCCAGCCCAGCAGAATCCCCTGGTCTTACCATTACATGTGATGATTTCAGATGGGTTCTTAGTACCTTAATTTTAAGGGAAAGAGTGGAAGGAATCAGCCAATGATTTGCATGCTTAGTTTCTGCCTATGACACTGAACTCAAGAGAACTGAGACCTCTGGAGAAACCAAAGATGGTTCAAATGACTCGTGAGAATAAATTAACTCAGTGCTCCTTGCTGACAAGTTGACGTTTCCTAATTGTAAAGCAGAACCAGCAGCCACCAACACAGAAGGCCTACCCCACAGATGGAGAAGAGATGAAGCACTGAAACTGAGCCTGAGTGACCTCCCCAGCCCCAGGGCACAGGGCCAGTGGGGCTCCTTCCAAATCAGCAAAGCAAGTTCTCATCACCAAACCAGCTTCAAAGCAGCTGGCTTATTAACATCGGGAAATCCAAGCACCCTCTTCCAGGCTTGGAGGCCAGAGGAAAGGGGACGTGAGGAGGGGGGCGGTCCCCAAGGCAAGGGGAGTCTACATTGTAGCCCCAAGAGAGGCCACTTCCCTCCTAAAATGCCTGGGATTTTCCACTTCAGTAGGGGAAGGTATCAAGGCAAAACACTGATAGCAAAACAATGAGGGCCTCCTCATTGAGCTCCACGTGCAGCTGGGGATCAGGCACCCAGCAGGCCGGCGTGCCTCTTTCCTGGGTTAGGGAGAGCTAGGCATAACCCCAGCACACCTTTGCCCTCAGAAAAGCTGCGGCCAAACCAAGAAGTCACCAGGAGCAACAGTCGGGCATCAGAGTTGAAACGGATGGCCAGGACTGGGATTGGGCCAGGCTGGGAACTGTCCAGAGCTCTGGTCTCTAGGTGGGGCTGTCCTCCAAGATCAGCCAGTCCTTTCCAAGTAGACATACCAAATGTCCCTCATATTCTCTCTCCGAGTGATACCACCGCTTTTCCCAAAGCAGACATTTCCCAGAGCCCTACGGGCCTGGTGTCTGCTTGGCAGGAGACTGTCTCAGTCTGTAAACTTCTTATGACTTAGTGACAAGTGAAACTACATTCTGACAGCAACTGCAAATTCCCTAGTACCCAGTGACTTCTCTTTTGTTCTTGGGATACTCCCTCTCACTAGATCACAGACCCACCCATCCCCAGTCCCTGGAATAAAGGCAGAGAGGACAGGGATGCCTGGGTGGCTCAGTGGGTTGAGCGTCTGCCTTTGGCTCAAGGTCCTGGGATTGAGCCCTATGTCGGGCTCCCTGCTCAACAGGGCATCTGGTTTTCCCTCTCCCTCTTTCTGCCACTCCCCCTGCTTGTGCGCTCTCTCTCTCTAATAAATTTTTTAAAAATCTTAAAAAAAAAAAAAAAAAGCACACCACCACATTTTAACCTGTGAGATGTGGAGAACACCTCTTCTCCTGAGAGCATCAGGCCAAATGGAAGTTATTTTTTCTCCTTCACACAATGAATGCATTGATGAACTCTCTGAATTGGACCCCACCAACATGTAGGAAAGCAGTCATGGGCAGAATTCTGAGGGGCACAAACAGGACCAGCCAGCCGAGATAAGGTGGTAAAGGATGCAAAGCTACTTGGTTTCTCTTCTTCCTGCCCATAGGTTCCCATTTGTCCTGCCTCTCTTGGTCTCAGCTGCCAGTCACTTCAAATCAGCTATGGTGCAATCCAGCAATTGAGGTTATTAATTAATAAATGCTGACAGCATGGCCTTTCCTGGTCATTTGTATATATTAAAATATGATGCATGAGTTCTCCAAGTGGAAGATGTGTTGAGATCCAAAGAAAGGAAGCTATCATGGTGGAATTACAGATTTTGCGTTAGTGCTTTGGAGCAAAAAAGAGCCCATTTCTCCCACAAACAAATGCTAGCCCAAGGCATTGATACTAATATAGATCTTAGAGGCTCGCAATGTGCAAGGTGGCAGACAGTATCCCTCAACCTCCCCATACATGTGCATTCCCATCCCCACACCACTTGCTCTTTCCTGGCTGCCAGAAGCACAAGGTCTGATGAAATCAGACCCCCTCACCCTAAAGGGTCACTTTCAAGACTTTGAACAATGACGATGGCCAAGGACAGGGAAGGCCAGGGGCTTCTGTCATAAAAACACTTGGCAGAAAGCCTTAGAAATAGTGTAGGAGAAAAACACAAGCTGGGCTCAATATCCAAATTGAGAGACCAGGCTTGGGGATCTTAATGTTCTCAAAGAAGAGGAAAAACCACTTTTTTTCTTCATTTTCCACTTTTGCCAAAAGGCATTTTCAACAAAACACAGAATCTCATTTCTTCAGAGGAAAAATGACTGGGAGACAAGCTGATCACTGGCACAGCGGCCTGGCTCATTCATAGCAGGCAGGACCACACATGGGATGACAGAGCTGAGCTGAAGGAGCTCTCCATGGCAGAGACCCTAAGTGCAGATGTTACAAAGATCAAGTGTTTCCTGCGGCATTACTGATGAAGGATAGTTGGAAGGCAGGCAGGCAGGGACAAGGGCCCCCCTCTCCCCCCGCCCTAAGAGGAAACCACCCTTGAAAGGATCTTACACCACCCTAGAAGGAGCCCTCCACCCTTTCCCATGTGATAGGTAGATGACAAAAACCTGATTGGATGAAAGGCACAGGGAGGGTTCATCAGATTAAAACAGCCCCGCTAACAAGCCCATAAAAACCCCTCGACTTAGAAACTCCCAGGGCAAGCCTCTCGGGTCCCCTCCCTCTTTGGGAGCTTTGTACTATCACTTTGCTATCATTCAGTAAACCTTGCTTTGCTGCCCACAACTCTGCCCGGTCTACGTCCTCACTCTCTGAAGCGGCGTGACCAAGAACAGTGGGCACCGAAGGAGAAAATCCTATAACAATACTTCATCTTTCAGTCTTCACAACAGCAATATGGGAAGAACTGCTATTATCCCAGTTTTATTAGATGAGCAAACAAGGGCACAGATCCTTGGGGGAACTTAGCCAAGGTCATACAGCAAGTGTCAGAGCTGGGCTTTGAACCCATGCTGTACAACTCAGAAGCCTGTGCTCTACGATGCAGAGAACTGCCTAGGTGGCATCCACACAATGGAAACTTATAGTGTGTGTATATTTATGTACAAATGTGTATGCAAGTGTGTACAATATATAAACCAATGATGTAAATCCAGAGGTGTGTACCTGGGTAGCCAAGAAAACCTCACCCAGATTAGGGTAACAGAGGATTTAGTCAAAATACTATGGGTCAGGGATGCTTGGGTGGCACAGTTGGTTAAGCGTCTGACTCTTGACTTCGGCTCAGGTCATGTTCTCAGGGTCCTGAGATCAAGCTCCATGTGGGGCTCCCCACTCAGTGGAGTCTGCTTGAGATTCTCTCTCTCCCTCTCCCTCTGCCCCACCCCCTGCTCTCACTCACGCAAGCGCGCACACGTGCTCTCATGCTCTCTCTCTCAAATACATAAGTAAAATCTTAAAAAAAGAAAGAAAGAGAAAGAAAGAAAGAAAGAAAGAAAGAAAAGAAAATACTATGGGTCAGGGGCTACCTCTAAGGAGAGGAGCTGGAAAGGAAGGAGATTTACTTTTCCCTGTATGTCTGGATGTCCTGTTCGAACATTTTATCATGATACATGTACTTCCTACTTTAAAACCTTTTTTTTTTTTTAAAGATTTTATTTATTTGACAGAGAGAGAGAGAACACAAGCAGTGGGGAGTGGGAGAAGGAGAAGCAGAGTCCCCGCTGAGCAGGGAGCCCAATGCGGGGCTCGATCCCAGGACCCTGGGATCATGACCTGAGCTGAAGGCAGATGCTTAACCAACTGAGCCACCCAGATGCCCCTTTAAAAACTTCAACTGAAAAGAAAAATCTGTAAGTTGTTGAGTCACTAAGTATTTGAAATTTACTGAGTCATATTTTCAAAAACATAGATATATGAGAAAAAGCAATCCCACATGACAGAGGCCTATTGCATGTATCACACAGGGGCCAGGAGAGGTGGCTTCATTCAGTGCAGGAGAGAGGACTCGGCTGGGGGTGTCTGAGTTGCTTAAGACCCAAGAACAGTAAAAGCGAAAACATTCAACCATCCTCTCCCATTTTCATTTTCAAAGAAAAAACCCCACTACTTCTATAGGATCTGCCTCTCTTTAGAAAGTCAGTGAAAGAATGGATGACCTCACTTTCCCCAACAGGCGAGTCCTAAAGTGTTATTCACAAAACAAAACTTGAGTAAATCGGTTCATATTTTAAATACCCTAGCAAAGGTTCTTGTTTTCGCAATCCTGATGAGATCTTTGCAAACCAAAGAAGCTGATCGTGATAACACAGTGTTTTGTAAATCTTTTTTTCTTTCTTCCTTTCTTCCTTCCTCTCTTCCTTTCTTCCTTCCTCTCTTCCTTTCTTTCTTTCTTTTTCTTTTTTCTTCTTTCTTTTTTTTTGATGCTGTACAAGGTCCTGGTTTCAGACTGGAGCCAATCTTGTGAGCTGCCTGGGTGTCTGGGAGACTGGTAGGGCAGCTTGGTCTAGAGCCCATTTGCATGAGACCAAGGACCCTCCTGCAAGAGACGTCATTATAAGGCAAAGGGAACCTGTACAAGCTGCGCAGGCTCAACCCAATAAGAAAACCTTGGGCAGGTGTGATTCAGAACCTTAGAGCCTTGTCGGTGTTAGGAAATTTCTTCCCAGCTGCCTCTGAACTCAAGACAAGTCATACAGCAGAAGGGAGCTATGAACACAAGCTCTAGAAAATGTCACAAGGTTCTTCTTTGACATCCCATCAAAGAGGTAAGTGGTATTCTCTCCACTTCTGCCCTGAACCAGGCGGGTGTCACTAACTTGAGGGCTCCAGCAGAGACAGTACCCACCTGGGCCCCTCAGGGCTCCCCTCAGGAGCAGGATCACCCTGTTGCCAGTGGTGGGGACAGCGCCAGCCACACAAGGCAAACCCCTTGGCACAGAGATCCAAGCCTTAACTGGGGGCCCCAGGGAGAGAGCAGGGCTGAGGCTGACCTGGCTGAAGCGGGCTAGTAGAGGTGAGAAAGAGACTGGCAGATGCCACACGGTGGCACAAAGGAGTCACGTACGTGAGCACCGCACGCTGTGCCTGGAGACTCCTCGAGACAACTGTGCAAGATCTGGGGGCAGTCGGGCAGTTCTGCAACAGCTCGTTGTGGAGACAGCCAGGAAAAGGAAGTCCTGCAGATGGTTCTTAGTGGCATCTTACTTGTAACCCCAGGCTAGTGGGCTGTGTTGTGGTCTGAGGACGCTCAGTCAAAACATCTTAGGTTTTTTTACAAATATGAATTAACTGGAATACTAAATCCTAGCCTGTTAATCTGGTAATTAAAGTATTTTTTTAATCATAGTCAGCCTTAGCTTCTCGCCCTGCCCACCCTCCCCCCCCCAAAACTTCATGCATGACTTCAGCTTTACTTTCCCTCTTAAGACATGCCAAAATGCTGAGTCACTAAAAAAAAAAAAAAAAAAAATTTAAATAAATAAATAAATTTTTAAAAATGTAAAAGCAGAAAAGAAAGTAAAGGAAGAGTGATCCTGCTTCGTAGCGCTACCCTTTGTAATGACCTAAGTGGCACTTTTTCCCCTGGTTGTGATTCCTGTGATGCTAAAGGACGTCACATTGCACAATCTTAATAAGGTTTCCAATCAGCCCCACCCGCTCTGGCCCCACCCCCACCCTCCAACAAAGATTTATCAAATGTGGGATTTTCCCATGAGTCTCAATATTAGAGTCTCAACCCCCAATAAATATGAGACTGGGGATGTCTGAAGCTCATTCTGCCCTCGAGCCCACCAGGAACGCAAGAGAGCTCCATCTGCCCTCCAGGACCCCAGCTATGAACTCCCTCTCCGCAAGTAAGTGAAGGAAATCCCTAGCCCTGGAACCGCCTGGCAGCCGGGCCTGGCTGAGGGAGGGGTGTGTGTCCGCTGGGAGGGCTGGCCGGCGGCCAGCAGCCAGAAGCACAGCTCCCCCAGCTGTGCAGTCTGCTCACTGGCTGCTCTCCCTTGCCTCCCGCACAGGCGCCTTCAGTCCAGTCGCCTTCTCCCTGGGGCTGCTCCTGGTGATGGCTACTGCTTTCCCTACCCCGGGACCTGTGGGAGGAGAGTCCCAAGCTGATGCGACCTCAAATAGACCACCACTCACCTCTCCAGACAAAATGGAAGACTTCATTAAGTACATCCTCGGCAAAATCTCTGCACTGAGAAAGGAGGTGGGTAGGCTCAACTGAGGGTGATAAAGGGCCTGTGTGGGCATTCATCTCCTGGCCCCTGGATGTGGACAAGGGCTCCTGCACTGGGAGGTCTTTGCTGGGTTCCAGGGCAGTACAGATTTCAGGCCAAAGGGGCAGACTGTCCACTGTACTTCTCTTCTGCTGCTGGTCTCTCCTTTCCCTCCTGGAAAATATACAATGGGGCTGAAATCTATGCCCCCTGGCCCATTCCCAGCTCCAGACTTGGCAGGAACTGGGCATCACTGACTCTCAGGACTTCCTTATCTCTAACCAAAAAAATAAGGTCTATCAATCTTCTTTGTGTCTCTTGGACTTTGGAAGGATAAGCAAAGTGCCACCTGAAATAAATGTTGAGCTTCTCAGGACAATCGCAGAACTTTTAGGTTATGGAAGTTCAGTGGTTAGGGACTCCCTAGAGTCATTCCAGCATATAAGATGCATATGTGGTAGCCCACCCAAGTGGCAAAATCATAGATAGGTTAATGCAGCTCCAAAGCTTTAAACGTAAGGTAATTTGGCTGTTCAGCTGAAAGGAAAGAACACAGGAGAGAGTATTGGGAGCCCGAACCAAATCTAGTTCTGGTTCTGCTGAACCAGCTTTGTGATCTTTGGCAAATTCCCTACCATCTCTGGGCCCCCTCTCTAAAATTATGGAATTGGACTAGATCCTCATAGGTCCTTCTAGCTGGAACATTATATAGCTCAAATTATATTCACCCAATTATCATCAAAATTACTGTCACTTATCAAGTACCTACTATGTGCCACACACTTTACATAAATATTATGTCTCATCTTCACAAATAAAAACTTAGAAGGGAGGAGTTTCATTATCCCCAGTTTGAAGAGATAGGGACACAGAGACTCAGGATAGGTAACAGATGTGAAGTCATAGGTAAGCCCAGCATCGAACCCAAGTGTGCCCATCTTCACTAGACCTTACTTGCTTGGATGCTAATGCGGTGTGACTTCATTTTCTTAGAGAACTTCCTGCCATGGTAAAACATGAATCGGCCCTCTAGTGGTGTTTGTTTTAAGGGGCACTTACATGATAACAGTTCTGGTATTCCTTCCCAGATGTGTGACAAGTATAACAAGTGCGAAGACAGCAAGGAGGCCCTGGCAGAAAACAACCTACGTCTTCCAAAACTGGCAGAAAAGGACGGATGCTTCCAGTCTGGGTTCAACCAGGTACGAACACATCACATTTACTTTTAGCTACTCCTTAGTCAAAAGTTCTCCCTCTTATATGCAGTGTCTGTATACATACAGACCAGACAGAAAACAAAGAAGGGGATCAATGTAAAGAACATCACGTAAATTTCACGAGGAGGCCAACTTAAATCTTTCTAAGGCAACTTATTTTTGAATGGCGTGATTAGAGGTAGCCCTTCTGTGTTGGGATTTTCACAACTGTCAAATGTTAGAAACCCCATCAGGTTTAGCTCATTCATCCTGGATAAGGTGGTCCTTCTCCTTGGCTGCCCTTAGCAGGATCCAGGTCTGCCCTTCCTGTAGAGATCATTCTCTACACCCTTCTCCTTCCAGACCATGGGATACGCTGAACTGACTTCAGAACAGTCCATAAAAAGAGGTTTCAGTCCAGTATCGACAAGGGCAGGAGTACAGCCAGAAGGGAGAATATTAAGGGGAGAATCAGAGAAGGACCCCCTTGCCACATTCCAGCATCTATTCAGGCTTTGGGTAAAACTGATTAACTGATGTCTCTGTCTGGATAATTTAAAAAGGGGCCATCTGAGGCTGTCTGATGTCTCAAAATATAATGCTCAGAAATATTTTAAGTTCCCTGGAAGGGCAGAGGAAGAAGGTGCTGACTCCTAGCAATTTTAGCTTTTAAAATTGATTATATCTTTCTAGAAATAACCGATTTCCCCATCTTTCCTCTTAGGAGACCTGCCTGACAAGAATCACTACTGGTCTTCTGGAGTTTCAGATACACCTGAAATACATCCAGGCCAACTATGAGGGTAATAAGGAAAATGCCAACTCTGTGTACATCAGTACCAAACTCCTGCTCCAGATGCTGATGAAAAAGGTGAGCATTTCCTCATCCCCTCCCTTGGTGTGAGGAAGACAGGCTCAAAGAAAGGAACCTAGACAACTTGGGAGTCCAAAGCCCGTTCAAAAGAGAATAGCCACATGAAAAGGAAAGGATCTAACAAATAGTTCCCATTAGTTGAACCTTTTTTTTTTTTCTTTTGGCTCTCTTCTGCAAAAGACATCATTAACTGTATTTAAAACTATATTAAATGAGGTGGATTTTAACATCATCTTCTACTAGAATAGCTTAAGAAATAGGAAAAAAAAATCTGTAGAGGCAGAAGGAAGCACATCCAATCCTGCTCAGTGATCCATAATAAAAAAGAACACAGAGCACAAAAATTATTTTAATATTTCAATTACTGCCAAATGATATTCTTGCCATTGTGGTATTTTCAACTCTTTCCCCCTACTTTTTGCCAGAAGAGTTAATGCTGAGAAATGGTAAAAGGCTAGAAGAGCAGGTACCGAAGGCTTTGGTCACAAGCTAGCCATTCAAATGCCACAGAATGGAGGCTTGAAGGCACAGTGTGTGGGGGAGCTGAACAGAGCCCGATGAGAAGGTCCCTAGACAGAGAAGAAGGCACATTGGTGCTGATACTGCCACTACGTCTCTTGGCCGTCTGCCCTAAACCAGGGCTTTTCCCACTTTAAAATCACACCAAACCTCTGGGGATCTCGTCACAGTGCAGAGTCTGATCCAGCAGGTCTGGGTGAGACCTGAGAGTCACACCCCTAATAAGCTCCCAGTGATGCCAATGCTGCAGTGCTCCAGAAGCACACTTTGGAGGTGCAAGGCCTCCCACAATTACCTAGACTCATGTCAGTGGGTCTGTGGAAAGGTGTTTCCTGGTCCTCCTTACACCCCATCAGATCAGTGGGCCCTCAGTAGACGCCAGCTGGATGGGGCTATGTGCCAGGCACTGTTTAGCATAAGGGAAGACAAGATACCACGGCTGCCCTCGAGATGCTCGTGGTCTAAAAGAGAGAGCAGCAAAAAGGTGATTAGAATTCAGTTGCCGTGAAAGGCCTGCACACAGGGTGGGCTCGGGTGGGCTCGGAGGAGAGGCGCCTCACCCTACCTGGGTGAGTCAGGGCAGGCAGCTCCAAGTAGTCTCCTTCACCCCGAATTTGAATGTCTTCCCACAGCCCAGAGCATCCCTCCACTGCAAAGGATTTGTTCAGTATTTTTTTTTAAAGATTTTATTTATTTATTCATAAGAGACAGAGAGAGAGAGAGGCAGAGGGAGAAGCAGGCTCCCTGCTCAGCAGGGAGCCCGATGCGGGACTCCATCCCAGGACCGTGGGATCATGACCTGAGCCGAAGGCAGATGCTTAACCATCTGAGCCACCCAGTCACCCGATTTGTTCAATATTTAAATAGTTCTTTCTGCTTTTTTTTCCCCTCAGGTAAAGAGTCAGGATGAAGTGACCACCCCTGACCCCACCACAGACACCAGCCTGCAGGCTATCCTGAAGGCGCAGGACAAGTGGCTGAAGCACACAACAATTCACCTCATCCTGCGGAGCCTTGAGGATTTCCTGCAGTTCAGCCTGAGGGCTGTTCGCATCATGTAGCCTGGGCATCTAAGATTGCTGTAGTTCATGGGCATTTCTTTCTCTGGTCGGAAACCTGTCCGTTGGGCACATAACTTATGTTGTTCTCTGTGAAGAACTAAAAGTATGAGCGTTAGGACACTATTTTAATTATTTTTAATTTATTGATATTTAAATATGTGATGTTGAGTTAATTTATATAAGTAATAGATATTTATATTTTTTATGAAGTGCCACTTGAAATATTTTATGTATTCACCTTGAAAAAGTTAACATAAAATGCTATGCGGCTTGAATATCCTTGATGTTTCGGAGCCAGGTCATTTCTTGGAATGTGTAGGTTTACCTCAAATACATGGCTAACTTATGCATATTTTTAAAAGGAATATTTATATTGTATTTATATAATGTTTAAATTGTTTTTATACCAATAAACACCTTTCTAAAAAAAAAAAAATCAGCCAACTAAGCCTCTGTGTGTCCCATGAAATTTTTAACATAAGCTTCTGTCACCAGCACTACTACGAGCCAAAAAGAGCTGCAGTCACCCAGGGAAAGACAGAATGGAACACCTGCTGCATGGCAGGCATGTGCTGTACATGTTGTATCTACGATATTTAATCCCTGCCCTTGTACACTCTTCTATGGAGGTGGGAGAGTAAGGGATTTCCCCAAGTCACCCAGCTGGAAGGTCAGGCACAGGCCCAGATTTTAAATCCAGGTCTAAATGCCTCCAGGCCCCCTACTCTTAACCTTTAGGTCCCACTGCTTCCCAGGAAACCTTTTCAAAGATGTAGAAAATCCCAACATGTTAATACAGGGAATACATTTAGATGTGATCAAAAGCCTTTGAAATAACATAACCGCTTGTATAAGACCTAGCAATGTGCACTTCCAAACAATATCTAGAAGTTCTGCCTCCCCCCCAGGTCCCTTCAACATTACACATACCTGTCTATCATAGCACCTACCACATTGCACCACATGGCATTTCTTTCCAGCCAGCCTTCTTTTCTTCCAGAAGGCAGACTCTATTATATTCATCTTTGCATCCTGAGCCCATGGCCCAGTAAACATTTGTTAAATGAAGAAACCATATACATAGATGACCAAACATAAGACACTTCAATTTGGGGGGACATATACTGTTGGTCAATGAGTGGAGAAATTACAAATACTGTGTCTATATGCATCTTCATCTTCAAGAAAAATAGCAAGAGTTAGGAAGAAACATTCTAAGAACTAGAGGAGGCAATGAATAATCAGTATATATATATATATATATATATATAATAATCAGTATATATATATATATATACATCCATTTCCTTTCCCACCAGCAATATTCTTTGTGGTAAGAGAGGCAATCTGAGTAACCACACACAGCCCCTCTATCCCACCTCAATACCGTGCTGGGAATTTGGTAAAGATTTCCCCCTTTCAGCCCCAGCAATATGAAAGTTCTGTCTTCTAATAAAGCTTTCCTCACTCTGGTCACCATAGACTTCTTCCTCCAGGGGAGGAATTCTGCTGAGCAAGGGAAGGTCCACAGAAGCAAGAACTGAGAGGAGCCAAGCAAGAAAAGAGCCACATATTCTGATTTCTGGCAACCATGCATCACAAGCGGGTTTACCAAAGTGGGAGCCAAAAGAAACATAACAGTTGACCAATGCATCCATTCCTCAAACAAAAATGTGTTAAGCTCATATATAAGTCAGGCAATGCTGGGGATGCAGAGATGAACAAGCTAGACACAGCCCCAGCCCTCATGTAGTATGGAAGACAGACAATGAACAAAGAATGTAAAGTATGAGGAGGTTTGCAAAAGAGAAATGTGAAGTCTGCTGAGAACCTATTCAGGGGGCACCAATAGCAGGGAGACCTAAGCCTGGGGAGGGCACTCATGGAGTCTTAACTGATGGAGAGGTTTGGAATGAGATGTAAAAGATACGTAGGAGTTAGGCTAAGATGGGTGGGAAGAGCACTCCTGACAAAGGGAACAGCATGTGCCGAAGTCTGAATCAACAAAGAACTAGTTAAGATGATGAGAATTACATTATGTCCAGTGCTTAAAGAACAAGAAGGAGGGTAGTTGAGAGACTGGGGAGGGAGGCTGGGGCCAGATCATGGACAGCATCAGAAGCCATATGAGAGAAGAAGGTATTGACAGATTTTAAGTAGTAGAAGGACATATGAGATTTACATTTTAATATGATCACTCAAGTTGCAGTATGGAGAATGGATAGGAAAGGGTCTGAAAGAGGATGTTGGAGGAACATCATTAGTCCAGGGGAGAGATGACAATATCCTGAATTAGGCTGGTGGTAATGGATAGAAAAGAGAAGGTGATGACAACCATCTGCAAAAGATAGCTAGGAGCTAGTTCAGTAGGATTTGGTGATTGCTGACCAAGATTCAGGAATCAGAGGCCACCAAGGCTTTGAGAGAGGAAAGAAGTAGGGATTAGATGCAGGAGTAAAACACAAAGAATTTTGTATTTCAGAGTTTTCATTTATTCATTTATTCAAATGTTCTCTAAGTATCTGTGATGTGCCAGATTCTCTGCTGGGCCCTGGGGATATAATGATGAATAAAACAGAGTAGGTCTCTGTTCTCAAGGAGCTTACAGTCTAGAGAAAACAATTCAAAGAAATAACTGCTGTATGCTAAGTGTGTGTGCTATTGTTATGAGATGAATTGTGTCCCCTAAAAAGATTTATTGAGGTCTTAACCCCCAGTACCTGCAAATGTGAGCTTACTTGGAAATAAGATCTTTGCAGATGTAATCAAGATAAGATGAGGTCATTAGGGTGGGCCTTATAAGAAGAGAAGAGACACACAGGGGAGAAGTCCATGCATTAAGGAAGCATATATTGGAGAGATGAATCTGTAAACCAAGGATTGCCGAAAAGACAAGGATCTCTCCTAAAGCCTTCAGAAAGAGCATGGCCCTGCTCAGACCTGGATTTTAGACATCTGGCCTCCAGAACGGTGAAAGAATAAATTCCTGTTGTTTCAAGCCATCCAGTTTGTGATAATTTGTTATAAAAGCCCTGGGAAACTAACACAGCTACCAGGGGCAGCACACAGTCAATAGGAGAGCTGAAAAGTAGAGGGTTCAGGAAAGGCTTCCCAGAAGAAGCTTTATTCACCAACGTAAAGCAAATATATGGCAGCCTTGGGCCAGCCCAGCTCTGAAGCATGCAGGGAGGTTCATGTTCACTGTTGGGGGAAAATGGACAATGCGAGGTTGAAAATACAAGAAGATTCAGAGAAGTGATGAAGGAGAAACCCAAGGTAAGAGTTCAAAGCAAGAAGTGATAGGCAACAATCCGTAAGAGAGAGAGCCGATAGGAAGGCAGTGGTCCAGATTCCACTTCTAATAAAACTTCCAAGTTTCTGGTGGGTTAAGAATGGAAAGGAAGTCATCACTTCCACAACCAAGCCTCATGCTCTAAGAATAGACTAATATTAATAATGATAATAGAAGTGTCATTGAGCACTTACTGTGTGCCACGCATGGTTCAATGTATGTATTACTTCAGAGACATACGTATTAACCAAAGGAGCATGGAGTCTAAGCAACTTGTGTAAAGTCACAAAGCGTGTAAATTCCAGACTTTCCGTTATCCTTTCAAATCTATTTTCAAATCTATTCTCCACTTCTTTAGAGTAATAGAGTTTGAATTGGACCTGTGGCTCCCCATCGAGAGGCTACAGTTCCTATTCCCCTTTGCAGGTAGGTGTGACTATGCTGGGAAAGCACATGGCTCATTAGAAAAGCCTGCTTGTAAGCTTAGCCTTTGGCTGGCATCTGGAAACTTGACTGGTAAACACTTTCCTACATCAATCTAAAACTTTCCCTAATGGTAAGAGTGCCTAAACTATACAAACCATATGGCTTATACTAACCACCTGCTTTCCTTCTGAGAATATGAAATTTTAATATGTGCAAAGCAGAGGATATCCCAATAAAAACTATTGGCACTGAGTTGTTAATGAGTTTCCCTGGTAGACATGTGTTGTCACAACTCATTGCTGGAGAAATTAAGCACATCCTGAGTGACTCCCCTGGAGTGACTCTTGGAAGTTTGTGCCTGATTTCCTCCAAAATTCACCCCATGTGTCTCTTCCCTTTGCTGAGTTTGCATTGCATCCTTTTGCTGTAATAAATCACAGCCATGAGTCTGAGTCCTGTGACTCATTCACACTGAGTCCTGTGAGCCCTTCCTAGTAAATCACTGAACCCGAGGGTGGTACTGGGAAACCCCGACAGAGTGGCTAAGTTTTCATCAAAGAAACGTGAGTAGAATTGATGTTGTAATTTTACTTTCACTTGCCAAAAAAGATATTACTTGCCCTCCATTTCTAGTGTTTCACCTTTCTGTGGATTAGAAACAAATGTTGTAGTGAATCAGCTTCAATATTGCTGAACAGAGTAATATCCATAGCTGTAATGTCCAATGTGGTAGACAGTAACCACCAGTGTGCATTTAATTTTAATTTTAAATTCACTAAAATTATATAAAATTAAAAATTAAGGCCTCCAACTTCACACATGCTAATGGCTATGATATTGGACAGTGCAAATAAATTTCCATCACTACAGACATTTCTACTGGACAGTCCTGCCTTAGAGGGTTAGTGCAGCAAAGAGATGAATGGAACCTTGGTCACTAAACGACCTCATGGAGCTGAATAGACTCACCTACCTGGACCAACCAACAATTACTGGACTTTTAGATGATAAGGAAACATACATCTATTTTAAGCAACTATATTTTAGGATATCCTGTTACAGCAGCTTACCCTAGACTCTAACATAGCTCCTGATTTATTCTTAACCAAGGATGAAAAACATGCATGAAGCAAAGTAACTGTGCAGGACAGGAGCAGATTCAGAATATCTAAGTAGCATGGTACCCAGGTCCAGTTGGTAACATTGACCATATGGGATAGAGTCTGAATCCCAAAAACTCAATTCTTGCTCTATCATTGCCCTTTTGTATTATCATTCAGGAAGAACTTAGACAATCTATGTATTTCCTTCTAATGTAAGCATTTAGTGCTATAAATTTCCCTGTCACTACTGCTTTAACTTTGTCCCACAACGTTTCATATGCTGTATTTCCATTTTCATTCAGTTCAGTGTATTTTTTTTTTTTTCTCTCGAGACTTCTTAGACCCATGGATTATTCAAAAGTGTGTTGTTTAGTTTCCCAGTGTTTGGAGATTTTTAAATCATCTTTGTGATACCCATTTCTAATTTGGTTACACTGTGGTCAGAGAACATACTTTATATGATTTCAATTCTTTAAAATTTGTTGAGGTTTGTTTTATGGCCCAGGATATGGTCTATCTTGGCATATGTTCCATAGGTTCTTGAAAGGAATACATATTCTGTTGCTGTTAGGTTAAGTGTTTTATATGTCAATTAGCACCCATCAGTTGAGATCTTCTATATCTTTGATGATTTTTCTCTCTAGTTGTTCTATTGACTGTTGAAAGGAGTATTGATGTTGCCAACTAGAATTGTGAATTTGTCTATTTTTCCTTTTAGTTCTCTTAGTTTTTGCTTCATATATTTCACAGTTCTGTGATACAGTGAACACACAGTTGGGATTACTAGGTTTTCCTGGTAGCTTGACCCTTTTATCATTATGTAATAACTCTCTGTCTTTGGTAATTTTCTTTGCTCTAAGTCTACTTTATCTGATATTAATACACCTACTTCTGCTCTCTTTTGCTTAAGATCTGCATGGTATGTATTTTTCCACCTTTTACTTTTAACTCACATATATCATTTGAACTATTTGAAGTGAGTTTCTTGTACAACACATAGTTGGGTCACATTTTTAAATATACAGTACGAATCTCTGTCTTTAATTGGTATGTTTAAATAGTTTATATTGAATGTAGTTGTTGATATGTTAAGCCTCAAATCTGCCATTTTTTTTCTTTGTGTTTGATCTCTATTTTCTTTTTCCTGCCTTCCAGTAGGTTACTTCACATTTTTAGAATTCCATTTTTATTTACCTGTAGTGTTTTGAGTGTATCTCTTTGTAGAGCTCTTCTAGTGTTTCTTCTAGGCATTCATTACATTATTTATATGTAATTGATCAGAGTCACTGGTGTCAACATTTTACCAGTTTGAGTGAAACATAGAAACTTTATTTCTCTTTATACCCCTTTACTCACCCTAATTTATAATTGCCTTAATTATTTCCTCTCCATATATTGAGAACCACATTAGACAGTTAACATTTTTGCTTCAGTAATTCAATGTAATTTAAAAAACTCTAGAGGAAAAAAAAAAAAAAAAAAAACTCTAGAGGTATAAAGTCTTAAAAAAAAAAAAACTCTAGAAGGAAAATCTATTGTATTTAATCATTTCTTTTTTTTTCTTTTGCTTTTCCCACATTCTTTCTTCCTTTTTGATGATGTAAGATTCCTTCTTTTACCACTTCTGTTTTGTTTTTTGTTTAGCCATTCTTTTAGGGTACATATACCGGCAACAAATTTTCTTAGCTTTTCATCATCTGAGAATGTCTTCATTTCCCCTTCATTCCTAAAGGATATTTTCACTGCATATAACAGTTTTTTTCTTTCAGCACCTGAAAAATGTCTGTCACTCCCTTCCAGTGTTTTATGGTTTCTGATGAAAAATCTGCTTGTCATTTAAATCGTTGTTTGTTTTTTTCCTGTAGGCAATGGTAATGTGTCATTTCTTTCTGGCTGCTTTCAAGAATGTTTCTTTGTCTTTAATTTTCAGGTGGGAAAAGAAGTCTAAGTCCTTCATTTGTCCTTGATTGACACCAAGGGTGGAGGTGCCCTTTTTTTATTATTATTATATTATGTTAATCACCATATATTACATCATTAGTTTTTGATGCACTGTTCCATGATTCATTGTTTGTGTATAACACCCAGTGCTCCATTCAGTACGTGCCCTCTTTAATACCCATCACCAGGCTAACCCATCCCCCCACTCCACCCACTCTAGAACCCTCAGTTTGTTTCTCAGAGTCCATAGTCTCTCATGGTTCATCTCCCCCTCCGATTTCCACCTCCCTTCATTTTTCCCTTCCTGCTATCTTTTTTTTTTTTTTAACATATAATGTATTATTTGTTTCAGAGGTACAGGTCTGTGATTCAACGGTCTTACACAATTCACAGCGCTCACCATAGCACATACCCTCCCCAATGTCTATCACCCAGCCACCCCATCCCTCCCACCCCCCACCACTCCAGCAACCCTCAGTTTGTTTCCTGAGATTAAGAAT
Organism: Halichoerus grypus; assembly: GCF_964656455.1. Taxonomy (NCBI): domain Eukaryota; kingdom Metazoa; phylum Chordata; class Mammalia; order Carnivora; family Phocidae; genus Halichoerus; species Halichoerus grypus. Next base: position 54,928,204 of record NC_135723.1, read on the forward strand.
TCCTCATATCAGTGAGGTCATATGATACATGTCTTTCTCTGATTGACTTATTTCGCTCAGCATAATACCCTCCAGTTCCATCCATGTTGTTGCAAATGGCAAGATTTCATTCCTTTCGAAGGCTGCATAATATTCCATTGTATATATATACCACCTCTTCTTTATCCATTCATCTGTCAATGGACATCTTGGCTCTTTCCATAGTTTGGCTATTGTGGACATTGCTGCTATAAACATTGGGGTGCACATACCCCTTCGGATGCCTATGTTTGTATCTTTGGGGTAAATACCCAGTAGTACAATTGCTGGGTCGTACTGTAGCTCTATTTTCAACTTTTTGAGGAACCTCCATACTGTTTTCCAGAGTGGCTGCACCAACTTGCATTCCCACCAACAGTGTAGGAGGGTTCCCCTTTCTCCGCATCCCTGCCAACATCTGTCGTTTCCTGACTTGTTAAATTTAGCCATTCTGACTAGTGTGAGGTAGTATCTCACTGAGGTTTTGATTTGGATTTCCCTGATGCCGAGCGATGTTAAGCACTTATTCATGTGTCTGTTGGCCATTTGGATGTCTTCTTTGGAAAAATGTCTGTTCGTGTCTTATGCCCATTTCTTGATTGGATCATTTGTTCTTTGGGTGTTGAGTTTAAGAAGTTCTTTATAGATTTTGGATACTAGCCCTTTATCTGATCTGTCATTTGCAAATATCTTCTCCCATTCTGTTGGTTGTCTTTTGGTTTTGTTGACTGTTTCTTTTGCTGTGCAAAAGCTTTTTATCTTGATGAAGTCCCAATAGTTCATTTTTGCCCTTGCTTCCCTTGCCTTTGGCGATGTTTCTAGGAAGAAGTTGCTGCGGCTGAGGTCGAAGAGGTTACTGCCTGTGTTCTCCTTTAGGATTTTGATGGACTCCTGTCTCACATTTAGGTCTTTCAACCATTTTGAGTTTATTTTTGTGTGAGGTGTAAGGAAATGGTCCAGTTTCATTCTTCTGCATGTGACTGTCCAATTTTCCCAACACCATTTGTTGAAGAGACGGTCTTTTTTCCATTGGACATTCTTTCCTGCTTTGTCGAAGATTAGTTGACCGTAGAGTTGAGGGTCCATTTCTGGGCTCTCTATTCTGTTCCATTGATCTATGTGTCTGTTTTTGTGCCAGTACCATACTGTCTTGATGATTACAGCTTTGTAATAGAGCTTGAAGTCCGGAATTGTGATGCCACCAGCTTTGCTTTTCTTTTTCAACATTCCTCTGGCTATTCTGGCTTTCCATACAAATTTTAGGATTATTTGTTCCATTTATTCCATTTCCTTGAAAAAAGTGGATGGTATTTTGATAGGGATTGCATTAAATGTGTAGAATGCTCTAGGTAGCATTGACATCTTCATAATATTTGTTCTTCCAGTCCATGAGCATGGAACGTTTTTCCATTTCTTTGTGTCTTCCTCAATTTCTTTCATGAGTATTTTATAGTTTTCTGAGTACAGATTCTTTGCCTCTTTGCTTAGATTTATTCCTAGGTATCTTATGGTTTTGGGTGCAATTGTAAATGGGATCGACTCCTTAATTTCTCTTTCTTCTGTCTTATTGTTGGTGTATAGGAATGCCACTGATTTCTGTGCATTGATTTTATATCCTGCCATTTTACTGAATTCCTGTACGAGTTCTAGCAGTTTTGGGGTGCAGCCTTTTGGGTTTTCCACAAAAAGTATCATATCCTCTGCAAAGAGTGAGAGTTGGACTTCTTCTTTGCCAATTTGGATGCCTTTGATTTCTGTTCGTTGTCTGATTGCTGTGGCTAGGACTTCTAATACTATGTTGAATAGAAGTGGTGATAGTGGACATCCCTGCCATGTTCCTGACCTTAGGGGGAAAGCTCTCAGTTTTTCCCCATTGAGAATGATATTTGCTGTGGGTTTTTCACAGATGGCTTTTATAATATTGAGGTATGTACCCTCTATCCCTATACTCTGAAGAGTTTTGATCAAGAAAGGATGCTGTACTTTGTCAAATGCTTTTTCTGCATCTATTGAGAGGATCATATGGTTCTTGTTCTTTCTTTGATTAATGTATTGTATCACATTGATTGATTTGCAGATGTTGAACCAAACTTGCAGCCCAGGGATAAATCCCACTTGGTCGTGGTGAATAATCCTTTTAATGTACTGTTGGATCCTTTTGGCTAGTATTTTGGTGAGAATTTTTGCATCCATGTTCATCAAGGATATTGGTCTGTAATTCTCCTTTTTGATGGGGTCTTTGTCTGGTTTGGGGATCAAGGTAATGGTGGCCTCATAAAACGAGTTTGGAAGTTTTCCTTCTATTTCTATTTTTTGGAACAGTTTCAGAAGGATAGGTATTAATTCTTCTTTAAATGTTTGGTAGAATTCCCCTGGGAAGCCATCTGGCCCTGGGCTTTTGTTTGTTGGGAGATTTTTGATGACTGCTTCAATTTCCTTAGTGGTTATAGGTCTGTTAAGGTTTTCTATTTCTTCCTGGTTCAGTTTTGGTAGTTGATACATCTCTAGGAATGCATCCATTTCTTCCAGGTTATCTAATTTGCTGGCATATAGTTGCTCATAATATGTTCTTATAATTGTTTGTATTTCTTTGGTGTTGGTTGTGATCTCTCCTCTTTCATTCACGATTTTATTTATTTGTGTCACTTCCCTTTTCTTTTTGATAAGTTCGGCCAGGGGTTTATCAATCTTGTTAATTCTTTCAAAGAACCAGCTCCTAGTTTCGTTGATCTGTTCTACTGTTCTTTTAGTTTCTATTTCATTGATTTCTGCTCTGATCTTTATTATTTCTCTTCTCCTGCTGGGTTTAGGCTTTATTTGCTGTTCTTTCTCCAGCTGCTTTAGGTGTAGCGTTAGGTTGTGTATTTGAGACCTTTCTTGTTTCTTGAGAAAGGCTTGTATTGCTATATACTTTCCTCTTAGGACTGCCTTTGCTGCATCCAAAGATTTTGAACAGTTGTGTTTTCATTTTCATTTGTTTCCATGAATTTTTTAAATTCTTCTTTAATTTTCTGGTTGACCCATTCATTCTTTAGTAGGATGCTCTTTAGCCTCCATGTATTTGAGGTCTTTCCGACTTTCCTCTTGTGATTGAGTTCTAGTTTCAAAGCACTGTAGTCTGAAAATATGCAGGGTATGATCCTAATCTTTTGGTACTGGTTGAGACCTGATTTGTGGCCAAGGATGTGATCTATTCTGGAGAATGTTCCATGGGCACTAGAGAAGAATGTGTATTCTGTTGCTTTGGGATGGAATGTTCTGAATATATCTGAGAAGTCCATTTGGTCCACTGTGTCATTTAAAGTCTTTATTTCCTTGTTGACCTTTTGCTTAGATGATCTGTCCATTTCAGTGAGGGGGGTGTTAAAGTCCCCCACTATTATTGTATTGTTGTCGATGTGTTTCTTTGCTTTTGTTAATTGCCTTTTATAATTGGCTGCTCCCATGTTAGGGGCATAGATATTTACAATTGTTAGATCTTCTTGTTGGATAGACCCTTTAAGTAGGATATAGTGTCCTTCCTCATCTCTTATTATAGTCTTTGGTTTAAAATCTAATTTGTCTGGTATAAGGATTGCCACCCTGGCTTTCTTTTGGTGTCCATTAGCATGGTAAATCATTTTCCACGCCCTCACTTTCAATCTGGGGGTGTCCTTGGGTCTAAAATGAGTCTCTTGCAGACAGCATATCTATGGGTCTTGTTTTTTTATCCAATCTGATAGTCTGTGTCTTTTGATTGGGGCATTTAGCCCATTTACATTCAGGGTAACTATTGAAAGATATGAATTTAGTGCCATTGTATTGCCTATAAGGTGACTGTTACTGTATATTGTCTCTGTTCCTTTCTGGCCTATGTTACTTCTAGGCTCTCTCTTTGCTCTGAGGACCCCTTTCAATATTTTTTGTAGGGCTGGTTTCATGTTTGCAAATTCCTTTAGTTTTTGTTTGTCCTGGAAGCTTTTTAATCTCTCCTTCTATTTTCAATGACAGCCTAGCTGGATATAGTATTCTTGGCTGCATATTTTTCTCATTTAGTGCTCTGAATATATCATGCCAGTCCTTTCTGGCCTGCCAGGTCTCTGTGGATAGGTCTGTTGCCAATCTAATGTTTCTACCATTGTAGGTTACAGATCTCTTCTCCCGAGCTGCTTTCAGGGTTTTCTCTTTGTCTCTGAGACTCGTAAGTTTTACTATTAGATGTCGGGGTGTTGACCTGTTTTTATTGATTTTGAGAGGGGTTCTCTGTGCCTCTTGGATTTTGATGCCTGTTTCCTTCCCCAAATTAGGGAAGTTCTCTGCTATAATTTGCTCCAATATACCTTCTGCCCCTCTCTCTCTTTCTTCTTCTTCTGGGATCCCAATTATTCTAATATTGTTTCATCTTATGGTATTGCTTCTCTCTCGAATTCTGCCCTCGTGATCCAGTAGTTGTTTATCTCTCTTTCCCTCAGCTTCTTTATTTTCCATCATTTGGTCTTCTATATCACTAATTCTGTCTTCTGCCTCATTTATCCTAGCAGTTAGAGCCTCCATTTTGGATTGCACCTCATTAATAGCCTTTTTGATTTTGACTTGGTTAGATTTTAGTTCTTTCATTTCTCCAGAAAGGGTTTCTCTAATACCTTCCGTGGTTTTTTCAAGCCCAGCTAGTATCTTTAAAATCGTCATTCTGAACTCTAGTTCCGACATCTTACTAATGTCCGTATTGATTAGGTCCCTGGCAGTTGGTACTGCCTCTTGTTCTTTTTGTTGAGGTGATTTTTTCCGTCTTGTCATTTTGTCCAGAGAAGAATAGATGAATGAGAGAACAAAATGCTAACAGGGTAACAACAACCCCAGAAAAATATACACTAAACAAATCAGAAGAGACCTTCCAGAAAGTGGTTGCTTTTCTGTTCAGAGAGTTGCTGCTATTCTATTCTTCGATCTCTTGTTGAGTTCGTAAGTGTTCAGAATGGTTTGATCCCTAGCTGAATTCCTGGGACCAGACAAAATTTAGGTCTCCTACTCCTCCACCATCTTACTCCTCCCTCTGGAGGTGCCCTTTGTTACTACTAGGCAGGGATGGGAGTTCAGCCTTCCCACTAGGCCTTCACTTATGCCACAGTGGCTGAAGAGGGGTACCTCACTACTACTGCCCATTTTGATACCACCAACATGGTGAGGGGAGGAGGTGGCCTCATTACCACTGAGGGTTGGGAAAAGTTCTGACTCTCCATTAAGCCCCTCTTACATCATGCTAACGGGGCAGAGAAGGGCCAGCTCCTTATCATCGGTGGGAGAAGAAGTCCAGGCTCTGCATGTGACCCACTGACACAGGAAGGGCTGGGGGGGCATGAGTGGGGTGGCGTGTTCATTACTGCCTAGCAGGGATGGAGGTCCCAGATTCCTACTTAGCCTTCTCTGACACCCTCCCTGTGGGGGTGCTGGGGTGCCTCATTACAGTCTCATGAGGGTGGAAGCCTAGGCTCCTCACTTGCTCTCAGCTAGAAAAGGTGTAGTGAGACCATAGGTATTTCTGTGGAACTTGACTGGAGTCTAGTGGCCATTATCTAAAAGTTTTCTGCCTTATGAGACTGTCCCTTCCCTAGTCCTTTGGCTAGAAAGATCAAACCTTTCTCAAGACATTTTTTTGGGGGGGCGCCTGGGTGGCCCAGTCATTAAGCATCTGCCTTCAGCTCAGGTCATGATCCTGGGGTCCTGGGATCCAGCCCCACATCGGGCTCCCTGCTCGGCAAGAAAGCCTGCTTCTCCCTCTCCCAATCCCCCTGCTTGTGTTCCCTCTCTGCTGTGTCTCTCTCTGTCAAATAAATAAATACATAAAATCTTTAAAAAAAAAAAAGTTGTTGTTTTTTTTTTTAAATCTGTACCCACTGGCATTTTCTGAGTTGCCGTTTTCTTCAGTATTGAGTCTGAAATATATGAGGCAGAAAGAAAACCCAAGGAACTCACCATCATGTCATTCTTCAGGTCCTAAGGTCCCTAGGCGATCTGCCTCTTCTCTCTACAGAGTCTTCTTATATTTGTTTTATACATAATATCCAGGGTTTTAGTTATACCTAGTGGGAGGAACAGGGGACAGTATGTCTATTCCATCTTCCTGGAGGCAGAATAGGTATAGTAATATCAGGTACTCCCAGTTCTTAACTCAAAAACAAATTTCCAAGACCATGTTTTCATCATGCAGAGTCCATGCTAGTGAGCCATCTCTCACTGATGAAGAAAGCCTTCTATTTCTACACAGGGACACACAGAAATAATATTAATAAAGAAAAAAAATACGAACCTAAAATTAAAAATCTATAATGCACAATAGGTATTAATCATATATTACAAGTTCCAATATAATTATTGTGGATAATATTTCATATATTAAGCTGGTGTTCTTTTCATTTATAGTAATTCTTTTTGTCCCATGACCTTTCGCCAACTCAAACTGAAGATTAAGGCATCTACTACTTCCAAAGAGAAGAGATGTGTAGAAAAGCAGATCAATTTTTTTCAGTTGTAATAGCCTGATCTTTTGAGGATATGGCAAACAAGGATGCATTACCAAATGGAATGGAGAAAATGCATGATTATATAAAATCCAGTTTTTCCTACCTAGAGGAGAAACAGACTCCCTTAGCTGTGGAAGATAGGAAGTCATAAGATGGAGAAATAAGAGAGTTACTTGTTAATAAATATCTCTGACAAGGGCATCCAAATATTGTATGTGTATCTGAAGGTTACAAATAAGAATAGCCTGCAGAGGCCTTGGGACAGGACAGAGCAGAGATAAGGATAATGTAGTGTCTGATGAATGAAGACTCAATTTATATTCAATACATTGGGAACAGAGGACAACCACCTGAGGGCAGATGGCTTGTCCACACGCCCATCTTACCCAGTAGGAAGTCTTAGCACTCTTGGGACTGACTTTCAATCCTTAAGGTATACAGGCAGTAGGGGAAGCAAGGGCCTGAATTGACTGAAGAAACCTTGATTTGACCTTAGTAAACTTCTATAAAATGAGGGCTTGACATAGAACTTATGTTCAGCTAAAAAAAAAAAATAAAAAGACAGGGCTTACATACCTGTGTTAAGAGCCTAAGATTCATGCCCACTACAGAATAATGAAATAATAAAGAAATGTTGGCAGATTACCAGAAATATTCAAGCAAGAGAGTTTGGTTTTCTAGTAGAGTTGGTAGACGAAGTACATTTTAATAAATAAATTAATGAAAATTTTGTTTAGTATATCCACAAATGTTTCAATTGTTAATGAAGCTCTATCCCAGTGTAATAATAATTAACTACAAAATGCCATAAAGACTAAGAGGTAGTTCTGACATCGTGACAAATCAGGTTTTAGAAATCTCCATCCTTTGAAAAAGAACCCCAAAGAAAAATGAAAATTAAGAGTTTTGTAGGAAGAGTCAAATACTATGTTTAGAAAAAAAGCAGTAATTACTGTCAAGGGCCCAACACATGATTCGCTTTATGCTTAAAGGCATTGATTAAATTTAATTAGGTAGTAGTTGAACCACTGCAGATAAAGAGGTTACAGGAATTTTATATTTCTCTGTGAAATGCTACAGACCAAAAAAAAGGAACTACAGACATACCTTGTTTTATTGCACTTCACAGACATTGCATTTTTTACAAATTGAAGATTCGTGGCAACCCTGCACTGAGCAGATCTATTGGCACTATTTTTCTAACAGCATTTGCTCACTTCGTGTCTCTGTGTCCTAGCGACCAATGTTGTGTGTCCTGACTGCTCCACTGATGAGCGGTTCCCCTGTCTCTCCCCCTCTCCTCAAGCCTCCCTATTCCCTGAGATACAACAATATTGAAATTAGGACAATTAATAACCCTATAATGGTCTCTTAAGTGTTCAAGTGAAAGGAAATGTTGCATGTCTCTCATGTTACATCAAAGCTAGAAATGATTATGCTTAGTGAGGAAGGCATGTCGAAAGCCAAGATAAGCTAAATCTAAGACTCTTGTGTCAAACTGGTAGCCAAGTTGTGAATACAAAGGAAAAGTTCTTGAAGGAAATTAAAAGTGCTACCGCAGTGAACACACAAGTGATAAGAAAGTAAAACAGCCTTGTTGCCAGTATGGAGAAAGTTTTTAATGGTCTAGATGGAAGCTACAACATTCCCTCAAACCAAAGCCTAATCAAGAGCAAGGCTCTAACTCTCTTCAATTCTATGAAGGGTGAGAGAGGTGTGTATGCTGCAGAAGGTAAGTGTGAAGCTAGCAGAGGTTGGTTCATGAGGTTTAAGGAGAGAGGCCATCTCCATAACATAAAAGTGCAAGGTGAAGCAGCAAGTGCTGATGTGGAAGTTGCAGCAAGTTATCTAGAAGATCTGCCTAAGTTCATCAGTGAAGGTGGCTACCCTAAACAACAGATTTTCTTTCTTTCTTTTTTATTTTTTTAAGATTTTATTTATTTACTTGACAGAGAGAGAGAGAAAGCACACAAGCAGGGGGAGAGGCAAAGGGAGAGGGAGAAGTAGGCTCCCCGCTGAGCAGGGAGCCTGATATGGGGCTTGATCCCAGGACCCCGAGATCATGACCTGAGCCGAAGGCAGACGCTTAACTGACTGAGCCACCCAGGTGCCCCAACAGATTTTCAACACAGATGAAACAGCCTTATATTGGGAGAAGATGCCTTTTAGGACTTTCACAGCTGGAGAGGAGAAATCAATGCCTGGTCTCAAAGCTTCAAAGGACAGGCTGACCCTCGTGTTAGGGGCCAATGCACCTGGTGACTTTAAGCTGAAGCCAATGCTCATTCCAAAAATCCTAGGGCCATTAAGAATTATGCTAAATACTCTGCCTGAGTTCTAAAAATGGTATAACAAACTCTGACTGACAGCACATCTGTCTATAACATAGCTTACTAAATATTTTAAGCCACTGTTGAGACCTACTCCTCAAGAAAACACATTCCTTTCAAAATATGACTGCTCATGGGGCTCCCGGCTAGGTCAGTCGGTTGAGCAACCAACTCTTGATTTGGGCTCAGGTCATGATCGGGGTCATGAGATCTGGCCCAAGTCAGGCTCTGTGCTCAGCAAGGGTCTGCCTGAGATTCTCTCTCTCCCTCTACTCGACCCCATGCTCTCTCTTGTCTCTAAAATAAATAAATAAATCTTTTAAAAAAATATGACCACTCATTGACAATGCACCTGGTCACCCAAGAGCTCTGACGGAGATGGACAATGAGATGAATTGTTTTCATGACTGCTAACAGATTCATTCTGCAGCCCATGGATCAAAAAATATTTTTTACTTTCAAGTCTTATTACTAAAGAAATAAATTTTATAAGGCTGTGGCTACCATAGACAGTGATTTCTCTGATGGATCTGGGCAATGTAAATTGAAAATCTTCTGGAAAGGTTGGCCACTCTAGATGCCATTGAGAACATTGTGATTCACGGGAAAAGGTCAAAATATCACCATTCATAGGAGTTTGGAAGAAGTTGATTCCAGCCCTCATGGAAGACTATGAGGGGTTCAAGACCTCAGTGGAGGAAGTAACTGCAGATGTGATAGAAATAGCAAAAGAACTAGAAGGATGTGGAGTCTGAAGATGGGACTGAATTGCTGCAACCTCATGATCAAACTTAAATGTATGTGGAGTTGCTTCTTATGGATGCGCAAAGAGTGGCTTCTTGACATGGAATCTACTCCTAGTGAAGATGCTGTGAAGATTGTTGAAAGGACAACAAAGGATTTAGAATATTCCATAAACTTGGTTGATAAAGCAGCAGCAGGGTTTGCGAGGACTGACTCTAATTTTGAAAGAAGTTCTACTGTGGGTAAAATGCTCTCAAACAGCACTGCATTAGCCACAGAGAAATGGTTCATGAAAGGAAGAGTCCATTGATGAAGCAAACCTCATTTTTGTCTTGTTTTAAGAAATTGCCCCAGCCACCCCAACCTTCAGCAACCACCACCCGACCAGTCAGTAGCCACCAACATCCAGGCAGGACCCTCCACCAGCAAAAAGATTACAAAAAAATCACTGAAAGCTCAGATGATTGTTAGCATTTTTAAGCAATAAGTATTTTTTTAATTGAGGTACGCACATTGTTTTGTATACTGGGAAGCCAAAAAATTCATTTAACTTGCTTTATTGACATACTCACTTTGTTGCAGCGGTCTAGAACCAAACCTGCAGGATCTCTGAGGTGTACCTGTATATACACCTTTATATGGGAAATGCCACATTACAATCATGCACTAGCTTGCTTTCCCCTTCTTTTCCCAGCCAGCATTTCCTCATGAATGGGTTCTCATGAATAATGCCCAGGAATCTGCTTTTTCACAAGTTCCTAGGGGATTCTGATGATTCAAAAGATAGAAGACAAGAGAGTGCTCTAAACAGACCCTAAATCAGGCTCAATTAAACTAGATCAAGAGCCACAGTCCCTGCCGTTTCTGGGAATGCTTCCTTTCCTTCTCCTCCTCGAACTCACCCTGTCCTAATAGCTTCTCTTTCCTCACAAGTCTCTGGGGCCAAAGCAAACTCCTCAACCTGTAACATTCCAGCCAATGTTGACTTCACCTCCCCTGAAAACTACTGTTCCTCTGGAACTTCTGGGTAAAGAAGGTGGAGTAATATATTCTATTCCACTGCCCTTTCTCAAATGTTCCTGAAAACAACAAAAATGAAAAAATGATGGGAAAAAAAAACCAATATTGTCAGTGAAGCAGAGAAACAAACACAGACTGAGGCTACAAGTACATTGCCCCAAATCTGCGGAGTTTGGATGGAGATGTGGGAGGAATGGATCTTCTTCACAGTACATATTCTCCTAAAGGAATTGCCAGCATTCTGAAGGGCCTATCCAAGGATCTCTAGGTCAGAGCAAGTCCTGGGGGTAGACATGGCGCACAGAAGTGAGGTATACAGTCTATTCAGATATAATATGTGTTTCTTTCTTGAGAACGAATTCAAACACAACTGGTAATTAGGGAGGTGATACAATATAATGCAGAAATTGTATGGGTTCTCTATGACCTTTCCCGGTTGTTTTGAAGCTACCAGGAGCAGGATTTCTCACAATTAAAGAGAAAGCCTTAACAGCATATAAAATGCTAAACAGTATATAAAACCCTAAAATTTTATATAAAATATAAAAGGGGGGGCCCAAATCCTTTAAAAGTTTAGTGACTGGTATAGGGACTTCAAAAACCTCTACATTTTCTACTCCATTAAGTTTTTAAGGGAATTGAGAGCACAGATGTCAAAACTGCAAAAGCATTTGCCCTGTGTTAAAAAAAAAAAAATCAGGGGCACCTGGGTGGCTAGGTCGGTTAAGTGTCTGCCTTCGGCTGAGGTCATGATCCCAGGGTCCTGGGATGGAGTCCTTATTGGGCTCCTTGCTCACTGGGGAGCCTGCTTCTCTCTCTACCTGCCACTCCCCCTGCTTGTGCTCTCTTTCTCTCACACAAATAAATAAATAAATCTTAAAAAAAAAAAAAAAAAAGAACTGGAGACTATAAAAAAGGAAACATTCCAAGAACAAAAAGGAGCTAAAACACAAAAAAATTTAAAAGGCAACCAGCCTAGGAGCTACAACTTCTAAAACAAAAAAATAAACAGAAACTATAGAGAGGACAGAGAAAATGGAAAGAAGGGAATCAACAAAAATAATTCAAGGTAATTTTTCAGGATGAAAAGATACAAGTCCAAATTGGAAGGGTCACAACACAATTTTAAAAATACCCTACATTAAAAAAATAAAACAAATTATATCAAGGCATATTCTTGTGAAATTTCAGAACTGTGGGGACAAATAGAAGATTCTGCATGCTTCAGAGGGGGAAAAAACAGGTCACATTTAAAAAAAAAAAAAAACAGGTATCGGGGCACAAGGGTGGCTCAGTCTGTTAAGCATCTGACTCTTGATTTCAGCTCAGGTCATGATCTCAGGGTTTTGGGATCTGCGACGGGGCTCTGCACTCAGCTCTTTCTCTCTCAAATAAATAAATCAATAAATAAATAAATAAATAAATAAAATCTTAAAAAATAATAATAATAATTGTTTGGGCACCTGGGTGGCTCAGTTAAGTGTCTGCCTTTGGCTCAGGTCATGATCCCAGAGTCCTAGGATCAAGTCCCACATTGGGCTTCCTGCTCAGCGGGGAGTCTGCTTCTCTGCCCCTCCCCTGGCTCATGCCCTCTGTCTCTCAAATAAATAAAATCTTTAAAAAAAAAAAAAACCAACAGCTATCAGACTACTTTAGACTTCTCAACAGCAACACTAGAAGCAAGAAGACTGAAGAATAAGAAGCAATGGAGCAATGTCTTCAGCATTCCTCTAAATTCAGCCAAATAATCAAGTATGAAAAAAGAATGAAAGCATTTTTAGATACTCCAGGACTCCAAAAATTTATATCTCATGCACTCTTTTGGAAGAAACTACTGCATGTTGAGCTTCACCAAAGCAAGAGAGTAAACCAAGAAAAAGGAAGATGTGGAACAGAAAAAAGAGGACAGAATTGAAGGTAATCTCAAGGTAGACTGATGAAGGAAGATCCTGGGTTAATAAATATGGACCAGGTTTTGAAGATAGCAGTCTGGATTGAAGCAGTGTCACCAAAAGAAGCCAAGTTGAGAGCTGTCATCCCACAAATACCAGCTGCCTTGTATTACCTTTTTGATCCATGATAGAATACCTAGTAAGCCTGGCTCATATTATTATCTATACTCAGCCTATCTTGACTGTATGCTAATTAACTGAGTTCCTTCTTTCCTTTCCATGCCCTACAACCTGGATCAACTGAGGATATATGCAGAGTATATACTTCTATTCGATGCATCTCAGTCTTTAGCATGTACCAAATCACTGATGGAACACAGATTGTGGGGCTCCACCCCCAGAGATGTCTATTCCATAGGTCTGCGCTGGGATCTAGGAATTTCTTTCTTTTTTTTTTTTTTAAGATTTTTATTTATTTATTTGACAGAGAGAGAGACAGCGAGAGAGGGAACACAAGCAGGGAAGTGTGAGAGGGAGAAGCAGGCTTCCCGCTGAGCAGGGAGCCCGATGCGGGGCTCGATCCCAGGACCCTGGGATCATGACCTGAGCCGAAGGCAGATCGGCAGACACCTAACGACTGAGCCACCCAGGCACCCCGGACCTAGGAATTTCTAACAAGTTCTCAGACGATACTGATGCCGCTGGCCAAGGGACCATACTTTGATAACCACTGCTTTTTATCTACCCTTGAGTGCTGGGGTTGATCATAGTGAACTGGAAAGCAACAAACACAAGAATCCCACTCTCTCTACCCATTTTTCCTCTGGAAACCCCTGGCCCACACTCCTGGCCAGCAAGATGTTTTGATTTTCCAGGACTCCTTTGAGCCTTTGCCCAAAGACTTCTCCAGAAGGGTCTCTCGTAAACCACATCCAGGAAACTCTGTTCAGCTTATTTTCTCCCAGGAGACTTTTTCTAACAATAGCAATAGAGCTCTTTCCCTATTCAGCTAGGTTTGTACTGACTAATCGTGTTTTTATGTATGCTTAGGCATACATACATACATAGGTGATTTTAAAAATTGTTTTCAAGTGAGGAAATAATGAACACAAAAGTCAGCAAACGGTTACTGCCAGGGGAAGAATGGTGTGATCAGGGCAGGGCACACAGAAGATTTCTAAGACACTGAAATCTTCTATTTATTCGTGAATGTTCCTTTTATTATTAGCCTTTAGAGACTAATAATCATATATCTTATTTATTCTTCTATATGAATTATACAGTCCATAATTTTTTAAAAAGAAGAAATAACACCTTCCTATTGAACAGTCTCTCAATAAAAAGGTGAGGGGGAGAGAAGATAACTGAGGGAAAATATTCCTCTAAGATGAAGACAGTAACCAATTTGACGAGAGGATGTTTGAGACAATAAACCCAAGTTGGGGTACAGACTACCACAGTTCACTACTCTACCCACTCTCTTCATCTGGTGGCCAACCCATTCAAAGATGCGTAATAATCAGATATCAATCAACATAGAACTATATACATTAAAAACTGCAAAAACATCAATATAGGAAAAAAGAAATGTAAGCAAAGAATTGATGAAGAGCACATGTCACAAAGGGAACTACCCAAAGACTGCTATTACTCGATTGACTAAGTAGAATTGCTGACTGACGCTGACAGAACTTCTTGAAAATCATTGACCAAGAGTCCAGGAATAGGGGCAGGGACCTATTTAACTTCCCCAAGCAAAGAGTGGAACAAAAATTCACCAGTGTCTTTAAAGGAAGGCGGAAAAAGAAAGTAGCGCAAAGCTGAAATACCCTGTGGTAGGTACCCTGGGGGAGCTGCTGCCTCGCTTCTCCAGGGGCTGCCAGGGTGGTACGGGCTGAGTGCTCAGCTGCACTATCTGGACTCAAAGATGCCGCCCCCGGCCGTAGCTGACTGGTCCAAGGATAAACTCAAACAGTGGCTCAAGCCAGGTCTATGCAATTCTCCAGAAATGAACTGAGACTGTGGTTTGCTGAAGCAGAGCACGTTGATAGCAAAGTTCCACCAACTCCTGCTACTGAACCCTCAGTCCCTGTTCTCCCCAAGGTTTGCCTCGTCAGTGATTTCTTAGATGAGTGAGAGAATTCTGTTTCTGTCCAATGCATTTCTTTTTTGCTTAAGCTAGCCAGAGTCTATTTTCTGTTTCTTATGACCCAAATAATCTTAATTCATGCAGCCTTGTAACTATTTTCAGGGGAAGCCTCCCAGAGCTTGACTTCCGAATACTTGTGTTAATTTATTAAAAAAAAAATATTGTAAGCCAAACACTTGAGATTCCTGGAAACTGTATGACACATACTTTTCTCTTTGTAATGAACTCATTTTCCCCTAAAGAGAAAGCAAGTCAGCCTGCACAGCCGGCCTCCTGGGTAATGTGATAACGGCTTGGACAACCTCACTAGAGTCGGACCACCTGAATCACTCAGAGGCACACTGGAAATGGCAGCAAACACGTATCATTATTTATACCATGAAAATATTCCCTGAAACTCAGTAAACCACTCAATCCAACTTGCTTGTTTTTATCTATTTTATCTTCACTATTAATATTTTCTTTTTATTATAGGAGTGGAATGGATTAAGTAAGATACAGTTGTGTTCACAATCAGCTGGTTGAATAATCTGTTTTCAGATGTTATAGTCTATTGATATATCCACGTAACTCACAAATGAACCTTGTCTAAATAAGAAGCAGCAAATTCAATAGTTGATAGAGCAGTCCTTCGTAATTCAGCATTTGAGCAGTTTGGATGTCTTAACCTAAGAATCACTCTCTCCAAACCCTGAAAAGTCCCCAGTCTACACTGACCAGGGATTCAGGGATTAGTGTACATTAAACCCCACCCCATCACCCATCACCCCTGCAACACACACACACACACACACACACACACACACACACATTCCATACCCCCCATGCACACAAATACCTTTTTCCCTACTAGAATTTGAGGGCACTTCAAATGTATATCAGGTTACAGATCAAACATACTGGAAAAAAAAATATTTCACACACATAAACCACTGTTGCAGCTCACTCTTCTAAGTGTTACAGCTCTCAAAATGGGCACCTGTAAGGGAAACTGAAGACAATATACACTTCATTAATGATAACAGACATGCTTCCTGAGTGCTCATTCTAAAGTCCAGCACCATGCTAAGCATTTCTCATGCTTACTTTAGTCTTTTCCAATATTCTATGAGGTAAATATTACCACTTGTATGAGAAACTGAAACTTAAAGGTCAGTAACTTGCCCAAGGCCACACAGCTTGTCAGTGGTGAAGCTGGACCTCAAGCTTAGGCCCCACAGCTAGTAAGTCTAGGTGCTAGAATTCTGTCTGACTTTGTCCTAGTTCCAAGGTCACCTCTTTTCCTGCCATAGGACTAACTACTCCCAGGATGACTGAGAGTTATAGTTCCTTCAGAGGAAATGCCACCCTATCACCTGAAAACCCCATCTAAATCCTTTTCTTGTCTTTTAAGTTAAAAATCTTCATTCTTGATATTAGAAGATTATAATAATGTTATTCAAAAAAAAGTTAGCAAAGCCTACATTGTTATAAAAAATACAAAAATGTACACCCATGGAGGCTTCTGCCAACTTTTCCAACTCCCCATGGCCTGTGTGGCCAGTGAGGCAGGAATGGCACACTCAGACCTACCCTCTGGGAGCAGGCTGATGGCTCTGTCAGCCGGCACATCCAGAGATCCAGTGAACTAGCCAGGTGTGAAGACCTAACATAGTATTTATTTCAGGTAGAGACACAGATTTCACTTCACAGATCCATCTCAAAAATACAATTTCCTACAGTTTTCATGTTATTTTACAGAAATAAAATGTTACATTTCATATATACAGAGAGAGAGAGAGACTTATTAAGTGTGGTCTCCTAAACTGAAACTACCTCAGCAAGAGCACTTGAAACATGATGTTCAGTGTCACCTGAGGTCTGGGAGCCTTGGTTCATTCCTGCTGCCCTGCCTAGGAAGTGGAGCATAAGCAGTACTGGAATAACCTATATTCCTAGTACCATTCATGCTCCAAATCTATGTTACAACTGGCTCAGAAACTTACAAACACAGAAATGAAGTATACATGTGCAATTGGAAGGATGAGGTTGCCATTGAATGAGATAGGAAACCTACAGAAGAAACAATTTTCAGGGAAAGATCAGGAGTCCAGTGTTGAACATGATAAATTTGAGATGCTCATTAGATACCCGCGCGGTGATACTGCAGAGAAAACTAGTATATAATTACTACATTTAATAATCTGCTAAATTCATTTCTACTGTCATGAGTTACTCTTTCAATTACTCATTCATCTACCTGCTTTCCAGCTTCTAAAATATGATTTTTGTTTTCTCTCTCCCTGTTCTTCCTGCTCTTGTGGGTCTATGATTATTTTTAAATACCTTTATGTTAGGTCTGATGAGGCTTTAGGAGGGAGAAAAATTAAACAGATGTAATAGATGTATTAAAGCTGCTATCATAACACTGAAATTCTCATTCCTTTCTTTTTTACATGAAATAAAGTTATTTTAAAATAGGATACATATAAAGAACTCCTACAACTTGATGACAACAAAAAAACAAGTAATCCAATTCAAAAATGGGCAAAGGAGGGGCACCAGGGTGGCTCAGTCAGTTAAGCATCTGCCTTCGGCTCAGGTCATGATCCCAAAGTCCTGGGATCGAGCCCCACATCAGGCTCCTGGCTCAGCAGGGAGGCTGCTTCTCTTCCTCTGCCCCTCACCCCCTGCTCATGCTCTCTCTCAAATAAATAGATAAAATCTTAAAAAAAAAAAAAAAATGGGCAAAAGAGGGGCACCTGAGTGGCTCAGTCAGTTAAGCATCTGACTCTTGATGTCTGCTCAGGTCTTAATCTTAGGGTCGTGAGTTCAAGCCCCATGCTGGGCTCCATGCTGGGCATGGAGCCTAGTTTAAATAAAAAACAAAAATAAAGCTCTGCCAGGATGTTTTAAAAAAGATGGGCAAAGAACTGGAATAGATATTTCTCCAAAGATATATGAATGACCAATAAGCACATGAAAATATATTCAACATCATTACCATTAGAAAAGTACAAATGGAAACCACAATGGGATAGCACTTCACACTTATTAAGAGGGCTATTATCAAGAAACAGAAAAATAAGTGTTGGTGAGGATGTGGAGAGATTGAAACCCTTGTGCATTGCTGGTAGAAATGTAAAATGGTGTAGCCATTGTAAACAACCCTTTGGCAGCTCCTCAAAAGATAAACATAGAATTGCTATATGATCCAGCAATTCCACTCCTAGGTACATACTCAAAAGAACCAAAGGCAGGGCTTCGATGAGATACTTGTACACTGATGTTCAATGCAGCATTATTCACAATAGCCAAAAGGTAGAAACAACCCAAGTGTCTGTCAGAAGATGAATGGATAAACAAAATAGATACACAATGAAAGATTATGCAGCTTTAACAAGCAATGAAGTTCTAATACATGTTTTGACATGGATGAACGTTGAAAATATGCTAAGTAAATAATATGACATGAAGACATGAAGGACAAATTCCTGCATGTGTGATTCCACTTATATCAGTCAGGTACCTAGAATAGGCAAATCTACAGAAAGTAGAATGGTGGTTGCCAGGGGCTGGGGTAAGAGAATGGAGAGTTAGTGTTTAATGGGCACAGAGTTTCTGTTAGTGATCAGGAAAAAGTTCTTGAAAAATAAAGGACTGGGGGCGCCTGGGTGACTCAGTTGTTAAGCATCTGCCTTCGGCTCAGGTCATGATCCCCGGGTCCTGGGATCCAGCCCCGCATCAGGTTCCCTGCTTGGTGAGAAGCCTGCTTCTCCCTCTCCCACTCCCCCTGCTTGTGTTCCTGCTCTCGCTGTGTCTCTCTCTCTCTGTCAAATAAATAAATAAACGCTTTAAAAAAAATAAGATAAAGGACTGACTGCACATTTTGAATATACTTAATGCCACTGAATTGTACACTTAAAAGTGATCAAAGTGGTAAATTTTATATTATGTATATCTGACCACAAAAAAGAAAAAGAAAGCAATTTTTTTTCAGTAGGATTATACACACTCCAAACACCAGAAGTGATCACCACAAGGGTAGACTGTTAACTAAATTTTCTGGCAAAGTTAAAGTTGAGCAGAAAACTTTATTTCACCTTTGTTGAAAATCCTTTTTAAACTTATGATCTCACCTTCCTCCTAATGATCCTAAGTGGCTGAGAACCTGCAGCTGAAGAACAATGATCTGCACAAGCCAGCAGTAAATGATTAGCTGGTAGCTCAGTCTGCCTGCAGCTGGGTTTCACTGGACTGCACAGTGCTGTGACATATTTTAATTTGCTGCCAACTTTTGAAAGTAAAAAAAAAAAATCCAATAAAAATCTAGATCTCCAACTTCCCTTAAAAATCAGATCAAGGGGGCACCTGGGTGGCTCAGTTGGTTGGGCAACTGCCTTCGGCTCAGGTCATGATCCTGGAGTCCCAGGATCAAGTCCCGCATTGGGCTCCCTGCTCAGTGGGGAGTCTGCTTCTCCCTCTGACCCTCCCCCCCTCATGCTCTCTCTCTATATATCTCATTCTCTCTCTCAAATAAATAAATAAACTCTTAAAAAAAAAAAAGAAACAGAAACCTGTCCCATGTGGCCCTGAGCTAATAGTCACACCTGGTCTTGGGAGCTGAAGGTGAGCTAGCAGCTACCCTATTTAAATACAGCGCCCTAGGCAATTCACCATAGTTCTACCCAACCTACTTCCCTCCTCACATTACCTGCCTGGCCCTGTGGGCATTTTAGTTTCAACCTCTTTTATAAGAGGTTGTCAAAAAACAGAAATGACAAAGTTAATCTATAAAGCTGCTAGAAATGTAATAATGCTAGGATACCTGTTTTTAACTTCCCGTTTTTCATTCATGCAAATAAATGATAGGGGTGGAATACATTTAAGATACATTGAGAAAGATGAGTAAGGATTTCATTTTCTCTAAAGTGACATTTTATAAAAGGGACACAGAATTTATTTTCCTAATTGTATCTTAGAATAATAAATTTAGAGAACACAATTAACTCTTGAACTTTTTATAGGATCATAAATAAAATCAACTCAAATCTCTTTAGAAAATGATTCATCAAAGAGACTATTCATCCAACAAGGACCAAGTTGTCACAGCAAATAGCTAGCTGGGACATATTATTTAGGTACTTAGGTATTGTATATTTAGGAATTGTAGATGAGAGAGCACAACGGACTGGGGGGGGTCTGAATATCTGGGGGTTTTAAGTCCCTACTGCCGCTTCCTAGGTGTGGGAGATTTGACAGCAGATGTGAATGAGAAGACAGTGCATGTGACAATCTCTGTAGGCTGTAATGTACTATTCTAATGGGAGCTATGACATGTCTATAGTGTTCTGTCTGTCTATAGTTTCCATCAGCTCAATGCTACTCAAAGTGTGGTCTATGAACTGATGCTGGCCCATGAACTCTTTGTTACAGGTCTGCAATAAGAAAAATACCAAACTTAGTTGAGTAAACCTTTGGAAACAGCAATTTGATATTGCTGCATCATCCAAGCATGTGATCAATGGCTCCTCTGAGCAAGATATAGGCCAGTCAGTGTTAGTGAATTCATGAGATGAGGTGCATGTGGCATGAGCTACGTACAGATCATTCAAATTATTTGATGAATGTACAGCAAAAAATGTAGGACCATTTATTTTAATTTGTCAATTGAAACTCCAAAGTATATAAAAACCTAAAAAATGTAAGCATCATTAATAATTTATTTTTACAATTAATTTAAATGTTAGTCAAGCCTTTTTATAAATCTGACGGCTAAATAAGCTCCACTGAACATTTTTTGCCCCCAAAATAACATACTTTTTCTGAATGTGGCAATAGTCATTAACCAAATGATGACTGCAGAAGTGATTCCAAAAAGAGAAAGGTTAAGAGTTTGTATCTATTTTATTTGGAATATGATCCCTCATATACTGGAATATGATCCCTAAATATACTTCCTATATAAGGAAGTATATTTTCTAGCGGAAAAATAAAATATATCTATTTTATTTGGAATATGATCCCTCATATACTGGAATATGATCCCTAAATATACTTCCTATATAAGGAAGAACTGTTTGTTTTTAATGCAGCTATTTGTTGCCATGTTATTTTTATATCAAATATTATGAGTGTTTTGGGGTGGATGCGAGGGGAAGTATTAGAGACCATTCCCTTTGGCCCTATTAATTTGTAGCCTTAAATGATGGTCAAGGGCTAAAACCACAGTGTGTTATTTGTAGAAACATAGCTAATAAAGCAATAGAGCCACCTATACTCCTAAACTTAAGTGGTACTTGCATTAAAAAAATAAGTTCAAAGCCAAAAAAATAATCTATGGAAAAAATACTGGATTAAAAAGATGACATAGACAAATGATTAACATTTCATGCACAAACATTTGTGCTTTGACAGCTTCTTATAAAACAGCACTTCAGGTCACTAAAACTAACAAACTACATACAATCGACATTAACCAAGGACATTAGTGAAAGACTGAATCAAAGACATTTGCTTCAAACTGTTTGATAAATGTACAGCAAAAAATGCATTTCTGGTACCACTTTTTCTAGTGGTACCATAGAATGATATTTTCAGAAACTGGCTAATGATATGGAAGACTAACTTAATGAATAAAGAAAGCTAACAAAGTATTTTTCATTGCAAATTGATGAATGTACAAATGCAGCTAACATGTAAAGTCCTTTTTTTAAAGCTATATTTAATGTATATGACTTGATGAGTTTGGAGAAAAGTATACACCCATGAAACCATCACCACAATTAATGCCATAAATATATCCATCACCTCTAAAAGCTTCCTCTCATCCTCTTTATTTTTTTGTGATAGAACACTTAAAAACTCTTTTAATACAAATGCAATCTGAACATGGTGGTGATAGGAAAAAGGAATTCTTTTCAGCTTCATTGCCAACAAACACAACTAGCTCTGAACTATATAAAACTATGAAAAATTACACTGTCCCCAAATGTGCCTTGGAGTTTACATTTCAGGGAGAAGTATATTCTGATGGCACAGCTGCAATGACAGGAAAGCATCTAAGGGGTTAGCCCAGACAAAAGAGCTTGCATAAAAGTCAATGAGCTGCTTCCTTTACCAAAAAAGTTCTATGAAAAAAATGTCAGCAGAACTAAATATATTTAGCGACCCAATGAAAGTTTTAAATCATTTAAAGTCTAATGCATTAAATTCAATATTAATCTCTTTATTATGTGACAATATGAAAGCTGATCATAAGGAAGTATTACTGCTGCAGAGGTATAATAGTTACTGAGGGGAACATGGAGAATGTTTGAGCTATGAACAAATTCTTAGTGTTCCTGCAAGATAAAAAAAAAAAAATTTATTTGGCTACAACATTTTACAGATTTGAATTGGATAGTCTTGCTTTTTTTCTGGAATCTTCAATATTCTATCCCCTATCTTCCACTAGCTCTGTCTCCCTCTCTCTAAAAAAAAAGAAAGAAAGAAAGAAAGAAAAAAGGAATCTTATGGTGAGAGGAGGACAATCACATCCATGCCCCTGATACTCACCCTTATTAACAGCCACTTTGGGTGGCCAACTGAGATCTACTCTACCCAAACCCCAACTGAGTGGGCACATGCTACTGGCCTAGAGCCAAGTCGTTCTGAATGCTGCATGAGGAAAAACTGGACTAGATTGGAAACAAGATTGGAGAGGGAGATCACACTGGATAACTTATAAAATTCAGGAAAGAGACTACACTACACTAGTCTAAACTAAGGTAGGTAATGGATTAGAGAGTTCTTAGAAGGTAAAACCACAGAGTATGGGGAATGGGTGAAAGAGGAAAAGGGCTAAAATGATCCAAGTTTCTGGCTTAAACAAATGGAAAGGTGGTAGAGACATTCACGGACATTTTGGAGAAATAGGGTTTAGGAAGAAAAGTAAATTTCATTTTTGGCATGTTCTTTTAAAGACATACTTGTAGGATACCAAAATAAAGATATTCAAATGGATATGATTTTTTTCCTCAAAAGAGAAATAGGAATTTGAAGAATGTTCAGAATTCCAGTATTTCACAGCTCACCTCTAAATTATTTTTATCTAGCGGTGCCTGGGTGGCTCAGTTGGTTAAGTGACTGCCTTTGGCTTGGGTCATGATCTCAGGGTCCTGGGATCGAGCCCCACATCAGGCTCCCTGCTCAGCGGGGAGCCTGCTTCTCCCTCTCCCTCTGCCACTCTCCTGCTCCCTCTGTCAAATAATAAATAAATAAAATCTTTAAAAATAATAATAAATAAATAAGTTTTATCTAGCGGAAAAAGCTGGAATTTGCTTATCCTGTATTTTAGCACCAAATATATTGCAAACTAGCTGTTTAACTGGAGATATCACCCAACCTTTCTCAGCTTCCAGTTCCTCATGGAGATAGAAATCCAACCTCATTCAAAGGGTATTTAAAAAAAGTGGAAGAAGCAAATGTCTAGAGTTTCTATTGTTTCTTATGCTTTTGAATAACAAAAACAAGCCATTTATTTTATTTGTTTCCATAAGAATATCATTCCTAAAACTGAAGGAGGCAAGAAGTTTTTTCATTTTTAAAAGAATTTTTTAAAAAAGCAACAAAGTTTTAAAAGAGCAATTTTACTGCATCATTTTAAAAGGACTCTATCAATTTTTAGAAGTCCAACAAATCATAGATTTTAAATGAAAAGAATAAGCTCTCTTGTGTTGTCTGTTTTATTAAAGCTTTTTATACTTTTTTAAAAAGATTTTATTTATTTATTTGACAGAGAGAGAGCGAGAGAAGGAACACAAGCAGGGGAAGTGGGAGAGGGAGAAGCAGGCTTCCCGCTGAGCAGGGAGCCCGATGCGGGGCTCGATCCCAGGAGCCTGGGATCATGACCTGAGCCGAAGGCAGATGCTTAAGGACTGAGCCACCCCGGCGTCCCACTTTTTATACATTTTAAGAAATAAACCACTCACCACAGACTTTTCTGTTAGTATTTTGCAAGATGTGCAAAGTATTAAATATAAAAGCTGTCATCACTTATGAAAGTACTTTGTAACCCAGAAAAAGAGTAGCATTAGAGTTATCTGCATTTGCTTTTAAGTTACAGGGTTGGAGTTCTAATTCTGTCTCAGCCAGTTAATAGCTGCCAGAACTTTGACATATTATTTAAATATTCTGAGCCCCAGTTTCCTAATATGTAAAATGTGAATAATAATAATATCATCCTAAGGGAGTGGCTAAGAGGATAATATGAAATATGTAAAGTACTTAGCACTGTGTAAAAGGGCTTGAGAGCAATTAGATGGATAAGTAATGAAATTAGAATGAAAAAGAGTTAGAATATATATGTAAAATTGACCAACCTCAATAGTAATCAAATTAACAAAGCTTTTTGTTTCATTTTGTAGTTAACAGCATTCAGTCATGGCAAGGACAGAAAGGAAAGGATCCTATTATTACTAACATGAGAATAAATGGATAAAAACTTTCTGGAAAACAATTTCATAATATGGGGTCAAAAGTCTTAAAAATATTGATACCTGGGGCGCCTGGGTGGCTCAGTCGGTTAAGTGTCTGCCTTCAGCTCAGGTCATGATCCCAGGATCCTGGGATCGAGCCCCGCATCGGGCTCCCCGCTCGGCGGGGAGCCTGCTTCTCCCTCTCTCTCTGCCTGCCACTCTGCCTACTTGTGTTCTCTCTCTCTCTGTCAAATAAATAAATAAAATCTTTAAAAAAAAAAATTTGATACCTTTTGACTCATCATCCCATTTTTAAGAATTGCTCCTTACAAAATAATCAGATACAGAGATGAAGAATTATATTTAGAAATCAGAAACTACCTCAGTGTTCAACTATAGATGAAAAGCATCATAGATTATGGTATCTCACCTTTCCGAAATGATGCGCTAGGAAGATCACAACATCATTTCTGCGGTATTTTTGCCCAATCATGCAAAAATGTCAGACAAACCCAAATTGAAGGACATTCTACAAAATAAGTAAAAGTAATGAAAGGCAAAGAAAGACAGAGGAACTAGCTCCAATTAAAGGAGACAGACACTACAATTAAATGCAATGCATGATCCTAGACATGAGCAGAACGCTTGGTGAAATTGGAAAAGGTCTGGAGATCAGTTAATAGTATTGTATCACAGTTAATTTTCTGATTTGGACCACTGTATATGATTACATAAGATGTTAACATTTGCAAAACCCAGGTGAAAAGTATAATAAAAACCTTCATACAATTTTTGCAACTTTGGTAAGACAAGTTATTTCAAGATGAACAATTTTAAAATAAAAAATTAAATAATGGTATATTCATGCAGTGATTATGCAATCATTAAAATGTTTATAAATCTTAATGACATTAAAAAATCTTCACCATATAGCATTGTGGGGGAAAAAACAAAAAGACCAGAATGTGAATTTGATTATTAAGTACAAATTCAGCTATATAAACTATACAGTACATGCATTATACTAAAGCCCAAAAAGAATCCACTAAAATGTTAAAAGTGGTCATCTCTCATGATACTCTATGTGGAAAACCCAAAAGACTCCACCTCAAAATTGCTAGAACTCATAAAGGAATTCAGCAAAGTGGCAGGATATAAAATCAATGCACAGAAATCAGTTGCACAGAAAACACTAACAATGAGACAGAAGAAAGAGAAATTAAGTAGCTGATCCCATTTACAATTGCACCAAAAGCTATAAGATACCTAGGAATAAACCTAAAAAACGGCAAAGGATCTGTATTCAGAAAACTATAGAACACTCATGCAAGAAATTGAGGAAGACACAAAGAAATTGAAAAATGTTCCATGCGCATGGATTGGAAGAACAAATATTATTAAAATGTCATGCTACCTAGAGCAATCTACACATTCAATGCAATCCCTATCAAAATGCCATCGACTTTTTTCACAGAGCTGGAACAAATAATCCTAAAATCCATTTGTATGGAACCAGAAAAGACCCCAAATAGCCAAAGGAATGTTGAAGAAGAAAACCAAAGCTGGTGACATCACAATTCCAGACTTCAAGCTCTATTACAAAGCTGTCATCATCAAGACAGTATGGTACTGACACAAAAACAGACACATAGATCAATGGAACAGAATAGAGAGCCCAGAAATGGACCCTCAACTCTATGGTCAACTAATCTTTGACAAAGCAGGAAAGGACATCCAATGGAAAAAAGACAGTCTCTTCAACAAATGGTCTTGGAAAATTGGACAGCCACATGCAAAAGATTGAAACTGGACCATTTCCTTACACCACACACAACAATAAACTCAAAATGGATGAAAGACCTAAATGTGACACTGGAATCCATCAAAATCCTAGAGGAGAACACAGGCAGCAACCTCTATGACCTTGGCCACAGCAATTTCTTGCTAGACACGTCTCCAAAGGCAAGGGAACAAAGGCAATAATGAACTACTGGGACTTCAGCAAGACAAAAAGCTTTTGCACAGCAAAGGAAACAGTCGACAAAACCAAAAGACAACAGACAGAATGGAAGAAGATATTTGCAAATGTCTTATCAGATAAAGGACTAGTACTCAAAATCTATAAAGAACATATCAAACTCAACACCCAAAGAACAAATAATCCAATCAAGAAATGGGCAGAAGACATGAACAGACATTTCTCCAAAGAAGACATACAAATGGCCAACAGAAACATGAAAAGATGCTCAACATCACTTGGCCTCAGGGAAATACAAATCAAAACTACAATGAGATACCACCTCACACCAGTCAGAATGGCTAAAATGAACAAGTCAGGAAACAACAGATGTTGGCGAGGATGCGGAGAAAGGGGAACCCTCCTACACTGTTGGTGGGAATGCAAGCTGGTGCAGCCACTCTGAAAAACAGAATGGAGGGTCCTCAAAAGGTTGAAAATAGAGCTACCCTATGACACAGCAATTGTACTACTAGGGATTTACCCCAAAGATACAAATGGGGTGATCTGAAAGGGGCACCTGCACCCCAGTGTTTATAGCAGCAATGTCCACAATAGCCAAACTATGGAAAGAGCCCAGATGTCCATCGACAGAAGAATGGATAAAGAAGATGTGATATATATATGCACACACACACAATGGAATATTACTCAGCCATCAAAAAATGAAATCTTGCCATTTGCAACGACATGGATGGAACTAGAGGATACTATGTTAAGCGCAATAAGTCAATCAGAGAAAGACAATTATCATATGATCTCACTCATATGTGGAATTTAAGAAACAAAACAGAGGATCATAGGGAAGGGAGGGGAAAATAAAATAAGATGAAATCAAAGAGGGAGACAAACCATGAGAGACTCTTAATCACAGGAAACAAACTGAAGGTTGCTGGAGGAGAGGGAGTGGGGGAATGGGGTAACTGGGTGATGGACATTAAGGAGGGCATGTGATGTAATAAGCACTGGGTATTATATAAGACTGATGAATCACTGACCTCTACCTCTGAAACTAATAATACATTATATGTTAATTTAAAAAATTAGTTAATTGCTTAATTTTAAAAAGTGGTCATCTCTAAGTAGAGGATTACAGGTGATATTTTCTTTATTCTTTTTGTACTTTTCTGTTCCCCAGTTTTTTTCTTCAACAAGCATCTACCATTTTTAAAATGAAAAAAACATTATTTTTTAAAAACACACCATGGGGCGCCTGGGTGGCTCAGTTGGTTAAGCGACTGCCTTTGGCTCAGGTCATGATCCTGGAGTCCTGGGATCGAGTCCCACATTGGGCTCCCTGCTCAGCAGGGAGTCTGCTTCTCCCTCTGACCCTCCTCCCTCTCATGCTCTCTGTCTCTCATTCTCTCTCTCGCAAATAAATAAAATCTTAAAAAAAAAACACACACACCATGAATTTTGTATCACAAAAATTCACTTAGACATATTTCTTCAGTTTTGTTTTAATAAAAAAATTTTTTCAATACTTTGAATTTTTAAACTATGATTTTGATGAGCCAGTAATGATGAATCTTGGCTTATGTGAGTTCTGAATTTAACATCAGTAGCCAAAAGGGCTTAATGGTTTCACAAGCAATTTGGAGATGAATTCTTGGCACTATGCACAAACCCTACTCCCCTGCCCCCACCCCCGGCCCTGCCCTGCCTTAAATCCTGTAGAACTCATTAGTTGAAACAGTTGTTTCATTTCCACTAAATAACTGGAACCATTCCCCAGGTCATCAGAGAGGCTCTAACCTATGTGCCTGAATCCTAATCAGGAATATAACAGAAACCTAATCATTTCTCTTCAACCTGCCACAAGTCAAGAGAAGAATGTATTTGTGCCAAAGACTGGAGAAAAAAAAAAAAAAAACAAAAAAAACAAAAAAACAGACCTTGCTGGGAGACAATTCAAGGAGGCCACCAGATGTCTGGGATTCCTTTGCTTCATGCGACAGCCTTCTAAGTAATCAAGATACTTAGCAGTGCACTGTTGAGGGAGTATAAAGAATGGCTCCCTATCCCCAAATACCTCCTAGTGAGATAATGTATATGACTACTCCCTCCATCCAGACACTGGACATTCCATAAATATCCCATAATAGTCCCTAAATATATTCCATAAATATTCCCCCATCCTTACTCTGGCAAGTTTAAGACTAGACCTCAGTTCATCTCTTTAGACTTCACATTTCCTACCTCACAGCCAACTGTAACCACAGTTCTGAGCTTGGTTCACCTCTGCATCCTTACCCAGCTACTCTTAGCTTTCAACTGCAACCGTATCCCTACTATCTCTGTTCCAATCTCATCTCTGTAGACCAAACCTGATCTACCAGCTCCCAGGGCAGGCAGTACAACTGCTTGGTCATTCAGCCCACTGTTATCCTCTTGGACCCTCTTGGCTTCATCAGCCTGCCTCCTAACCCTTCAGTGCAGCTCCCCTGGCCTATCTCCACCCTCTGATTTCTACAGTCTGCCTCAGAGGGGCCCAGTTTCCCTACATAAACTCCAGGAAATGACTCTTTTAAACTATCTCCTATTTTCTGTTTTTATTTGTTAATGATTTGTCTTGTTCTAGAAATGACTTAAGATAACATATACTCTGATCCTACCAGGTTTTGTCAGATGGATTCTTAACCCATGTGGCTTCTCATTGGGCTTCTATCTGCCCCATGAAGCATATAATGGGGTCCAAAGACATTTTGTGTTCTCTATGATATCAATTCTCACCCCCTTCTTAGACAAGCCAACAATAGTGACAGAGGCAATTCTCTCACCAAAAGGCAAAGCACTGATCTTGAACTACACACTAGCAGCCAAGTAAAATACTGAAACAGGAAAGGCAACAACACTGTGATTGTATGTCTGTAGCTCAGACCTTTTTAGCAGGCAGATGTTGCTCTCCCACTCCCCCTGCTGGACATCCAGGTCCTGCTGCAACTTATCCAAAGTCCACAGCCCCAGGCTAATCTGACACCACTGATGCCTCGAATTGTAAAAGAATTTTTTTTAAAGCCATACTTGCTAACCACATTTCATTAACTTCAGTGCCATATAAGAGAAAGGGAGTACCCCACAGTGGAAAAAGGCACGAACCCCTTTTAAACAGAAAGGCATCTGAGTGCCCATTCTGTTACTTTCTAGTTTTATCTGATATTAAGAAAGTTATTCTGAGTTTCCCTGGGCTTCAGTTTACTCATCTCTAAAATATGGCTGATAATATACACCCTATATGGTTGCTGTGAGGATTATATGAGATAGTACTTGCAACAGTCCCTGGTCTATGGCAGGCATCCAGTTGTTTTTCTCTCCCATGACCTTTGAATGGCACCTAACTTCTTGGCACCCCAGTGATTTTAAGTACGAAATGATGATAATACTTGCTCAGTCTACTGATGAGGGTTGGCTGGGCCAAATGAGAGAACAGATGTATGTCAACCATGTGGTGTTATGCTAATTAATTCATCAGTGACAACACCTGCTGGCACTTTGAAGCAATGAGATGATCTAGTTTCGATCTTGTGGAGTTTTATAAATTTGTGGATGGAAAGGAGCCTTCACAAGGATAATTATGCTTCAAAGCAGAAACTAAGTGACATATTAGTTTCACAGGAAAAGAACAATAGGATGCGGGGGGGCGGGGATTGATTTTTGTCTAAGGTAGAGGGTGGGACAAGAATCACAGATGGCTTCATGAGAGGGTGTTCACACTGGACCAGGTTCTAGAGACAAGTTTTGGGGCAGCAGAAATGAGGAGAGGGCCTCCCAGACTCAGGACGGAGTGAGTGCAAAGGTGCAGAGGAACGGAGAATCTAGGCATACTAAGAACTCGAATTTGGCTGCAGCATGGGATGAGGTGCCCCAGTGGAAAACAAGGTTAGAGAGACAGGTCAGAACGATATAGTGTTCTGCTGCATTCAACTTTGTAGCCAGGCAATGATGAGCCATTTAGGGTTTGTGAGCAGCATGTCTCAGGAAGTTTACTGAAGACAATGTGAAGGATGGCTGAGATGGGAAGAATGAGAGGCAAGAATCATGATGGACAAAGAAAGATGAGGGCTTGAACTAATTCAGCAAGGGCAGGGGAGAAGAAAGGATTAAAAGGAAGGGACAAACATCAATGGAAGACATAACAATCACAGTACTGAAGACAGAGAGCCACATATTATCACTGTTTTACATACACCGAAGAAAAAAATCAGAAAGATCTCATGAGCTCAAATTGGTCTTGTTCTTGAATAATCTACAAAAGACAGAAGGGGTGAGATAAAAGTTATAAAGTGCTGCTCTACAGATTTCTAGAATTAATAGGGCACAAGTAGGGAGTGTGGTAGAATTACTTAACATCTGTGTAAGTGAGTTTCACAAATAAATCTCAGCAATACGTATGACTTTGATACCTGCTTTTGACTAAAATTTCCATAGGGTCTTACAAATTATAGTATTCTTAAAACAGCTTTTCATGAGAGGAGCTGCACATCTGCCTGTAGCTCTCACGATCATCCTGCATAATGAGTTTACCTTGCTTTTTCCAAGTAGCCTGGAAAACAACCAGCGCAAGTCAAACCTTCTCACTGCATTAAATATTCTTCACCCCACTGACTAAATTGAGAAAACAAAGACAAACACTATATGGAATGGCCACCTTATAATAGCAACTTAAAACAGCAAGAGGCTCTTACTTCTTCAGCACAGTATCTAATATGGTAGCAATAATTAACAGGTATTAAAATAAGCCATCTCATTAAGCATATGCCTCAAATTAAGATGGCTGGTTGCTTATTCCATAACAACTCCACAGGAAATCATACTCTTCAATTTTTTGCAAGTTCTTCTTTAAAGTCATATGTGCTCAATGTAGAAAATAAGGGGAAAAAAACAACAAGCATCATCCAATATACCATGATCAATATGCATTCATCATTAATATTTGGGTATACTTCCTTCTAGTCTTTTTCCTGTGCTTTTTAAAGCAGCATGTTAAGATCAGATTTTATACATATATATACACATATACATGTTTTATACATATATATTTTATATGTATATTTTATATATATTTTATACATATACACACATATATATACACATGTCTATATATATGTATGTATAAATGTATATGTGTGTATATATATATATACATATATATACACACATAATCCTGCTATTTTATTTTACTTATCATTATAACAAATATTTTCCCATTGTTGAAAACTGCAAGAGTCCACTCAGAATCCATATTGCTTAAGAATATAACCTAAGAAGCTAAGGTTTTCTTGGGTTTTTAAAGATTTTATTTATTTATTTGTCAGAGAGACAGAGAGAGAGAGCATAAGCCGGGGGAGCAGCAGGCAGAAGGAAAAGCAGGCTCCCTGATGCAGGACTGGATCCCAGGACCCTGAGATCATGTCCTGAGCCTAAGGCAGACACTTA
This sequence comes from Halichoerus grypus, assembly GCF_964656455.1. NCBI lineage: Eukaryota > Metazoa > Chordata > Mammalia > Carnivora > Phocidae > Halichoerus > Halichoerus grypus. The sequence continues at coordinate 54,959,747 of NC_135723.1, forward strand.
ACTGACTGAGCCACCCAGGTGTCCCAATAAGAAGCTAAGGTTAAAAATAGTAAACACATAGGGGCGCCTGGGTGGCTCAGTTTGTTGGGCGGCTGCCTTCGGCTCGGGTCATGATCCTGGACTCCTGGGATCGAGTCCCGCATCAGGCTCCCTGCTCGGTGGGGAGTCTGCTTCTCCCTCTGACTCTACCCCCTCTTGTGCTCTCTCTTTCACTCTCTCTCTCTCTCAAATAAAATAAAAATAAAATTAAAAAAAAAAAAATAGTAAACACAGGGGCGCCTGCATGGCTCAGGCGGTTAAGTGTCCAACTTGATTTTGGCTCAGGTCATGATCTCAGGGTCATGAGATGGAGCCCCACTGGGCTTGGAGCCTGCTTAAGATTCTCTCTGTCTCCTTCTCCCTCTGCCTCTCCGCCACTCCCACTCTCCCACTCTCAAAAAAAAAAAAAAAAATGACAAACACAGCCTAACTCCTAGCCAGATAAACAAACCTAACACTAAAATCCTATTAACCTCAGTTCCTTTTATCCGATATATCATGTTCAACTATCAACTAATTATAAAACATACTAAAAGGCAAAACACACAGTCAAGAGACAAAGCAAACATCAGGATCAGACTCAGATATGACAGATTCTATGGATAATTTTAGAATTATCAGATAGGAAATTTTAAATAACTAGGATTAATGTGCTAAAGGCACTAATGGAAAAAGTAGACAACATGCAAGAACAAATGGGTAATGTAAGCAGAGAGATGGAGACTCTAGGACAGAAGTTATAAATCAAAAACACTATAACAGAAATGAAGAATGCCTTTGATGGGCTCATTAATGAACTGGACATGGATGAAGAAAGAATCACTGAGCTTGAAGATGTGTCAATAGAAACCCTCATACTGAAAATCAATGAGAAAAAAGAAATGAAACAAAGGGAACAGATTACCTAAGGACTGTGGGACTATAAAAAAAGTTATAACATACATGTAATGAGAATACCAGGAAAAGAAAAGAGTGTGGAAGAAATATCTGAATTAATAATGGCTGAGATATTTTTCAAACTGAATTACAAACACCAAGCCCCAGATCTAGGAAGCTCAGAGAACCACAGGGTAAATACAAAAACCCTACACGTAGACATATCATATTCAGACTGCAGAAAATCAAAGACAAAGAGAAAATCTTGAAAGAAGTCAGAGGAAAAGAACACCACACAAGCAAGTAATATAATGGGGGAGTGTTGGGGACCCCCGAACTCAACAGAAGGACTCATAGAACCCAGAGAAACCAATACAAACTTCCAAATGTTCTCTCCCAGTGGAGTGGGACATTGTTTGATTCTCTCAGAAATGATGTGTGACATGTGTGAAGTATTGCCTACCAAGGAAGCTCACCCAAGGGTTGATATCCAGAATTTTTATGGAGCACCCACATGACTGACCTTAGCTACTCAGTTTCCAGTTCCCTCCCAAGGTCAAGCTGACACAGTGAGGCCCAGGGTCCCAGGTGAAAAAAACAGATACTAAATCACATTGTTAGTATAAATTATCTGGCCTGGCCCAAGACCCCAAGTATACAAATACACTCTTATCAGGTAGGATATTCCAAGGGCTTAGAGATTATCTCTCAGGTGATAGTCAAGGGTCAGTCCTAAAGACCTTTGGCATATATGGGGTTTGGACAACCCAGGCCTGATGAGTTAACACTTTACCACACACGAAGCCATCAAGGAAACAGTTGCCTAGATAGGAAGAAGCTCACCAGATACTATTGGAATTGGGCACAGAACTCCTTGGTTCTGTGTGCCCCCTTCCCATTCAGGCAATATGCCCCCAGTAGAACATATACTAGAATATGGCCAGTCAAGCAGGAATAGCATCAGTGTTCCTATCATCCTTGCTGAAAAGTCCATTGGTGGGAAGAGAACTTCACAGAAGCTTCAAAGCCCAGGTAAGGTGTTGGGTAGAACATGAGATTACAGCCCTAGGAAGGCAATGTGATATAGAGAAGGGAACTGTGGGCTCAGAATGTGGACTCCTGATTCTATGTCATTTTGTCTAACTGGCTTCAGCATGCTTATCTAGAATATTTTCCTACTTAGAGGTAGAAAGCATTATTGCATACTAGGTAAGAGTGTGAGCCAGGGCAGGCTTAATGGGCAAGCAACCTGTGTAGTCACACAGAACCCTACACTCAAAAAAGCCCCGAACTTTGTTTCATGCTCTGCAGTTACCATCTTAAAATTCCTAACAATTTTTAAATAGGAACCCCACGTTTTTGTTTTTCACAGAGCCACACAAATTCTGGAGCCTGTGTTGGTACCAGGTCTGGAGTGGGCCTATGGGTTCAGATCCCCATTTATCACCTTTTAGGAGTGTGACCCAAGGCATTTAACTATCCCATTTTAAACCTTGTTTCTTTTCTGTAAACTGAGGATAAAAACAGGTTACTGTGAGAATTAAAGAAGATAATACATGGAAAGAAACAGCATTGTACTACACATGGCTAGTCTGTAAGTGGTAATTTATTCTCAACGATGAGAGTGTATTAGCTTCTCTCATTGTATAGAGTTTATAGAGTATAATTACATATATATAATTTTATATTATGAGTATAACAAAATTCAGTGGTTTAAAATAATATTTATCATCTCACAGTTTCTATGAGTCAGAAATCCAGTGCAGTTTAGCTGGGTCCTCTGGCTCAGTCTCTCACCAAATTGTAGTCAAGGCGTTACCTGAGGCTACAGTCATCTCAAGGCTCAACTGGGAAAGAATCTCTTTCCAAGCTCACTCATGTGGCTATTGGCAGGATACAGTTCCTACTGAGTTATTGGACAGAGGGCCTCAATTCCTTGCTGGCTGCTAGCCATAAGATATCCTCTGTTCCTTGCCAAGTGGGCCTCTCCACAGGGCAGCTCTCAACTTGGCAGGTTGCTTCTATCAGAACAAGCAAGAAAACAGCCAGAGAGAGAGACTGAGCAAGACAAGCAAAAGTCTTTTGTAGCCTAATAGCAAAAACGACATACCACTTTTGCCATATTTGATTTATTAGAACCAAGTCACTAGGTCTATCTAACACTCAAGGGGAAGGAATTATACAAGGGCATTGTTATGGACTGAACTGAGTTAGCCTCAAATTGGGTCTTAACCCACATTAGAATGTGACTGTATTAGGGGCGCCTGGGTGGCTCAGTCGTTGAGCGTCTGCCTTCCGCTCAGGTCATGATCCCAGGATTCTGGGATCAAGCCCTGCATTGGGCTCCTTGCTCCACAGGAAGCCTGCTTCTCCCCCTCCCACTCCCCCTGCTTGTGTTCCCTCTCTGGCTGTGTCTCTCTCTGTCAAATAAATAAATAAAACCTTTAAAAAAAAAAAGAAAAAAAGAAATAGTAGCATACCTAGTAACTAGTTGATTAGTTATTCTTAAAAAAAAAAAAAAAAAAAGAATGTGACTGTATTAGGAGATAGAGCCTTTAGAGAGGTAATAAGGTTAAGTGTTATGCGTGGGGCCCTAATCCAATATGACTGGTATCCTCATAAAAAGAGGAAAAGACACCAAGGACAAGTGGGCCAAGGACAGATCCTATGAAAACACTGAGAAGACAACCATACAAGGCAAGGAGAAAGGCCATAAGAGAAAGAAAACCTGTCAAGACCTTGATCTTGGACTTCTAGCCTTCAGAACTGTGAGAAAATATATTTTTGTGTTTAAGTCACCCAGTCAGTGGTATTTTGTTATGGCAGCCCTAAGCAAACTAATATAGGCATGAATACCCTGAGGCCCGGATCATTGGAAGCCATTTCAGAAGCTGCTGCAGAGGATATTGAACTAGTTTATAGTCAAGGCCCTTTTATGCAATAATCTTTTAGAAGGATCCTCTGCTTTTGCAGAAAAGGACACATTTGACATTCTCCAATATGCAATAGTAGCCTGACAGCCATTAAAGCAATCTTAACCTGTACTCAGGAAATTGCAAGCTCCGTGATTTATAGAGTCATTTGCAAAGATGTCAGTTGCTAGAATTAACATTCTTAAACATTCAGAACTTAAGTAGTCTCAGAGAACAGAACATTAAAAAGACTTTTAGCTTCACCCCATGTGTCCTGATTTGCTATATTTCAAAAAGTCGTTTTGAGATTAGACCTATTTCATTTGCCATCATTCTTAGATATGCATACTCTAGGCATTCTCTGATATAATCAGAAAGCAAAACTACAGTAATAAGCTTGCTTCCAGCTGAGTTTTTTAAAAAGGACTGACATGCTGAATTTCCTACAGCTACAGTCTTTCAGAGAGGAGTCTTGCTCTGTAAGAAAAAGAAATTAACAATTCTGTGGAAACCTTTTCAATGTAAAATAACTTGTGGGAGTTCTCTTCAAAGCATTTGAAAATTCTAATAATTCAGCTACCCACCCACATCAACACTGTTAATTAGAGCCTCTTTTTACTTGAAAGGAAGTATAATCAAAAAAAAAAAAAAAGAAAGAAAGAAAAGAAAAATAAGATGAAGCCAAGCATATGTACCAACTCCACCTCTCATTGACAACTGTTTCAACTGAAAATTTAAGTTGTCTTGGACTTTTGGTTCCAGCCATGACAGAATGGCTGATATTAGACTTAGTCTTCCTGACATAAAATAGACAAAATATATAATTATAATAACTATCTTCAGGATTGGACAACAACCAAAATAGAGCCATGAGACTTGAAAGAAAGAAACAAAGTGAGCTTTACATTCACCCTGCTTTGGAAGTGGAGTCCAAGAATAAAGTTACACCCTCCTCAGGCAGAGGAAACAGAGACTGGAGTTTGAGATTGCCACAGTGGCTGGGATTTGGAGTCAGGTGATGGAGAAGACTGAAGTACACAGGAGAAAACTTCAGAGGAGGAACTCCTGAAATTTTACAGAAATCTCATGTCCTTGGTTCCAAGCTGTGTGACCACAGGGTGAGACTCCGGACGCCTAGCAGAGAACAGCTGCTGAGAGCCTGGAGAGCTGAGCAGAAAGTTCAGAGGCTGCACAGTGCTGGGAAGATGATGGAGATCAAATCCAGTCAGAGTAGAGGGATATTGGTTCCTAGCCTTTCAGATGAGTCACAAAAAATGTCATGCCCCAGAAATATAGATCATGCTCCAGGAAGAAGGGCTATAACCTAGGAATAGGTCAAAACTTAAATAAACCCCCCATAACAGTCTAAATCCAATCTTCATCAGAATTTAAGTGAACTGCCAGTAATTGAACTGGCCACTAGAAGAAAATTCAACATTTTTTAGAGGAAGAGAACATAAACCAGAACTTCTACAAAATATCACCCACAATATCTACCATAAAATAAAAATTTACCAGGTGAGAATTGTCAGGGTAAAGTTACTAATAGCCAAGAGCTAGAAAAAGGTACAGAGATGATCCAGACATTGTTGTTAGCAAAAAAGATTTCAAAATAACTATAATGAATATGTTAAAGAAAATTGAAGTAAAGATTGACAATGAGGATGACAAGTGGAGTACATCAACAGAGAATTAGAATTTTCTTTTGAGAGAGAGAGCACGTGTGCATATGAGTGCGGGGAGGGGGATGAGGGACAGAGAAAGAGGGAGAGAGAGAGAATCTTAAGCAGGCTCCACACCAGCATGGAGCCTGACCCAGAGCTCAGTCTCACAACCCTGAGATCATGACCTGAGCCAAAACCAAGAGTCACACGCTGAACCAACTGAGCCACCCAGGCATCCCTAGAATATTTTTTAAAGAAACCAAGTAGACATCCAAGAATTGCAAAATAAAATATCAGAAGTTAAGAATTTATCAGATGGGTTAGCAGCACAACAGGAAACACAACTAACAGATTTGAAGACAGGCAATAAAATATATCCACACTGAAGGAGAGAGAGAAAAAAGGTAATAGAAAAAAACAAGTCATCTTAAATCCATTATTGGGGAAATACTCTCTTATTCGCCTTTCTTTTTCTTATCCTTGCTCCCAAACCAGCTACTCTTCTAATAAAAGAAAAAGTAGGGTTAGGAGTGGGATTTAAAATACTTACCTAGTAAGAAATACCTAACATAATAATTAAGAATTAGCCTTAGTTCTGCACAGTGAAAGAAACAACAAAACTAAAAGGTAGCCTGCCGAATGGGAGAAGACATTTGCAAATGACATATCTGGGTTAGTAGCCAAAATATATAAAGAACTGATACAATTCAACACCCAAAAGACAAATAATCCAATTAAAAATGGGCAAAGATATGAACAGACATTTCTCCAAAGAAGACATACAGGGCAAATCGATACATGAAAAGATGCTCACCATCACCCATCATTAGGGAAATGCGAATGAAAACTACAATGAGATAACATCTCACACCAGTCAGAATGGCTAAAATAAAAAATACAAAAAACAAGCGTTAGTGAGGATGTGGAGACAAAGGAACCCTCTTGCACTGTTGGTGGGAATGCAAACTGGTGCAGCCACTGTGGAAAACAGGATGGAGTTTCCTCAAAAAGTTAAAAACAGAATTACCCTACAATCCAGTAATTGCACTACTGTGTATTTATTCAAAAAATACAAAACACTAATTCAAAGGGATATTTGCACCCCTACGTTTATTACAGCATTATTTACAATAGCCAAACTATGGAAGCAGCACAAGTGCCCATGGATAGGTGAATGGATAAAGAAGATGTGGTATATATAAATGGAATATTATTCAGCCATAAAAAAGAATGAAATCTCGCCATTTGCAACAACATGGATAGAGCTAGAGAGTACTATGCTAAGCGAAATAAGTCAATCAGAGAAAGACAAATACCATGTGATCTCACTCATATGTGGAATTTAAGAAACAAAACAAACCAAGAAACAGACTCTTAACTGTTGAGAACAAACCAATAGTTACCAGAGGAGAGGTGGGTGGGAGGATGGGTGAAAAAGGTAATGGGGATTAAAGAATACACTAATCATGATGGAAAAAAAAAAAAAAAAGCATTAGCCTTGGGCACAGAATTAAACAGAAAGACTGTGTGGACAATTCAAATCTCCCTCTTTCCACCCTTTCCACATCCAAAAGCCAAGCCATTCCCTCCTCTTCAACAGGCTCAGATCCTCTACTGGGCTGCCTGCTCTCCCAAAATTGGGTCTCAGACACTTCCATTAAAAGGTGCCCATCCAGTGTCACATTCCCTCAAGTTTTGGATATTTAGCAAATGGCTCTTCTAATTAACCTAACACAATTAGCCTGTTAGCCCCTATAGATTATCATTTAACATGACAAACCTGGAAATACAATACATAACCTAGAGCAGTAAATTACTGAGGTTGGAATTTGATACTCTAAGACGTGCCAGGATGGCAAAACTTTAATACAGAAACTTAATTTTAAATAATATTAAAATGTAGAGAGTTCTGGGGCGCCTGGGTGGCTCAGTCGTTAAGCGTCTGCCTTCGGCTCAGGTCATGATGCCAGGGTCCTGGGATTGAGCCCCGCATCGGGCTCCCTGATCGGCGGAGAGCCTGCTTCTCCCTCTCCCACTCCCCCTGCTTGTGTTCCCTCTCTTGTTGTCTCTCTCTCTGTCAAATAAATAAATAAAATCTTTAAAATAAAATGTAGAGAGTTCTACAAAGACAGTAAGTACTTTTAATCTATTGAACAAAGCATTTCATGGACAGTTTTACTCTAGTTCTAACAAAACACACTTGCAGCTCTTTTTTTGATTTGTAACAGATAATAGCTCTCCATCGCCTTTCAGAAGCCATCCAGACTCTTCTGCCATCCTAGATTCCCTATTTTCCGCTTCCATCTAACTCACCCATGAGTCTCTAACTACAGACCCCCATATACAGTTCTCCTCACATTAGCACTGCACCTGTTTCTTGCATATATTACTCATTTAAAAAATGTATTCAATGATTAATCTTTATAGAGACTCTTCTCCAATCCCTGGTCTCGAGCTGTATGAGCACAGGGTGAGACTCCCAGATGCCCAACACAGAACAGTTGCTGGGACACCAGAGAACTGAGCTGAGCAAAGATTTCAGAGACTACACAAAAATGGATTTTCAGTAGGCAACTATATTCCATGCCACGTCTACTTCTTTGCCTACCAAATATTAAGACCCCACTGTGTGCCATGCACTATTTTAGGTGTTAGGGATATAGCAGTAAACAAATTGACTAGGTCCTGGCCCTTATGGTAAGAAATCTAAGTAAATGGGTAGGGTTTTGAGAGGGATAAAGAATAGTGAGAAAGAATTAATGGGCATTTGCTGAAGCCCAAAGGCAAGAGACAGTATGACGCCCACAAGAAACTAATCTGGTTCTTTTGAAATTTATTACTAAAACCTCTTCTCACTTCACTGCGCCCACACCTTCTCTAATTGATCCTATCTCTGCTAGATGATCTATTTGATCTTATCTCCTCCCTGGAACCAGAAGTCAAGGTAGTAGATAAAGATCATTAAGAGGAGTTATAGTGAAGTAAAAAGAGAAACTGTCTTAGTTATAAATTAAAAATGCAAAAAATGAGATGCCTGGGTGGCTCAGTCAGTTATGCATCTGTCTTTGGCTCAGGTCACGATCCACATCGGGCTCCTTACTCAGTGGGGAGCCTGCTTCTCCCTCTGCCTGCCACTCCCCCTGATTGTGCTCTCTCTCTCTCTGACAAATAAATAATAAAATCTTTTTTTAAAAATGCAAAAAGAAATATAGAAATGTAAACCAAAATATAGCAAAGTTTGGGAAAATACTTCTTCTAACCTCAAGATAGAAAAAGACTTTATAAGTATGATATAAAATTCTTGAGGCATTTAAAAAAGTCAATAATCTGATTAACAAAATTCAAAAACTATGTTTGATGAGAATGGTTATAAGCAAATTCAAATGACAAACTGGGGAAAATATCTACAACTCATATCACAGATATATATTCCCTAAAATATAAAATGCCTATAAATCAATATGTAAAAGATCAATACTCCAACAGGAAAATGGGCTAAAGGAAATGCAAATGGTCCTTAAATATATGAAAATATGTTCTACCCCACTCATAAGAAAAATGCTAATTAAAACTACATAACACCGTATTTCATTTGTTTGGAAAGACAGGAAATCTGATGACACAGGAGTCAGTGAAAGTGTGAAAAAACAGGGGTTTCTCATTAAAGTCTTCAGAGACCTAGACTCCTAATAGCACACACTCTGCCATTTCTAGGGCCTGGCCTTTATCTTCATGGCCCAGAGTAGCCGTAAGCCTATCATTTCACATCCATTCCAAGAAACATACTTCCCTAATGGGAGACTTCTCAGAAGTACCACACAACACTCCTGCTTACATCTCAATGATCAAGTATTAGTTATGGAGTCACAACTAACTGCAAAGGAGTCTGAGACCCTTATAGCTTGATTGCAATGAGCAGCTACATGTGACAATTTGAAACATAAAGTGGATCTTTGATAGACAACTAACATTCTCTGATATGTCTATTTCTTTGCTGATCAAATACTTAAACATACGAATTCTCATATATAAAACACAGTGAATCCTCTCCCAAGGAGCCAACTCTCAAGTCTCATCTAGACGTTGCGTCCAGGTCAAAGTTCAGAAAGTGTGGGAAATATGCACCTCCCATCTGCTCCAGATGGCTCTCCATGGTCCAGCAATCTAAGAACTTAAAGGCAAGTTAACTTGCCTCAACTTATCCAATATACAAAAAGGTGGTATAGGAGCAAGATAGCCACATTAAAATTGTGATTCAGAAAAAGGGAGAACGGAAAATCTGCTGTGGTTACTAGTCTGGAGCAATATGAAATTCCATGAGGCAGAAATAGAAACTTCCCTTCCTGGCAGTTTCTGGGGGCCTTCAGTTCTGCTTTCTAGGAAACTCCTTCTGGGGCCTCTAGTTTTGCTCCCTGGGAGCTTCTTTCTAGTCTCTGGTCTCACCTTCAAAATGCATTAGGGAACACCAGGGAGCTGCTGACATTTCAATGCTTATTTTCTGTTAGCAGTTCAAGTCTGTTTTCCTCAGGGAAAAACTGTCTTTTTTCCCTGTTTCCATACCCTCTTCCTTACTTCTTCTTTTGGACTGTCCTTTACACAACAGGAAAGAAAATGCTGCAGTACCTTTCTTTTCCATCATTTCAGTTTTGAGTAAAGCTCTGATTATTATTTACCTTTTTTTTAAAAAAGATTTTATTTATTTATGGGCGCCTGGGTGGCTCAGTCGGTTGAGCGGCTGCCTTCGGCTCGGGTCATGATCCCAGGGTCCTGGGATCGAGCCCCGCATCGGGCTCCCTGCTCAGCGGGGAGCCTGCTTCTCCCTCTCCCTCTGCCTGCCTCTCTGCATACTTGTTCTATCTCTCTGTCAAATAAATAAATAAAATCTTTAAAAAATAAAAAAATAAAATAAAAAAATAAAAAGATTTTATTTATTTATTTGACAGAAAGAGACACAGCGAGAGAGGGAACATAAGCAGGGGGAGTGGGAGAGAGAGAAGCAGGCTTCCTGCAGAGCAGGGAGCCCGATGCGGGGCTCGATCCCAGGACCCCGGGATCACGACCTGAGCCGAAGGCAGATGCTTAACAACTGAGCCACCAAGGCGCCCCTATTATTTACCTTTTAATATCTTTGCTTCTTACAGGAAAGAAAGGGAACATCAATTCAAACTTTCCTATTGTAATTCATCTGTCAGTCTCAAAAATACTTTTATACATTTTATTCAAAAACATTTGTTGAGCACCTACCACGTGTGATACACTAAGGATCCCAGGTTCAAGGAGATCCTGGTCCCCATCTTGGTGGGGTAGTTACAGGGTATATATAATTGACAACACTTATCAAAATATGCATTTAAGATCTGTTCATTTTATTATATGTAAAATATACCTCAATAGAAATGGGGTCGTTCAAGGAAAGATAATACAAGGAAATGTTTAAGGTTTGTTGTAGCTGCCATACTAATTTCGAGTAAGTTAAATTTAGGATATGAATATGACTACTCCATGTCCTGTATGTACAGGGCCCCAGATATTGGGTCAAGTACATGGACCCTCTAGGGAACTTGAAATGTTAACATTTTATAGTTGTTGTAATTGCCTATTTTATCATTTCATCAGTTGCAAAAATTATTTTTAAATGTGGCATGTAGCAGTACTAAAATCACTTAAGATTTTCGGTAGCAAATCTGGGTTCAAATCCAAGCTTTCTCTGTGATTTAGGGGAAATGACGCACGACTGTTTCATCTGTAAAGTGGAGAGAATGCCCTACTTCACGGGACAGTTGTGGCAGCTGAGTAAGTGCCAAGGCATAGCAAACATTCCCCTTCCCGAGTTACCTCCTCTCAACATCTTTTGTTGTCAAGTCCTTGGCCAGGATCGGACCAACTATGGCTAACACAGAGAGACATACTGCTCCTTCACAATGATCCACGTTATGCAAGTGTCCAGTGCCCAAAGCATTTTAAATTTCACACATACAATCCTACAATTCATTCATCATTCTTACTGAATACCTACTATTGCTAGGACCTGTGCCAGCCTCTAAAGATACAAATGCAGTCCTGCATTTATGAAGTTTACATTCTAGGAGTCAAGATTATTTACATGCACACACATACAAAATCAGGTAGGTTGAAAATTCTCTGAAAAAATAAGATGAAGATAAGGAAGAAAATGATGGGGAAACGAGACAGGTGTAGTTTGCTATTTTACATAAGGGTGAAAGAAGCCCTCTCCATCAAGGTGACATTTGAGCAGAGATTAAAGAGAGGAAGCCAAGCATGTGGACGTCTGGGAGAAGAGTTCCAGCAGAGAGAAGAGCAACTCAGACACTAAGGTAAGTACGTGTCTGGCCTTACTGAGGAACAAGAGATCAAAACAGCAAGAGTGCAAGTGAACATGGAGGGAAGAATCCAGGCAAGGAAGAGATCAAGGGCACTTAAGACCAGATTACAGTCTCATAGGTCACGAGAAGTAAAAATTCAGAATTTTATTCCCAGTGATAGGAAGCCACTGGAAAGTTCTGAGGGTGTGATATAATCTTAAAAGGATCACTCCTGGGGGGGTTCAGTTGGTTAAGCGTCCAACTCTTGATATCAGCTTGGGTCTTGATCTCAGGGTTGTGAGTTCAAGCCCTGTGTTGGGCTCCATGCTGGGTATGGAACCTACATAAAATAAAGTAAAAAATTAAAAAAATAAAAGGGCACTCTGGATATGAAGTAGAAAACAGACTTTGAACACGTAGGGGAAGGAGGAAGATTTCTGCGAGTCTAAGGCAGCAACTCTCAAACCTGAGTTGTGTCAGTCTTCTGGAGGACTTGCTAAAACACATACGGATCACACAAAAAGCTGTACACAAATGTTTGTAGCCACTTTACTCCTAACAGCTAAAAACTGAGAACCCAGATGTCCTCCATGTACATCCATACCATGGAATACTACTCAGCAATAAAAAGGAATAATCTGATACACACAACCTAAATGACTCAACAAATATGCTGAGTGAAAAAAAGCCAATCCCAAAAGGTTATTTACTGTATTAATTTCATTCATATAACTTTCTTGAAATGACAGTTGTAGATATGGACAACAGATTACTAGTTGCCAGGGGCTAGGCATGGGGGTGGGTTGTGGGTGAGGGTGGCTATAAAAGGGCAATATGAGGCATCCTTGGGGTAACAGAAAAATTGACTCACCAATAATCAATACCCTGATACTGCACTGTGGTTTTACATGTCACCATTGAGGGAAACTAGGTAAAGGACACAGGGATCTTTCTGTAACATTTATAACACTGCATGCAACTTCACAACTATCTGGAAATAAGTGAATAATTCAAAATAATGGCTGAAGTACTTAAATCACAGAGATTGCTAGGCCTCACCCTGTTTCCAGACCTGAAAATGTACACTTATAACAAAAGTTTCTAGGTGATGCCAGTCTGGGAACAGCTATGAGAACCATCAATTTAGAAAATAACACCTTGGGGCAAGTATTGTTATTCCTATTTTTTGGAAGAAACCGAAGCCTCAAGATTAAGTGACTTCACCAAGGGCTAGGAACCAAGTGGCAGGACCAGGACTCAAACCAGATCCTATCAGCTCAGTGTTTTTGCCTAAGCAAATCAAGGTCAGAAATAATCTTAATTATATGGGCTCTGCAGTGTCTAGCACAGAAGAGACCAATGCTTGTTGGATTGCACTGCCCTAAAAACAAAAATTCTATAAAATGTAGCTTAGTTGTAAACATCTCATACTTTAAGATCTCACTTTAAGATATACACACACATTCAAGGGTGTACTAGTCTCAGCTCTTACCTGTGCCTTGAACAAGTGCTTCAACTCTGTTCCTTAGCTTCCCCAGACAGAAGATCAAAGAACTAGTCCCTTCCTACTTAACTATGGATTTCTCACTTTAAAATCTACTGGGTTTTGGGCACCTGGGTGGCTCAGTCGGTTAAGTGTCTGCCTTCGGCTCGGGTCATGATCCCGGGGTCCTGGGATTGAGTTCCGCATTAGGCTCCTTGCTCTGGGGGGAGCCTGCTTCTCCCTCTCCTCCCCACTTGTGCTGTCTCTCTCTCTCAAATAAATAAAATCTAAAAAAAAAAAAAAAAAAGATTTTAAATCTACTGGGTTTTTAAAGACAGCTACAAGCTAACCCTCAATGAACCCAAAACCAGTTTGCAATCCATGTTAGTATTTTATCAAAATGGACACCTGACATAGTTTTACTTTCTCAATCTCAATTTCTGAAAATCCTGTGCAAGAAAGAGATGTTAATGTGCACAACAATTCTAACTAAACATAAGTTCACAAACACTAAAATTTAACCAGGACTGGGAGGGGGGGCACATTCTTAAGCAATTCTACGGGATTTAAAAACTGCTAAGAGTTTTTAGCAAAATTATTAAGTGCCTAGATTCATAGAGATGTTGAAGCAATTACATTAAGTGCTTGCCAAAAATGACTTTCCTGCAGTTAGCTCTCAGGAATTTCACTTTAAAATCCCATTATGCAATAAGGCTCCATAATAGTCTCCTACGTCTCCATGGTAGTTAACAAAACTTGAGGAAATAGGCTTAGTTAAGAGGGTTTACATCAGAAATAAGGAAGAATTTTCTGGGAATGACAGCTCTAGTCACCTGAGATTACATTCATGATTATTCTCTACTTAAACACTGTATGTTTAAAACATTCAAGCCAATGGGCTCCTCCCAAATCATATCTTGTTTCAGGCCTCCTTTAACTTTCCTCCATTAATTACAATTCTCTAAGTAAATAGAGCTATTTTGTTAGAGTTACAGAAAAAGCTAAATTAAAATAGGATTCAAATACAGGTAGAGAGGGGCACCTGGCTGGCTTGCTCCATGGAGCATGCAAATACATGCAGAGGTCCCAGGAAACCAGGATCTGATACTGAAAACTAATTCCCATTAATTGTTTTAGTAGAAAGTGCTACTATTCTATGTAACTATCCATAGGCTCTTGCCCAGACAGCTCTAAATTCCAAACACCAATGAGGGAAATCTTAGACTAATTTAACTGACAAATCAGGCACACAACTCCCCAAAGCCATCCCCATCCCCTACCAACAGAGTCACAGAACCCATTTCTTTCAGTGACAACTTTACTCCAATGACATGCAAAAAGGACTAGTTCACCACAAACTGAGAACTCTCTACTTTTACTACCTTAGAAAATCCCAGAGGGAGTTATTAATTCAATGCAAAAGGAAGTGGAATCCACTTGTTAAGTGAATGGCCAAGAATTAACTTGAAAGTTCTATTTTCTAAGGTAGCATCTAGGCATATATATAGATTCACTGCTTTGAAAAAGTACAAAAGGCTAAATTTTTACCTAATAGCCCATTATGTTTGATTCAAAAAGGACTCAAGACATAACACTGTTAAAAACATTTATTTTGGTACAGTCTATGATAAATAAGTCAGGAGAGGTTCCACTCTGCCACAGATTCATCTGAGAAGAGCCCTGTGCCATTCAACTGGTGAATGTCTGAACGACGTCCCATCTCTTATCCCAGCCAGAGCGCACACCTTCCATGTTGTTCCTGTCCATTGATTGCTTCCAAATCCAGATGACCTTTATCCCCAAAGTAAGCTAAAATGTTTGTGAAGAGGAGAAATAAATTAAACCCCAAAGTAAAAACTTAAACATAGTTTAAGAACTAGAAGATTTTATACATTTACGTTTGTGTTTACTCATCAAATTCAGAGATACTATAAGACAAGGATCAATCTCATTGAGCAAAAAATTTAAGATATATATATTTAAAGAAATACAGGTTTGTTACTTTTGAGTGTGGTTACCTACTGTAAATAAAAAGGGAAATATAAGTTGAGGTCTGTCAAAAGATAAATGATTAATGATTTTCATTAACATGAAGGACTGATGAACCCACAATATAAAACCATATCATTATTAGATACCACATAGTAAAGCTGAAAATAATGTTTACTGAATGCTTTCTATGGGTCAGTACCGTGTAGAAACTTCCCAACTCCCAATTATGACTTTTATTTTAAATACATGGAAGAAACCAAGGCTTTGAGATGGTTACCCATCTTAAGTGGCAGAGTGATATGACCCAGGTGCCCCCCCTCTTTTTTTTAAGTAGGGTCCATGCCCAGTGTGGAGCCCAGTGTGGGGCTTGAACTCATGACCCTGAGATGAGATCAGGAGTCGGATGCTGAACTGACTGAGACACCCAGGCGGCCCCTGACCCAGGTGCTCTTAACCATTACAACACACACATCCCAGGAACAATTATTAGTCTTCATTTCAGCCTCAACCCTTACCTCAAACATTCCCAGCCACTAACTAGCCCAAATTCCTAAACCATTTCCTGACTAAGCAACAGGATTCTGGAGGAAGACAAGAGGTATTTTATTTCTAAGTCTTGCTGATTAAAAATGTGGTTTCCAGTAATATGTCACATAAAATAAAACTGCATTACCAAATGATAACTTGAACATTCTCTGAATTTTTTTTTTAAGTATTTGTCTTTGCCTGGGAAAAAGCCCAGCATCCATTTCCAATTTTCAAAAGTGTTTTAAAATTTCCCATTAAATGCCAAGTATTTTTGCATAGAGTTAAGATATAAAAATGAACTATTCATCTATTAAGGTCTCCTCAGTGGTAATGAGCATCCAAAATAAAGAGAAAAGAAGATCTTCCTTGGCTTTACACAGACAATGTGAACAAGTATTCTCTTAGTTAACCTCAGGGTTCATATATATATATATATTTTTAAGATTTTATTTATTTGACTGAGAGAGACACAGCGAGAGAGGGAACACAAGCAGGGGGAGTGGGAGAGGGAGAAGCAGGCTTCCCATGGAGCAGGGAGCCCGATGCGGGGCTCGATCCCAGGACTCTGGGATCATGACCTGAGCCGAAGGCAGACACTTAACGACTGAGCCACCCAGGCGCCCCATCAGTGTTCATATATTTTGCCTAAATAATGTTTTACTAATTACTGCTCC
Source organism: Halichoerus grypus (assembly GCF_964656455.1). Lineage (NCBI taxonomy): Eukaryota > Metazoa > Chordata > Mammalia > Carnivora > Phocidae > Halichoerus > Halichoerus grypus. The sequence continues at coordinate 54,976,238 of NC_135723.1, forward strand.
GTGTTCATTCAAATACTGCATTTTGTATATGGACTGATATCAACCAACATTTGCTGACCACGGATAATGCACTATCTGGGTGAAAGAGGACACTAAGACCAATATGGTCCTAATCCCCAGGAACCCAACAACTTAGCAAGGGAAGCAGACCAGTAAATCATGAACTATATTTAGATAAGTATTATTCTTCCCTAAATTGCAAATACCCCTGGAAGGAAACCAGAAGATGCCCCTAATGACAGAAAAGAATGAACGAGCACCAGAGAGGAGAGCAGCACTAAGAAGACATATTGTGAAGAAATGAAAAAGCAGGGGGTGCCTGCTCCATCCAGACTGCAACGTTGAAGGGTCAACTCTTGGTGGGATAACTGAAGCCAAAAAGAAGTACAATAGAAGGGCACATTCTATTCCCACCTCTGGATCCTGGATCACCTGGGGCACAAAAAATGCTATTTCCCACCTTGCAGATCCAGTCTAAAAGTCCTACCACAAGATGCAGTGCTGTATTAATTCCTGTCCAAAAAGGTCAGAGTCATTTAATTAAGTTAATTCAACTCTTGTTGGCAGCTACTTTAGGTGCTTACAGGATATAACGTAATGTAAATAAGCAACAAGCACAATATAAGGCAGAGAACGATGCACACAAATGAGTATTATGGGAACACAAAAACTAGAGAGGTTTCAGCTAGGAGAAGGGGGAAAAGATTTAAGGAAGGGATGACATTTGAGATTGGGCTTTTCTAGACATAGGTTTTCATCAAGTGGGAACAAGGGAAAGAGCATTCCAGGCTAAGGGAGCACAAGCACTGGGACAAAGGCACGAAAATATACAGTTTGTTCTGGGATTAGCATGCAGTAGCTTGTAGCTGGAGCAAGTTCTCACAGGAGAAAGAAGTGAGGTGAAGGGCGCCTGGGTGGCTCAGTCGTTAAGCGTCTGCCTTCGGCTCAGGTCATGATCTCAGGGTACTGGGATCAAGCCCCACATCGGGCTCCCTGCTAGGCTGGAAGCCTGCTTCTCCCTCTCCCACTCCCCCTGCTTGTGTTCCCTCTCTTGCTGTGTCTCTCTCTGTCAAATAAATAAATAAAATCTTAAAAAAAAAAAAAAGTGAGGTGAAGATGACACAGAGAAGATTAAAAATTACTATTAACAGTTTACTGCTCACATATTACTTGCCAAGTACTCATTATACTTAATATACAATACTCTTACCCAATCCTCATAAAAACTTTATGAAGTAGATATTATACCCAACTTATAAAAGAGGAAACACTTCACTCTAGAAAGGCTAATGGCCTTTTGGGAAAAGGTATTTGATGATAATTTCCAGTACTTGGAAAATGTTCACATTGCTTGACCAGGTAGTCCCTTCTCTGATGTTTTCTAAAGATTTCCCTATGAAAATAACTGCTCTGAGGTCAATCAGCTAGTAAATAGCAGATACATTACCTCAAGTCCCCATTTTACAATTCAAAAGGCAGAGGCTAAGAAAAAAGGAACTTACTAGAGATCTCTGAAAGCAGTTTTAAGAAGCCGCATCATAAATGGTTAAAGGGAGAGGAAAGTGAAGAAAGAAGCAGTGAGTGAAGACCACTTACTGAAGAACTTTATCAGGGAAAAAAAGGTAACTTCAGAAATGGACAAATTGGGGGACAACGTGGCTGGCTCAGTCAGTAGTGTGCGACTCTTGATCTTGGGGTTGTAAGCTCAAGCCCAGATTGGGTGCAGATACTACTTAAAAATAAAGTTTAGAAATGGACAAATCGAGGGCACATACAGTGGAAACTTATGAGAAGAAAAACCCCTTCCTCTCAGAAAGGAGAGGCCAGTAAGGCAGAGGGGGTGAAGGAAATTCCTATTAGATGGCACTGTGCTAAGAAAAGAGGTAAGATTATCTGGGGGAGCCCACATGACCACTGGAAAGAGTGTAGGCTTTGGAGACAGATGTATTCCACCATTCTGCCGACTTCGTGACCTGCTCGGAAATACTGAAGTAACAATTAGAGATACTGTATATAAAGCACCTAAAACAGTGGCTAACCCATCGCAGATAACTGTTATAGATACTACTATTACTTTCTGCCCATTCTAGGAAAAAAGTGGCTCAGAGTTAGGATTTGAAGAAACAGAAAACCTAGAATAGCCAGTGCAAAGTCTATTAGGGCAATCCACAAGAAAGGTCTGTAAGACAGAGGATCAAGATGAAATCACACAGAACCTGTGCAAGTCCTGGTCATCATCGTGCCACAAGTATCAGCACTTCCTAAAGAGCAAACTTACCTGTTCAGATTCTGCCTTTATATATATGTATATGCACACACGTACACATACAGCTTTCACAAGTATACATATATACATACACTTGCAAGTATATGAATATGTATAGTGTGTGTATGAGTGTGAGTGTGTGTGTGTGTGTGTGTGTGTGTGTGTGTGTGAAGTTTTCAGAAGTGCTTATCTAACACTGGCAAGACTGCTTCTGAGAAAGAAATTTGACAATGCATTTTGAGGGTCATAAATGTTCATACACTTTGACTTATTACTCCCATGAGAATTTATCGTAAGGAAATAAATCAAAACCTACAAAATCCATCTAAAAATGTTCACTATACTGTTATGTAAACTACTGAAAAACCTAAGTAATCAACAAGTTAAAAATATATGGGATATCAACTGTAATTTTAGTGAAGAAAACAAAATCCTACATGTTCTTGTTAAAATGATCTAAAAGGCTATATTTATCTGAATGAAGATAACACAAATATGGGTAATTAAAAAGAGTTCATTCACCTTTCAAAGTGGTAGGATGATAAATTTGTTGTTTTTCTTGTAAATATGTTTCATTATGGTTATAATATGGTACAGTAAATGCAAATTAGGAAGGGGAGAGAAAGCAATTACCTGATAACACAAGCTAGACTGGTCTGCAAACTGCTGCAGTTTCCAACAGCCCAAAACCATACTGACTAGTACAGTTCCATTACAATGCCTACCACTAGGACTCTTCTGCTTCCCAGGGATTCAGCACTAATAGATGAACATTTGCCCTGAAATATTTATTTGTAAGAGCAATACCTCAAAACAGTTGGTTCAGGCATTCCAGGATCTGCACCCCTCTTGAACCCTGGGGGAGAAGGGGAAGGAGGAGAAAGAGAATAAACAGTAATTAAAACCCTAGCAGACAAAACATTTATCAAGACTTTCATTTCTTTTCTTTTCAAATCAACCTAGGGTAGCTAGAATCATCTACTAGCACCATCTATATTTACCTGTGTGCTAAGATCAGTCTTGAATTTTAACTAGAGTATGAGATTATGTCCAGGATTCATCAGTAGGGAGGACAAATAACCTTATTCTTATTATACACACAATTAGAACTATAGCCCTTAGCATGTACTTTCACTCTTAGTTATTACCAGAAAAAAAGATGACACAACTACTAAATCATACTGGATAAAAGACTACAAAGAGCAAAAAGATTTTTTTAAAAACTACATTTTTAAAAAACAATTAAGGATATCTTATTTTATCCCCTACAAACCTCTTTGTATAAAGCAATCAAAGATTGGAAGAAAAAAAGAGTGGAAAAAAAACAAGTTATTGTTTAACAACCTAATTAAGTCAACACTTTTATTACAAGTATGATTAAATAAGTCTTTTACCATTTAAAATATATTTATTAACTAACTGGATAACATATATGCTAATTTGCTGATTGATTAAAATTAGTTAGCATCAAGAACTGTGGGGGTAGGAAATTTTACTCCATTTTCAAGACAACAAGGTAGGCTGCCAGTTTCACAGATGCTGGTAGAAGACACAAGATCCTGAGTCAGAAACAAAGGAGAGTTTATTACTCCCAGCAGTTAACTACAGTCAGAATGTCATCATTTTTAGATGAACCCTGAGTTTAGAGAACCAGTCTTTTTTAATGGGCAGTGAGCAGTCTCCCCTTTGCTCTAAAAGGAAATACTATTTTCCAAGGCTGTTCACTCCACAAACATCCTTAAAAAGATAATATGGAACAAAGAGTGGTCAGAATCTGCTCACAAGATTCGCAGAAATTCAAGACACCATGGAGAATGGTCTTCCAAGAGGTGATTCATTAAAATCTTGTGTTAATCAATGTCCAAACAGAATTTTTATCATGTCACCATCTGTTCTACTTTATACCACTATATTCCCACATACTCCCTGAAGCCCTAAAAGTTATGTATGAACCTAAATTATACAAGAAATTCAATCCAGTTGTAGGTTTTTGTGAGAGCTGAGGTGGAGAAGAAAAAGAAACTACCTGGGAAGTAGGTTAGACACAAAATTAAATTTCTAGGACGTGAAAAGAAATAGACAATTATTAACAAGGAAGAAGTACTAAAAAGATAGCTCTAACATTACTCTCAACCTGAGTTGGAAGCTAGGGTGGAGAATCACCATAATGGTATTTCTAAGAAAGAGAATACAGCGGTGTGCACAAAAAGAAAAATAAACTCTAAGGGGCTGGGGGGAACATTCCCTTCAAACCAAAGCCCTTGATACACAGAATGTAGCAACCAGCTACACCTTTCTGCTTTCTGGCTGTAGAAAAGGAATCACAAAAAGGGAGAGGAGGGAAAGGTAGATATAAAGAATTACAGAGCAGCAAAGAAACCAGAGGGACCAAGAAGGCAAGAGTAGGCTAAAAAAAGGACCTCCCCCCCTTCCCCCACACACAACGGAAAAAGGAGGCATAAAGAAGGGGAAGGATCAAAGTCCCCATATCTTTCTTGGCTAAAAGGAGAGCTAGATCTAGTGTTTGACTAGCTGAACTGGGCCCTTCTACCATGATGTGAAAGCTTGAGGAGGGGAGAGGGAGAAGGGGCAACATAGCCTGTAAGAGCAGGCTATCATAATTACGTGTTCTAATCCTGGACACCTACACAAAGTTGCTAAGATCTAGGAGAATAATGCTTTTTTAAAAAAGCATTTGAAATAGATAGGAAAAAGATCTTTCTAAGTCCTTATACTGAAGTATCCCCAGATTATCAACTGGCTTGCATTTCGTGGGGAAATCGGAGCCACAGCGACCTGGAACACATACAGCCAAATCAAAGGCTCTGTCAAGACGAAGAGTGACTGTACTTTATCTTGAACGATGCATGACACCTAAAATAAATAGGAAGCACCACCTTGTTAAAACCAAAGGGTTTTAAAAGTGTGAAATTGAGTTTTAGAAAATTTCAAGCTTTATGCCCAACTGACAGAGCTGGGGCTTTTTCCTTTCCTCTGTACACCTGAAACATTGTGTGTCAACTATGCTTCAATTTAAAAGAAAAAAACTACTCAAAGCAAGAAATAGGATAAAGTCCCAATGTGCAGCCTTAGGTGAAAATATTTGCCTGAGCACTTATAAATCTCTGCGGTAGGGCATGGCATAGCGCTTAAGAGTATGGGTCTTGATGTCCCATTACTTGAATTCAAAGCTCCCCACTTAACAGCTGTGTAGCCTCCAGCAAGGAACGAAATTTCTCTGTGACTCGATGTCCTCACCTATAAAATGGGATCTATAACAAAAATCATCCAAACCCTTCATTGTGCAGCTGAGAAGCAGAGAAATCCAACAACTAATGTCATAATCATACTTCAAGGCAGTGGCGTCCTCACGAGGCCTACAGGCCTCTCTCCACTTAGGACCACCTGAAGAGGTGAGGACAAATATCCCCGAAAACCCACCTAGTGACAGAGTGAATGAGTCGCTTTCAAATACATCAGGTCGTCTAACTCTCCCAACAATTCTCAAAGGTAGGTCACCTCCATTTTACAGATGGAAAAACAGAATGGGAGGGATTACGTGACTTGTTAAAGACCACAAAAAACAGTAGAGACCAAGCACTCGAACTCAGGTTAGACCGACCCCACTGACTAGACTACACGAAAGGACGTGCACCGCGTGGTCGGGTCTCGCTCTCCCGCCTAGAAAGCCAAAAATGGAGACAAGGCCTCCGCACACCCTTCCCTCCCGGCTCCTCCCAAGTTCTTCTCCTACTGACCCAGGTAAATCACGAGTGGAATAAAGCCCCAGCGGATAGCAAACTGGCCGCCCTTAAAAAGCTGCTGCAACCTCTGCTTGGCCTCTTTGCTCAGCTTCACCATGGCGACGGCCCCGGCGGCTTAGTGAGGACTCTCAATACCAGCTGCAGCGTAGGGAATCCGAACAAGAAAGGAGGTGCGCACGCGCCGAACACGGCATTTACGGCAGGAGTCGTGAGCGTCGCCAGCAGAGGTCGTAATTCACCGCCCGTCCTGACCTGCCTCTCCCCTCTACGGCGCCACCTGCGGACGGCGCGTGCGTGTCTGGTTCCCCCTGGTCAGAGTCTCGTCTTTCCTTAGGTTTTAGGAATCCCGTTGTTGATCACTGTGGGATACTGAAGGCAGCGCGCTTGAGCTTTCTTCAGCCTGAAACGCCCTTTCTCCTCCCACAGTCTTACCCGTTTTTTAAAGTGCACCTCCAAGTGTTCCTCGCCTGACACAGGAGGAACATTAAATTCCGTGTTCTAATCCTGACTCTTAAACTGACTTGCTCTGTAATCTTGGACAAGTTACTTAACCTCTCTCAGTACCAGTTGGTTTCTTCAAGCGAAGGCTGAACTACAAGGGAGATGACGAAGTAGTGCCCAGTAGGGCTCCTATCCATATTTTCTTTGACTCCCGTGGCGTTTGGTTGTTTTTCTTATTTGTTTTGTTTTAACATTATAAATTACTTGCCAACATTTTAAAGTTTGGAAAATTACACTTCGAAATCTGTACTTTTACAAAGAAGCTGGTGGATCCCATTGCAACAATCAACAGGAGTAAGTGGGAAATGACACACCTGTTCACCGATTTGTCCTCATTGGTTTAGAATTGCAGTAGTTCTCACCCCTGGCTTCACATTACACTCACCTGAGGAGATTTAAAGACATACGAGGGCTGGGGACATACTCCTAGAAATTCTGATTACTTACGGGTAGGACCTGGCCATTGGTTTGCCATTGAAGTTTCCCAGGTGATTCTAATGTGTAACCAGCATTCCCAACTTTTGATTCACTAACTGCCTGACCACTGTTGTTATTTGAGCTTTTGATCCTAGCTAGGACTTCTTGATTTCTAAGGCTGTGAGAGATTTCTGAGGCCTTGTCCCTGAAGGTTTTCCTGGATTATCCCCAAGATACATTATAACATTTTCTGTCAAACTCGGAAGGTGCCCAGTGGCACCTGAAAATTTCCCCTGGCTTTATGGCTATTCCTGTACTTGGCTCATCTTCATGATAATAACCTGTGACTGCTATATCTGTAAAATGAGAACTACTATATATATATATATATATATATATATATATATATATATATATATATACACATCTACATATACGTATTACAGATAAGGAAACTTTCTAATCTTTTTATCCAAATGCCTGATACATAGTAAGGATACATTTCTGTCAGTTGAGCTGAATAAAACCAAAGTCATTTGCCTTCATCAAACATACATTGAGTGTTACTGTATGCTAGGAACTAGAGATAGAAGATTGCCCTTAAGAATTTCATGTTTGAGTGGAAAAGACAAGAGTAAATAGATGATTCCAATGCAATGTGAATGTGCTAAGCTCCATAATAAAGTTATACACAACATATGATGGGAAGGCAGATGAATTTTAGGAGGGGAGAACTAACACTGTGAGCTGAGATGATCAGAAAAAATTTCATAGAGAGCATGGAACTTAGGAGGCCTTGACGAGTGTTTACAGGTACAGAAACTCAGCTTTATCTATTGAGGTAGAGATTGACTCCTTTTCTTCAGCCTTGGCCCCTCCAGTTTACCCTCCAAACTTAATATCCTGCTGCAAAACTTCAGTACTAAATCATTAAAAGATATATAAAAAGCACACATAAGAGATTCCTCTCCTATTATAATAATAATCACCATCTATTTGTTACTATGTGCATAGAGAGAAAGAAAAATAGAGAAATATACTCCAAACTCTTTGTAGTAATAATCATTTCAGGAGACAGGAAAGGAATTACTGGAAATCTTCAGTTTCCATGCATATATCTCTGTAGTGTGTCAATTGCTCTTCATAATGTGCACATATGACTTATCAAAAGAAAAAACAATAAAGGTAGATTTTAAAACAAAATAAAACCCTCCAAGGACTCCCCATTGCCTTTAAGATAAAAGATTAACGATCCGTTGCACAACCTACATGGTCCTTGAAAGTATCATATTATCTCTCATCTCTGCTGTTACCTCTGCCAGACATGCTTTCCCACGCCCTTTTCTTTTTTTTTTTTAAGATTTTATTTATTTATTTGGCAGAGAGAGACACAGTGAGAGAGGGAACACAAGCAGGGGGAGTGGGAGAGGGAGAAGCAGGCTTCCTGCTGAGCAGGGAGCCCGATGCGGGGCTCAATCCCAGGACCCTGGGACCATGACCTGAGCCAAAGGCAGACGCTTAACAACTGAGCCACCCCACCCTTTTCTTTTTTAAGAGCCAGTCAAGTATCTCCTCCAAAATGTAATCTCCTTTGACTTGCTCCTGCTCCTGTCTAGGGCAAGTTGAACACTCTGTTTTTCTGTACTGCCACTTTTGAGTTGATTTATTATTATTTAAATGCCTGTCTCCCCAAGTAGATTATAGGCAGAAACTCTGTCTCATTAATCTTATATCCCCAATGACTGTATTTATAAACATTTGTAGAATTGGTGAATGAATTTCATCAGGAACTAATAGCCTTAGTTAATCATGCTGCTTAATCAGCCACAGAGTGCATATCTAAAATGCTTATTTGTAGGGGTGCCTGGGTGGCTCAGTCGGTTAAGCGGCTGCCTTCGGCTCAGGTCATGATCCCAGGGTCCTGGGATCAAGCCCTGGCATCGGGCTCCTTGCTCAGCAGGAAGCCTGCTTCTCCCTCTCCCACTCCCCCTGCTTGTGATCCTGCTCTCGCTATCTCTCTCTGTCAAATAAATAAATAAAATCTTTAAATAAATAAATAAAATGCTTATTTGTAAATTTACAATTAGAGATATCCTTAGCAAAAGAACTCACTTCCTCCTTGCTAGTGAGCAAGAATACTCAGACAATCAATTAGAAATGATAACTTGGGAACCTGGGTAGCTCAGTTGGTTAAGCGTCTGACTCTTGATCTCAGCTCAGGTTTCAATCTCAGGGTCATGAGTTCGAGTCCCATGTTGGGCTCCACGTGGATGATAGCTAATACTTACCAGGCACTTACTTTATGCATGCACTGGGCTAAGTGCTCACATGCCTTAACTCATTGAATCCTCACAGCTCTATGAGGCTGTACTTTCATTTTCATTTTATAGATAAGGAAGTTGAGGCAGAGGGAAGTGAAGTAAATTTCCCCAAGTTCAGATAGCTGGTAAGTGGTAGAAGTAGGGTCTAAACCCAGACACTCTTAATCCAGAACTTGAATGTCAACCATAACACTAGACTGCCTTATAGAAGAGACATAAACACGATACTAGAAGAAAAAGCCATTGTATATTCACAAAGAATATTTTCCTCAAGCTGTGATAAATGAAAGAACTCTTTCCATTGTACTGGAGCAACACATATGATTAGACCAAAACCTAAAGGGATGACCAGTAACCTAAAGGAATGCTGACTGGCTGAACCAGATCAGATCCTCTCTAAGTGAGATTTGAACTCAAGATGGAAAGAAATAATTTGACTGAAGCTGGAAAGACAGACAGAATGGATGACATGAAGCAGTAGAAGGCATGAGTAGGCAGAAGACATGAAGTAGAGAATATTGAATTATAACGATATCACAGCCCTCAGATTAAGAATAACATGTTTTCTGGTGAGAGGGAAACAAGATATTACCACCCAGAGTTTGTTGTATGCTGAACAACCTTCCATTCCCAGCTTTGTTTCAAAGTTGGTAAGCCTGACTATGTCATGGTTCCTGTTCTGTGATGTAGAGGAAAGTGGAACTAATCAATTACATTGTATCCCCTGTGGCCTCAGCTAATTATAAAATAACAGAAGAGAGGTGAAGACATAAAGGTAAGAAAATAAGGGGGAAAAACTGTCAGGGTTTCACCAGCACCATCCAAAGAAAAGATTCTACTGACTTTTCTTAGGGGGAAACAAACAAACAAAAAAACCTCTAGAAAGGATTAGATGGTTGAGCTTTTTTTGGTTGCAAGGAAGGAGAAACCTATGGAAATATGGGTCGTCAAAAAATATCTGACAGCACAGCCAGGCTTCCTGGAACACCAGGGTCATTCCTTTGAATATCTATCTCCACAGTAGTAAAATGGGAAGAGTAACTATCATTCTGGACTGAACTGTATCCCCCCAAAATTCCTATGTTGAAGCCTCAACCCTAGTGAAGGGGTTTGGAGGTAAGGCCTTTAAGGAGGTCAAGTGTAGGGTCCTCATCTGATAGGGCTGGTGTCCTTCTAAGAGAAAAAGATGCCAGAGCTCTCTCTCCACGTGCAAGCATAAGGAAAGGCCACGTGAGAACACAGAGAGAAGGGGGCTATCGGTAAGCCAGGAAGAGAAGCCTCGCCTGTCTGCACCTTGATCTGGGATGTGGAGCCTCCAGAACTGTGAGAAAATAAATTTCTGTTGTTTAAGCTGCCCAGTCTGTAGTGTTCTGTTATGGCAGCCTGAGCGGATTAATACACCACCTAATTGGGTTGTGTGTGAGAAAAATTAAATCCGAGAGTATAAATGTATTAACTAAGTACCATGTATGGGGTACCTCCCTGGGCAAGGCATTTCACAGACCTCATTTCTAAGTCTTCCAAAACTCATGCTCTTGTACTCCCTCACACTGCCTGGTACATAGTTGGTTTGTTGAATTTCAAATCTGAATATCAAAGTCTTACATCACATTTACAAGCCATGATTATTTTTTATGCATTTTTCCATGTATTTTTCTGGCATACTGAGGACAGACAGTGTGCAGTCACCCCTGCTGTGGATAATTATGTGCGGAGAAAAGAAAATAAGGCACAGCCTTCCACTTAAAGATTTTATGGTCTAGTTAGAGTAAGACAAGAATATTAATAAGTGACTTGTCCATGTGACTAATTTTTGGGAAAACAATAACATCGAGTCAAGATTAAACATAAGGACCCAGGGGCCACAAGCTTGGCACTTGAATCCTGGCTCTGTCACTCACTGTGCGATCACTGTCACATCTCTTATCTCATCTGCAAAAGAGGGTCAGGAGAGTGCCCACCTTAATCAGTTATTGCAAAGATAATATGAGAGACAAGATGGCTCAAATATAGTGTCTAGTGAAGATTTAATAAAAAAAATAAGCTATTACTGTTTGTTTGTTGTTTGCTTCCTCATTTTTACTGGCTTCAGATTCAAAGATCGATTTTTCCAGAAGTTTTTTCTCTAATTCTAAGGCTACCTATGAGGAGCCTCCTGAGAACTGGCTGCACCTACTACATAGGCAGCCATAAAATGGGCAAGGGACACACTGATGCAACATGCAATAGAGTGTAAACTCCTGGAGGAATATGTTTTACACTTTGTCTCCATTAGGTCTAAATACAGTGCTTTATACTGGAGGGAAGCTAACGAACATCTCTTGCGATGAAGAAAAGAATGTAGGATAGAAGTCATGCAGCTCTGAGATGTGACCTGCCAGGATTTGAATCCAACTCTGTCACTTACTCAAAATGAGAACCTCAAGAACCAGTTGATAACATATCAGAAAAGCTAATTAATTGACCATGGTTACCAGGAAAATAGGGCCTGTTTTCCAAAACATAGTCAAATGTATGAGCCAAAAGAAAAAAGAAAAACAATTTTTTATCATGTATCTTGTTTTCCAGAAATGTTATATCTTAAAATATATCAATATTTGGGGCACCTAGGTGGCTCAGTTGGTTAAGCAACCGACTCTTGATTTCAGCTCAGGTCATAATCTCAGGATCGTGAGATCGAGCCCCTGCAATGGGCTCCATGCTCAGCACGGAGTCTGCTTGAGATTCCCTCTCTCCCTCTCCTTCTGCCCCCCACTCCATGCATGCTCTCTCTCTGTTTCTCTCTCCCTAAAATAAATAAATCTTTTTTAAAAACCAGAATTAAAAAAAAAAGCTTCACTGGGCCATCACTCTAGTATAAGACTCTACCACGAAAAGGGAATTTCAGGGGCGCCTGGGTGGCTCAGTCGTTAAGTGTCTGCCTTCGGCTCAGGTCATGATCCCAGGGTCCTGGGATCGAGCCCTGCATCGGGCTCTCTGCTCCACAGAAAGCCTGCCTCTCCCACTCCCACTCCCCCTGCTTGTGTTCCCTCTCTCGCTGTGTCTCTCTGTCAAATAAATAAATAAAATCTTAAAAAAAAAAAAAAAGAAAAGGGAATTTCAGAAAACGTACATACTTAGCCACTCTCCACAAGGAGTTGGTAATCTTATTTGGGGATGGAGTATGCACACCCTTGATAAGACAAGCGAGTATGGGTTAAGAGCAAAATGTGGGGGTGCCTAGGTGGCTCAGTCGGTTAAGCATCTGCCTTCGGCTCAGGTCATGATCCCAGGGTCCTGGGATCGAGTCCTACATCGGGCTCCCTGCTCAGCGGGGACCGTGCTTCTCCCTCTGCTGGCTGCTCCCCCTGCTTGTGCTCTTTCTCTCTCTCTCTGACAAATAAATAAAATCTTTAAAAAAAAAAAAAAAGAGCAAAATGTGTAGGGCAGACAAAACATTGATATAGGAATTTGGAAGAAAGAGAAATCCCAGGGGCACCTGGGTGACTCAGTCGTTAAGCATCTGCCTTCGGCTCAGGTCATGATCCCAGGGTCCTGAGATCAAGCCCCGCATTGGGCTCCCTGCTCAGTGGGGAACCTGCTTCTCCCTCTCCTACTCCCTCTGCTTGTGTTCCCTCTCTCGCTGTGTCTCTCTCTGTCAAATAAATAAAATCTTAAAAAAAAAAAGAAAGAAATCTCAGAGGGCTGGACTGTTGGGGGACAATGTCCCAGAAGTGAGCCTGAGCTGATTTCTGATGGCTGGGGAGCAAGAAGAGAAGAATAAAGAAATGTCAGAAAGTGCATGATTATGAGGAGAGAAAATGAAACACAGTAGGTGAAACAGAAAGCTCTAGGCAGGAAATAATGAGACCAAGTTATAAAAAGAACCTAACTGTCAAGTTAAGAAATTTGGATTTTAGCCAGAGAGTTGCTGAAAAGCCTCTAAGTATTTTAGAGGGGAAAAAAAAATTACAAGGTAAAACCAATTCATTTTTAGGGTTTATTTTTTTCAATTTCCTTTATTTTGCTGCAAAGGAAATAAATTCACACAGTCTAAATTTAAAAGGTACAAACTTAAGGTACAAAAGGTCTCCCTCCCACTTCTGTCTGCCCATTTTAATCCCTGGAGGCAAACCAATGTTACCAGTTTTGTATATATCCTTCCAGAGAAATCTGTGCACTTGGAGGCAAGGACACACAGCTCCTCCCCTTCCCTTTTTTGCAGAAGGGATGCATTCACACTTATTCACCTTGTGTTTTTCATTTAAAAATTTAACTTAAAGATTATTTTGTATGAGTAACAAAAAGATTTCTCATTTCCTTTTAAAAAATAGATGGATTGGTACCAAAGAACACACAGTTCAAATACTCCCTACTTCTTTGCCACCTTGCTACCCACCCAGTTCTTCCTGGACGCAGTGCAACGTGTCTGATTTCACAAATATCCTTTAAGAGATATTCTAGGTATTTGGAAGCAAATAAATACATACACATCCTTCCCCTTTCTTTTAAAATAAACAGGATGGGGGCGCCTGGGTGGTCAGTCGTTAAGCGTCTGCCTTCGGCTCAGGTCATGATCCCGGGGTCCTGGGATCGAGCCCCGCATCGGGCTCCCTGCTCCGCGGGAAGCCTGCTTCTCCCTCTCCCACTCCCCCTGCTTGTGTTCCCTTTCTCGCTGTCTCTCTCTCTGTCAAAAAATAAATAAAATCTTTAAAAAAAAAATTTTTTTTAATTTTAAAATAAACAGGATGCATACTATACACTCACTATCTCAGATATTTAAAATTATTTCTTAGAGACCCAAATGAAGTATTTATATGAATTAATAGTATTGTCCCAATGTCAATTTGCAGTTATGTATAAAGCTATCATTTACAGTTACATATAATGCTATCATGGGGGAAACTGGGTGAAGAGAGAGTTCCTGGCACACAGGAACCTTCTGTACAATTTTTGAAACTTTATGTAGTCTTAAAATATGTCAAAATAATAAGTATTAAGAATACTCTTGAGATATATTCGTTGGATGACTCCTGTCTATGGACGCCGCCACGTAAGCATCATTAAAGTCTCCCTCCCACTGCCATCATGTCTAAGTCAGAGTCTCCCAAAGAGCTTGAACCTCCTCTACATCGGAGCTTTGAGCTCTGAAAGAACCGATGAGAGTCTGAGGAGCCATTTTGAGCACTGGGGAGCGCTTATGGACCATGTGGTCATGAGAGATCCAGAGGCTTTGGGTTTGTCACGTATGCCCCTGTGAAGGAGGTGGAGGCAGCCATGAATGCAGTGTCACACAGGGTGGATGGAAGAGTTGTGGAACCAAAGTGTGCTATCCCAAGAGAAGATTCTCGAAGACCTGGTACCCACTTAACTGTGAAGAAGATTTTTGTTGGTGGCATGAGAGAAGACACTGAAGAACACCATCTAAGAGATGATTTTGAACAGTATGGAAAATTGAAGTGATTGAAATCATGACTGACCGAGGCAGTGGCAAGAAGAGAGGCTTTGCTTTTGACACACTTGATGACCAAGACTCTGTAGACAAGATTGTCATTCAAAAATACCTGGGTGCCTCAGTCAGTGGAGCAACCAACTCTTGGTTTTGGCTCAGGTCATGATCTCAGGATCTCATGAGCCTCCACCCTGAGCGTAGAGCCTGCCTAAGATTCTCTCTGTGTTTCCCTCTGCCCTTCCCCCTCCCCACTCATGCATGCTCTCTCTCTCTCAAAAAAAAAAAAAAAAAAATCCCATACTATGAATGGTCACAACTGTGAAGAAAAGCCATATTTAAGCGAGAGATGGCTAGTGCTTCGTCGAGCGAAAGAGGTTGAAGTGGTTGTGGAAATTTTGGTGGTGGCTGTGGAGATGGTTTTGGTGGGAATGACAACTTTGTTCATGGAGGACACTTCAGTGAGCGAGGTGGCTTTGGTGGCAGTCAAGGTGGTGGTGGATATGGTGGCCGTGGGGATGGCTATCATAGATTTGGTAATGATGGAAGCAACTCTGGAGGTGGCTGAAGCTATCATGACTTCGGCAACTACAACAAACAAACTTCAAATTTTGGATCCCTGAAAGGAGGGAAGTTTGGAGGCCCAGGCTCGGGGCCCTGTGGTGGTGGAGGTCAATACCTTGTCAAACCACGGAACCAGGACAGCTATGGAGGTTCCAATAGGAGCAGTAGCGATGGTGGTGGCAGGAGGTTTTCATGACTGCCAGGAAGCAAAGCTGGGCAGGAGAGGAGAGCCAGAGAAGTGACAGGGAAGCTACAGGCTACAACAGATGTGTGACCTCAGTCAAGCACAGTGGGGGCAGGGCCGAGCTGCTACAAAGAAGACACGTTTCAGACAATCCTCATGTGTATGGGCAAAAACCTCGAGGACTGGATTTGTGACTAATTGTGTAACAGGTTATTTTAGTTTCTGTTCTGTGGAAAGTGTAAAGCATTCCAACAAAGGGTTTTAAGGTAGATTTTTTTTTTTTGCACCCATGCTGTTGAATGCTAAATATAACAGTCTGATCATGATGCTGAATAAACGTGTCTTTAAAAAAAAAAAAGAATATTTCATCGTGATCATTCCATATCAGTACATAAATACCTTCCCTTTTTATAGAGGCATAGTAGCACTTTAATAATTTATTTTACTTGCCCCTAAGAAGGCAAAATATTTCAGATTTCCTTAAAATTACTAAAAATTAATAGTGTCCATCTGAGTGTGCACAGTCTTTGACTCCATGGTTAAGAGTGATGTATGCACCGAACTATGTAACCACAATAAAGATTCAGCGGGAAAGGCCCAGCCAGGCAATGAGGAGCACCCAGCTCTCATCCTAGTCCTAGCTGTTTGACCTTGAGCAGGTCACTTAATCCTCCCATCCTGGCTCTCTTATCTGCAACATTGGGATTGTCTGCCCTAGTTCCCTCCCAATTATCTTGAGGGTGAGATGAGATAATAGATGAAACCCTACTTACTTATTAAGCCCAATCCACTGTGCAAATAAAAGGTTTGGCAAGCATGACTGTTACCTTACATCCTATATCATAATCCTCTGTCTACAGTCAGAGGAAGGAGTCCTCCCATGGCAGAGTCAATCTCAGTTTGAGTGTCAAAGAGAGCTGCATCCTAACCCACATTATTTTTCATTTAGGACAGAATGACCTTCTGGGCCCTTCTGTTTTCTGATCCGGTTATTAATGACCAGCAGAAGGTGTGCCACACAGGAATAACGAGAAGGGACCGAATGCCAGGACAGAAACCAAGTGGGGAACACTCGTCTTAAGCCCAGAGGAGAACTGCAGCAGGTCAACAATGGTGGGAAAGGGCATCATGGAGAAAAACCAGTGCTCAATAGCCATTCAGGGCCTAAGAAGCAACCTGGTTGCCTAGCAATACCAAATGGTCCAGTGGAGTTAGTGTCTTAGAGGGAACACTTGCTAAGAACTGTGCAGGCTCTGAAATTTCACCCTACTTACAAGCTTGCAAGTTAGTCTTCCACGGATGCTGGCAAAAGTCAGGAGACCCTTGGGTCAGAGACCAAAGTTTTATTCATTATATATGGCAAAAGAAGTAGCCAGAGCTTTGTGTTGGTTTGCAGGGGTCCCCCCTGTGCCCCCCAGACTCCATACTGATGACACAACAGACCCATCCAGGATGCCTGAACATGCAGAGCATTGTGTTACGGGAGAAGAATGCTGAGCTGGGGAATTCACTGTTTTCATATGAGCAGAAGCAAGCCTGGCCTTCGGGAGGAGGCATTACCTCCTCGCTCAAGGCTGCTTGCTGTAAACATGGTGAAGAACCATCAGGGCCTTGCATTCTTGGCTTACTCAGAACACGCAAGGATGCTCAATGCCTATGGTAGACTGTCTCTCCCAAC
Source organism: Halichoerus grypus (assembly GCF_964656455.1). Lineage (NCBI taxonomy): Eukaryota > Metazoa > Chordata > Mammalia > Carnivora > Phocidae > Halichoerus > Halichoerus grypus. The sequence goes on from NC_135723.1 coordinate 54,993,361, forward strand.
AGCACTTTGAAAGTAGGAGGGAAACTTTAGACAAGGTTGATTCACAAATGAGGCTGAACCACGTCAGAAGGAAGGAGATTCCGAGAAGTCCACAAGTAAGGAGCTGGCAAGAGCAGGTTAGTCAAGGGCTGAAGAGAGACTGAAGACAGGGATTTGGGATTTATCTACGGTAGAAGTATAAGAAAAGAGAAAATCTGTGAGGGAGACAATATGGAGAGATAATGTGCCCAGAAAAGCACTCGGGTAAAGTGCCCAATCGAGAGAGTAGGACAAGATGGCAGAGGCAGGCAGGTGGCCCCAAAAGGTCAGGCAGGACTAGAACCAGCGCTGTGTGAAACTAGAGTCCGCACGCTTACACTCAGACGTCCAGGGAAAGCTTTCGGCTCAGCCCCAGGTCTGGCAAGGAGCCCCTCCTGCACACTCCCGTGGCACCCTCTGCCCCTCAGCTGCCACCCACCCCCTCCCCCGGACTGTAAGTCCTGGCACAGGCTGTGTGTGTGATTCTCCATTCCCAGCATCCGCACGGCACCTCTCCGCGCTGGGCACTCAGTGTATGCGCTTGGAAATAATGAGCTAGTTCGTTGGGAGGCAGTCCGTTTCCGGCAGCATCATGTGGCCCATTGTGTCAGATTCTGCAGATAAATGGGTGGAAGATGAGGACTAAGAACAAAGCCACTGCTTTTGAAAATTGGCAAGTCACGGGTCATGATTCCGGAAGGCAGATTTGTCAAATTAAAGGTACACCAAGCACATCTCCAGTGACTGGCTGGGGGGCAGGAAAAGCCAAGGCAATGCACTGTTATTCTCTATGCCCCCCTCTCCCACCCTTTGTGACTACAGACAGGAGGTAGAGGCATTCACGCTGCCTCAAAGAAAAGCACGATTGTTACAGCTGAAATGAAAGGACATGGAAACAATTTCATCTGTTAAAAAAATTGCCACAAGTGACCTTATGAATTGAAATTTCAGGGATGGGGGGGAGGGGGAAGCAAGGTACAGAGCTAACACCAAAGCAATGGCTTCTGGGAGAGAGAAGAAGAGGAAGAGGGCTCTGCTTCCCAGACATTTGGGGGGGGCGGGGCGCATGGGAGTAGGAAAGGAGGTCAGAGATGGGGGCCCAGAACCCTGATCTGGAGAGAAGAGGGCCTGCTCCAAGTCTCCAGGTTGGGGAATCATATCAGGAGATCACCATGCTCCCACCTTCTCACCTCAGGGCCTTTGTACTTAAATTTCCTCTGCCTGGTTTCCCATGGCTCAGCCCCTCACTACCTTCAGATCTCCTCAGGCATATCAGGCTCTCATAGCCGACCATGCTATCTAAAATAGGAACTCCTTTCCCCCGTCTCTCTCTGTTCCACTTCCCTGATTGTACTTACTTTCCTAAAGCATATAGTACACATCAGGGGATACATGACCACCAGAGCTCCTACGATTTTCTTTTCCTAGCAAAAATGGTAAGAGAAAGAAGCAAAAATGTTAAAATTTCTGCCATATCACTTACATCTTTTGCTCTCTTCTAAGGAATTCTGTAAGCTTGCTACAGGGATATGTTTCTACTGGAAGGTAGAAGTCCCCCTTTCAGGACCCCAGATGAAGAAAGAAAAGTTGAAATTGGATGTCATTGCAGACAGTAACTTGGGTTTTAAAAGAGAAGGTTGGGTCACCTCGTCCTTTTGGAAACAGTGGCCAAGTCACATCCACAGAGCTTCCCCACGGAAGACCCTCTGTTTGCCTCTCCTAAGAAAGGGGTCTGATGGAGAGCAGTGATCCTCCACCATCCAGACTTTTGAAACAAAAGTGACCTCTGCAGAGGGCAAAGAATCAGCATGGTTAACATCTTATTAAATAACCATTACTCTAATTTCTAATGGAAATATAAACATAGCAAGTATGCATAATCCCTCAGGGAAAAAAATAACCATTTTTTTTAATTGCAGAAAATTTTAATTCATGAGGCCACTTGTGGAAATTTTTTTAAAAGACGAAATTCATTCTCTCCCAGAGAGAATCCCTCTCTTACTGCCTTTTATTTTTTTTTAAAGATTTTATTTATTTATTTGACAGAGCGAGAGAGCACAAGCAGGGGGAACAGTAGGGGGAGAGGGAGAAGCAGGCTTCCCGCAGAGCAGGGAGCCCAATGCAGGGCTCGATCCCAGGACCCTGGGATCATGACTTGAGCCAAAGGCAGACGCTTAACCATCTGAGCCACCCAGGTGCCCCTCTTACTGTCTTTTAAAAAAGAACCAGTTAATGAATAATATAAAACTCCGGCAAGGAGAAGAGGGGCTCTCTCTATATCTGGCCACATGAACCTAAACACCAAGCCAACATCCAAAGATCAGCCTATGCCCTTGGGAGCACATGGATGGAAAAATCAATGTAATCATTCTTTTCTTTGCTGTGGGGTGAGAGCCTTCTGTCAACAGGAGCTTGCAGGATGCCTGTGGTTTTCCCAGCAGAAGAAAATCCACTTACACCTCAATACTTTGCTGAACCATTCCAAACTTTCACATGGGCATCCTTGGTGCCCCAGGACACCCCTGAACAGAATCAGGACCCATAATACTCAAAGGGATGGAGCCCTAACACTTCACTCCGGTGGGATCAGACAGTGGTCAAACCCTCCCCTGCTACATGTGAGGCTGAGTTCTATGCCCTGTGGGCTGATTACAAACTCCTACTTTATTTTTTTTATATTTATTTATTTATTTATGGGGGGAGGAATGCAGAGGAAAAAGAGTCGTAAGCAGATGCCGCAGTGTCTGCCCGCGAAGCCCCAGGTGGGGCTCGATCTCACGACCCTGAAACTGAGTAAGGGACAGGTGGGGCTATGTAGGGAGAGATAGATAGGGGGCTATGTGATCAGGCTCACAGAAATCCCAAAAATGCGGAGGTGTAAGGAAACCAGAGATAAGGGAACACACCAGACCACCCTGCCCCTAAGTGTCTGGGTGGGGTGGGTGGGAGAGGGTCTTATTTATGACAGTCTCCTGTGGTCAACAGAAAATAAACAGACCCTAAAAAGAAGTAAGCCACTAAAGATGTTATCACTAGTCCTGCTTACACAAAGGTGCTGTCAGTCGACAAATTAAAAAGATTTAAGTTCCTTGGTTAGCTTTCAATAAAAGACCAACCCTAAAAGCCCTCAGCGGCAACCCTGTCGGGACCCCCTCACTCCTGTACTCTTGCTTAATCAAAACTCGGTGGCTTTACTCACTCTCCTTTGTCCACGAGATTCATTCTTCGACTCCGTGAGAAAAGAACCTAGCTCTCCTGCTTCAAAATCATGACCTGAGCCAAAACCAAGAGTCTGATGCCCAAATACCTGCGCCACCCAGGCGCCCCTACAGACTCCTACTTTAAAAATTACATCCAAGTCATCTTGAACAAAGTCCTGCCGAGGGGTGTGCCGTGCCCGGAGGAAGCAGCCAGAGGAAAGCCAGCAGAAAGAAGACTGAGGAGTGATTAAAGGATTCATCACAGTTCAAATTTGGTTCAAATTCAAAGTGATTGTTTTGGATTCTGAGCGTCTTATCAAAAAGGAAGCTCATTTCCATAAGCAGCACCTCTTGCCACTAATGGGGTGACCTGGGGCATATTTGGAACGAGAGCCTCCGGCTAGTAATGCAGCAACTAGGATGTTCCGAGGACACGGTGGCTGGTGCCATTGAACCCCGGGGAGAGCTAGCTCTGCCAGGACCAACTCTCTCTCCAGCCAGACCGGGAAGACCAGAAAGCGGCAAGAGACCATCGCAGGAGGAAAGAAGGCATGGTTGGGAAGATGGCTGCTTATGAGCAGCGAGAGCGGCTCATTGTCATCTGCCCTCCCTCACTAACACAGACACAGGTGCACACGAGCGAAACAGCACTCTAAGCACCCCGCCCCCACCCCCTCGCAGTAGGATAGAACAGTGCTTACACTATGTGAGGAGATGTTAGGAGTGAGGTGGACAGTTAAGTAGTCAGGGCCAGGGTCCCCAACAAGAAAACAAGGAGTCGGGACAGCTAAGATAAAACAGCACCGACATCCTGTTTTGCAGCGTAGACAGGACCGCACTAGCATTCTGTTTTGCAGCGTTTGCAGAAATGACTTCTGCAAAACGTCCAAAAATAAGACAACCACAAAACATCTGTCATTATCACGGGCAAGGGGCAGTTAAGACATAAGCCCCCCCCGATAGCAGCCAAAAAAGACCATCAGCACATAGACAATAGCCCAATAGGTAGACAGATAGGTGACCAAAGCCCTGCTTGGCCCGACTCAGCACAACCTGACTGCTTAAGATAGTTCCGCAAAGGAGCCCAGAAAAGCCCCGAAACTTAGAAACCCCGATGGCAGCCCTCTCGGGTCCCCTCCCTCTCTGGGAGCTTTGTACTACTGCTCAATAAACTTAACTTTGCTGCCCACCACTCTTCGTCTGGTCTACCTCTTCATTCTTCCAAGCGGTGTGAGCAAGAACCTTGGGCACTGAAGGCTGAGAGATCCTGCAGCAGAAGGAGTAGGACTCCTGAGTCTCAGGGTGGGACTTCCCCCGACCCCAGGCTGCCCAGCCAGCTAGGAAGCCCCAGGAAAGGGTAGTTTGGAGGGAGAAAAATTCATTAACCACTAAAACCTAGTTCTCACCTTCCTAGGAGAGCCCTAAACAAGAGTAAATAATCTTGAGGGTGACATAAATCTTACCACAGGGAGTGTGAAAGGGTGGTAATATTTTTTGGAATGTATTATGTTTTTCTCTTTTTTGTTTCTTGATACGTTCGTTTATTCATTCATCCAACAAACGGTAATTAAGTGCCTCTCTGTTGCATAGGGATCTGGAGATAGAACAATAAAAAAGATGGCCAAAGCTTCTGCCTTCCTGGACATTACGTCCTGTAGGAAAGGCAGTCGGTAAAACAAGCAGCGAATTCTTCCGCGGTGCCTTCCGTGTGTCGGGCCCTCCGGTTAGGAGCTCATGTGTTTCTCACAACCTATATGGTAGCTACATTTTACAAATCCAGAGAGCGAGGCATCGGCGGGCTGAGTAACTTGCCAGATGTGCACGGCTAATAGTAACAGAACAAGGATTTGAACACAGGAAGGTAAATTTTAGGGTTCCATGTTCTTAATCGATAGAGACTGGTACACATACAGGTCTGGGCCTGGAGGTGGGGATAGAGACACAGAACTAGAGAAGACTGTAACTGTCCACAGTCCCAGGGGATGGGAGACCCCCAAGTAAATACTCTTGAAAGGGACTTAACGTTTCAGTAGGGAAAGCCAGCAAGAGACAGGTAGATGCATACACAGGAACGTGCTATGAAGAAAGCAACAGGGCGAGCGTGGGGGTAGACTGGCTGGCCAGCGCAGGGGACGTTGGCGTCATCCAGGGCAGGTTCCCAAGGCCGGCCCAAACCAAGAGCAAGAGTGTGCTGCGAGTGCCCGGGCCCCAGGTTTCAGCCGCAAAGCGCAGGGAAGAGCCGGGACTGGAACAGTCACGTCGCTGTGGTCACTGTCCGAGGACAGCCCCTCTGCGGCGAAGACCAGCTGGAATGCGGATGATCAGGGTCAGCCTGTCTCCCCTCCGGTGCTCTAAGCACCTTCTACGTACCCTCACCAGATGCCCATGGAGGAGGGAAGGGAAGGGGAGCAGGAACCCGAAAGACTGGGCCCTTTACAAAGACAGACTCAACGTTTACCTCTAAGACCTGTTTACATGACTGCACCTGAATAAATGTACCTGACTCACTGAACATAAAGCCCTCTGGGCACGTCAGGCCCTGTCTAGCAGAACGCAGATACAACATTCGTGATGTCACTGCCCGTGGTGAAAGCTACCTCCGGTGAGGAGAGAAGAAAGGACACAGGGTGATGGCAAGAGAAGCTAAACAGATCCTGTCGCTTCCCTTCAAGGTGGAACAGTCATGGTCGCACAGATGGTTAGTCACATCGAGGGTTAGGAATGAAACACACGTATTAGGCGCATCTCTGGAGAGAAGGAAAGGATTATTCATTGTTTCATTATTATTTTTTTAAAAAAGCGTTAAGCATGATTTAGGAGAAGCCATGTGCAGTATTGCCGCATTCAATTATCCAGCACAAATTTGGATGAGCCCGGCAGCTATTTCTAGGCTTCCAAATGTGGGTCATAAATACATGTTCATCAAAAAGGACAATGCAATCAAGCAGCTTCACATATTTATCATTGTTTCTATGAAAGGCATTTATTAGCAGGTGTCTGCATGAGGTTCAGGCAGCCTGGGTTCTATATACAGAAATTAAGCAGTCACAGTCCCTACCCTCTCGAAATTTAAGCTTGGCAATGCTGATTTGAACAATCACATAAAAATACAACTAAACGAGACTCACCTGCAATTATTCTCTGTCCCACATGCTCATGTTCTATGGCTCTTTCTCACTGTCTACTCAAGGATTCTGTACCTGCTGTTCTTGCAACCTAAAACTCCCTCCAGATTAAAGTAGGAACATGGAACATGGGGTTGGGGCTCTATTCTTTAAGGACCCAAAACTGGGGAAATTGCTTTTCTTGTACAAAAGGAAGAGGCTCACACTGTTAAATACCTACACAATTTCCATTACTCTGCCACTTCTTTTCTACAAAAGCACCCCACTTTTTTTCAGGGTGGTAATATACCCAGCTTTTTTTTTTTTTTTTTTAATGCATTTCCTACTATCATTTGCAGCTAGAGGAGGACATGTAACACATTTCTGGCCAATGAGATATAAGTGGAAATCACCAAATAAGGCTTCTGGGAAAGTGCTTTTTAAAAGAGCTACTTTGTTGGCATTTGCCTTTGTCCTCTGCCCTTCCAGTCATCTTGCCCGGAATGTGGATGAAATGCTGGACATGCAGGAGCCATCTTGTGACCACGAGGAGTCATTCAGAAGGGCTAAAGCCACAGCCTAAGGATGGCTAAACAGAAAAATAGAAAGAAACTGGGTCCCTTTGCACCAGTTCTGAATTGTTATGTGAGGAAAATAAGATTGCCATTAAGTTGAGCCCTAGTATATTCATTTAGTATATGTGGCCACGTACAACCCCTGATTGATACTAAGACTTAGGCAGGGGAGGCTGCATAAGTTAGGGGGCCATTGTGACTGGAGCTACTTTTTGATAGTATTTTCTTCCTTTTTTGAGCACTGGCAGTTGTCTGGGGAATTTGGAGCAATGTTAGCATCGGTGGAGTTTTGCCCCAGTTCAGTCTTGAGCATTGAACAACCATTTTGTGAGGGTCTAAGATGTGCCCCACACAGTGCTGGATGCTGGTGGGCACAAGTCTCTGCATTTACGGCACCGAGACTCCATCCAGGGGAGAGGAACAATAAAACAAGACAAACAAGAAAAGGAGGCTAAAGTAAAGAACAAACAGGGCCGCCTGGGTGGCTCAGTTGGTTAAGCGGCTGCCTCCGGCTCAGGTCATGATCCTGGAGTCCCGGGATCAAGTCCCACATCGGCCTCCCTGCTCAGTGGGGAGTCTGCTTCTCCCTCTGACCCTCCTCCCTCTCTCTCAAATAAATAAATAAAATCTTTTTTAAAAAATAAAAAAAATAAAGAATAAACAGAGTAAGGAGGAAAGGTGCGCTGGGTGGGAGGAGGGACACTGGCACTTCATACAGGGTGGTTGGAAAAGGCCTCCCCTCTGGGGAGGGGTGTAGTCATTGGCGAGGACCGCCATAACCACCTACCACAGACTGGGGAACTTCAACAACAGAAATGTATTTTCTCATGGTTCTGGAGGGTCCAAGTCCAAGATCAAAGTGCCATCAGGGTTAATTTTCAGTAAGGCTATAGACAGCATCTTCTTGCTGTGTCCTCACATGGCCATGCCTCTGTTCATGTGGGCAGAGAGAGAGAGTGAGAGAGAGAGATCTGATGGCTTTTTCTCTTCTTATAAGGACACTAATCCTGTTGGATTAGGGCTTCATCCTCATTACTTCATTTAACTTAATTATCTCCCTAAAGGCCCTATCTGCAAATATAGTCACACTGGGGATTTGAGCTCCAACATGAATTTTAGGGGAACACAATTCAGCTCTACCAAGTGGCTTATGAACAGAACCTGAAGGAAGAGACAGTGAAAGACAAACTGCAGCCTGGACGAAGAGCGTTTCAGGCAGAGGGACAGCAGGCTGTGTCGCAGAGTGTGCTGGGCATGTCCCAGGGGTGGTGGGGACACCAGCACAGCTGCAAGCAAGCAAGGGGGACATTGCCGGGGGAAGGACAGAGAAATCCTGGATAGTCTTGTCGACCATTGAAAAAACTTTGCCTTCACACTGAGATAAAGGAGGAGGCACTCAGGAGGTCTGAGCAGAGGAGCAACATGATCTTACTAATGTTTTAAAGAGTTCTCTCTGGTCATTGTGTGGAGAATGGACTCTATGTGCAGAGATGGAAGCAAAACATCAGTTAGAAGGCTGTTAAAATAATCAGGAGAGAGGTGATAGAGCTTGGACTAGGGTGGTTGAGAACTGGACAGATCTGGGGTGTACAGGGACAGATGATGGGATTAGCTGTCGATCAACAGGTGTAAGGTGTAAGAAAAGAGAGGAGTTTGCAACACCTCCAAGATTTTTGCCATAGGCACTGGAAGAATAAAATTGCTATTTTCTCAAGAGGATTAATGGTGGGAAACTCAGTTTTGAGGGGTGAAATATCAAGAGTTGAGTTTCGGATAAGTTGTTTTCAAGATGCCTTTTAGAAACCCAAGTGCGGGGCACCTGGATGGCTCAGTTGGTTGAGCGTCCGACTCTTGATTTTGGCTCAGGTTGTGGTCTCAGGATTGTGAGATTAAGCCCGCTCAGTGGGGAGTCTGCTTGGGATTCTCTCTCTCCCTCTTCCTCTGCCTCTCCCCCTCCCCATGCTCTCTCTCGCTCTAAAAATAAATAAATAAATCTTAAAAAGAAAAAAAGAAACCCAAGTGCAAACATTGAGTGTGCAACTGAACACAGGGGACTGTAAGTCAGGGAATGGTCTAGACCTGAGACAGAAATTTAAGAGTCACGAAGTACTGGTGCCTGAGTGGCTCAGTCAGTGAAGCATCTGACTATTTCGGCTCAGGTCATGATTGCAGGGTCCTGGGATCAAGCCCCACATCAGGCTCCCTGTTCAGCGAGGAGCCTGCTTAAGATTCTCTCTCTCCTTCTCCATCTGCCCCTCCCCCCCCCAGCTCAGTCTCTCTTTTATTTTTTTTTAAAGATTTTATTTATTTGTTAGAGAGAGAGAGCACAAGCAGGGGGAGCGGCAGGCAGAGGGAGAAGCAGGCTCCCCGCTGAGCAAGGATCCCTACATGAGACTCGATCCCAGGACCCTGGGATCATGACCTGAGCCGAAGGCAGACATTTAGCCAACTGAGCCACCCAGGCGTCCCTCAGTCTCTCTTTTAAATACATACATACATACATACATACATACATAAAACTATACATCTAGATGAAGTCATCACCCCAGATAGGAAGTAGATCTGGAGAGTTGAGATATGAGGAGGTGGACAAATGAAAAGGATCCAGTAACAGAGCCTGAGAAGAAGCAGCCATGAGGTTGGGAAAAACAAACAAACAAAAACAAAGTGTGGTGACCTAGAAGCCAAATGAGAAGTATTTCAAGAAGAGGGTGCTCACACTTGCAACTGACAAGACAACTAAGGTCAAGAGTGAAAGCACTGTGGTGCTTGAAAAGAGCTGTTTCCGTGCAGTGATGAATTGGTGTATTAGTTATCTAGTGCTGCATAACAAATTACCACAAACTATAGCAGTTTAAAGCAGCAGGCATGTATTACCTTACAGCATGAGTGGGTCAGGAATCTGGGTGTAGCATACTGGGTGCCTCTGGTTCCTGGTCTCCCACAGCACTGCCATGAAGATGTTGGCCAGGGCTAGAGTCTTCTCAAGGTTTGATATGGGAGGATTCACTTCCAAGCTTGCTCATATGGCTGCTGGCAGGACGCCGATCCTTGTTGGCTATTAGGCTAAGACATCTATTCCTTGCCAAGTGGGTCTCTCCATAAAGCAACTCACAACATGGCAGCCTTCTTCCCCTAGATCAAGGAATCTAAGAGAGAAAAGGCAAGAAACAGCAGCCCAAGATGGTAGCTCCAGTTTCTTATAACATAAACCCTGAAGTGACATCCTATCACTTTTTTAAGACTTTATTTTTCAGAGCAATTTTATGTTCACAGAAAAATTAAGCAGAAAGTAGAGAGACTTCCCATATCCTCACTACACTACCAATATTCCCCAGCAGTATGGAACATTTGTTACAATGATGAACCAACTCTGATGCATCATTATCCATCTCAGTCCATAGCTTACATTGGGGTTCACTCTGTGTTGTAGATTTTATGGGCTCTGACAAATATGCAATAACATGCATCCAGCCTTATAATATCATATAGAATAGTTTCATTGCCCTAAGAATCCCCTCTGCTCCACCTGTTCATCCTCCTTCCCCCAAACCTCTGGCAACCATTGGTCTTCTCACTGCTTCCATAGTTTTGCCTTTTCCCAAATGTCATAGAGTTGGGATCATACAGTAAGTAAACTTTTCAGATTGGCTTCTTTCACTTAATAATATGCATTTAAGTTTCTTCCATGTCTTCTCATGGCTTGATAGCCAATTTATTTTTAGTGCAGAATAATATTCCATTGTCTGGATGCACCACAATTTATTTATCCATTCATCTGTTGAAAGACATCTCAGTTGCTTTCAGGCTTTGACAATTAGAATAAAGTTATGATAAACATCAGTGTACAGGGTTTTTGTGGACATAAGTTTTCAACTCCTTTGGGTAAATACCAAGGATCATGATTGTATCATGTGGTAAGAGTATGTTTAGTTTTGTAAGGAACTGCCAAACTGTCTTCCAAAATGGCCATGCCGTTTTGCATTCCCACCAGAAGTGAATGAGAATTCCTGATGTTCACATCCTCACCAACATTTGGTATTGTCACTATCTGGAATTTAGCCATTCCAGTAGAAACATAATGGCATCTCGTTTTAATTTGCAATTCCCTAATGACATATGATGTGGAGCATCTTTCCACATGCCAACCCCTAACTTATGCTATATTCTAGTCATTGGAAGAAATTCACTAGGTCCAGCCCACACTGAAGGGGAGGGGACTACACAAGGGCACAGATAGCCGGAGATGGGGCCATTGGAGACCATCTCAGGGGCTGACGAGCATAATTAGACTGAGAAATGAATGGAGGAGAGGAATTAAAGACAAATATAGACAACACTTTTGAGGAGTTTTGCTATAAAGAGAAGCAAAGAACTGAGAGGTTAGTTGTAGAAGTATGTGGAGTTAAAGAATGTTTTTGTTTTCTTTGTTTTGCAACAAACCAGATCATTCTTACCAATAAAGGTGATACATTGGATATATTGATATGTAACCAAATAAAATTCTATTTTATACCTTTATTCATATATTTCCTAGAAGTATGGTGAACAATGCTAAAGTTTGTGAATAAGAAACCTGAAAGGGATTTTTTTTTTTTTAAGATTTTATTTATGGGACGCCTGGGTGGCTCAGTCGGTTAAGCATCTGCCTTCAGTTCAGGTCATGATCTCAGGGTCCTGGGATCGAGTCCCATATCAGGCTCCTTGCTCAGCGGGGAGGCCGCTTCTCCCTCTCCCGCTGCCTGCCGCTCCCCCTCTTTGACAGAGCATGTGTGTGCGGGGTGGTCGGGGGAGAGCACGTGCGCAAGCACAAGCACAAGCAGGGGGAGCAGCAGAGGGAGAGGGAGAAGCAGGCTCCCCAATGAGCAGAGAGCCCGACTCGGGACTCCATCCCAGGACCCTGCGATCATGACCTGAGCCGGAGGCAGACCCTTAACCGACTGAGTCAGGCAGGTGCCCCAAAAGAGGATTTTTAAATTTTTTTATTTTTATTTTTTTTAAAGATTTTATTTATTTCTTTGACACAGAGAGAGAGAGTGAGAGAGGGAACACAAGCAGGGGGAGTGGGAGAGGGAGAAGCAGGCTTCCCGCTGAGCAGGGAGCCCGATTCAGGGCTGGATCCCAGGACGCTGGGATCATGACCTGAGCCAAAGGCAGGTGCTTAACAACTGAGCCACCCAGGCGCCCCAAGAGGACTTTTTTAATTGTCTGTTTTGTACCCACGTGGGGATCAGAAAGAAGTACATCCATATCCCAGTGCTCCCAGGACACTTACAAGTACACCTTCTAATTGCCAAAATCAGCCACACAAGTTTATTCAGGCAGATGAAACCAATAGACTTCAGTGTGGGCAGACATTCTGTCTTGGCTTGAAAACAAGCCTACAGCTGCCTGGAAAAGGGAGGCTACTGGGCAGAGACCTGCATGTGGCAAATGGCCCAATGACTGATTAAATTGTTACCGGACTGGAGTGATCATTTAAATCATGAATAATGTCTGCAGCTTTATCTTCTGATGCTCCACTGCAACAACACAATAAAATATGCACTCAACACAGAGACAAAAGTAAATGAATGGGCCAATTAATTTGTGAAAGCAAATGCCCTAGATCTGTGTCTGATGTCAGTTCATTGAGAACAAGTGAGTCTTAGGATCTCCTGGGTATAGGGATCGGGCAACGGCAGGGTTTGAGGAAGGGGATAAATAATGTGCTTTCTTCCCCTTCCACAACCAGAACCAACACAGACATCACAGAATGGAAATTGAAGTGTTCACTTTACTACTGATAAGATGGTATCCTCAGAGTTCAGTCTGTTCTACTCCCATCCCAGTCTAGACCTTGAGTCATCATTGCCTTACACTGATCTTGGTCAGTGGGAGAAGAAAAAGAACACGAATCCTCAGTTTATAGCCTTCTAGTGGATTCTCTTCTTTGAGGAAGATGAGCCCCTGGATGTTACCCACCATGATGTACTTGGGGGCCAAAAATTTTAAATGAGTAAAATGCAGGATCATGTTATTACACAGTTAATGAGAAATGTTATATTTCATTTAGTTAGGACTATCAGAAAAGCACAGAGGTAAAGGTAATGACACTTACAATGTACCCAACTGTGTACTGAACCAAGAAAACCCTCAATGGCTTCCAAGTGGTCCCCTCTTCCCCCCATCCCCCTCCCATCAGAGACTGTAAGAATCTTAGCCTATTGAGAAAAGGGGACAGGTGGAGAATGAAAGCCAGCAAGCCTACCCTGGTTTGCATGCTCTCAAAATTCATGTTAGCATTGGATTTTATGGAAATTCCTTCCTCTTCTGGAAGGGAATGAGGAAATGGTGGGCAGAGGCATTATCCAGCAGAAGTTCCTCCACAGAGAAACATGGTGGTGGTAGGGGGGGAGTTGGGGGGAGGATAAGGTTCCCTTCTAGCAGCAGCAAAACTAGCCAGAGAAATGCCCAACACCTCCCGGGGCCCCAGGATGCCTTCTCTACAAGTGTGTGAAAGGCAGGCCAAATACATGCCAAGAAAAGAAATCCAGGAGGTTTTATCAAGTCCTTACAGCACACCAAGCTCTCGGCCAGGTACTGGGAAGGCAGGGATAAATTCACACTCAAGGTGACCCAGGAAAGATACAACCTGGGATAAGTCCCCATCACTGCCACCGTTATGAGCCTTCGAGGGGTTGATAGCATGAGTACTCAACTACGTTGGGGGATAAATGGAGAGTATCTTTTCCTGGAGTCATTTCGCCCTTACCCAAACATATTCCAGGCACTACTATGCTGAGTTCTGGGGACCCAGCAGAGAAGAAAACAGAGTCCTTGTGGAGCTGTATATTCCACCATCATGACAACTCTGCTTTTGGAGAACACCCTAAGGCTGGCTCTACTCCACCAGAGAAAATTCTAGCTGATCTATAAAGTCCCTTCTACTCTAGAATTCCTCTTTAATTCCCTTGGCCTCTGATTTTTACCTCTTGGATATTTGATGTGCAGTCAGCTTCCTGCTGCTAATGCGAGACTCACGTAGGTACCCCTTCTCCAAGGAGCCCTCCCTGACCCCTTAGCAGCCTGGGCTCAGTGGTTCGCGCTATGCCCTTGGCGCACTGTGTGGGCTTCTATCGGCGGGCGAATGTCACTTTACGTTCCTTGAGGGCAGGTGCAGTTTCTCATTCCACTTTATACCCCCAGCACCAATCACATTGCCTGACACGGTCAGCACTCAGAAAATACTTGTCACGCTAAACAGTCCCTCCAAACAAAATAATCTCAAGTGTCCCAGTTTCTAGGAAGCCCCAAATCTCAAAATTCCAAAAGCAGATTAAGGACAAGGCTGGGAGAGCGGGTCCTGTGCAGCCGTGCTTCCGCGGCTTGCAGACCACCCTGAGGGAAGGCATGGAATACTTTGGGGGGCGGGGGTGTACATACCTAACATTATCTGATGCCTGGAGCTTCATCTAACCTGCAGCGAGGTAAATGCCCACCACACCCAGAGAGGTGTCCGGGCAGGTGTGCCCCCGAGTCCGCAGGCTCCGAGGCCCGGGCGCCGGCAGGGGGCGTGCGAGAGCCTCCGGGCGCCCCGGGAGGGGCGGATACAGGGCCAGGAGGGGCGCCGGGGTAACTTTTTGGTTGGTTGCCGCAGGGTGCCCGACCGCCCAGGCCCCTTTTAAACTTGGACTTTCCAGCATCCCCCCTTTTCCGCCGCGGCGCGCGACTCGGTAAGTGTCTTCCGACCCGCTCGACGCCGGAACAGGCCACGTGGGGGTCTCTGGTGGCACTTACTAGACGCGCCCCTCCTTGCCCCCCGTACCCGCCCCGTCCGGGCGTCCGTGACCCCGGTTCGGCCTCAGCTCGGCGCCCCCTCGGGAAAGGCCCCCGATGCCGGGGAAGGAGCTCCCTGGGGGCACCCATGAGGGCCCCTCTTAGGTGGGCACGTCCTCGTGGAGCCGGGGACCCTGAGTCCCTGGGAAGCACCCTCGTGGCGCCTAAACACCCCCCTGCTCCCCGCACCTCTCGTGCCTGTGGCCCCGACGCTCAAGGGCTCCAGGCCACAGGGAGCTTCAAACTCCTATTTCAACGAAAGGAGAACTTTTCGAGAACGCGGCTGGGGGGCGGGGGGCGCCGAGCCGGCTGGGCGTCCGTGTTGCCGGCGCACTCGGGGCTCCCGCCTGCCCGCGCCTGGCAGCGACCCCGACATGGCCCGTTTGGAGAGTGAGCGGGACGGCGGATCCGGGCGCGGGCAGCTTCGGTGCGCAGCAGCGGGATGCGGGTGCTCCCCACAAACCGAGGGCGTTCCGCGCTCACAGCCTCTCCCGCCGCTCACACGGGCGCCTTTCCGTGGCCACTTCGCAGGGGAGTTGGGCTTTTTAAAGGGTCTGGGGTGAGTCTTGCCTGAACTGGTAACTGCTGTGAGCCCTCATGAGGGAGCCTGCAGTGTTCTCCCCCACATTCGCCGTTTCAGGAGTGACCAGAGCCTTCTGCAGCACGGGACCCTCTTCCAGCATTTTCGGGGTGTGAGGCCCGTCATGGTTTTCTCTCCGGGGAAGAAAATCTTTAACCATTGGGGTTCCGATCTGTGTCCACTAAGACGCTGGCACACCTTGCTGGAGAAAGAGTTATTCTCCGAATTTTGTAAAGATACAAATTTAGAGTTGAATGAATGAAGGAATCATGGTAGAGACCCTAGGTATCACGGAGTACTCTCCCCCTTGAAATGTGAGGCTTGCGGGGTTCACATGTTTGCACTAGAGTTATGAAAGACTTTTTCACTTATTAGAAAGTATCTAGTTTTACGGATTAGGAAACCCAGTGGGACACCATTTTGTCATGCTTTTAAAGAGGGGGGAGGGGCGCCTGGGTGGCTCAGGTCATGATCCCAGGGTCCTGGGGTCGAGCCCCCGCATCGGGCCCCCTGCTCCGCGGGAAGCCTGCTTCTCCCTCTCCCGCTCCCCCTGCTTGTGTTCCCTCTCTCGCTGTGTCTCTCTCTGTCAAATAAATAAAATCTTTAAAAAGAAAAAAAATAAAGAGGGGGGAGAAGTAGTGTTGCGAGCTGTGCTGTAGGGACGCCTTTTGCGGCCACATATACGAACCCAGAGCACATGGCCAGTTTTCCCTGCCCTGCGTCCCTCAATCCGGTGACTAATACTCCCACACCTGGAAATGCAGCGGTCAGGCTTTGTTTTACAATTCTTTACGTGTTGGGGATTCCTCTCGAGCCAAACTGTTGCAACGTTTCCATCTGAGACAGAAACATGGGCTGAGAGAGCCAGGCGGCGCCACGAGGAAGCGGCAGCTTGCGCCAGTGTCTATTTAAGGATTGTGGAAACTCAACAGAGCTGGAGACCGTTCCCAACTTGCTACCTCTGCCTCTGGGTAAACAAGTTCCAGGCTTCCTTTGGTTTGTAAATCCGTTCAGTTTGTTTCAATGTTTCCCAGGTACAAACTCTTGCCAGTAAGGTTTACTTTTTTTCTGAAATTGCTACTATTCCAGGCTAATGTAACAAAGAGATCAAGCTGCCGCTGACATTATATTCTATGCAATCCCAGAGGATAGGAACTTAATTCACTGTTCGTTTTACTCCTGGCTGAAAGTGACCAAGTTGGTTCCCAAGTGTGAGGAAATCTTGAAGAATGTAGCCTTTTTACAGGAATTCTATTCAAAGGTAGCTTTTTTTTTTTTCATCAAAGGTAGCTAGTAGACAACTACAATAAAAGACACTCTACAAAACAAAAAACAAAGCCCCAAACCATAAAAAGTGACATGATATTCCTAACGTTGTTCTTCTCACTTTTCTCTCAGGCTCAGTCCAGTTCAAGATGCTGACGAACTTCAGGTATGGACCAAATGGAGAGAATTTGGCTTGAGTTACTAAATAGCTGAATGAATTCTTGGCCAAGGATGAGAACCCTAGTCTGATTAGCTATGCTTCTCTGATGGGTTAAAGGATTTACCTGAGGCCAACGAAATAGGAATTGGTTACATGATCACATCCCTCCTCCCTTTAGAAAGTACGTTTTAATTAGAAAGGGGGAAAACCTCTAGTATATAAGTAATACTTTATTATACCAAGAAAAGGTTATTTTTTAAGTGGACTTTTAAGTAATTGACATTTAGTCTTTCAAAGTATCTTTTCCAATGGTGGCCATTTTGCATTTGAGTCTTCCAGAAGGTTGAGGTTGAGAAGCTTTAGTAAAATAGGGTTTGAGTTAAACATTCACTTTTATATCAGAACATTACTGTCTGAGTTGTGAGCCCTGAGTTGACAATGTATAGTATGTTGGGGAATTTTATTTAAACCGTTTTTGTAAACGTGGTCTAGAAACCACTGTTTATTTTCTTTTTCTTTTATTTTTTTATTTATTCATTTGAGGTACAGAGAGAGCATGATCAGGGGGAGAGGGAGAGGGAGAAGCAGGCTCCCTGCTGAGCCAGGAGCCCGATGCGGGGCTCGATCCCAGGACCCGAGGATCATGACCTGAGCCGAAGGCAGACGCTTAACCACCTGAGCCGCCCAGGCGCCCCACCACTGTTTATTTTCTTAATAGCACATCTTATTTAGTACTTGCTGCTCTAACTACCTGCTGTGATACTTCTTTTACAGGCCTGGTGCTTGAAAGACAATTGTGCTTGAAAGAAGCTTTTCAAGAAGATAAAATATATTTGAACATGTGGTAATTCATACATATAGAATAGAAGCTCTTGCTTTCTTTGTCCCTTTCATGGTAGTATCAGGGGTGAATTTTGAGAAGATGCCAAATAGCTATAAGAATATAGATCTACTTGCCCCATAGAGAATTTTATAGAACATAGTTCCATTTAGTCTTTACCAACCACCCAGCCCCAGCCTGAAGCTTGATACTGCTATCTTGACAACTCTGTCAATTGTGCTTTATAATTTGCAAAGGTTATTTTTAAATCTCATTCTTTTGACTATCCTAAATATATGTTTCAAAGTATTCTCTTAAAAATTTGGTTTTATTATATGCTTACAAATTTTTCCATAATAGATCATTTTAATGATTACATTTGATCCTTTAGACAGGAGACAGATCAATGGATTCTTAAGGATCAGTGAGGGGCTGGTTGCAAAGGAGCATGAGGGAGTTTTGAGGAAATGTTTTATATCTTGTTTATTTATTTTTTTTTTTAAAGATTTTATTTATTTTATTGAGAGAGAGAGAGCACAAGAGGGGGGAAGCGGGAGAGGGAGAAGCAGACTCCCTGCCGAGCAGGGAGCCCGATGCGGGACTCGATCCCGGGACTCCAGGATCATGACCTGAGCCGAAGGCAGTTGCTTAACCAACTGAGCCACCCAGGCGCCCTTATATCTTGTTTATGGTGGTGACTGCATTTGTCAAATTTCGGGTGAGTTTTGCTAAATGTAAATTGCACTTCAATAAATGTGACTTTAAAAACTTTTCTGGCTTCTTAATGACCTTTCCACGGCAATCTGTGGCAAGGCAATTTTGGGTCAGTGCTTGAATGATTTCCTGAGGGGTTAAAAATGGCAAAAACATCAAAAATCATTTTGGGGGTATAGTCACGTAAGTGCCTTGTGCACACAATAAATACCTGAGAACAACGGGATCAGAGGGTATCTGTTGGCTTACCCATTGGGGATATAAAATTTCTCTTTACGGATATTTTGAGCAACAACACATACTCCTTGTCTTCTTGACAGCTGCATTTTAAGTCAGATGCCAGGCACTTTGCCCTTGACAGTCCATTCTAGTGGCCACATGGTGGCAGAATACAGAGTGTGACATTTCTGTCACCCTTATATGCCCTGTAACTTGGTTGGCACTGCTTTGGGTTCCTTTGTAGCTTTGCTTTCCACACTGGCAGCTTCCCCTTTCAAGAAAATTTAGAATGGCTTTGACCGACACCAGCCAGGGAATTTGGGAAATGAAGTGAGGTTTTAGCTGCTGAGTAACTGGGCTTGGGTTGATCTCAAAGCTTGATGCATCAGCCACATGGTTTAATGAAAAAGATCAGTCTGAACTCTCCCTTTTACTCTTGGGATTTTCAAGGATGCTTTTTTTTTTTTTTTAAGATTTTATTTATTTGTGAGAGAGAGAATGAGAGACAGAGAACATGAGAGGGAGGAGGGTCAGAGGGAGAAGCAGACTCCCTGCTGAGCAGGGAGCCTGATGTGGGACTCGATCCCGGGACTCCAGGATCATGACCTGAGCCGAAGGCAGTCACTTAACCAACTGAGCCACCCAGGCGCCCATCAAGGATGCTTTTGCAAGGAAAGATGGGCCAAGTATTGGTTGCGAGTCATTGCTCTGACTGTAGGTAATAAGTAGGTCGAACCCCAGAGCCTGTTGAGCCCCGCCCCGTGACCATATGGAGAGCTGACGCCTGTGTGATGCCATCTGGCAGCCGCAAGCAACCCCCATCGGGTGCTCGTGTGCTTCGGGGTCGGACACATTCCCTGCTCCGCCTCTCCCAACCCCCTTCCCGCCACGATGAAGCACAGTTGCCCAGTCCAATACGTTGGTTAAACAAGTCTAGCAAACACCAGAGGAAACGGGATTAGGAGTCGGAGCCTGCCCTCCTTGGCACGGCCCGTGCCCGCATGCCGAGCAGAGCTAAGGCGACAGTGGAAGATGCCAGTAGGACTATTCAACTACCAGCCATTTTGTGCTCAAGTGCCCTGAGAAGTGAAGCAAACCTGGAGCTGAATGAAATGTTCCCAGAGAGGGCTTATTAATTCCAAGGGAGGAGGTTGGGCTTGAAGAGAACCTTTCTGACTATAAATGAAAATGTGATAGGAATATAACTTTATGCTAATGGTTATGGTTTCATTGAAAATGTAAAATCCGAGGAACTCCGGTCACTCTCTTCCCCGGATGTGACTTGCCCAGTATCACGGTTATGCTATTGCTCATGTTGGTTCAGGTAGATTGAGTCACATAATTAGATTTCAAGAATGGGCATATCCCATTTTTGACATAGGCACTCCACAGTATTCTTAAGCCCTGACTACAAGCGGTTTCTGGTTCTTAGCAAGCAAATCTTTGTAGTTCAAGTGACTATTCCAAACTAAATAAGTATTTTTGAGGTTTCTAAAACCTCAAATAAAAATATTTTCATAATTTGGCAAATATTCACTGTGTTTCTCTTGTGTGTTAAGTCCTGTGATAGACGATTCCAGCCTTAATAGTGTTTGCGTGGTGTGACTTAAGCATATCACTGTGTAGGTTAGAATTGCCCCAGTCAACTTCTGTTAGAAGGAGTAACTTCACTTAGTATCTGAGTCTGTATCTGAAATCCAATTGTTAGGACAAACTCTGAAGAGACTATCTATTTTTACACATACACACACCCCCCATCACTACCACATTCCCTGAAAGATTTAGGGCTTCTAAACAAACAGTAAACAATACAATAATTAGAAGAGAGAATAAAGACTCAGGAAGAAGAGAGCAGGATTATAAAACCAAGCCATTGGACCTCATGCATTAGGCTCCCGCCAATTTGGCTCTGAGCCTCCTAGGAGCTGGCGAAAAGAGCCTGTTGGCAATTTGTCATTAGGCACTTGAATATGAATTTAAAATGGAAAAGGAGGAGGAGGTGGGGTCATTTTCATTCTCGGTTCCCTGGAACCTAAGTGAAAAGATGTTTTTTTTTTCCCCCTTCGTGATCTCAAGTACCTTGAAGGAAGAAGTAGAACAGAAAAGGTGTCCATATAACTAAACAAAGATCTAGAGATCATGGAGACTGATGGATTTGATGCAGAACAGTGAGGTCGGCCGGCCAGTGACCCCAGCTCATTGTCAAGACAAAGGGATAACACCTCTTGAGAAAAAAGCCATATTGAGATTTGAGGAAAAAAAGCCATATTGAGATTGTGTAAACAGCCAGATACATGTTTGAAAGGCTTATTTTCATTTTGTACTCAAAGTTTGCCTTTCCAAAATTTACCACATATTCATGAACCGAAGAGTCCTGATTCCAATATTATGTTATAAAATTGTGATTTATCACAATCTGGGACTATGCAACCATGACTAGAGGGCCCCCTCGTGGAGCTTATCTGCACTGCAAGGGGCCCATTTCTTGTACTCTCCACCACTGCCATCTGCATTTCCAGAAGGACAGCTCCACGTCAATCTGTTTCAGAGAGAGAGATAAAATCCAGTCAAATCAGTTTGATCGATGTCACAATGATTTGTTTCTAGGAGCAGAGCAGAACTGCGCTGTTGATGGATCAGAGCCTAATACTACTGATTTTCCAGCTGGACGAATGCCCTGGCATGTTACCCCCATGCAGAATAGAGCACACTCTATCATTTATAGACCTTCTGTGGTAGGGAAATATGTGCAACTTTGGGAATCATCATAGGGTCCAAACTGCACGCTTAAACACAGTAGGCACTGCCCACAAGTCACTTGAGCTCTTGAACCATGGTTACTCCAAACTAATCTGCACAGAGGTATAAAAAATATCAGCTTTGGAAGAATTAATATAAACAAAGAATGTGAAGTATCTCAATTGTATATTGACTATATGTTAGATGATAATATTCTGGATACTGGGTTAAATGAAATATATTATGAAAATTATATAAATGCTATTTGCATCATATTTCTGTTGGGCAGTACTAATCTAAAACAAGAATCAAAATATTCATGGGAGAGGCACCTGGGTGGCTCAGTTGTTAAGCATCTGCCTTCGGCTCAGGTCATGATCCCGGGGTCCTGGGATCGAGTCCCGCATCGGGCTCCCTGCTCAGCGGGCAGCCTGCTTCTCCCTCTCCCACTCCCCCTGCTTGTGTTCCCGCTCTCGCTGTGTCTCTCTCTGTCAAATAAATAAATAAAATCTTTAAAAAAAAAATATTCATGGGAACAGGCAGATCATGGTTCCATGGTCCATAGAGAGAAAGGTGTCATCATCCTACTATAGGACCTGGAGGAGAAGCAAGAGTAAAATTAGGTTAGCACTCACATTACAGCATTTCCAGGTAAGCAGCTCTTCTTCCCAGGGCACAGGGGCACCAAGCCAGTGCCACTTAGAAGGCTGGATATAAATTCCACCCTCAAGCTGCTAGCACTTCTGGGGATTGTAAATAAAAGGCTTCAGGATGTATTTATTAAACACTCTTTTGCTCTAAGACTATGTACAAGTATTTGTGTGTTATCAGGGGCCAAAGGACTTGGTATGCTACATCTTGTCAAAATACAGCCTCCTTAGTGAAGGAGTATGAAGAACAGTTCTGGTTTCCTGACCTCGTTAGTTTGGGCGGGGGGTGTCCCTAGTAATCTGTCTTTCATGTTTAATGGAAAGTAAAGACTGGGGGAGGTGGCACCATAAGTATTACCAGAACTTACATGAAACCTTATGTTAAGCAAAATGTTCCACAACATTCTCCCTTTCCCTTATCTCACTTAGGTCTAAAAAGCAGCTCTGTGTAAAATCCCATTTTGTAGTTTCCTTACTACTAATAATGACTTTGTCATTTTGTCTTTTTAAAAATTCTTTATTTAAATTCAATTTGGTTAACATATAGTGTATTATTAGTTTCAGGGGTAGAATTTAGTGATTCATCAGTTGCTCATTCCATCAAGTGCCCTCTTTAATGCCCATCACCCAGTTACCCCATCCCTCTACCCCCCTCCCCTCCAGCAACCCTCAGTTTGTTCCCTATAGTTAAGAGTTTTATGATTTGCCTCCTTCCTTGTTTTTATCTTACTTTATTTTTCTTTCCCTTCCCCTATGTTCATCTGTTTTGTTTCTTAAATTCCACATATGAATGAAATCATATGGTATATGTCTTTCTCTAACTGACTTATTTTGCTTAGCATAATACCCTCTAGTTCCACCCATGTGGTTGCAAATGGCAAGATTTCATTCTTTTTGATGGCTGAGTAATACATACATATATATATATGTATATATATATGATATATAAATATCATATATATATATGATATTTGCATCTTCTTTATCCATTCATCTGTCAGTTGACATCTGGGCTCCTTCCATAGTTTGGCTATTGTGGACATTGCTGCTATAAACATTGGGGTGCAGGTGCCCACTCAAGTCAGCACTTTTGTATCCTTTGGATAAATACCTAGTAGTGCAATTGCTGGGCCATAGGGTAGTTCTATTTTTAAATTTTGAGGAGCCTCCATACTGTTTTCCAGAGTGGGTGCACCAGCTTGCATTCCCACCAACAGAGTAAGAGGGTTCCTCTTTCTCCACATCCTCACCAACATCTGTTGTTTCCTGACTGGTTAGTTTTAGTCATCTTGACTAGTGTGAAGTGGTATCTCATTGTGGTTTTCATTTGTGTTTCCCTGATGCTGAGTGATGTGGAGCATTTTTTCATGTGTCTGTTGGCCATTTGGATGTCTTCTTTGCAGAAATGTCTGTTCATGTCTTCTGCCCATTTCTTGACTGAATTATTTGTTTCTCGGGTGTTGAGTTTGGTAAGTTCTTTATAGATTTTGGATACCAGCCCCTTATCGGATATGTCATTTGCAAATATCTTCTCCCATTCTGTTGGTTGCCCTTTAGTTTTGTCGACTCTTTCCTTTGCTGTGCAAAAGCTTTTTATCTTGGTGAAGTCTCAATAGTTCATTTTTGCTTTTGTTTCTCTTGCCTTTGGAGACGTGTCTCACAAGAAACTGCTGTGGCCAAAGTCAGAGATTGCTGCCTGTGTTCTCCTCTAAGATTTTGATGGATTCCTGTCTCATATTTAGGTCTTTCATCCATTTTGTGTCTATTTTTGTGTATGGTGTAAGGAAATGGTTCAGTTTCATTCTTTTGCATTTGGCTGTCCAATTTTCCCAACACCATTTGTTGAAGAGACTGTCTCTTTTCTATTGGATATTCTTTCCTGCTTTGTTGAAGATTAGTTGACCGTAGAGTTGAGGTTTATCATTTTGTCTTTTAACAGTAAGTGGTGGATTCTTCCCTTAGTTTTCACATTTCTCTTAAGCAGTGATTCTTTAGAGGGGATGGGGTGGGGGAGACAATTTTGCCCTCCTTGGGGACCATTGTATTGTCTGAACACACTTTGATTCTCATAACTGGGTGGGTGAGGGCTGTTATTGGCATCTTGTGAGCAGAGGCCAGAGATGCTGCAAAATATCCTCTCATGCACAAGACAGCCCCCACACCAAAGGATTGCCTGACCCAAAATGCCAATAGTGCAGCAGTTGAGAAACCCTTTCTTAGAAAATGTCATTCCCAACAATGCCAACCTGCTAAGGCGCTACCGAGTACGCTCAGGCCAGTCCCACACTGTGACTTCCTCATGCACAGAAAGGTTCTCTGGACTTTGAGGCCTGCAGGGACTTATTCACAAGCTTCATTGTTTTCACTTTTTTGTGAACGTATTCATCACAGCACTTACAAAATAGTAATTCACTATTATTTTAAGAAGGAGCTATATGTATATGGATTTTCTTCTAACCCTCTCAAAAATCTAGTTTTAATGTTGACTGTAAGTGGCCAGAAACTCAAAATTTGCTCATCACAAACTTGTGGTTTTCTTTTTTTTTTTTTTAAGATTCATTTACTTTAGAGAGAGAGTGTGTGTGTGTGTGTGTGTGTGTGTGCGCGCGTGTGTGTGTGCAAGGTGGGGGAGGGGCAGAGGGAGAGAGGCTTAAGCAGACTGTGCTCAGCGCAGAGCCTGACATGGGGCTTGATCATACAACTCATGAGATCATGGCCTGAGCCGAAACCAAGAGTCAGATGTCCAACCAACTTCGCTACCCAGGTGCCCCAAACTTGTAGTTTTCTTAACCAGAGTTGGTGGAACTGGAAGTCTTAGCTTGATCACTGAGGCAGAACTTGCCCAAACCTGCTGAGGGGACTGTCAGATCCCTAACCGGGACTTAGAGTCCATAAACCACCCCAAAATGGTCACAATGATCTACTTCTGTGATAAATAACTTCAGGTTTCTTGAGGAGCCCTTAACACATCAAAAGAACATTCTGGATCCCCCTGTAAAACAAAAACCCATATCCAAGGAATTGAGACCAAATATGACTGACCATGCTCCACCCTCTAATTTTAACCTTGACCAAAAGATTCTGACAAACTTTAGAACCGAGAGAACAATAAAAACCTGAGACCGTTGAATTACTCCATTGGCAGAAGTAAAAGAAGCCCCTTTAAGTTGTCTGGAGTGGAATTTGGTTCAGTTGATGGGCCTGCCATGAGCCAGAGCCCTTTCAAACCACCCATCACAGCAAAGACACTTTCGATGCAGTAGCTATGAGATGGAGCAGCAGAATCAGGCGCCCAGTAGCAATGCCGGGCCACGGCCGCAAACACTCAGTGTGAGATGGGGCCAGGGTTACTGGAGCTCCGAGCAGTCAGAGGTGCTGCCCACCTCTCAGATTAGAGTGCCCTCCTTCGCGGTCTTCTGAGCATAGCCATTTGTAATCTTATACTTTCTCGCATAAAAAAAATATGGCACATGCCCCATGGTCACAGACAGTAGGGAGATGAAGACCAGCATGCCGAACTCCTGAGGCTCTGCTTCTGGAATGTTCTCCTGAAGAAGCTGGGTCCCGGTGAGGTCAAAGGACCAGAGACCTACGGGACAGCAGTGTTGGGGGAGAATAAGTATAAACAGGTATCAGAGACCTTGGTGAGAATTTCAGCTCCGGCACCAAATGGCATTGTCACGTTGGGTTAACGAAGCTTTCTGGGGCTCAGTTTCCTCATCTGTGAAATGGGAACATTTAGAGCACTACCTCTCTGGAGGATTAGATGAGACAGTGTTGTGAAGTGTGTAGCATCATGCCTGGTCATCTCTGCATGGTAGTTACTCTCATAATTTGTGGTATTATAAGTATTTTTTTGAGCCCTCATCACCACACCATTACTACCTAGCAATATAACTTCATTCGGGGTGTATTTATGCCTCCACTCCAAAAATGTGTAGGACAGAGAGCCACGTCTTGAGCTTCCAATCTGGTTCCAATTCCGGACTCTCCCTGTTTGCTCCTGGTTTAGCACAGCAGGAATTAGCCTCCTCTCTCTCAAACGCCCCACTTTCAACCACATAAAGAGGCTCTGTTTGATTACTTTGGAAGCAGCCTCAGGACCTGCTATCGAGGCATCAAATAGGGCAGAAGCCAGCCATGGTGACGAGTGGCAGCAAGGGGGGCTCTCATGCCTGCCTCCACGGACACTGCTCCCAGCCCAGCTTCTATCTGCCTGGCTGGCTGGATTCTCCCTGAGATCCAGCGTGGGCCCTACAGAGGCCTCCTGGTTGTCTCTGTCCTGATCCCCAGACTTAGCTCTGAACTCAAGAATTATTTGGACTGAATATGCTTGCGTCCTCCTGTATCTGCCTTTGCAAAGCACTGGCCAGGCCTTCCATCTTCCTGCGCTGCCCCCTGCCATCCTGCCGTGGCCACCCCCTGGGGGCCCTGACCAGCCCTCCCATCTTCTGGGCTGCGCTGACCGCCCAGCATGGTCTCTCAGTCTCTAGGGGCTTGGCCTGCCAAAGACCTTGCCCTGCACCAGACTCTGACATGGAACTCACCTGTCCAACCCCTCTACCTGGCCCTTAACACACAGTGCCTGGGAAGCATTTGTAAAGTGCCCCAGTGGTATGATGGGAAGTGCCCAGAAGTGAGGGCTAATTAGGCACTGATAGAATTATTTCCACATTGAGGGCATAAAGAGTTACAGTTCTTAGATTCTTTTTTAAAGATTTATTTATCTTAGAGAGAGAGAGAGCATGAGCAGGAGGGGCAGAGGACAGGGAGAGAGAATCTCAAGCAGATGCTGCACTGAGCTCAGAGCCCAGCGTGGGGCTCGATCCCAGGACGCTGAGATCATGACCCGACCCGAAACTAAGAGTCGGATGCTCAGCTGACTGCACCGCCCAGGCGCCCCTACAGCTCTTAGATTTTAAAAGGCAAAGTGACTCTGGGGCAATGTGCCAAATCTTGTTGTTGCCAGAGTTCTATCACTTAGTTTCCATCAGAATGGAAACAAATTCTTTACTGAGCCAAGGCCTAGGATGAGCCTGGCCCGGGGACGCCTGGTAGAATGCCAAGGTGGGCCACAGGCCACCCGTCCTGGTGAGAGAACCGGTCACCACCGCCACCAGACCTGGCATGCTGACCATGCCAACCAACATGCAAGATATCCTTATGGGCACTGGTGCTTTGAACATGTGCAGTCTCAACAGCTCACTCCCCAAGGTCATGTGTAATTCTGCCGCAGATAAAGATAAAGGGCACCTGCTGGCAGTGGGTGTGTAGGAGAAATGCAGCATCCATGCCGCTCGGCACCGTGGTTCTGTATCACTGCCCAGCCCACACCCCCCCTCACACAACGAGGCTTGTCAAAGCACCGGAAGTACAGCCAAAACAGAATAATGACGACTGCTAGAGATGAGGTCCGGAGCTATCTCCTTCATGAGTGTCGAGAGCGTTCTGTGTCTCTGGAATCCTCGTCAAGGATCAGCGAAAAGAACTGCTATTACAGTAGAGAAAAGCCAGAAGCTCGTCATGCT
Source organism: Halichoerus grypus (assembly GCF_964656455.1). NCBI lineage: Eukaryota > Metazoa > Chordata > Mammalia > Carnivora > Phocidae > Halichoerus > Halichoerus grypus. The sequence continues at coordinate 55,020,752 of NC_135723.1, forward strand.
GAGCGCGGCTCTGGATTACATGCATTGCCAATGACAGTCCATGTTCTCCAAATGCGATCATTTCCTTTGTGTCAGGAAGTGTCGAGGTGGACTCCCCCACCTTTTGAACTAAATAGTTTATGATCACATTGTGAATTACACAAATCTTAAATGGCCAATCTGCTCTCAGTTGTTCATGCAATTAAAGGCTGGAAGTACAAGCCAAATACCCTAATAAAAAATAATCTACCTGTCAGGTACTTCGCTTAAAATATTTTAGAAGTTAGGTAAACTCCAGATGAAAGAACGGGTTTCTAAATCAGTCATTTAGAATTCAGAGCACAGTTTCTCTCTCCTACACCCACACTTCATCAGAGGAATGAGGTTCCCCGGCCAGCCCATGGTTCTATAACCTCTTGAACCTGATCTACAAAACTCTCATTTCCCCTTTCCCAATGTTCCAAAGCTTCTGTGGACCAAGAGGTTCTGGGTCTCCATGGCAGAAATAAGGAAAATATCCCCCTACCCCCATGCTCCCACCCCACTGTGGCTCCAGCAGTGAGAAGGTAAATCTCTGAGCCCCTAGAGGTCAGGGACCTTGCTGAAGCCCAGGACCTAGAGCACAGAGCAGGTATACAGGAAGGCTTGTTGAATGAACGAAGAAGATAGATTTGGTTGTTGATCCACACCACCACCACACTTTCCACTTCCTCCATTTCTGACCTGGGCTTGGGGAATCCACTGGTTCTGAGCTGTGGCCTCAGGGAGGGGCTTTGAAGGTGGTGACTTTGGATTTGGGGGAGGAAACAAGGCTTGGGTGGAAACCTGATCTCAGGGATTCAATGTCTAAGAGCGAGGCCAAGATTCTGCCCAGGTTGGGAATCTGCAGGTCTAATCATTGGGGCCAATAAGCTGTTAAGTGATTTCTATTGCCATCACTGTTGATCCCAACATGTCACTGTTGGATTCACCATGCATCAACTGACCAAACTTAAAAAAAAAAAAAACAGCAATAATTAAACACCCTTACTAAATCAGATAAGTTTTCATTCCCACAGATGAATGACATGTGGTTAGTGGCAAAGTTCCAAGACCAAGCTCTTAGGGCAGACAAGCATGTAGACCTTCAAAGTTACATACCTTGTCCTGGGAAAGGATTTCCCTCCCCTCCCCTAAGCAGCTGAGGAAGGTTTGGGCCCCACCAAGCTGTCCTCTCTCCTGTCTCTCCAACCCAGTTTCATAGAGAAAGGACACCTAGGAAATAACTATTTGCTTGACACCTAGGAAATAACTATTCTCACTTCCCCAAATTTCCATGTCTTCACATTTTAGCCTTTGTACAACTGTCTGTCTAGCCTAGAGCATTCTTTCTTCGTGGCACCTGCTCAGTTTGTTCTTCAAGGATCTCTTAATTGTGCCTCCCTCTAGGATAGCTTCTCTAACTCCCAAGACCAGGTTTGGTGTCCCTCCTATATATTCTCAATCCTCTGCCTACCCACCTCCCCCCCCACAACACACATACCTCCTTTCACTTTGTCCTGTTGACTGTTTACTCAACAGCCTCCCATCCAGACTCTATGTTCCACAGGGCTAAGCTTTTGTGTGATGAAGCCACTCTCATATCCCCAGTGTCTAGGACAGTTCTTTCCACATAGCATGTTCTAGGTAAATGAACAATAAAGACTTACAATGACACCATGGAGAGACCATCAAGATTACTTAGCACCATCACAGTCTGCAGAATGCCATGTCACACTGGACCCACTACTCACCGATTCTTGCCAGGGTCACACCCGAGAATAGCAAGATGATGGAGATGTAAGACTCAGGAGGCTTGGGGTCCAGCTCACCTTCACATAAAACTGTGCTATTGGTCCAGTGGATGGAAGAGTGGTCTGGGAGGATAGGCTGGTTCATGTTTCTTTCGAAGACATAGACATGTACCTGGTCCTCTTTTAGCAACTCACGGTTTGAAGAAGAGTTTTTGCTTCATGAAAGTGAGAAAGCAGCCAGATCAAACAGGCTTCCAGGAGCAAAGACAGAAAAGACGCAGAGGGTGAGACAGCCTCCATGGAGCCAGCTGGATGGGATCCTGCGGCGACCAAGCCGTGGTGCTCTCCGAGCCTGGTGAAGAGCATGGTGCCCATCAGGCCAGATCAAACTGACAGGGCCACGAGGATGCTCAGCAGGGAGCCTCCGACCCCTTGGGTGTAGGCGTAGCTGGCGGTGATGCAGTGGAAGCCCAGCACCATCATGTAGAGGAAGGCCAAGCCCAAGCCTGCCAGGAAGACAGCGCCCGTGGTATGCCTCCCACCCCTTGCGCCACACGCACAGCCACCTTCGGGGGTTTGGGAGGCCGACGGAAAGCCCTGTGGTTCTGGCCTGTTGTCCTTCAAGGTTAGACTTGCGGTCCTTGAACCTTCCCAAAGTTTCGGGCTTGTTGATGAATCTGTCAGTGGTTTCCTGAGAGTCCATTTTACCTAAAATAAATACAATAAGCCTGACATCAGTGCCCTGCCCCAGTGCTTTCAGCCCAACCCTGCCCTCATCTGCTTCTTAGCTGGGCAATTCCTGTGGGTGACGGTGGCTTCCTATTCCAAGCAGCATGGCTTTCTGAGAGTCTCTCTCCAGCCCCAGGAGCACGTGCCCAGGCATCACACCTCTGGGAACAGCACCTCTGGAGAAATGCCCCAGCTTCTCTGGCCATTGTTGGGACAATTCTGAGGTAAATCCTACACAGTGTCCCACAGGGCCCCAGCAAGACTGAGTCCCAATACAGTAACCTGTATGGAATACACTCTTCATTGGCTCTTCTCCCTTCCCTGTCTCATTTCCCATCACTGCCCCCCCCATGCTTCCTGGGATCACCTGCCAAACAGATTACTTTTCACCCCAAATCCTCATCTCCAGAATTGCTTTTGAGAGAACCCAAACTAAGACACACAATGAGGTCGGGAAGGTGGCCACTGACAGGAGAGAAAATACAGCAGAGCATGAAAGACAAATTTTCACAGGCTTGAAACATGGTAATGAACTCTTAAAAAATCTTTGGTTATGTTTCTGAAGAAACAGATACTCGTGAAAAGAAAATGATAATAGCGTTCAGTCTTCCAGCATGGAATAGGCAATGATTGTAAGCAGATTTAAAAAGAAAGAACCCTTTGTGAGAGGCGTCTAGCACAGATGAAGACAAGCTCTGGGGCGGGGTGGGGGAAATGACAGGAATCACAGAGGGCTGTGAAGGAAGGAGAGGGGGTCAGGCCAAATCCATTGTGGCCCAAGAACTAAGGGGAGAAGGAAACTCTTGGTTGTAGAAAAGAATTTGTTGCCAGAGCAGCTTTAAAAAAAAAAAAAAAGCTAATAACCATAACCACACCGACGAAAACCCAGCTAACACTGACTAGTTTCACTATATGCCACGGAGCAGAAGGGGGCTTTGCAGAGGCGATCTTTCTGCCACAGCATTCCTGCCATCAGTCCTGCCATTGTTACCCCTACCGAACAGACAGTGAGACACGCAGTCTGAGCCAAATGACTCTGCCTGGTTACACAGCTAAAAGGGACAGATGGAAAGCTACAGCACAATTTATCTATTCATCTATCTAACTACTTACCTACCCATCCATCATCTAAATGCGTGCATCTATCTCTATAAATACACATATTTTATTCATACAATGAGATCTGGTAGGCTTGAATTGCAGAACAGCTTGAGAGAAAGGATAATTAATTATAAGAAGTCCAGAAAAAGAAACTGATCTCAGAAGCCAGGCCTGAGCTCTGTTATGCCAGGCACATGGGCAACATTGTCAGCAGGCAGGGAGAGCTCTTAATCTTGAGGTCATATTTATTGGCAGGTCCCCCTTCCTCACATCCTCACCCTAACATTAGGGAATCTCTGTTTTAAAAAACACTACTGAGGGGTGCCTGGTGGCTTAATCTGTTGAGCGTCCAACTCTTGATCTCAGCTCAGGTCTTGATCTCAGGGTCATGAGTTCAAGCCCCATGTTGGGCTCCATGCTGGGTGTGGAGCCTACTTAAACAAACAAAGAAACAAAAAACAAAACAAAAAAAACCCACTGCTGATATCAGAGATGGTCAATTCATTACACCGTCTTAGCCAAAGAGCAGCCCATACTCTCTGAGATAGTTATCTTTCTAACTTAGCATCTTTAAGGAGGAAGATTATGAATGAGAGAGGAAGAAGAAATTTGCCCCCAGGACCATGAAATAGGTTGTATAGGTCAAATACTGCACAGTCTCATGGGAGTACTACTCACATCGGTGTCTGTCTAAGTAAAGTCCCTGGAATGGGGCAGTATACAACCTGTGTAACTGTACATGATGGCCCCACCTGCCCCCACCAATGAGATCAGCCATATGAACTATATGACCAATGGCACAGTTGGAATCTTCTCATTTTTTCACTGTTTCTAGGCACATTTGCAGACAAAATGTGGAGATTATAATCAGACACAAGCTCTGGAAAGAAGAAATGAAATACTGACATAAAGGAGAAAAAAATGACAATAGCTGTCTCTGAGTTCATCTTACCTTGAATGTTCACAGCCTCATGTTGCCTTTCTTGGAAGTGCCCTCCTCTTTGTTGCTGGGGTTTTACAGCCAATTGGGGAACTAGCTGATAAACCCTGGGCAGAAATAGAAACTCCACAAGAAGTGAAACCAAGTTCCATCCAAGAATGAAACCACAACCAATCATATGAGATGCCCATGTCATCACCTGGCCCACGGACAGGGGAACAAATATATTGATGATCTGGTCCAGCCACTGGACCGCTGCGTTCATCCCTGTAAGTGAGGGGAAGGGAACACTGCAACTCAGTGGCTGAGTCCTTCCTTCCTCCTGGTGAATTTAACAGGGTGCATTTGCTAGATTGGCTAGCCTTGCATAGGGTGAACTGCGGTGGAAACAGAAAAGATCCCTTTCAGGCTAATCATGGATTCATCATAGGATTTTCAACCTGAAAGAAGCCTTCAAGATCAGTTCTGTTGAACTTGAACAATTAACAGATGAGTAAACTGAGGACAAGTTTACTTGGAGCTAATTATTCTAACTCCTGTCTCCTGTCTTCTCTTTTCTATCACATCCCGCTATCTTAACAACAATAACAACAATGATATTAACTAGTCATAATGTTATGATAACTAACATGTCGATGAGGGAGAGGAAGATGAAGGACAGAACTAGTTGAAAACTTCCTAGTGCAAGGCACCTCGTTCTAAGCCTTCTCCATACATCCAGCTCACTGACCTCTCACAACAACTCTTAAGAGACTGACGGTGGCTCTCTTTTACAAATTAAGAAATAGAGGCACAAAGAGGTGAATTTATTTGCTCAGGGTCACAGAGAACGTAAGTGAGCTGAGATTCAAATCCAGGCAGGCTGACTCCAAAGCTTACTCTCTTAACTATTCCACCATCGGTGAAGAACATATTTGCAGGATCACTTAAAAAATCACAGTGAGCCTCGAAACAGTATCTGTGTTTTATTTTAGATTTCTTTAAAAGCAATTAACAGAGGCTAGGAGGATTTTCTTTTACCCAGAGACAGAGGACACTTTCAACACTATGTCACCCGGCTTTTACCCACATAGCTGTTTTATTTTGGGTGGTGTTATTTAAGCCAGAGTACATCCAAATAAGTGTAGTTTAAGAGAAGACATGATTATAAGGAGCTTCTACTCTTTGTAAGGAGTATATTTTAATAGACTTCTCCATGATAGATTCCTTTATCTTGGCTACCAACTCACGAACATTTTCTAGCAGAGAGTACCAATTCCACAAATATAGGGTTGGACAAGATCTCCAGCTTTTAAGTTGGCAATTTGAATATATCACAACGTGAATGATCCAAGTTTTATAAATGGAAGAAAAAATAAAGAAGATGCCAGATTCTTCCATGTAGCTCCATTGTTGAAAAAAATTCTACCTCTCACTATCAGTGATAAGTGATAATCAACAGTCACATTCATGGATGCATTTTTTGCAAGGGAAGTGGAAGCTTATCACTGGCCAGAATTAAGAAATCTTTTAATTCGGGCACCTGGGTGGCTCAGTTGGTTAAGCGACTGCCTTCAGCTCAGGTCATGATCCTGGAGTCCCAGGATCGAGTCCCACATCAGGCTCCCTGCTCAGCAGAGAGTCTGCTTCTCCCTCTCTCATGCTCTCTCTCTCATTCTCTCTCTCTCACATAAATAAATAAAATCTTAAAAAAAAAAAAAGAAATCTTTTAATTCACTTATGTTGCAGGTCTAAAATTGCCATGGAACTCCTGTACCATATTTTGAGGGGCTTCTCTCCTGAAAGTACAGTTTATATATCTTTTTGATAACAACAACGTCATCCATGTCTTCCTGTGTGCAGATGTAGGGCTACGTGCTTTACAAATCTTGTATCTCACAGAATTCTTCTCTAAACTGAGCAGGCGTGGGGTGTGGGTGTGAGGTCTGTTTCTCCCATTCTACAGATGAGGAAAGTAGAGTCTGGAGAAGTTAAGTGAATTGCAGCTAGTAAGAGCCATAGTTCATTTTAACTGGATTCAAATTCAGGTCTGTTTGACTCCAGATGCCTTTCTCTTAAAGGTGACTTTACTGCCCCTCTCAGAGGCCTGACGGACTCATCAATTGTGTCCACTTGAGCTACTTTTCAACTGACCAGAGGACTGTGATGCCCAGCGTGACCCAGCTCACCAGCCGGCTGGCCTCTGTTGTCACTTGTGAGGTTCCCAATCCAGTCTTTCTGAATGGTGATGGTCAGTGCGGTGCTGGCCAGGTTTGCCAAGGCCGGCAGGGGTATCCCAGCCGCTTAGGGGGCCACCTACAGTAGGGGGGCACGGAGGGAGTGTGGAATCCGAAAATGGGCTTTCTCGGCCTATTGTGGTACCTACCACAGTTATTTATCTGACAGCTCAAGGAACATCTACAATGAACACAAAGACCTTTGAGCACGAGAGGTTCAGTGTAGGTTTGAAGCGAAATGTGACCGTGCTGATTGTACCCATTTTCTTCTTGCCGCCCCCTCAGCACCCACTCTGAGGCCAATTTGTACCTTGCAGACACAGACTCTGCTGTTCTACTGCCTTTGTGTCAGTGGGATTTGGGCTCTGATTCACAAATTAGGGGTGCGGAGAACACGGACTAAAGATTCACCAGATCCCAAACCAGTGAGCAGGGCCGTGTGGAGATGACTCACTGAGAGGCATTCAAGGCTGGTCTCCGACACTCACTCTTAGGATGCAGGAGGGAGCTGAGATACATTCCTGGAGATCCAGCCGCGCCGGACTTGTGCCATCTCCCTTCTGTAGGAGAACAGGAGCATCAGGACAATGCAGGGGCCGCGACAGAGGCATTCTGAGTGAAGAGCAAGGCATGAGCCACTGTGAATGGAAACAATGTTTACTCTTGGTTTTAAGACCCAGGTCATGACTACAGTATCATTTAATGCAGAGTAATTACATTTGACCAAATCCCCGGGCCAACCAGGGTTATCATTTTCATCAGCAATCAACGGCTTGAGGAGGAGACAAAGAGTAGGCTCCTGTGCTCACTAAAGGCAAAGCCTTTGCACCCAAAGGAAAAAAAAAAAACAAAAAACAAAAAACCTGAGCTTTATAAGCAAATGAAAACATACTTTGAGAGAAGAATTATATGGAAAGCAGGATACTAGATAAATCAGAGAACTTAAAGTTTTTCTACCCATACATCACACTCTTCTAGATGTAATCTGTGACTAAAGCGATCAATATGGTCAAAGGACTAACTTTACATAAGTTAGCTTTTCCAAAGGCAAGGCTTCAGACAATGTCTTTCCTAGCCTCCTAGTAAGAATGAAATGTTGATGAGCAATCAAAATAGGAAAAACTTGAAAAATCCTACATTCTTAAAAAAAAAAAATCCTACATTCTTACTTGGTATAAAAGGGTTAACAAGATATTAGAGCCAAAAGCTAAAAATAGGTCTACATTTGAATGACTAAGTCTCCAGATACTAGTTCCTAATTTAGACATATTACTTGGTACCAAAGATATCTTTTATACATAGAAACTGTCTTTAATAAAAAAAAACAACACAAGTATGTTATACATAGGTAATAGCAGAGTATTAAAAAGAAAGCCTGTTTTTAGAAGTTTAATATTAAAAATCTGTGATGGGCAAGAATCTAAAAACTACAAGAAAATGTTTTAAACCTAATACCGAAGAATAGTACAAAGCTGTATGCGTTTTTTCTAGTTTTTAGAAGTTATGCTCTCTTTCTATTAAGCTCATATCTGTATTTTATTTCACTAAATAAACCAAAAAAAGCTAGTGAGATCATAACTTACCTTGTAATTACACATCATAGTTAAGAGTATTACCTTTGTTTCTTGGTTTCCTGTCGATCCAATCACCAATTAAGACCCCAAATATTAACACAGAGCCAGCCACCACTAAGCCAAACATTGCTGTTAGAAGAAGATTGTGTCCATATAATTCTATCAGGAACACAGAAATGGCAAAGTGCCACATTCCAGCTCCCTGCAAGGCGATGAAGCAAAACATGCTTTAATTATTGACCTAAAAGATGGAACAAACATAAAATCCAGAAAGACGCTTTTCTCCCAAAGGACATGTAGCATGCAGGATGTAGAATCAGAATGTCAAAGTTATACTTTTATGCAGTACAGCTGTAACATTTTTAAAATGCAATGTAGTTATATTTTAAAAAGCTGGACAGAATATATTTTAAAATCTTAAAAGCTTCAAAGAGCCAAGAATCCCATGAGAAAATACCAGCTAAATCCTTTTGAGAACATGAAAGCCCCAAGAAGTAAGCCCAGGTCACCCTGAGACATCTGCTGACTCAGAAGAATTAGCTGTAAAATCTGTAAGATTTGCAGTTTGGGTCATATCAGAAAGTCAGATGAAAGAAGTCCATGCCCACCAAAGATGAGACATAGACAAAATAGTTCCCGCTTTAAGCTGAGATCCTATATAACACTACCCTACGGGTAAGACAGGGTAAACCACAAGTAAGCCAACCCTTGCCTGGACCTGTAGTCCAGCCTTACCTCATCTGGATGGCCCAAGAAATCACAAGCCTTGAACTTGGATTAAACTGGTCCCAAATGCCTAGTGCCCATCATGTATCTGATAAAAAGCCAGTTAAAATCATCTCTAAAGAAAAACCCTATCATCTTAGGCTTCAAAATATTCCTACAATAATTTTTAAATACAATGCCCAGTGCATGATCAAATATAACCAGTCTTAAAAGGAAACGAAACACCACGAGCAAGATCTACATAAATAACAGACAGTAGAAACAGACCTAGAGAGACTTCAGACATTTAAATTATCAGACATAGGCTATAAAATAATAATGATTATTATATTTAAAGAAATTAATGCCAGGTCTGATAATCTGAGCAGGGGATTGGAAACCATAAAAAGTGGCAGAGCCAGTCTGAAAAAGAACTACAGAGAAATTCTAGGGCAGAAAAATATAACAATAGAAATTAAAATTAAAAATGCAATTGATAGGTTCTATAGCAGATATAGAACTAAAGAAACTAAAAAACTAAACTAAAAAACTATATAGAACTAAAGAAACTATATATAAAGATATATAACTAAAGAAAAATCAGTTAACTGTAGATATGTGGAAAGAGAAATCCACAATAGGACACAGAAAGACAAATTGGGGGGGGGGGGAATGGTAAGAACAGGAGATGAAAAAGAAGAAAAAGCCATAATGAGCCAGACAAATAGAAAACACAAAACAACATGGTATGTTTAGCCTAAATATATAGCTAGTTATCATTAAATATAAATGAATTTAAATGTTTCAGTTAAAGGATAAAGACTAACAAACTGGATTTTAAAATACAACTAGAGGGGCACCTGTGTGGCTCAGTCAGTTGAGCGTCTGACTCTTGGTTTCAGCTCAGGTCGTGATCTCAGGGTCGTGGGATGAGCCCTGCATAGGTCTCTGAGCTCAGTGCGGAGTCTGCTTAGGATTCTCTCTCCCTCTCCTTCTATCCCTCCCTGCCCCTCTCTAAAATAAATAAAAAATAAACCTTTAAAAATAAAATAAAACAAAATACAACTAGATGCTATTTACAAGAAACACATTAAAACAAAAAAAATCAGATTGAAAAGATGATTAATGACATACTATGCCAATACTAACCAAAAAAAAAAATTCTTGTCACTAAATTAGTATCAGACAAAGTAGAGTTTAAAGGGGGAAAAAAGGGCATTGCTTAAAATAAAAAGGATCACTTCATAATGACAAAGGCTCAATCCATTAGGAAGATATAAAAATTCCAGTTTTGTAGGTACTTAATAACAAGGACTCAAAATATAGGACTCAAAAATGTGTAGAATTAAAAGAAGAAAAAGACAACCATTGTGGGAAATTTTAACTCACAACCTGCCTCTTGGTAACTGATTGAACAAGAAAAATATAGTGTGTGTGTGTGTGTGTGTGTGTGTTCTACTTAAAGGTTATAGAAAAAACACCGTACCCAGCAATATCAGAATACACATACTTTTAAAGCACATGAAACATTTGTAGGAATTGGCCACCTAATGGATCGTATAACAAATCTTAAATTCAAGGTATTGAACCACACAGAAGACATTCTCTGACCTCAAGGCAATTAAGCTAAAAGTCAATAAGAAAAAAATCAGAAATTCCTCATGTTTATAAATTTTAAAATATATTTAAAAATAATCCATTGGTCAAGCCAGCAATCACAAAGGACATTATATTTTTAACAAAGCACATCAAAATTTGTCAGATGCAGCTGAAATGCTGCTTAAAGAGAAATGTAGTCTTAAATACAGATATTAGAAAAGAAAGGCTGAATTTGATGACCTAAGTATTTATATTTAGATGTTAGAAAAGGAACAGCAAATTAAGCCCAAAGAAAATAGAAGAAAAGTAATAATAAATGTAAGAGCAGAAATTAATGAACTAGAAAAATGCAGGTACAATAAAAAGGCTTAATAAAGCCAAAATTTGGCTCCTTGGAAAAAATTAATAAAATAACTTGTGGTTTATTATACAGTGAAATACTATATGGCAATGAAAGGCACCAACGCAGGGCTAATTGTAACAATATGGATATTACAAAAATAATGTTGAACAAAAGAAGACACAATAGAGTATATATGGTAGGATTGCATTTACAGAACGCTCAAACCAAATTTGAACTAAACCCAACTATCTCGTTTAGGGATGCCTACAGCCATGGTAAAACCACACCGAAGAGCAAGGAAAAGTGAGGCTCAGACCTATTTCTCGTTGGTGAGGAAGGACTCCCTGAGGGACTAATCTTAGGCTCCACCCTAGTTTTTGACTTGGGTGGTGGTTTCATGTATTCACTTTATAATTATTTATTATAAGCATTCCTTATACATGTATGTTTTATGCACTTTCCTCTCTATGTGCTCTAGTTGGTAATTCAAAACACTTTTTAACAAAAATATACAGGCATCTTGTATCAGATATTTTGAGACATTCTAATGGCCTATTCCAGTTCTCTTAACCATTCAAAATACATTAATTTTCAATTTGAATGATCTTACCCATATTGACAAGGCACAGCTTACATAAATCAAAAATCTTGGACTCATGAGGTAGATCAAAGTTGCTCTTCAAACACATATATCCAAATGATAAACGTTACTAAGTAGTAATATGTATATATATATTTCTTTAAATAACATCTGGCCGTTAACTCAGAGAAAGTAAAATCCTGTTTGGTGTGAACTTGCTTTGAGAGCATAGCCCAGGGCTAACTGAAAATACAGGCAATGGAAAAGCACATGGTTTTACTAAACAGGTTAGGGGATTCTCAGGGCTTCTGTTTTGTTTTTCAGAGCAGCCTTCATTCCCCTGAGTGACCACTAGGGGAATATTCGGCCACATCCTTTTTCTCAGGTCTAGAGATGGAGGCAGAGAAGGAAACGAGCCTTTACACTGCAATCCCGGCTTTAAAGCCAGTAGCCCCGGGTGTAATGGAGGAGTATGGGAATGGCAGCCACTCCAGCTGGGAAGGCAGCACAGTGGCTTTGAGTGGATGTCACTTCTGAGCAAAATCTGAGTGCCAAGTGGGAGTTGAGCTCATGAGGAGGTTTGAGGGTGGAGATAGCTTTCTAAGTTGGCGGAAACATGGGCACGAGAGTCTGGAGAAAAGAGAAAGCATAACTGCAAACAAGAAAATGCAGAGGTTGGGGTACAAAGCATGAAAGAGTAGGAAGTAGGGAGGATGGAGCAGTCCAAAGGGAGGCTCCCTCCTTCCCAGAAAGAACAGGGAGGAGGGGTGAATCGTCACCTGTGCCCCTCTGTGGATTCTCAGCTGCAGGGGGCTTCATCTCTGGCCTTTTAAACACACCCACTATACCCACAGAGCTGGGGGCTGGAGCCTGTTTCAGCTGTTCATCCAGGAACCCTCTCCGCTTCCCTTCTGCCCATCTTGACCATCACTCCTCAATCTGGCCTTTCTGACACTCTCATCAAAATGGCGCCTGATCCCCATCTGAGGCCAGCCACGGACAGCGCAGTCTCCGTGGTCTCCTCCTGCAACCTCCAGTGTGTCTTCTTTGTTTTAGAGAGCTCTGTTGAACTCCCACCAACCCCTACCTGCCTGCATTGCTGTATTTTCTATAGACGCTACCACCAACTCAGATCTCTCTTTGCAACCGTCACCCAGAATATCCCTGGTCCAGCGGCAGGGATTCCACCTCTATTCCCGCCCACCTGCATACCTGCCCTCTTTTATGTCTTCATGCATTCAAAACTTAATGAGCATCTACTATCTGTCAGGTATTTTGCACTGGGGACAAAGTGGTAAAAAAGAGTTCTTACTCTTCTGTTATTTAGGGATAAGAGACAATAGACAATGAATTATAACCCACTATGAGGAGTTTCATGTTAGATGGGGCTGGGTGCCATAGAGTCACCCCACAAGCCAGTCATGGAGGAACTGTGATAGGTCACCTCAGAGGCCCTCTGGAACCCAAAGGCAGCATAAGGCGCTGAGGAAGGGCATCAAAGCTGAACACACCATCCCCTGACACAGGAGGACTACCCGGCCACCCACCCACAGCAGGAAGACTAGTACCTTGGTCCTTCACACCTTAGAGACCACTAGCCCTGGGGCCTCTCCCCAGGGTCATCCCAGTCCTTCAGCCCCTCAGCAATGCCTGAGGCACCAGGATTTTGCTGTCCATATCCCACCCCAGCACTGGACAAATCTTCCAGTGACAGGAACTGCATTTGAAGAGCAAGGTCTCTGGCTGGTCCTACAGCCTTTTCTAGGCCGGCCCCACGGCCCCCAGCTGGTAGCAAGAACTTCATAGGAGCTGACCTCACATCAGGAATTCTCTGGAATGTTTGCTGATCTTCCATCTGGCCCAGCCAGGAGACAGAATCTGTGCAGTGGTATATTACCCGTGCCTGGTTGATCTCACTTCAAATTCAAATCACTAACCATAAGTGGGTCCTTTCCCACTCTCCTGACTTCTTTTTCCTGAACTCCTTCCCACCCTCACTGTGAGCTGGTGATCTTGCTTCCTATGTTACTAAAGATACAAAGGGGGTGGAAGAGGACTTCCTCCAGTTCCCATCACCACACCTGTTCACACCTGTGCTCTGCCTTCCTTCCTGTTCCTATGAGTGCCTGTCTGCTCCCAGCAAAGTCAACTCCTCACCATACCTCTCTACTCTCCTCTCTGGGATATCAACCCTTATTTAAAAAGTGATATATTGGGGCACCTGGGTGGCTCAGATGGTTAAGCGTCTGCCTTCGGCTCAGGTCATGATCCCAGGGTCCTGGGATCGAGTCCCGCTCAGGCTTCCTGCTAGGCGGGGAGACTGCTTCTCCCTCTGCCTCTGCCTCTGACTCTCATGAATAAATAAATAAATAAATATTTTTTTAAAAAGTTATATATTCATATTATATTAAGATTAAATTAAAAGGAAATATTACATATAAAAGATTGGGGCAAATCACTTAAAATATCCATTCCATGGGTTAAATCTAACTTTGGAGGTATAACAGTCTCATGGCTTCTATCAGAGACAGGACAGCTCCAAGGGGTCACTGCAGGGGGACGGGCAAGCCACAGGCTACAGGGGCAGCCCCAATAAGATCCCTGAGGCAGGGCGCCTGGTAGGCCTGGCTGACATAGTTGAGACGAGTGCTCTTGGGCTTGCTCTAAGCCAGCCCTGCAGCAGAACCCTTGTGTAACAGCAATGTGACAGTCACGTGGCAGAGAATACCCAGAAACAGGGGACAGCCCGCCATGGTATACTTAAGCACAGTGCCAGCCATCAATATCAAATGCTAAGTCATCAGACAAATGGGCCATTATAGTGGTGAGAGACTTCTAGACACTAAAAGGCCTTCTGAACCCAGGCCCTGCAATTCTGCACCTTCCAAGGACGCATTACGATTGATCCCAGTGATGGTTAGATGGCTATCACTGGTCTGGGAATTCATTCCAATGCATTTACATGAGTGTGCCCATCCTTCCTAAAAAGAAAGCTAACTCTTGCACGAAGGGATAGGGAAGGGGACAGGAGGGAACTCTACTTATGACTATTATTTGCTATGATCAATAAATGGGCTTCCATTTGAAGAACCCAGATGTCAAGAATATCCTATTATATTGGCCTCACACAGACTGGGGAGAAAGTAGAAATTAGAACAGCTGCTGAAAGATTTCAGTTTTCTCTTTCTTTCTTAAGTCTGATAACTCAGACTCAATTGGGACTTCTCATAACAGCCAGACACATCCTTCCCTCATGAACGAGAAAACATGGGGCCCACCTATTATAGGGCCTGCCCTGTAGAGGGGACACTGGGTCAACTCTGGCTAATAATACAATGAGCAGTAGATATTCTATTCTGCTGCAGAGTGTCTGTCCAATGAGAACAACCTTTAAAAGTAAACTGTGCATTGAAATTTATTATCAAACCTGAAAGTGAAACGAAAGATAGTTTTCATGTGTGGTTAAAATGTTTCTCTCGCAGTGGGCTGAAGAGACCACGGGCAGAAAGATAAGAAACCTGAAGTCTCTTAAACAGCAACAAGCTAGAGTGAAGAGGGAGTTGTAGTTTTACTTTCATCTAAAATCTTTTCTGTTACCTACTCAAACAGAGCACTTTTCCCTCTAGAGAAAAAGGGCATTGGTTTAACAAATAGAAAGTTGCTGCCATTTTCCCTTTTTTCCTGTTTACAGTACATCAGTTTTGTTCAGGGAGACAGTGCATCCATAGCCAAGGGGGTGAATCACAACGGATGAAGTCACTCACTGCGATGCCGCTTCCCAGACTCCCTGTAGCTAGGGTGCTCTCTGACTGTTCCAGCCACTGAGCTCTACGCTGAAGTTTCTGGGGGAGGCTTCTGGGAAAGATTCTGTATTCTGATCAAAGAGGCAAGTGCAAGAAGAGAGCTTGCATTTGCTGTTTCCTACCCACCCCCTTGCCTTTGAATGTGGTTGTGATGCCTAGAGCCTCGGCAGCTTCCTCACCATCATGAAGTGACCGTGTCAGAAACCAGCTGGTGGAGGGTCACAAGGCAGACAGGCAGGTGGGATCTTGCTGCCATCCCTGAGTTGCTGGAGCAACCCCGAAGGGATGACTTCTGGAGTTCTGATTCAGTAAGGAATAAATGTTCTTAAAGTTTAAGCCTTTGTCAGTTGAGTTTTCTTTTATGAGCAGCCGGAAACATTTCCAACTGATACACAGACCTTTAATTACAGGTTCAGTGACTGCCCGTTACAGGTATCTAAATTTAACTACTGCTAATATTTACCACATTTGCTTTATCGCTTGTGTATCTTCAATATATATTGAAAATAAGTTTTTTATAACATCATAACACGTTACCCCTTCAGCATATATCTCCTAAAAATAAGCACATTTTCCTACATGAGGACAATACCATTATCCCTCCTAAAAATATTACCAATTCTGTGATATCATCTGAGAGCTAATCCATATTTAGTTTCCGCTATTTTCTTCTTGTAGTTGGAGAAAACTTCCATTTAGATGGTACAAGTGGGGGCATCTGAGTGGCTCAGTCAGTTAAGCGGTTAAGCATCAGACTCTGGTTTCAGCTCAGGTCATGATCTCAGAGTCTTGAGACAGAGCCCCGCGTCAGGATCCACGCTCAGCACAGAGTCTGCTTGAGATTCTCTCCCTCTCCCTCTGCCTCTCCCCCCACTCGCTCACATGCTCTCTCTCTTTCAAATAAATAAATAAATCTTTAAAAAAAATAAATGGTACAAGTGGAAATTGGGATTTTGTCTTACTTTTTCGTCTTCAAATAAAAAAGATTTACCACTTCCTCCTCTTGTAAAAACAAAGTTTCACTGTCCAGCCCATTATGGCTTCCGAGCCCAGGAGATGTGAAAAAAGCCTAAGAAGATGTGAATAAAGCTCTGGAGACTATAACCAATCACCTAAAAACCTTAGCCAAAAGTGTTCTAAGAATTCCCATTTGGAAACTTATTTGGGATTGAGCTCCTGGTGAACTAATGCTCTTCTGAATTAGCAAGGCAAAGGACTAGAACATTTAGTGTGGAGTAAAGTGTCCTCTCTGCAAGGCAAGCTTCTCCAGTTTAGGGACCTAACTTTAGCCCCCTCCTCCCCAAATGACCCTACACATCCACTCTACAGTTTACATGTAACTGTAAAAAATGGACAGGAGATGAGTTTTTTTTTTTTTTTTTTTTTTACCCACAATGATGGTAATTATAACACTAATTGTGTATTTGAAATATCAACACTCTTTATAACATGATTAGGAAAAATTAAGATGCACCCACACTCTGGAAGAGAGAGATGGGAAAGCAAAGCTAATTGTTTTGTGACATTTAAATTAGTGAAATCAATTGAGATTTTTGTAGAACACTTATGTAAAAGGACAAATGTTCCTTGATTATCTTTGCTTATTTTCTTAACCTCCCATTTTGACTGAAATCACTATGGCTCAGAGGAACTATGCAATTTCAGAATAATGATGTGACCGTTGCAATATCCCCATTCCCCCCCCCCCCGAGGCAACGCGCCCCCTTTCTGCCCCAGAGCTTACTAAGGGAACATCTAACCAGAGACTTACCTAAACGACTCTTCTCTTTCTTCATTTGTCTGGTGCTTGCAGTTTTAATCTGTTTCCCCTCCTCTCTAGAATTTTCAGTGTCATTTAATTCTCCCACCATTACTACGTGCTGCAAGAAAAAAATTTCAAATAATGAAAAATACATTTAAACTAGTACAGTATGGTCATAAACTGGAAGAAGTTAATGTGCTTTAACTTAATTCCAACTGGATTCTTTTAAACCATTAATATTTCATTTATTTCAATGGCAGAAAGTTAATTGCATCATCTATTATCAGGGCTTTATTGCATATGAATAAAGTCATAGCAATTGCTGTTGGCAGAGGCTTATTAGTAATGCTCAAAACCAGTTATTTGGGGGGAAACATTCAGCCAGCTGTAATCAGAGATTCACGAATTTGTCACACACAAAAAATGGCTAAAGCTATGTTTGACTACATTGTGCTGCCGTTCAACTCAGGAACTATGGTGTAAATAATTTGTCCTCTAACACATGATTTTTCCAACTTTAATTTTTCAAAAGGGCAAATCTACGAAGCTTGGTATAACTGATGCAAATCATAAAGAAATGCTTTGATACTTTTTCACGAACACATATCCGCAAGAGTCAATGTTTGCTTCTGCTAATGACTATTTTACTTCTAAATAGAGTTTAAAAAAAAAAAAGGAATTTCTAAAACTTAAAACATTTTGCTTACTGAACAGAGACAGCAGGAAGGTTTGGATCTTTCCCTAGACTCGCAGAGGCCTTGTAGAAAGGTGAATTACAAAGCAGGGCCGGGAAGAGCTTCTGAAGCCCACACGGGCATTGCTACCATGGACCGCTTTGTGCAGAAAGTGCTAGAGGTGCAAATGTTCCCTTCGGGCTGTCGAAAGAGAGGCCAGCAGTTTCTGCCACCCGTGATCTCCCAGCACAACGTGCTCCGGTGGGGGCCCACCGCACTGGGAGAAGCAGACACCACCACCTCTCCTACCTCAGCTTGGACAAGGACAAGAGATGTTCAAAACATCCCTGTGGACACATGCAGGAACCTGGGACAAGATGCATTAACATTCGTTAACATTCTTCAAGAAGGAAGTTTTAGTTTCACTTTGAAATATGTCATAAATCACTTAGAAGCAAACAAGAGCTGGGCCCCTGCAGAGTTAAGTGGTAAAAGTTCTGCAGATCACCTCCTTGCTAGAGAGCGCCCCTCAGGGCTGTGGTTCTCCAGACCTTTCTCCCCCCAGGCTTTGAGGCATTGATGCCCGTCTGTGGTGCCTCATTCCCTCAGCAAACTGCTGGCCAGGCCTCACACAGATGAATCCTACTGATGGTTAAAGCCAAGCCCAAGTTTGGAGCTAGTCCTCCTAGGTTGATTGACCCTCCTTCCAACAGCAATGCCAACCTAACCAAAAGGATTCCATTTTTTAATGAGAATTTCAGGAATCAGTCCTCCCTTTTGGGTAGAGAAGGGTAGGATTGGGCAGGTTTCTGGTTCTTAGGGTAACATTTAGTAGCCGCTGTGGCCCAACAAAAACTTTTCTTGTGCTTTTTCAGTTCCAAGACCTCAGAGCATCGGGTAGCCTTGAGGCTCTGTTTCACTTCAGTGATGATCTAAAATATTTCTCTCAGATAGGCTCTGATTCTGGAGCCTGCCTCCATGCTTAGTCCATACATCTTGTTACAGTTAATGGTGAACAGTCAGTTGAGAAATCTAAGATAACAAAGCTTTTACTTTATAAATGTTCTACCAAAGAAAGCCAAAAACATATCATAAAGCATTCAATCCGGGGCGCCTGGGTGGCTCAGTTGGTTGGGCAACTGCCTTCGGCTCAGGTCATGATCCTGGAGTCCCAGGATCGAGTCCCGCATCAGGCTCCCCGCTCAGCGGAGAGTCTGCTTCTCCCTCTGACCCTCCCCCCTCTCATGTTCTCTCTCTCTCTCTCTCATTCTATCAAATAAATAAATAAAATCTTTAAAAAAATAAAAAAAAATTCAATCTGACACATTCCAGAAAAACTATTTGAATTTTGCTGCAAATGCTTCAGCCTAAAATAAATGGCTTTGCTTGTAGAAACGTATATGGTACCACACATTTGTCAAAACTCTCCAGCCCTCTGAAAGTGCTATCGTCCTGGTAACTGGAAAGCTCAGCAGAGCCAGAGTCCTGCAGGCTGGCAGGGTGGGACCTAGACCCCATGAGGGCAGGGCTCGAGCCCACTCTATTCGCCGCCCCATCCCAGGTCCCGGCTCAGAGCCAGGCACAGAGTGGCCACTGGAGACACGAGCCCATTCGCTGTATTTGCAAATGTAATACGGTAGCAATACACACACATAGTACATGCATCAGTGTATCCGTATATATTTAAATAAAGACGCCTGTGACTCACCGCAAATTGTCCATGATGAATTAGAAATGCCTTGGTCACCAGTAGAGAAAGAAGGAAATAATTCCCAAAGTTTGGACAGAAGTGGGGGGAGGGGAGAGAAAAATGGTTCCTTATTTAGCAGAAGACGACCCGCTTCCTGAGAAGTACCTTTCTCCACATAAACTATAAAAATCATTTCAAAATTTACCACTTTCTGGCTTTTCATACCTTTAAGGAACAAAACTGACATAAACACACTCAATAGTTTAAAAAAGAGGCAAGAGGGTTATTCACTGACCCCCAGGAAGCCAGCCCTTCGCTCTTTGCAAAGATGTTTTTTATTGCTGATGTTTTAAGTAAGAGGAGTTGGCAACTGAGAAATCGTTGTGAGGCTTGTACATGATAGCAGATGAGATTTTACTCTCCAGAGAAGACTTTTCCCCTCAGCACACACTGGCGGATAGAATCATGCACTTGATGTAGTAACCCAGCGGCGACTGAAACCTCAAATTGAAAGGCTCAAAGGAGCACAAGGAGGAAGCAACGGGGAACCAGACTGCACAGAAGATCTCTCCAAAGGCAAGCACTTTCTAGTTCAGACCAGTTAAATTTTCCAACCTGGACGCACTCCTCCCACAGACACGGGCGGTCGGCGTTTTTCCAAGCACAAGAAATGCTGACACCTGTGCCCAAGCACGGACTCAAGTCAAACAATCCGGGTTCCGGTCCAGCCTCCTCCACTCACCAGCCAGGTGGCGGCAGTCCGGCTCACTGATTTCTTCAAGCCTCAGTTTCTCACCTCTAAAATGGGGATAATAATAATACTTACCTCAGAGTGGTGATAAAGATTAAAAAAAGAATGATAATGCGTGAAGGTGCATAGAAGAGTATCTGGGGTAGCATTCGTGTTCAAAAGAGCATAGCTATTGTCATTTATTATTAGCAGGATTTGCATTATTCAATCCTCCTCCTCCTCATCATCATTATATTTAAGGAGTTTGGCCTGACCTGAGGTAAAGGTGTGTAACGGCAATCATCAGGAGGGAGAAGATAATGAGTAGTTTTGAAGACAATAAAATTAAACCAACATTCTCTCCTTCCTGTCCCCCCATGTCAGACCACCCCCCCAAAACTTTGGGATTAACCTAGGCATTCCACTGGGATTAAGGTAACAAAATGAGTCCCTCTGAGTATGATCCACAGTGGTAGAAACAAAGCCATCAGGGTGACATAGAGTACAACAAAAAATGTAGTTTTACTCTTTGGAATTAATTTTTAAGTAATTACTCCCTAGTTTCTCCTCAGAAAAATTCAAACAATACAGATACAGACATGCTTCTAGGGCCGTCCGCAGAGGTAAGTAACTGTTATCAGGGGGGAATACATCCTTCAGATTTTTGTCTATAGAAAATACACTATTCATTTTGGTTCACATAAATGGATTCATACTCTACGTACCATTTGGCAACTGCTTTTTTCATCCAATAATGTCTAGAGATGTTTCCATGTTAGCACATATAAATAGCTCTAACTTTTTCACTCTTCTCAGTGTGTGTCTATTCCTAATAACTGAATGGATTGCTTTAATAGGTCTGATGACAGCCCATCTCTTGCCCTCTTCTGTCTGTTCTTTGTGGGAGATATGACCGTAGCTTGAGAGTCTGGAGATTTGTTCTTTGGTTCGAGTACTTCTAACTAGAAGTGAGACCTTAACATAATCATTAAGGCACCTTGAATTTCAGGCCCCTTATCTATCAAATGAGAGAATTGAATTACACGGGTTCTAATTTCCAGTACAGCTACAATCATCAGGGTTTTGGGCACTGGGACAGAAAAACTATTTCTTCCAGTATCAGAATGAGGAAAGTTGCGGGAGTGGGCAAAAGCTGATGATTTCTGAAGATGTTCTTCCTGCAAACAGGTATATGCTTTCCACAAAGTTAGGTCCGTTCCTAAACTGAAGTCTGGTTTCCCTCATTCTTTTAATGAACACATGGTATTCAATGGTATGTGGGCTTTGTTTGACATCACAGGAGTCAAGATATTTTTGAGTAGTCATGCATACACAAATTAGTCTGCTAGAATTTTGTTGAAAGTATTTGCATCTGGGCTGTTTATTGGGGATGGAATTAGGATGTGAGAGGCAGGTTTGGGGAAGTGAGTACTAAAAGGGATGATTTGAGTGCCCCAAAAAGGTTTCTTCATTTAGTCAACAGGTAACGAATCCCATGTGCGGTGGTGTGGAGATTAAAACAAAGAACGAAGATCGTTAGCCTCTGTGCTTCCAAAATCTTAGCCTGTGCCTGTTCCTCACCTGAAGGGTGTCTGCATTACGGAGCAATTCTCTTGCTCTCCAATCCATCACCAAGGTACTTTCCTGCCGGATAGTTTAGATGAGACCTTAAGAGCTGCTTGTCAGCATGTCTTTTTAATGAGGTTCCCTTCAACCCAACCATCAATGTTTTAAACAAGTAGAGAAGAGAGGGATGGTTAACAATAACCATTTTATCACTATCAGGGTTTCTGGACTGTATAAAGCAAGTATCATTATTAAAACCAAAAGATATTATATTTCACCAGAAAACAGAAAACTGGGACCTATTATGGCCTGGATGAGCAGTGATAACATTTGGAGTGTGTGAGGAGGTTGAGTCTGAGGGCTGCAGTGTTGGATGAGTGGGAGAGAAAGACTCAGCAAACTATCACCTATCTTTTTCCCTTTATCCTCTGAACTAGAGTAGGTTGTAAAGACTTGGGGTATCCTTAGTATGACCTGCCCCACACGCCCTGGTGCTGAGCCCTCAGGGAAGCTAAGTTCCACTTCTTTGCTCCCCACCGCTCCAATATTCTTTTGGACCAGCTCACATCCCCCAAAATCACATCCCCACTCCCTACATGTAGCCCCAGAACTCCAAGACTGGGGTCTCTGGAACTTATTTCTTATTTTATTCCCAGGATCAGCCTTGGAGTTATTTATTTATTATTTATTATTTATTCCCAGGATCAGTCAATGGAGTTAGAGAGACAAAGCACAAAACCTGTCAACCCCATCTGGTTCTCTAGTTGACTAAAAAATTCATTTCTTAGTCTCCAGTCCTTAGACTCCCTGTGTCAAATAGAGTTTTAGTTAAATGAGCACTGGAATAAGCCCTCATTTTTTTTTTAACAGAAAGCTAAATAAACATGAATCCATGAAAAGCTAAGCAAAACTTCCCTTCCCCCAACTCCCCCCACCATCCCCCAGCCTCCCCGCACTATTCACAAGTTTAGAGCCTGCAGAGATCAAGGCCAGTCTTAGACAAAGCTGTAAGGTAGCCTCATATCTGGATAGTTTTTTGTAGCCCCTTGTCCCTTGCAGTGACCTCCCTCTGTTCTCTCCCACTGCCCCTGGATCCAGAAGACCAGTCATCACGGTGCTCCTTCCCAGGGTCCTTGGCCATGTCTGGACCACCAAGAAAAGGATGACACACACACATGCCCCCTCATCTCCCAGCCCTGGGAATGGAGGCTTACCCTACACCTCCCACAGGAGTGCCGATGTAGAAGAGGGTCCCTGGAGGAAACAACGTTTCTTAAAATTTTGTCTTTAATCGTATATTTCAAACACTATCAGGTAAAAGGGAGTTGAAGATTTTTAGGTGGTGAAGCACCGCAAATCTCCCCACGTTGCTCTGTCAATAAATGGAAATTCATTATTCTCTAAGTTTCTCTGACATCTCTTTTCATTCTCAAAACTTGAGGGCTAACATCAGAGAATGAAATTGCTATCTGCCTATACTTCAGCAAGATAGAATGGACTGCAAGCTGTAAATAATCTTTTATGTAAACTGAAAACAAGTTTAATTATCAGTACATTAAAACGGGATTATACGGGGGCGCCTGGGCGGCTCAGTCAGTTAAGCATCAGACTCTTGATTTCAGCTCAGGTCATGATCTCGGGGTCATGAAATCGAGCCCCCTGTCAGGCTCCGAGCTCAGCAGGGAGTCTGCTTGGGATTCTCTCTCTCCCTCTCCTGCTGCCCCTCCCCTCATTTGTGCTCCTGCTCGCTCTCTCTCTCTCAATAAAATCTTTTTTAAAAAACGGATTATATGGACACTTTGGCAAAAATAATTGGGACTTTAAAAAGCAGTCATTAAAACTACTATGTCTGTGTTAGACTGAAACTCTCAAAAATATTCCATATGTATAACATGCACTCCTTTTCTGAGAAACCATTCCATTCATATCAACTTCATGTCAGAAAAAGCTCTGGCTTAATCTTTTTTCTTTTTTTAAATTATTGTGTTATGTTCATCACCATACATTACATCATTAGTTTTTGATGTAGTGTTCCATGATTCATTGTTTGTGCATAACACCCAGTGCTCCATGCAGAATGTGCCCTCTTTAATACCCATCACCAGGCCAACCCATCTTCCCACCGCCCTCCCCTCTAGAACCCTCAGTTTGTTTTTCAGAGTCCATTGTCTCTCATGGTTCATCTCCCCCTCCGATTTCCCCCCTTCATTCTTCCCCTCCTGCTATCTTCTTCTTCTTCTTCTTTTCTTTTTTAACATACAATGTATTATTTGTTTCAGAGGTACAGGTCTGTGATTCAACAGTCTTGCACAATTCACAGCGCTCACCATAGCACATACCCTCCCCCATGTCTATCACCCAGCCGCTCCATCCCTCCCACCCCCCACCACTCCAGCAAACCTCAGTTTGTTTCCTGAGATTAAGAACTCCTCATATCAGTGAGGTCATATGATACATGTCTTTCTCTGATTGACTTATTTCGCTCAGCATAACACCCTCCAGTTCCATCCACGTCGCTGCAAATGGCAAGACTTCATTCCTTTTGATGGCTGCATAATATTCCATTGTATATATATACCACATCTTCTTTATCCGGGTTCCTCAAAAAGTTGAAAATGAGGAGGGGAAAGATGGTGGAGGAGTAGGGGACCCTATTTCAACTGGTCCCCGGAATTGAGGTCATATGATACATGTCTCTTGTTGTTGGTGTATAGGAATGCCACTGATTTCTGTGCATTGACTTTATATCCTGCCACTTTACTGAATTCCTGTATGAGTTCTAGCAGTTTTGGGGTGGAGTCTTTTGGGTTTTCCACATAAAGTATCATATCATCTGCAAAGAGTGAGAGTTTGACTTCTTTGCCAATTTGGATGCCTTTGATTTCTGTTTGTTGTCTGATTGCTGTGGCTAGGACTTCTAATACTATGTTGAATAGCAGTGGTGATAGTGGACATCCCTGCCGTGTTCCTGACCTTAGGGGGACAGCTCTCAGTTTTTCCCAATTGAGAATGATATTTGCTGTGGGTTTTTCATAGATGGCTTTTATGATATTGAGGTCTATCCCTATCTCTGAAGAGTTTTGATCAAGAAAGGATGCTGTACTTTGTCAAATGTTTTTTCTGCATCTATTGAGAGGATCACATGGTTCTTGTTCTTTCTTTGATTAATGTATTGTATCACATTGATTGATTTGCAGATGTTGAACCAACCTTGAAGCCCAGGAATAAATCCCACTTGGTTGTGGTGAATAATCCTTTTAATGTACTGTTGGATCCTTTTGGCTAGTATTTTGGTGAGAATTTTTGCATCCATGTTCATCAAGGATATTGGTCTGTAATTCTCCTTCTTGATGGGGTCTTTGTCTGGTTTGGGGATCAAGGTAATGGTGGCCTCGTAAAATGAGTTTGGAAGTTTTCCTTCCATTTCTATTTTTTGGAACAGTTTCAGAAGGATGGGTATTAATTCTTCTTTAAATGTTTGGTAGAATTCCCCTGGGAAGCCATCTGGCCCTGGGCTTTTGTTTTTTGGGAGACTTTTGATGACTGCTTCAATTTCCTTAGTGGTTATAGGTCTGTTCAGGTTTTCTATTTCTTCCTGGTTCAGTTTTGGTAGTTGATACATCTCTAGGAATGCATCCATTTCTTCCAGATTATCTAATTTGCTGGCATATAGTTGCTCATAATATGTTCTTATAATTGTTTGTATTTCTTTGGTGTTGGTTGTGATCTCTCCTCTTTCATTCATGATTTTGTTGATTTGGGTCATTTCTCTTTTCTTTTTGATAAGTCTGGCCAGGAGTTTATCAATCTTGTTAATTCTTTCAAAGAACCAGCTCCTAGTTTCATTGATCTGTTCCACTGTTCTTTTGGTTTCTATTTCATTGATTTCTGCTCTGATCTTTATTATTTCTCTTCTCCTGCTGGGTTTAGGCTTTATTTGCTGTTTTTTCTCCAGCTCCTTTAGGTGTAGGGTTAGGTTGTGTATTTGAGACCTTTCTTGTTTCTTGAGAAAGGCTTGTATTGCTATATATTTTCCTCTTAGGACTGCCTTTGCTGCATCCAAAGATTTTGAACAGTTGTGTTTTCATTTTCATTGGTTTCCATGATTTTTTTAATTCTTCTTTAATTTCCTGGTTGACCCATTCATTCTTTAGTAGGATGCTCTTTAGCCTCCATGTATTTGAGGTCTTTCCGACTTTCCTCTTGTGATTGAGTTCTAGTTTCAAAGCATTGTGGTCTGAAAATAGGCAGGGAATGATCCCAATCTTTTGGTACTGGTTGAGACCTGATTTGTGGCCTAGGATGTGATCTATTCTGGAGAATGTTCCATGGGCACTAGAGAAGAATGTGTATTCCGTTGCTTTGGGATGGAATGTTCTGAATATATCTGTGAACTCCATTTGGTCCAGTGTGTCATTTAAAGTCTTTATTTCCTTGTTGATCTTTTGCTTAGATGATCTGTCCATTTCAGTGAGGGGGGTGTTAAAGTCCCCCACTATTATTGTATTCTTGTCAATGTGTTTCTTTGCTTTTGTTATTAATTTCCTTATATAATTGGCTGCTCCCATGTTAGGGGCATAGATATTTACAATTGTTAGATCTTCTTGTTGGACAGACCCTTTAAGTAGGATATAGTGTCCTTCCTCATCTCTTATTACAGTCTTTGGTTTAAAATCTAATTTGTCTGATATAAGGATTGCCACCCCAGCTTTCTTTTGGTGTCCATTAGCATGATAAATGGTTTTCCATCCCCTCACTTTCAATCTGGGGGTGTCTTTGGGTCTAAAATGAGTCTCTTGCAGACAGCATGTTGATGGGTCTTGTTTTTTAATCCAATCTGATAGCCTGTGTCTTTTGATTGGGGCATTTAGCCCATTTACATTCAGGGTAACTATTGAAAGATAGGAATTTAGTGCCATTGTATTGCCTGTAAGGTGACTGTTACTGTATATTGTCTCTGTTCCTTTCTGGTCTATGTTGCTTTTAGGCTCTCTCTTTGCTTAGAGGACCCCTTTCAATATTTCTTGTAGGGCTGGTTTTGTGTTTGCATATTCCTTTAGTTTTTGTTTGTCCTGGAAGCTTTTTATCTCTCCTTCTACTTTCAGTGACAACCTAGCTGGATATAGTATTCTTGGCTGCATATTTTTCTCATTTAGTGCTCTGAATATATCATGCCAGTCCTTTCTGGCCTGCCAGGTCTCTGTGGATAGGTCTGTTGCCAATCTAATGTTTCTACCATTGTAGGTTACAGATCTCTTCTCCCGAGCTGCTTTCAGGATTTTCTCTTTGTCTCTGGGACTCGTAAGTTTTACTATTAGATGTCGGGGTGTTGACCTATTTTTATTGATTTTGAGAGGGGTTCTCTGTGCTGCCTGTTTTGGTGCCTGTTTCCTTCCCCAAATTAGGGAAGTTCTGTGCTATAATTTGCTCCAATATACCTTCTGCCCCTCTCTCTCTTTCTTCTTCTTCTGGGATCCCAATTATTCTAATGTTGTTTCGTCTTATGGTATCACTTCTCTCTCGAATTCTGCCCTCGTGATCCAGTAGTTGCTTATCTCTCTTTTCCTCAGCTCCTTTATTTTCCATCATTTGGTCTTCTATATCACTAATTCTGTCTTCTGCCTCATTTATCCTAGCAGTTAGAGCCTCCACTTTGGATTGCACCTCATTAATAGCCTTTTTGATTTCGACTTGGTTAGATTTTAATTCTTTTTTTTTTTTTTAAAGATTTTATTTATTTATTTATTTATTTGACAGAGAGAGAGAGAGAAACAGCATGAGAGGGGATAGGGTCAGAGGGAGAAGCAGGCTCCCCGCCGAGCAGGGAGCCCGATGCGGGACTCGATCCCAGGACTCCGGGATCATGACCTGAGCCGAAGGCAGTCGCTTAACCAACTGAGCCACCCAGGCGCCCAGATTTTAATTCTTTTATTTCTCCAGGAAAGGTTTCTCTAATAACTTCCATGCTTTTTTCAAGCCCAGCTGGTCTTTAAAATCATCATTCTGAACTCTAGTTCCAACATCATACTAATGTCCGTATTGATTAGGTCCCTGGCAGTCGGTACTGCCTCTTGTTCTTTTTGTTGAGGTGATTTTTTCCGTCTTGTCATTTTGTCCAGAGGGGAATAGATGAATGAGAGAACAAAATGCTAACAGGGTAACAACGTCCCCAGAAAATATATACTAAATAAATCAGAAAAGACCTGAAACCGGGGGAATAGAAAGGGAAAGAAAGAAAAAAGAAAAAGAAAAAAAAAGAAGAAAAAGATAAAAACAAACAAAAACAAAACAAAACAAAACAGAATATGATCAAAAATGATCAGGCTGGTGCATAGATCAGTGCCACACAGTAGATTTTGGGTGTATTTTGGTCTGTTAGAAGAAAGTGACTCCCAAAATTTTAAAGAAAGAAAAACTTATATATGTACAAAAATAAGGGTTAATACAATGAAGGGATGGAATATGACTGTAAAGATGAAAATTATAAAAGATTTTATAAAAGGAATTGATAAGAAGTTGGTTAAAAAGAAAGAAGAGGATTTTAAAAAAAAAGGAGGGAGAGAATGTAATCAGACAGGAGACTAGAACAAAGCCACACACTAGAGATTTAGGGTATATTTTGATCTGTTAGAAGAAACTGTATCTCAAAATTTTAAAGAGAGAACAACTTATATATATATACCAAAAATAAGGGTAACTACTATGAAGGGATAGCATATGACTCTAAAAATGAAAAATAAAAAAGATTTTTTTAAAAAGGGATTGATAAGATGTTGGTTGAAAAAGGGAAAAAGAAAAATTCAAAAACAAAACAAAACAAAAGACAAGACAGTTAAAAAAAATTAACTTTGAAAGACTAAAGAATCACGGTAAAAAAAAGCCATGAATTCTATGTGCATTATTCCCCTAGCGCTGGAGTTCTGCCGTTCTCATTGATCGGTAAACTTGGTCTTGGCTGGCTGTTCTCGCTGATCTTCTGGGGGAGGGGCCTGTTGCCGTGGTTTCCAAATGTCTTTGCCGGAGGCAGAATTGCCCCACCCTTGCCTGGTCCGGGCTAAGTGATCTGCTCGGGTTTGCTCTCAGGAGCTTTTGTTCCCTGCAAGCTTTCCCTACAGCTTTGGAGGACTACAGTGAAAATGGCGGCCTCCCAATCTCCGCCTCAGAGGAGCCGAGAACTCGGGGCCCCGCTCCTCAGTGAGCCCCCAGAGAAAAGCAGTCAATCACTCCCGTCTCCCCGGTCTCCGGCCGCACTCCGTGCTCACCCGGCCTGTGACCCCACGTTTCTATCTCTGGCACC
Source organism: Halichoerus grypus (assembly GCF_964656455.1). Lineage (NCBI taxonomy): Eukaryota > Metazoa > Chordata > Mammalia > Carnivora > Phocidae > Halichoerus > Halichoerus grypus. The sequence continues at coordinate 55,049,812 of NC_135723.1, forward strand.
CGACCCCGGGTGGAGTCTCCAAACCCAGCAGATCCCCGCGGTGCGCTCCCGCGCCGCTCCTCCCGGGGGAGGAGGAGAGTCTCCCCGGATCTGCCGCTTGTTGGGTCCCTGCTGGAGGAGCAGTGGCCTGACTGTGCCGCGGATCACGGTTTATGGCAACCCCGAGCTGAGAGCCCGCGCCTGGGCTCCGTCTCTGCAGCCGGCTTCCCTGCTCCGATACCTGGGAGCTCTGCCGCACTCAGGCACCCCCGGTCTTTCTGTGACCCCGAGGGTCCTGAGACCACACTGTCCCAGCAAGGGTTCCACCGCCCCGCTCAGCCACTGGAGCGACATCCCTCAGCGGAGCCGACTTCTAAAAGTTCCGATTTCGGGCTCCGCGGCTCTATCACTTGCCAGAAGCGGCCGACGGAGGCCCCTCCCCCGCCGTCTATCCTCCCGAATATCGCCTCGGATTCACTTCTCCGCACGTCCTACCTTCCAGAAAGTGGTCGCTTTTCTGTTCAGAGAGTTGTTGCTCTTCTTTTCTTCGATCTGTTGAATTCGTAGGTGTTCAGAATGGTTTGATCCCTATGCAGCTGAATTCCTGAGACCAGAGGAAATCCAGGTCTCCTACTCCTCTGCCATCTTGCTCCGCCCCCCTGACTGACTGAATCTTGATGTTTCCCTTCTAAGTGAAACTATTTGAATTACTGAAAACAAATTTCATTTTAGATAGTTAAAAATGCATGTTTATATTGTGTGTGTGTGTGTATTTAATAATTTCTTTAGAATTACAATTCATTTCCATTGTGACTAAGTAGAGCATTCTAGGTATGATGGGAAGATGAATATGTGAAATTAAATAACAGGTCTAATGTTACTTCTTCCTCATCTTTATTCATTTGCAACCCTTTCCACAGTATCAGTCTCTGTTAAAATTTAGTTCTATTTGAGGCATTTATGTGTAAATGCTATCTTGCCAAGACATCTCCAGAGGTCTTGGGGAAATGATAGAAATGTAAAAGCTCTGCAAACAGTCCCACAGGTGCTGAAGCCCACCAGGTCATCCCTCTGGAAGCCCAGACCCCTGAATCCCACCGGTGTGTGGGTCACCTCAGGTCAAAGGTTTTCCTTAGGCCTTTAACCCTCCCTATGAACTGCTCTGCATTTTTGTCTTGAACACTATGTGACTTTCAGGCATTCTTATCACATTTTTTCCCCTCACATAAACTTTGTTTTGCCCCCAACAGTGAGGCAAACAACCCCAAAAAGCATCATTTCCATATTGCAAGTCCTCATATTGTGTCTGCTGAAATCCATTCATTGTTTATGAGCTAGTCATTGTGATTTAATATTCTAACTTTTAGATCTCTCATGCACACTGCTATTTCTCTAAACAGTAATATGCAGGAGACAGTGTGGGGCAAAGATAGCACTGAACACCAGCAAGGTAGAGAGGCTGTTTTTATTATTTTGATTTCCTTATGTTGTACTCTGTGATATCCAGCCAGATGATCTCTGTGGTTAATATTATATTTGAAATGAAAAAGATTCCAAGTTCTTCAAAATTTGCATTCTCAGAGGCTGTCTTCTTGAATTTCTACATTTTAAAAGCAATCTTCTGACAACTAAGATCATATTTAAATCGGCTTTGCAAATTCCAGCAAGAAACTGAGTCCACATCACTTGAGGATCTATTCTGTCGATTTCCCTTGCTTCCCCCTAGCCAAAAAGATAAACCATTTAAAAATTTGTAAAATTAAAAAAAATTTTTTTAAGTATTCAACATAGGGATTATGGTATAGAAGGAGAAAGGGACAAAAAGATACAATGCCAAGAACTGGAAGAGAAAAATTCATAAATTGAATATAACTCTAAAGCAATAGAACAAAGCAAAAATTAATGGGCAGACTGCAATTCTGGTTTGGTTATTTTTGAACTAAGCCTGAATTAATTTGTTCAAAATGACCCCTACAGAGCAGTTTTAAGGGCACACAGCTCCCAGTTGCATGCATTCCTTTCATATAACAATTAAGCAGCAAGGCTAAAGCACACAGCTATCTAACAAAACGCACAGCCCAGAAAGAGAAACGGGCTTTAGTTTCAGTTTACCTGCAGACTCCTGACTTGAAGTCTCTGAAAGTATCTGCGCCTTAGTTTTGCCTTTTGTACAATTCTATTTGGTTATTGCACAGACTTTAAAAAAAAAAAAAAAGTTTCCTCTGAACATTCCCTGGCAGAGAGGAGAAGAAAGACCTTGTTCTGTTCCCATCTCCCATCCTAAATTTCTCTGCCATCTGTAGTTTTTTTCCTTCCCAAAGAAGAGTCTTCTCTGACATTCTGGGAGTTCACAGTGTAAATCTACCCCTGATTAGCTCTGACTATCTGGCAGTCGACTTGACTTCTCTAAGCCACACATAGTCAACCAATATTGAGTTACCATATGCCAAATAATTTCCTAAAAGTTGAGCAAGACAAAGCCCCCACTTACTAAGCTCTCATTCTTATGAAAGGAAAAACAATGAGCAGATGGATAAAGAAGCAGTTAATATAATGTCAAGTGGCACCAAGAGCCATGAAGAAGAAAGAGTAAAGCAGGACGATGGCAAGAGAGTGAAGAAGGGAGGCAATTTTAGAGAAAGCCATCAGGAAAGGGCTCTGTTGGGGCTGAGGTTGGGTCAGAGTCTAAATGCAATAAGGGAGGGCTTATCTTGGGGATAGAACAGCAACTGCAGACAGGAACAAAGCTTTGGAGAAGGAGCTAGTATGGCCGGAGTGAGGTCCCTGTGAGGCAGAGCAGGAGGTGAGGACAGAGAGGGGTGCGGGGCAGGGCATATGTGCCCATGGGCCACTGTGGGACTTCAGATTTTATTGTGTCAGGAAGTAGCTGGAGAGTTTTAACGGAGGAGTGACATGATCTGATTTCATGTTATAAAAATGGCTCAGATTGATTTTGCGGAGAATGGGCTACATGGGAGTAACCATGGAAGCAGAAAGAACAGAAAGGAGGTTATAGTAATGGCTACGGCAAGAGATGATGGTAGCCCACTAATCTATAAGATGAGGATAATGGTAGCAACAACTGTGTGGCACTGTTGGGAGAATGAAATCAGATAATACATGTAAGTGGCTCACCATAGCACCAGTCAGTACACAGCAATAACTCAATGTCAGCATTATTGTTGTCATCATCAGGATTATTTTGGGGTGATTCCTCGACCCCAACTGGTAGCTCCTTTTCTATCTTTGGCACTCCCTTTGCTTGACGGATTTCAAATACTCTTCATCCCCTCTAAACGTGTCCTCCTGTGTCCTAGAGCAGCCTTGCATACAGGAGGGTATATGTGTTTGGTCAAAGATGTTCAAAATGCTTTGTCAAGGCTATTTTTATTCATTGTGGTTGCCAGTCCTGCCATTTATGACAGCAGAGAAGCAGCCTGGTGGAGAGTTCTGGAACAGTATTGCTTCCCAGGGGGCATCTGGTAATGTGGGGGGGCATTTCTGCATGTCACAATGACAGGGGGACAGTGTTGGCACTTAGTGGGTGAGGGCTAGCAAAGCTAAATAAGAAAGCCCTATATGGTAAATGATCTCCTACCCAAACTGCCCATGCTGTTGCTCTGGGAAACACTTAGGCGGCAGGAGGGTCTCCACGCAAATTGTAGCAGCCCAACTCCAGGGAAGTTTGCAAAGGGGGGAGGGGTGGCCTGAGGATGCTGGTGTAGAGGAAAGAGCACTGGGCTGAGGAGCAAATCTCAGTCTCAACTAGATCAATACAAGTCATGTGGATTTAAATTTTTCATTCATTGTTGAGACTCAGCTTCCCTATCCCTAAAGTGGGAGAATTTTCCTCGAATACTTCCTTGGAAGGTTAAGGAAATTCAGTAAGATAATGCCTGTGTATGCATTTATTAAATTGTAAACCATCCTAAGGCTGAACAACCTGTCTCTCTGCACACATAAACTGTTAATGAGATAGAAAATACAGTCTCTGCCCTAGAGAATTTATAATTCAATCATCATTAATAAAGAGCTGCAAGCTCCCACTAGAGAAGAAAGTAGGAAATGTGTTTTCAAAACCAGAGGCCTCGTTTTCACAAGTCAAGCATTTTATATTTAATTAAACTTTGCAAATGCTAATTCTTTTCCCCCCGTTAAGCTTATTTTCTCAAGTATATCCATATTGTACCAAAACATATGAAATAAAAGATAAATAAAAGGCTATGTGTCCTTTTTAAAACAAACTCACAAGTAACGTTGTTTATGACATCTACCTTCCTTTAAAAATGGGAAAGGAAACAACCCAATGGCACAAATTAAGTTTTTTTTCTGTTTTGTTTTAATTACGATTGTCTCCTTTATGGTAAAATAATCTCATTGGAAGAAATTCTGATCCTCTAGGATAAATTTGAACTGATCTTTTATCAAAATTTATTTTTACAGTCAGAAAACAGCTACTTCTATGCATTCATTCATTATTCAGCCACTCATTAATAGATTATAATTATTATCTACCATAGGCCAGTTTTGTACACTTTGTCCTAAAGGGCACTCCTAACCAAAATAAACAACAAAATGGGAATGAGAGGTATAGTGGCAATAGATACTAACAGCTAGAGTTTGTATAATACTTTGAAGGGGATAGCTTTCCTTAGTAAAATAAATTATTAATAACAAAAAATAACAAAAAAAGAATTGTGTTAAAATGTACTGAGATTAAAAATTTGGCAAACTAGGTATATTATATAAGATTAACCCCTGTGTCAGCACTAACTGTTGTTTATCCCATATTCACTCGCCTTTGTTCTGCTAACAAACACCAATTCATTCAGGTAGCAGGCAGAGACCTCCTCTATTTCAATGTAGATGGATTTCTGTGCCATCTCCAGAATATGAATCTTAATTTGTCTAACCTAGTCACTATCTGTGGACAATGATTGCTATAGAGGCAGAGATGAGAACCAGTTTTAGTCAATGAGATATAAATAAACATCTGTTATGTGGGCTTCTAGGATAGCTTTTGATCCATTGTAATAAAAAAACAAACTCTGATGAGGGATGTATATTGTAATGCCAAGGGCAACCACTAAAAATAGCAATAACATAAAGGGGTACAACCTAAATACCAGCAGATAAATTAAAATGGAATACTAAGAAAACTTTTTAAAAAGCAAAAGTGTGGGAACAGAAGAACAAGAAACAGAGGCTACAAAAGATGAAATATTGAAATTGTAGAATTAAATCTAACCATATCAATAATTATATTGGGTGTATGATCTAAACACATCATGTAAAAGGCAAAGATTGTAAGAGTGAATAAGAAAGCAAGACTCAACTGTATGCTCCCTACAAAAGGCATACTTTAAGCAAAAAGACAAAAATAGGTTTGAAAGAAAACAGAATTTTTTTTAAAATGTGGTGAATTCTAAAACAATGTTTAAGCAACTCAGACTAAGTTAGAAAAAAAAAGGAAACAAACAAAAACAGAGGAAACTGATAGAAAACAAATAGAATGGCAGACTTAGGCCCCAATATATCAGTAATTCCATTAAATGTAAATGGTGTAAACATGCCAATTAGAAGACAAAGATTGGCAGAGTGAATAAAAGAACATGATCCATCTATATGCTGTCTACAGTGGGTGCAGAGCACTGGATAAAGGCCAGAAATGCTGTTAAATATCCTACAATGCACAGGATAACTCTTACCTCTTCCACAAAGAATTATTGGAGCCAAAATTGTAATAGTGCTGAGGTTGAGAAGCTCTGAGGAACAGTCATCAAGACAGTTTGCTATTGGCAAGACATAGTATATAGACCAATGGAACAGAATACAGTCTAGAAATAGAACCATACATATATGGTTAGCTGATTTTTTTAAGTGCCAAAGTAATTCAATGGGATAAGGAAAATCTTTTCAACAGATGGTACTGGAACAATTGTATATCTATATGGAGAAAAATAAACATGAACTTTCTTCAAATCACACACAAAATTAAGTCAAACTGTATCACCAAACATAAATGTAAAACCTAAGTCTATAAAACTCCTAGATGAAAACAAAGGAGAAAATCTTTTTTTACCTCAGGACAAACAATGTTTCTTAGATAGAAATACTAAAACATGGATCATAAAGGGAAAAAATAAATTGTACTTCAACAACCAAAGAAGATTAAGGCCATTAAGCACATAAAAAGTTGCTCAATATCATTAGTCATTAGGGAACTGCAAATCAAAACCATAGCAAGATATTGTTTCACATAAACTAGGATGGCTAGAATTAAAAAAAAAAACAAAACAAAACAGGCAATAACAAGTGTTGGTAAGAAGGTGAAGTAATTGCAACTCTCATAAACCACTGGAAGGTGTGTAAAATGGTGCATCCACTATAGAAAACAGTTCCGTGATTTCTCAAAAGGTTAATCATAGAGTTACCATACAACCCAGCAAATACCATTCAGCTATGGTCTAAATGTTTGTGTATCTCCCCTGCCGCCCCCATTCATATGTTGAAATCGTAATGCCTGATGTGATAGTATTAGGAGGTGGGGCCAATGAAAGGTGATTAGGTCATAAAGGTGAAGCCCTCATGAATAATAGTAGTGTTCTTATAAAAGAGATGCCACAGAGCTCCCAAGACCCTTCCACCATGTGAAGACACAATGAGAAGCCTGAAACCCTGAAGAAGTCCCTCACCTAACCATGGGGCATCCTGATCTCAGACTTCCAGCCACCAGGTCTATGAGAAATAATTTTCTATTGTTTTATCAACTACCCAGTCTGTGGTATTTCATTATAGCAGCCCAAACAGACTAAGACACACTTCTATGCATATACCCAAGAGAAACGAAAACATATTCACATAAACACTTGCATACAAATATTCATATCAACTTTATTTGTAATATACAAAAACTGCAAACAACCCAAATGTCCATCAACAGGTGAATGGATAAACAAATTGTGATATATCCATACACTGGACTACTATTTAGCTATCTTAACTACAAAAAGGATAAACTATTTACTCCCTATCATAACATGGATGAATCCCAAAACAATTATGCTGAATGAAAGATGCCAGAAAAGCATGTACTTTATGATTCCATTTATATAATTCTAGAAAATGGAAACTAATCTTTAGTGACAGAAAGCAGATTAGTGATTGACTCCTAATGGAATTGGAGGGAGAGATACATTTTTTTTTTAGATTTTTTTTTAATTTTTAAGTAATTTCTATAACCAACATGGGAGTCAAACTCACAACCCCAAGATCCAAGTCCCATGCTGTACCCACTGAGCTAGCCAGGCATTCCAGGAGGGGTATATTTTAAAGGGGCACATTTTAAAGAGGTACAAGAAAACTTGTTTAGTTTTCCTTTAAGGGAAAAAAAAAAAAGTGTAGTAACAATATTTAAGCTTCTGTAGAAATGGAATAATGTGAATGCAAAGGAATTGATTAAAATAAGAAATGTGATTTGGCTAAGCTTCCTTTTAAAAAAATATTTCACACCCAGATGAATGGATTGGAGCACCTGGGTGGCATAGTCGGTTAATCACCCTACTCCTGGTTTCAGCTCAGGTCATAATCTCAGGCCCCCCATCAGGCTGTGCACTCAGCATGGAGTCTTCTTATGATTCTCTCTCCCTCTCCTTCTGCCCCTCTCTTCTGCTCTCTCTCTCAAAAAAAAAAAAAAAAAAAAAGATGAATGGATAAAGATGTCATGTATATATACAATGGAATATTACTAGCTATAAAAAGACTAAGATCTTGCCATTTGGAATAATGTGGATGGACCTAGAGAGTATTATGCTAAGGGAAATAAGTCAGAGAAAGATAAATACCATATTTCACTTATATGTAGAACCTAAAAAACCAAAACAAACATCAGACACAGGCCTAGAAATACAGAAAACAAACTGATGGTTGCCAGAGGGAAGAGGGGTGGGGGATGGGCAAAATGGGTGAAGGAGAGTGGGAGATACAGGCTTCAAGTAATAGAGTGAGTAAGTCACATGGATAGAAGGTACAATATGCCAGTGGTATTGTAATAACATTGTATGGTGACAGATGGTAACTACACTTGTGGTGAGCAGAACATAATGTATAGAATTGTCAAATCATTATGTTGTATTCCTGCAACTAATGTAACATTGTGTGTCAACTATACTTCAATTAAAAAAAGATAAATATCTGGATTAAAAAGGAAATCCAATAAATCTGATGCTTTTAAAGGACATCTTAAAAACAAAAATACAAAGAGGAACTAAAAATTAGGATGATCTAAATTGAAGATGAAGAAAATTGAATTTTTTTGATACAAGAAAAGTAGGGATTACTATCATGACAGTGAATAGAGCAGATTTCTTACCAAAAAGCATTGTGAAGTAAACAAGCTCCCTATATGATTGTATAAGGTATATTAAAAAGAGAGGGGATAAAAAAGAGAGGCAAACCAAGAAACAGAGTCTTAACTATAGAGAACAAACTGAGGGTTGTTGGAGGGGAGGTGGGTGGGGGGGGATGGGTTAAATGGGTGATGGGCATTAAGGAGGGCACTTGTGATGAGCACCAAGTATTGTATGTAAGTGAGAATCACCAAATTCTACACCTGAAACAATATTACACTGTATGTTAACTTACTGGAATTTAAATAAAAACTTGAAAAAAAATAAAAAGAGAAAACCTAACCATATTGATATTATATATCCCAAACAATATAGCAACAAAAAACATAAACTAGAAAGTGCCTGAAGTGCAAAAATAAATGAAAATAAAAATATACTTAAAAACCTCAATCACTGTGTTGTATTCCTGCAACTAATGTAACATTGTGTGTCAACTATACTTCAATTAAAAAAGAATATGATAGAACACACACATAGACAAATGTTTTCTTAAAAATTAAAAGTTGAATAAGATAATACATTAGGTAGTAATAACCCAGTTCATAAAAAAAATACTTAATGATAAGGCAAGAAAACATATTCTTTTCAAGTTACTGTGGGTTTTTCACAAAAAGTAGCCATACTTTGGGGAACAATGACATAACTAGGAAATGCACAAAGGCAGAAATTCTGCAAACCACATACTCAGATCACAACAAAATGATATCCAGCAACAGTAGAATTTAAAAGTGTCAAACCCAGGTGCTCAGTCAGTAGAGCATGTGACTCTTAATCTTGGGGTTATGAGTTTGAGCCTCCCATTGGGTATAGAAATTACATAAAAATAAAATCTGTTTTTTAAAAAAGTGTTCAAGTAGAAGTATATTTCTGTATGTTTTCCTAATGCTTAGCTAAATTACAAAATAACACAATACACAAATGCATTATGTCAAAATTTATGGGATATTGCAGAAGCAGAACATTATGGAAAATTGTATTGCTCTAGAGGTTTCCAGTACTAAGAAATAAAAAGAGAAACATCAACTGAGTTTTTACTTTAGTTTGAGAAAGAAAACAAACTAAATAACAAGCCAAGAGAAAGTAGGAAAAGGGAAATAGTAATACAGAATAAACATATTCTGAGGAGAAGGAAAACTAAAATTAATAACACCAATAGTTGATTCTGCCAAAAAAAAATTAAAAAACCCATTAACTCAAATAATGAGAAGAGAAAAAGAAAATACTAGTCAGTAAAATTAACTCCTGCATTAATATTTGTTGAAGAACGAATTAATGAAAGAAGAAGCAAATACAAAAGAGAGTTAAAACAGGAGAAATATAATTTATATGTGCAATATATATAATGTGAACATAAATATTAAGGATCGTCAATCCTAGGAATCAACATTTCTAAAATATGAAATTTTTATTATAAAGTCTTAGAAGAAAAATTAGGAGAATATAATTGTCTTATACTCTAACAAGTTTTTTATTACTACCTAGAAATATTCAGCTACCAGAACACTATAAATACAATATTAAAGCTGATAAAACCAAAGCAAGAAAATAAATAACATGGTAAGATCAATAACATAGAGGATGTAAAAATTCCAAATCCTAAAGAAAACTTAGTAATTGAAAGTGAAAAAGAATTTGTCTTTGGGACCTCATAGTGCTTATTTCTGGAATGCAAAGTGAAATAGAGCAGCTTCATCATGCTTTCAAGAGGAAAAGGCTTTAAGTCATATTTTAAAAGAAAATATTTTATAAAAGTCATCATATTTAATTTCTTCTCATAAGAATTTAATAATATCATTAAAGAGAATTTGCCCAAAAGGAAAAAATTACCATAATCTCCTAAGTCTTTATTTCATATAATTCTTTCTAATCTTTCCCAAATGCAGATATATTTTTTACATGGCAGTATGTATTCTGGCTTTTCACATAGGATATCAAATATGTTTCATTTCTACATATTATTTAATAAAAATGAAATATATTAGTTATGGAGGTCTTCTTTAATCTGATTAATAATCTCACCATCTAATAGAAGGGATTTATTTATAGGAAAATACAAAATTCTAATAGAGGGGGGAAAGATAAATTTATGAAGACATATGACTTGTTCCTGTCTAAGAAAGCTAAGCAAAATATTAACATGTTTACTAAATTAGATTAAATACCAGTTAAACTCTCCAGCCCACTCTCTTGACAAATTAATAGTGAAATTTATCTGGAAAGAATAGTGAACAAGGCTATCATATGGCACCATTATTATTTGATGATGATTATGATGATGATTAATAATCATAGTAGTAGTAATAGCAATATCATCATCATAATCTTAATGCTGGCATCCTTTTTTTCCAGAATGACATTGATACTCATTGACTCAGATCAATTAATGTTTCCATCTCCACTGACTCCTTAGTAAAGAAGAGAAAATTCACATACTACTGTAAACAAAGAGGCAGTGTAGGGCAGAAATAATTCAAGAGGAGGAATAAGATTTTTTTAATACATCAAAATTTGAAAAGAATTCCAAATAGGCTAGCATTAAACATTGAACATTATTTTATTTTTAAAAATTTTTTTAATTTAAATTCAATTAATTAACATAAAATATGTTATTAGTTTCAGAGGTAGAGGTCAGTGATTTATCAGTCTTATATATAACTCAGTGCTTATTATTTTTAAATCTAGGGGAAAAAATTGACTGGTATATTTATCTCAGCAATGGAAGACCAATACATGACAAAATGGAGGCCATTTTCAGATATATATATAAAATGCAAAATTTTTGCAAAAGTATACAATATTAAAGGAAAGTCAAAGAGAGAAATGTGTAATAAACTATTGATAAAAGTTTACTATCCAAATTATTTTTTAAGATTTTATTTATTTATTTGAGAGAGAGAGAGAGAGAGCACATGAGAGGGGGGAGGGTCAGAGGGAGAAGCAGATTCCCCGCTGAGCGGGGAGCCCGATGCGGGACTGATCCTGGGACTCCAGGATCAGGACCTGAGCCGAAGGCAGTTGCTTAATCAACTGAGCCACCCAGGCGCCCAACTATCCAAATTATTGAGCAGCAATTTCAAATGTATAATATTAGTATCTTATTCTACCTGATTTACAGTCAACATGGATAAACCATTTACACATGCAGACTTGCAGACGTCAACTTACCAAAATGAAAAATGCACAGTCTTGCTGGATTTCTTTAATAAGGAAATGGACGTTCTAGGGCACAATTACACATCTATTAAAAATTAAAAATAAATTAGAGGTGCCTGGATGACACAGTTGGTTAAGTGCCCGACTCTTGGTTTTGGCTCAAATCTATCTCAGGGTGGTAAGATCAAGCCCCAAGTCGGGCTCTGCACTTAGACGGAGTCTGCTTGAGTTTCTCTCCCCCTCTTCCTCTGCCCCTCCCCCTTCTCTCTCTCACACACTGAAATAAATAAATCTTTTTAAAAAAATTAAAAGTGAATTAAAGCTTAAGATTGGAAGCACTGCAGGGGAGGAACGCATAGTTGCTAACACCTAGATGTAATGCATAATTTGGAGCAAAGCAATTTTTTTTTTTATCATTCAGAAAATCTACCTAGCAAAAAGCCATAGAAGAACTAATGTCTTTAAGATGGTAATTCCACCTAGAGGACTATACAGGTAATAATTTGAATCAGTATGTTCAAAGTATTGATATAACCCTGGACAAGTCATTTAACTTGGTTTTGTTTAACTGTATGTGATGCATTGCTCTAAAGCAATGGTTCTCACATTTAGTTTGCAAGTCAATCACCTATCCAAGTCTAGTCTAAGCTCCCAACAAAGAACAAGGTTGTCTAGGAGAGGTGAGGAAACTTCCCTCATCTCCTTATTCAGTTTAGGTAAGACATGCCTGGGTTTGTAAAAATAAACTTTTATTATGAAACAAAAGTAAAAAATAACCCAAAAAAGTATTACCACCTGGTGACATCTAGGCAGAGACTGGCTGAGGCTGGCTCATTACCTGAGTCTGTCCAGGTGGCCTCAGTACAGAAACCCTTAGCCCTTCCATCTAAATCCTTGAATCTAGGGATCTGTTAGGAGACTTAACTATTTGAAAAACATTTATTGAGGGCTTTCTAGGTGTCAGATACTTCACTGAAACAAATGCTTTCCTGGGGCTTATCTAAACAAATCATCATGAGGAAGTAATTGTGTGTGCAAAACATTTTGAAGGACACATAGGTAGATCCAGAATGACATGCTTATGAAAATGCAGATTCCCGTGCTCCACCCCCAACCCCTCCCATCTGCTGAACCAGAATCTTTGTGGATGAGGCTGGGAAATCTGCCCAGAAGATTCTTACGCAGGCAGTTTGAGTGCTACCTTTAAAATAAAAATTGGACTTAAATGAGCTTTAAGATCTTTCTTGCCCCCAATTTTGAGTCTAAAATTTTGTTTTTTAATAATTTAAAACTCAGAAATAGCTTAAGATGAAAAATGGGGGTATAGTGGAGTAGCACAAAGGTCCATTTGACAAATTTCTTTTGGAGGATTTGGTTAGATTTTAGATAACAAAAGCTTTAATGCCCATTGCTGTAACTTTTTGCTGTAAATTCCTTTTATGCTCAATTTAAGTAGCTTTCCTTGGTTAGATATTCTGGTATGGCACTGTTGTAAAACATATACCCCAATGCTCCAGCACACAGACATAACTTAGCTTTTCTTTTGCTTATGATTTTGGTTTTATTATATCTCTATTGTGGTCTTCCTGGCACTATGTTGAGAGGAGTAATGATAAAAAGCACATTCCCTAAATATGCTGGTTAATTCCATGCATGTCTTTCATCTATGTCTTGTGTTAATGGCATTTACCCCCTCTCTATTTGTCACTGCATCAGTAATTCTCTAACCTGTCACTAGCCACCTTTCCACCCTCAAATACACCCTGCACTCCCACCAGCATGGAATCTTCATGCCTAGGGTAGTAAAGAATTGACCTTACCCAAAGAGAGGTCTGGCCTTTGCCCTGAGCTCCTGGGCGGTGAGCTCTAAGCCCTTGAAATGCCCTAACAAGAGTGTCTTTGTTTACCCTTGGGCCTTAGAGCACCCTGGATAGTCTAACAATGTGGTTAATAGTGGAGGCTTCAGGGGCGCCTGGGTGCCTCAGTCGTTAAGCATCTGCCTTCGGCTCAGGTCATGATCCGAGGGTCTTGGGATCCAGCCCCGCATCGGGCTCCTGCTCAGCAGGAAGCCTGCTTCTCCCTCTCCCGCTCCTCCTGCTTGCATTCCCTCTCTCGCTGTGTTTCTCTCTGTCAAATAAATAAATAAAATCTTAAAAAAAAAAAAATAGTGGAGGCTTCAGGCCCCTGACTTCCAGAGGGACTGTGTGCATGCCAAAGGCAGTGCCCTCCAAAGACTGATACCACACAGTCAGAAAAAACAGACCTTACTAAAATAATCTAGCCAAGTCTGATACACACATATACACAACACACCACCACCACCAATAAATAACAACAAAAATAAGCCCCAGAGGAGGGGAGGGAAATCAGAATCCATAGCCACAAAATATTACCTAAAATGTCCAGTTTTCAAAAAAAATATTGAGACATGGAAAGAAACAGGAAACTATGGGCCACACACAGAAACAAAAGAAACTGCCTGTGAGAGAGACCAGATGTCAGATTAACAGACAATGATTTCAAAGTATCCCTTATAAATATATTCAGAGAATTCAAGGTAATGATGCATAAAGAAGTAAAGGAATTTATGATGACAATGTTCCATCAAATACAGAATATCAATAAAGAGAAATTATAAAAAAAAGAACCAAATGGAAATTCTGGAATTGAAAAATAGAATAACTGAAATGAAGAGTCATTAGAGAAACTCAATGATAGATTTGAATTGGCAAAAAAAAAAAAAATCAGTACACTTGAAGATAGATTGATAGAGATTGTACAATCAGAAGAACAGAAAAATAAAATGAAAAACATTAAGAGTGTCAAAAAATGAGACACCTTTAAGTACACTTCCAAGTAATGAGAGTACCAGAAAGAGAGAAAAAAAGTGAAGGCAGAAAAAAAAAAATTAAAGAAATAATGGCTAAAAATGTACTAAATATGTTGAAAAAACATTAACCTACATATCCAAACTCAATAAACTCAAAGTAGGATAATCCTATGCAGAGATACAATCTGACATATACAATTCTTGTCTCCTTTGTCCGAGATTGAGTGACCATATAAACATGGGTTTATTTCTGGGCTTTCTATTCTGTTCCATTGATCTATATGTCTATTTTTGTGTCACTACCATACTGTTTTGATTACTACAGCTTTGTAATATAAATTGAAGCCTGGAATTGTGATACCTCCAACTTTGCTTTCCTTTTTTTAAGATCACTTTGGCTATTCAGGGTCTTTTGTTTTTCCTTACAAGTTTTTGGAATATTTGTCCTAGTTCTGTGAAAAATGCTGTTGGTGTTGGGATTGCATTAAATCTGCTGATTGCTTGGGGTAGTATGGATATTTTAACAATATTTGTTCTTCTGATCTATGAGCATGGGATATTTTTCCATTTCTTTGTGTTCAATTTCTTTCATCAGTGTTTCTAGTTTTCAGGGTATAGGTCTTTCACCTCCTTGGTTAAGTTTATTCCTAGGTACTTTATTATTTTTGGTGCAGTTGTAAATGGGATTGTTTCCTTAATTTCTCTTTCTGCTATTTCATTATTAGTGTATAGAAATGCAACAGATTTCTGTACATTGATTTTGTATCCTGCAACCTTACCGAATTCATTTGTCAGTTCTAGTAGTTTTTTGGTGGAGTCTTCCGGGTTTTCTGTATATAGAATGTCATCTGCAAAGTGAAAGTTTTCCTTCTTCCTTACCACTTTGGGTGACTTTTATTTCTTCTTGTTGTCTGATTCCTATGGCAGGCCTTCCAGTATTATGTTGAACAAAAGTGGTGAGAGTGGACTTCCTTGTCTTGTTCCTGACCTTAGGAGAAAAGCTCTGTTTTTTCCCAATTTGTTGGCATATAATTTTTCATAATAGTCTCTTATAATCCTTTGTATTTCTGTGGTGGTGTTCTTTCTCCTCTTTCATTTGTGATTTTGTTTATTGGAGTCCTCTCTCTCTCTCTCTCTGTGAGTCTGGCTAGAAGTTTACAATTTTGTTGATCTTTTCAAAGAACTAGCTCCTGGTTTCATTGATCTGTTCTATTATTTTTTTAGGTTCTATATCATTTATTTCTGCTCTAATCTTTATTTCCTTCCTTCTGCTGGTTTTGGGTTTTGTTTGTTGTTCTTTCTCTAGCTCCTTTAGGTGTAAGGTTAAGTTGTTCACTATTTTTCTTGCTTCTTGAGGTAGGCCTGTATTGCTGTAAACTTCCCTGTTAGAACTGCTTTTGCTGCATCCCAAAGATTTTGGATGCTTGTGTTTTCATTTTCATTTGTCTCCACGTATTTTTTAACTTTTTTGATTTCTCGGTTGACCCACTGATTGTCTAGTAGCATGTTATTTAACCTCCATGTGTTTATGCTCTTTCCAGGTTTTTTCTTGTGGTAGACTTTGAGTTCATAGTGTTGTGGTCAGAAAAGATGAATGGTATGACTTAAATCTTGTTGAATTTGTTGAGACTTGTTTTGTGGCCTAATATGTGATCTATTCTGGAGAATGTTTCATGTGCACTTGAAAATAATGTTTATTCTTCTGTTTTAGGATGGAATATTCTGAATATATTTGTTGAATCCATCTGGTCCAGTGTGTCATTCAAAGTCACTGTTTCCTTGTTGGTTTTCTGTTTAGATGATCTGCCCATTTGGTGTAAGTGGGGGTGTTAAAGGCCCCTACTATTATTGTATTACTATCAATGACTTCTTTTATGTTTGTTATAAACTGTTTTATGTATTTGGGTACTTTCATGTTAGGTACATAAATATTTACAATTGTTATATCTTCTTGTTGCTTTGTCCCCTTTGTTATTATATAGTGTCCTTTTTGTCTCTTATTACAGTCTTTGTTTTAAAGTCTAGTTTGTCTGATATAAGTATTGCTCCCCTGGTGTTTTTCACATCCATTGGCATGATAAATGTTTCTCTGTCCCTCTACTTTCAATCTGCATGTGTCTTGAGGTCTGAAATGAGTCTCTTGTAGGCAGCATATAGATGAGTCTTGTTTTTTAATCCAATCCATCACCCTCTGTCTTTTGATTGGAGCATTTAGTCCATTTATATTCAAAGCAGTTATTGATAGGTGTGTATTACTGACATTTTTGTTATTTGTGTTTGTTTTTGTGGGTCTTCTGTTCCTTTCTTCCCTTGCACTGTTCTCTCACCGTAAGTTGACTTTCGTTAGTGATATACTTGGATTCCTTTCTCTTTATCTTTTGCATATCTATTACTGGTTTTTGATTTGTGGTTACCATTAGGTTTGTATATAACATCTTCTGCACATAGCAGTCTATATTAAGTTGATGGCCGCTTAAGTTGGAACCCATTGTTTACTCCTTTCCTCCCCATGTTTTAGGTATAGTGTGTCATGCTTTACATCTTTTTATTTTGTGAGTCCCCTGACTGATTTTTACAGATATACTTATTCTTACTGATTTTGTGCTTTCTACTTTTCTTACTTTTACTTATGGTCTTTCCTTTCCACTTAAAGAGTCCCCTTTAACATTTTTCTGGAGGGCTGGTTTAGTGGTCATGAACTCCTTTAAATTTTGTTTATCTGGGAAACTCTTTATCTCTCCTATTCTGAATGACAGCCTTGCTGGATAGAGTATTCTTGGCTGCAGACTTTTTTTCTTTCAGCACTTTGAATATATCGTTTCACTCTCTTCTTGCCTGCAAAGTTTCTGCTGAAAAATCCACTGATAGCCTTATGGGGTTTCCCTTTTACGTAACTGCCTTCTTTCCTCTTGCTGCTTTTAAAACTCTCTTCATCCCTACTTTAGGCCATTTAAATTACTATGTCTTAGTGTGGTGCTCCTTGGGTTGATTTTGTTGGGGGATCTCTGTGCCTCCTGGATCTGAATTTCTGTTTCCTTCCCCAGATTTGGGAAGTTTTCAGCTATTATTTCTTCAAAGAAATTGTGTGCCCCCTTTTCTCTCTCCTTCTGAGATCTCTATAGTGTGGATGTTATTACACTTGATGGGGTCACTGAGTTCCCTAACTCTATTCTCATTTTGCATAATTTTTTTTCTCTCCCCTACTCAACTTGATTACTTTCCATTACTCTGTCCTCCAGATCACAGGTTCGTTCTTCTGCTTCCTCAAGTCTACTATTCATTCCATCTCGTGTATTTTTAATTTCAATTTTTGTGCTCTTCATCTCTGATTGGTTCTTCTCTCTTTGTTAAGGGTCTCACTGATGTCCTCCACTCTTTTCTCAAACCCAGTGAGTATCTTTAAGATTATTACTTTAAATTCTCTATCAGATATATTACTGATCTCTATTTCTCTTAGGTCTCTTGCTGTGGTTTTGTCCTGATATTTCATTTGGGACTGATCCCTCTGTCTCCTCATTTTGTCTAACTCTCTGTATCTATTTCTGTGTATTAGGAAAGACAGCTGTAACTCCTGCTCTTAAAAGTAGTGGACAGGCTGCACAGTTTTAACAAGGTGCATTTTGGTTCTTTTCCACAGTTGACAAGCAGCCTCCGCCTCAACTGGGGCCAGCTGGGACCGCTATGCCAGGCACATGCAGGAGGGTGATCAGTTTTAACGATGTGGGAGCCAGTCTTCCACAGGATGTGACCAGAAGCCACCACTGGGACCAAGGCTCTGTAAAGCGCCCAGTTAAGATGTGCAGTGTTGGCAAGGTTTGTGCCAGTCTTCTTGGGGAGGGGACCTGTGGAAGGGGTAGGAGATAGGGTAAGCAAGTTAGGTATTGAATGCCTGTACTGACTGCACTGGTTCCCACAGGTGGCTATGTGTTTATGCTGGGGGTTGGGGAGGGAAATGGCACCTGCCATGTCCTTTGTTCCTGGAGGAGTCTCCCAGAGATTTGTCCCTCTGGGACACACTCTGATATGAGTAACTAACTCCTTCCCATATGCCCCAGGCATTTTTTCAAACTGCTACTTCTATGCTATTTCTCCACAGGCTGTTGTGCTGTCTCTTGAAGGGCAGGGACTGTATTCTATCACCTTCCAGGCACTCTTAGAATAGAGCTCACTGATTTTTAAAGTTCCAGGCTTTAAGTCCTGCTGGTTGTAAAAACTCAAAAAAATTTGGCCCCTCTGGTTTTCAAAGCCAAATGTTATGGGGATTCGTCTTCCCCATGCAAGCTCCCTGGTCTGTTTCTCTCCCCTCTCACCTCCTACCTTCTCAATGTGGCCTCTTCTCTACATTCAGTTGTGGAATTTGTTGTGCCCATCTTCAGGGCATTTTCTGGGTTATTTACACTGATGTGGTTGTTATCTAGTTGTATCTGTGAGACAAGGTAGCTTAGGGTCCTCTGGAAGTCAAATTTCTGTTGTTTTAAGCTACAAAATTTTTGGTAATTTGTTATAGCAGCTCTAGGAAATTAATACACCAATATTGAATTACTAGGGCAAATTCTTGTTGATCTTCTGCCTCATCATTATATCCATTATTGAAAGTGAACTATTGAGGGGTGCCTGGGTGGCTCAGTCCTTAAGCGTGCGCCTTCGGCTCAGGTCATGATCCCAGGGTCCTGGGAACGAGCCCGGCATCGGGCTCCCTCCTCTGCAGGAAGTCTGCTTCTCCCTCTCCCACACCCCTTGCTTGTGTTCCCTCTCTGGCTGTGTCTCTCTGTGTCAAATAAATAAAAAATAAAATCTAAAAAAAAAAAAAGAAAGTGAACTATTGAATACACCCAAAACTAATATAAAACAGTATGTTAATTACACTTGAATTAAAATAAATAAATAAGAAAAAAGAAAGTGGGGTATTGAAGGCACCAACTATTATTGAGTTGTCTATTTCTCCTTTCAATTCTGCCAGTTTTTACTTCATGTTTTTTTGGGTTTTGTTGTTAGTGCATATGTTTATAACTGTTATAGCTTCATTAGGGATTGACACTTTCATCATTATAAAATGACTTCTTTATCTCTCATAACATTTTGTTGTTGTTTTAACATCTAATTGTTTGATATTAGTATAACCATTCTTATGGTTTCTATTTGTGTGGTATATCTTTTTGGATCATTTTATTTTGAACCTTTTTGTGTCTTTGAATCTAAAGCTTATCTCTGTAGTCACCATATATTTTCATTTTTTTTTTTAATCAAGTCTAACAATCTCCCCCTTTTGTTTAGAATGGGTTGTTTTAATACATTCTCCAATCTGCTTAAGCATATATATTGAGTTCTTAATTTTATTTTATTTGTTTTTTTTAAGGATTTTATTTATTTATTTGACAGAGAGAGACACAACAAGAGAGGGAACACAAGCAGGGGGAGTGGGAGAGGGAGAAGCAGGCTTCCCACGGAGCAGGGAGCCCGATGTGGGGCTTGATCCGAGGACCCTGGGATCATGACCTGAGCCAAAGGCAGATGCTTAACAACTGAGCCACCCAGGCACCCTTGAGTTCTTAATTTTAGACTTTGCATTTTTCAGTTGTAGAATTTCAAATTGACTTTTTAAAAAACAGATTCTGGTTCTCATGAAATTCTCCATCTTGACTCATTAATCAAAGCTATCTTTAAGTCCATCTCTGATAACCCTAATAACCAGATCATCTGTGGATCCAGTTTTATTGCCTGTTTTTCCTCATGGTTCTGTTGTTTGGCATTCTTTGTAATTTTTACTTAATACTAGGTATTTTATGATACACTGTACAGTCTCTCTGGATGTTATCTTCCTACAGAAAGGGATCACCCTATTCCCTGCGAGGAAGACAGTGTAGGCAGATCACATTAATCCAATCTATAATTCAGTGGATGTGAAACTAGGTTGCGATTTTATAAGGTTCAATTTACTCAGATTCTCTCCTGTTCTTATGGTGTAATGCTCAGAGTTCTTAAATGAGATTCTGGGGTATGTTCTAGGGCCTCTCTTGATAGGTCCTGAAATCCAGTTTTTGCCTCTTCAATACCACGATGCAATATACATTTAAAAAAATCTTTGCTTTGACTTTCAGATTTCTGCCTTCTTGTTTGTTTTTTAAAATCCTTCTGCTCTGAACAATCCAAGAATTCAGAAATACGCAAGGGGAAAATCAGCAGAGTGTCAGACTCATTTCTCTGAACCTTCCTGCTTTATTGGGATCTTAGGTCTCCCAAATGCTGGTTGGCTAAGTGACCCTAAACTTTTTGTCTCTCCAGTCTTGTGTGGTTGCCATAGTTTGTTTGCCTCTCTGATTCTTAGCAGTAACTTTCTTCTTGGGCCTTCTACTCAGATTTGTGTAAAAAACTGGCAATCCCAAAAGGAAGAAGTAGCTGCAGAATGTTTGCTCAGTTCTCTGATTACTGTGTTGCAAATCCCCAGGACAACTCACAAGTTCAATGATTCAGAAGAAGGACTCACAGGGCTCAGCATACAGTCATACTCATGGCTTGTTTATTATAGCAAAGCAATACAAAGCAAAATCAGCAAAGGGAAAAGTCATGGGAGAATCTAAGAATCCTTTTCCTGTGGAATCACGCAGGATGTGGTTAATTTCTCCAGTACTGAATTGTGACAACACATGTGAAATGTTGTCTGCCAGAGACACTCATTAGATTTATTGCCCAAGGTTTGTATTGGAAGCTGGTCATAGGCACCTTTTGCCTAGCACATATCATAATTACAGACTCCCAGAAGGAAAGTGGGTGTTCTGCATAAGCTATCCTGTTTATATAGTCTATACATAGTAAGCTACTTATCAGTTAAGGAATGGTAGGAACATTCTCATAATCCAAGTTCCCAGATGCCAGCGAAGTCCACCCTTACAAGTAGGGCTTCCTAAGAATAGTGTCTCAGGCCTGCTGTGTTAATTCTTTTTTGCACACCCTCTCTCTGGGATTTTGGCTCTTAGAGTCCTGTTTGTCTAAAAGTTCTTTGATGGCTTCAAACACTGGTTTTAAATAATTTTATCCATGTCACAGCTGTTATCATTGAGTGGTGCTGTGCTGCACAAGTGTCTGGTTATTTTTTCTTGTCTGCTGGAAATTTAATTTGAAAAATTGTAGAATTTGAGGCTTACAATGATGAAGTTTTTGTTTCCACCATGGAGTATTCATTTGTTTTTCACTGGGCACCTAAAGGATTACTTTAATCTAATTTCAGGAACTACGATGATTTGAGGCTTCACTGAAGTCCCTGTGTACGTGTGTAGGGGGGTGAGCGTATCTTCAATTCACTTTTACTTCTCTGGTGGAGCTTTTTGGGGTCTGGAACCCAAGAATGGGAACCCAAGCTCTCTCCCATGACTTGGCAGGCGCTAGTATTTAAGTTTTATCTTCCTCTCCTCCCAGAGGTAGTAAAAACACTGTTTATCCCATTAAGTGCTTCTTCTAGAATCAGCCAACAACTCCAGGTAAGACGTGGCCCTAATGGGATTGCCTTTCTAGATTTTTATATTTTAAAAAGATTATTTTCAGATTATCTAGTTGCCCATGGAAATTTTGATGTTAACTACATAGTTTGCCATTACTGGAATTCCTCCTCTACCTTATTTCTTACACTATAAAATAAGCTCCTTAAATGCAACATTTTGAGGAAAATCATGATGGTGAATAGGGTGTTTAGCATTGCACATAGAAGCACAGCATATAGGGAAGACAAATCTAAATCCAGATTCACATTGCCCATTCTATGAGGAAAAATAGCTGCCTCTTCATGAAAAAAAAGATTTAATATCATCAACCTGGTGCTAACCAACTCTTTGCTCACCTTAGGGCATGACATCTAAGGCTTGGTCCCTCCTGCTTACAGACTGGGCTCTTAGCAGTGGCAGTAATCAGCGTAGCCTTGATGAAAGGAGGTCCGGATTTTTAAGTCCATGTATAGCCCCCATCTTTCTAGGATAGCCAATTTGTTCATAAGTTGGTTGAACAAGAACTGGGATATCAGAAAAAGATCTGCCAACATCTTCAGAATCAACTTGACCATCTGATTATTTAGCATCTCCTTCACAACAGGGCCTTTGTTCAGTATTTATGTGGAAAACAATTATTCTTACAATCTGAGACAACTTTGAGAAGTCCAACTATATATTTCGCTCCCAAATTTTATCATTCCTCTTCCTAGCTTACTACTTCCATGTCCTTCACCAACTATGAGTCATAAGATGGTGTAGACCTAGAAATCTCACCTTCTGTGCAAAGCAGACAAGAAATACTGCTTAGATTTATTCTCACCGTAAAGAGTTCCTTTCCTTACTGCCCTCCATACCATCATTGAGTTGTAGTACCACTGTCTACTTCTAGCTAGTACCAGCATACTCTGCAGTACTGCTTGTATAACCAGGCTCAATTTTTTCCTCCTCAGTGAACTGGGAAATATAGTATTCTCTCCTATCATAAATATAGTTCATGGGTTTGCTTACTTGCTCATTTGTTTTCTCCTTTCAGACACCCTGCCTCATTAAATTCAACTTGATGGATGTAAATGGATATTTAAACAAGATTCTACACTAGAGCAAAATTGAAACAGAAGAGGAAGTGGTGACATGTTGTTTCTCAGGGTTATATTTTAGGAGATTTGGAGAAGAAAATGTTAGTAAAAATTATAGCATGGGGAGCAAGATAGAAGTAGAAGCATCTCAGCTAAATAAAGAGAGTAAAAGTTTTAAGATAAATGTACTGCAAACCTTCATTAGGCAGTAGTGGACCTGGGATACAAAAATTAAATATATTTGTAGCTTCTATAAAAGGAAGCAAATGAAACAAGAAGTGAGGATTTATTGTGTTGAAGTTAGGTCTTTCCTACTTTATTTTCTGAAGAGTGTAGATATCACTCATGTACACCATAGATACACAGAAAAAAATATGATAGAAGAAAAAAAAAATTTCAAAGGCTAGCCCAGAAAATCTTCATGCTATTCATTACTTTGAGTAAAACAAAACAAAACAAACCATGATGTATCATAATTTGCTTCTCAAAAAACTTTTATGCAGATACACTTTAAAGAACCAAAGTAGTCAGGTTTTACAACTTTCACCTTTATCTCTGTGTGGATGTACATTGGAGTCAAAGGAGTTTCCCTGACTTCTCTTGAATGGAAGAGGAACGTCACAGATCTCCTATTTGCCACCCATTTCCTGGATTGGATTCACATTCTTTTTAGTAAAATAAACTTTATTTACTACTATGTAGTATGTATTATACTAAACTAACACACAGGGCAATCATCTAGTGTGGAAGAGAGTATGGAAAGGTAATCACAATATATTGTGATGTGGATTATGTTAGAGCACTTATCAAGTAGGAACCAAGTGTGATATAGGCGTCAAGAAGCTTCAGAAGAAATCTTTGAAATTTTCAGTAGAACCATAAGAAGTCACTAAGAGATATTATCAATATGCTCTATTTATAATATTGACTTATGATCTTTGAATAGGGAGAGAGAAACAGACCTGAAACCATCAGTGTCAATATGACTTAAGTAAGACTTTAGCTCACCTGTGTCAATATGATTTAGTTGTTTATTCCAGGAAATCTCTGCCTAGGAAAGATAGGATTGTAAACAAAGCAAACAAAAAACCAAACAGAAACAGTCTCTAGTTTTTTGTTTGCTTAAAGAAATTCTGATAGGATGGAGACAATAATTTGCTTACCTGGGCATACAGCTCGTTTATCAAACAATAGTTCGTCAAGACTCTTCAAGGCCCTTGCTTGCTGTGTCCATGAATCCTAAACCATTTCATTAACTTAGTCAAATCTGATCAGTTTCTTCTCTTGACAGATAAGCCTTAAACCATTTGAGCATAGATCCCAAACTTCTAATATCTAATTTTCTGGATCTGAGACACAGCTAAGCACATCAAGGGAGTGCACTCTCCTACTGCAGTAAGTTTTCATACTTAGTTTTGCTTTATTAACAAGATCTCTTCAAGAAGTTTGTCCTTTCTGAAACAACCTAAGTGTCCATTGATGGATGAATGGATAAAGAAAATGCATACAGTTGACTCTTGAACAATGCAGGGGTTAGGGGTAGTGACCCCCCATGCAGTTGAAAATCCACGTATCACTTTTGAATTCCCCCAAATTTAGCCTATTGTGGGCTACAAGTCTTACCAATAACATAAACAGTCAATTAACACATAGTTTGTATGTTATATGTATTATGTGCTGTATTCTTACAACAAAATAAGCTACAGAAAAGAAAATATTAAGGAAATCATAAGGAAGAAAAATACATTTACAGCACTATATTTATGGACAAAAGTCTGCATATAGTAGACCCATTCAGTTCAAACCTGTGTTGTTCAAGGGTCAACTGCGGTCAACAATGGACTATTATCCAGCCATAAAAAGAAGGGAATCTTGCCATTTGCAGTAACATGGACCATGAGGATATTATGCTAGGTGAAGTTAAGTCAGACGATGCGGATGAGAGAGGGTGGGCAAAGTGGGTAAAGGGGGTCAAAAGTTACAAACTTCCAGTTATAAAAGAAATAAGCCCTGGGGATGTAATGCACAGCATGATGACTATACTTAATAATACTCTACTGCATATTTGGAAGTTGCTTACAGAGTAAATCTTAAGAGTTCTTATCACAAGAGAAGAAAAATATTATAACTATGTATGGTGATGGATGTTAACTAGACTTGTGATGACCATCTCTCAATATATACAAGTATTTAATCATTATGTTACAGATGAAACTAATATAACATTATATGTCAATTATACCTCAATTAATTATTTTTTAAAAAGAAGTCTGTCTTTTCTAACTACAAACTACTACCAGACACACAAAAATAATCAACTCATTGCTATCAGCTACTAGGCCAAATATTAAGTTCATATGAGAATTAACTGAGGAACTTGTAAGAAATATAGGTTTCCATGTTTCATGCTTCACAGTGATTCTGATTTAGGGGGATTAGCACAAGGTCCAGGAATCTCTATTTTAAAAAGCACCAGTTTTTTCCTAATGCAGGCTATATTTAGATCATGCTTAGGAAAATAATGCTTTCCTCCCTGCAAAGCAGCAAACATATGTTTGTGTACATGTATATATTATATATTATACATATACACACGTATTATATACATATTATATATACGTATATACGTTATATATATATATACTATATATGCATATAGAAACATATCATACAAAAATAATACCCATATTAAATGTTCCACACACTTCTTACGGAAATGGGATCATACACATACATATATATATATATATATGACACGATTTTTTCAGGGAACATTATATTATATAATCTTTCTGAATCATCACATACAGATCTGCATTATTTTTAATAGCTACATCATATTTCACTATATGCATGTACCATAATTTATCCAGGCCTCATTAATGGTCATTTAGCTTGCCTTTTTTTTTTTTTTTTTTTTGCTATTATAAGCAATGCTGCAATGAATACCTTCACACATTTATGCTAAAATATCTGTAGAATATAAAGAATGGAATAGACATAGAAGAGTAGGATTGCTAGGTCAGAGGGTATGTGCACTTTAAAATTTGATAGATCTTGCTGAATTGCTCACCAACTTAGTTACACTAATTGTCCTGCCAATTATCTTGGAGACTAATGTTTTCCCATGCATATATGATACTAGTATCAATCTTTTTCATCTTTATCTATCTGGCAGGTAAAAAAATAAATAAAATCTTAATTTGTTTTTTTATCATGTCTTTAATAGAATAACCAGCATTCAGTATACCATTGAAACACAATTATCTAAAGTTCTACAAAACATATCATAATTTACTTTTGGAAAACTTTTATTTTTACACTGAAACTTAACTCTATCACCTATAAACAGATGGGATGGATGAATTTCAAATATATGTCCACTATGTAGTATCTACTTAGTACTTCCTTTTACCAAGTAATATAAAAGGAAAGCGAGAGTCATAAGACGTGTGTTCAAGCCCTGGCTTTGCCCCCCAGCAGCTAGGTAACCTTGGGCAAGTTGCCTGCCCCCAGAGCTTCAGTTTCCTCTTTTGTAAAATGGGGATTCTACTCATTTGATAGAATTGAAAATTAAATGAGATTATAATTTTCACTACATATTTTAGCTATGTATAACCACCACCACCACAATAACAATGCACGGAAAATTAGCAAATGAATAGAATTGTTTGTAAAAGCCTTTCTTAATAATTACAAAATAATTATGTTGGTATTACCATAGATTCTATGAGGTGAGTCAACCATTTATTGGGATTACTAAAGTCACTACAAGAGTGTATATTTCATAGGGCTAACATACTGCTCACAAAATCACTGTTGTGGTTCTCTATGAACACTCTTCTAATAGTAGTTCAGAAAATATTTCCCAAATTACTTAGCTCCTTAGATAAAATGGAATTATCCAAATATACAATCAACTACACACCAGGAATTTCTCTTCAAGTTTCTAAGAGCATCTTGTTTCTAAGCACACACAGTAAAGCAATTCAAGTTATGTTACAGAGATTTCCTAGAGTAATATATTAATATATTGGAGATGCTATCCTTCATTCTTTCCCAAGACTAATATCAACCGAACACACTCATTCCTTAAATGTCTCAATACCCACTGTGCAAAAAGTCCAATGCTAAGAACTAGGGGTATAAAATCTCTGCACTGAAAAGATAAAGACTCATATTAAAGATAAAAGGGCAAAGCATTGTTATCTAAATTTGCCTGTGCTTCTACTATGATAAATAATGCGTCAATGGCTCATGACCCATGGAGCTCATTTTCTTTTGAATGGACACCAATGGACCTATTACACTTCCTATCCCTGGGCCAGGTAAAACAAAGCCAGAAATGAGATGTCATTGTCCTATGGCTTACTCCCAAAAGTTCTCAATGGCTCAACTCACCTAAGTCTTCTGCCTTTACTTTCTTCCTCCACATCATGACTTTTGCAAAAATTTATGATGATTTTTTTAATGAGTAAAATGATCTGGAAAAAATATTTTTTCAGTTTTTATTTCAATAAAACAAGAGGCAACACTGTTGTATAAAGTATTGCATATGGACATTTACACAAATACACAAAACTTCAAAAAACTAAACTCCAGTTTATTTCCATGGCCTTAAAAAGGTAGAGAGCACATAAAAATATGCAAAGTCATAGTTTATTCTTAGGAATGTAAACTCTAGGAATACAATTAGAAACAAGTATATTTACTATGAAAAGATTAGTATCACTACATGATTAGAAGATAGGAGGTACACAAAAAAAAACTCCACATAAGAGGAAGCAAAGGTATGCAAAATAAGATCTCGAGTTTACTAATAGAAACTTCATGTCAAGACACAGGTACTCTAGAAATCTACTATAAAAAAACACAAAAACATCTTCCAAAATGTTCACTGCTAGTCTCTTTAGATATGCACAAATTACAAAGTACAGAAGACAATGTATTTTTCTGATAAAGAATTTAACAAATTAAACAAATGTGAATAACTCAAAGTATTAAGTATAATTTTACTAAACTAATCTAAAAGTATAAATTCATGCTAATTAAAGAAACAGAGAGTTTTTATTTTTCATCCAAAGATTGGGAATACACTATTTATTATACATTAATTTCTATCTACAATGCTAATTTATGTACCCATCAAATTATTCCTTTTAATGGCTTTTTTAAAAACATTTTTTTCAGTCACATTATTTACCATAAAGATTCCTTGATGTGCTTCCCTTTAATAAAGTGTAAATTTATTGTGCCTATAAACTCAAATGTTAAACAGCCTTATTTTAAATATTTGTTTAAAATTATGTTTCAGAGTACATTTTTTTCTCTATAATTTAAATGTAAAGGTTTTAACATTTTAATTTTATTCTTCCAAAATCGGCAAAACCCCTTAGAACTCAGATCATTTTTATCTATTTTGGTTTAAAAAATATATTTCCCTTTAATTCAACTTTTTGTTTTTATGTGAATAATTTTTGCTAAGCAGTTGCTTCATAATTGAAAAGGGCAATGAAATATTGCTTATTCAAAGCAAACTGTGTCATCATTTAAGGACTGAGGATTTATAACCTTCAAGTCTACAGACCTGCCTTAAAAAGTTCCATGGTGGTGTACAAGGGATTCCGGGGTGCTCACTTGTCCTGGGTCCTCTTGAAAAGTCCACTTTGTTTGTCTCCCCCACTTCATTCCAAAGGCAAATGCAGGGACCCAGCTTCATTAGAATACCTCAGGTAGTTGGGTATTTGAAGAGTGAGAGGTTGGGTAATTTCAAGAACCTCTAATGGCTTAAAATGTGGAATGGAACTACAATTTCTGTTCAGATCTTTTGAAGTATGGGGTACAAGGACCCATTTTGGGTAGAATCCTTCTTGTGGTAAAGGGTATTATTCTGGATATATAGGAGATCTGTGACCAAATGGCTACATCAGGATCTTCATGAGAAAACAACCTACAAACGTGACTCCAACTCAATCTGGTGAGATGAGTGGGAAGAGAGCAATAGGGATCATTGTAATTGCTACCAAAGTTAGCATTATCCAATATTTATAATTGCTATAAAAATTTTCAAATGTATAATCCTTATTTGAAACAGTATCAAAGGTCCTATAAATACTTTTACCGTTAACATAACTTCACACCCCAGAAAATCAACCGGTGCAAATTATTTGAAGCATAAATTCAGATCCACTCCACTGAGTAAGCCTTCAGAGTTTTTAAAAGAATATACACATGCGG
Source organism: Halichoerus grypus (assembly GCF_964656455.1). Classification (NCBI taxonomy): domain Eukaryota; kingdom Metazoa; phylum Chordata; class Mammalia; order Carnivora; family Phocidae; genus Halichoerus; species Halichoerus grypus. Next base: position 55,078,973 of record NC_135723.1, read on the forward strand.
ATTTGTTGTGCATTGTATAAAAGGATGGTACCCCTTTCATACCTAAAATTGTAGGCATCCACAGCTCTGATTCCATTTATAGTTAACAAGAAAAATACAAAATGTTATATTTTTATTGTAAAAATGAAAAATCATTAAAAATTTAGAATTAGAGGATCTAATAAGTGTTACAGACACTATTAAAAATTCATTAGCTATTGGGGCACCTGGGTGGCTCAGTCGTTAAGCGTCTGCCTTCGGCTCAGGTCATGATCCCAGGGTCCTGGGATCGAGCCCCACATCGGGCTCCCTGCTCAGGGGAAGCCTGCTTCTCCCTCTCCCACTCCCCCTGCTTGTGTTCCCTCTCTCGCTGTGTCTCTCTCTGTCAAATAAATAAATAAAACCTTAAAAAAAAAAATTCATTAGCTGTTAAAAACAATGAAGATTATAATATTTATTATCTAATATATTTGATCTAGGGTAGTGAGACCACTGAGAATTCTAAATACTAGGTAAGTAATTTGTACTTTAATACTCTCTTCTCAAACTTTAATGTGCATAAAAATCACTTGAGGATCTTGTTAAAATGCAGGTTATGATTCAGTAGATCAAAGGTGGCTCTGAAGTTCTACATTTTTAACAAGATGCCTAGTGATGCCAATGCTATATACTGGTCCTCAGACTATAGGAGTAGCAATGATCTAGAATAATACCAAAATGAAGATCCATTATAGCAGTTGATGATTAAAATCTGATCTCTCATTTGTGTCAGCTGTTTCCTCAAACTTTTTCTACAAGTTTCCTAAGCACCTTAACTTGCTTAAAATGCCAATCTTCTAAAATAGTTCTTAAGACTATTAATACTGTTAGTAGCTACATGCCTAGGGGAAATTCTTTGTTAAAGAATTACAAAAAGACAATAGGAAATTCACAGTAACATTTTAAAATATTTTAAATGTACACAGGATTCCTGTTAAATTAATACAATATCAACTTTCACTGTCTGGTTGTCTTTTTTTTTTTCTACTACAATTTATGCCAATAGATCTTACTCCATTTCTATTACTGGAACTAAAAAACTCAAATTCACTTATATTAAAAACCATATTCTAGTCAGAGTTAATGAATGAAAACTAGTTCATGTTTTTTGAAGAATTAGATTTAAAATGGTAGCCAAAGCAGTTACAGTAAAAATTGCATTCATAGTGTATGCTTTAGCACTCCTCAGGACATACGAATTTCTCACATTTGAGCTCTGCATAAGCAGGCACAAAAGGAAAACTAGCATGTTCTGTGTGACCACAGCTAGGGACTGCAAATAAGGAAGCCACTGTGTAATAACAGTGAAAGAGACAAAGAGGGGACTGCTCCCTAGGCCTTCCTTCCCAGTCAACTTACTCTCATCCTCAGCCTTGCTTTCTCTCTCTCCCTCTGAATTATTAGTTAAGTATACTTGATTTACAGGGAACCTCAACCATAGCCAAAACAACTACCACTAGCAAACACCAAACTTTTACGTCTATCTAGAGGTCACGTAGTTCTCCATAGCTACAAACAAGTTTGTTTAGCTTCTGCCATATTGCCTTTTTCATTTTTATTTTTTGGTTGGGGGCAACTACATTGATTATTCTATCATTACAAGAATATTTAAATTAGGCCTGTCCACAAAAAAAAATTGAATTTTTTTCACATTTTATCATTCTAAATTTAAGAACACGAACATAAATAACCTAAATTAGTTAATGTATAAATGTCCTTTGTCCATATTTCTCTATATTTTCTTTCATGACATTTTATAGATGAAAAATTTACCTAATATCCTTCATTTGCCGACAAACAATTCAGTATTATATGGTTGACACTGGTATCTTGAGAGCTGTGTTGCACAATTTACAATGATTTCCAGGAAGTCTTCAATGATGTGTGCTTTGAATTATAAGAAACCAAACTACCTAGGGTTTCCAAAGTCAAGCAGCAGGGTAAATGAGCTTCATAGCCTATTACATTTTAGGAACTGAAGGGGATTTTCACTTGCTAAATCCAGATCAAATACTTCAAAACAACACATCTACTAGCAATCTGATTTTTGATATAAAAATGTTCCAAAGATAACAACAGAAATTCCTCTACCCAGTCCCTGGAATTATAGAATAGTCTAGGTACTGAGTTAGAAGGCATTTTCCAGTGCTTTGTATCAACAATTTCACTAATCTCAAGGATAATCTGATTACAAACATTTTTATCAGACACTTTTCATACACATCATTTTTGTTTTCTCACGTGCCTGTTTTTCAGACTGCCATGCTGCACGTCAGCTGGAGACTTCCCGGAGCTGCACCTCTGCCTCCTTCTTTCAGAAACAGTTCCCATACATGGAGATTCCCTTTGACTCTGAAGGCCAAACATACAACTACCAAAGTAGGAGTTATTAAAAAATAAGAACTCACAACCTCTCATGAGATGTAACCAATCTGATCAGACAACCTGCCAAAATGTATTGTTACACTGACAATCTTAGGGCAACAGAAACAAATAAGAAAGAAAAAAAGACTAAAATCAAGGGGGAAAATACACCCAAGAAATAACAAAACCATATTTCAACTTACTGCAACCTACATATTATTCCCTTCATAAAGTCAAGGTAGCCTTCAGAATTTAAGACATCAGGGCTCCTGTCTGGAATAGGGATGACAGACCCTGGGCACTGTCATAAAGAAGCAAAGTCGTCTCTCTAGATTTGCTGGTTAGGTGAGAAAACTATTACAAATTAATCTGTGGACAGAGTAATGCTAATACTAGGAGGTCTCTGCTGACCTGATTGATGCTTCATTGGAAGTTCAGTCCTTTCAGAAACGTAAATAAGCTTTTCTTCTTGGAGACTACAAGCAGAAAACCTATTGGCATCTGTCCCAGGCCCACAGCCAACAGCAGATGATGGGTTATGTGGGACTGTGACACCACTGACTTGTTCAAAGGATTTACTGAACACAGTTGCGGCAGTCTTAGCCAAACCATGGCTACAAGGTTTAGGCAGAGATTGGCTGGTAGTTAACGTCAGTCTCTTCAAAGAGAGGAGCTCAAGATTCTCACTCTGGGCTCTTTGAGTTTGTTTTCGGGCAAAGTGATCTTTGCAAGACTCCCCTGTAGTTTCTTTTTCTTTTCCTCCAGTTTTGCTTCCTGCTGACCGTCTCTGAGTCTTTCCTACACTTGTCTTGTTACTAGAGTTGTTACTACTGTTTGATAAACCCGACTGGCTGGTACTAGACGCAGCCCTGGAATAAAATCCCTCGTCAACTTCAGATATCTCCATCAGTTCTTCTTGACCTGTTAATTCCGCATTTCCTAAACAAAGAAATAATAAAGATTAATTAACATGAAGTATTTTAAATAATTCTTGTTTCATGGTTAATAGCAAATCAGTGATACTTTAAACTTTAGCATAATTACATAAAGCAACTGATTATAGACCAAAATTAAAGGATAAATCAAAACATTCTATAAAATAGGAAAATAGTTCCTTGTAACTAAATAAGAGTAATATAGAGTGTATTAAACAAAAAGCATGCCATAAACCAGCCCCCCCGACCCGTGTTTTTAGAAAGAATTCTCTTACTATTCATGCAAAAGATCAGAAATAATTAGGAAAAATACCACACAGAAAAACTATGGGTAAACTCTCCCCCAGTAGCAAAGCAGTATAAAATCAAAGCTCTTACCAAGTAACTTTAAAAAAAAAATGATATTAAGATATTTTAAAGATTTTTTTTAAAGGTTGCATTCTACGTTCCAGATTATTTTACTTAGATTAAAAAAAAAAGACCATAACACGAGCTCAAACTTGTTAAAATTCTATAGACGTTATCCTTTACATCAAAGATGGCAAAAATGCAAAGATAAAAAAATAATTTCAGATCTCAAAACATAAGCAGAAAATTATTTTGGAAGTAATTTTCTGCCTTAATTTTCATAACAATTTACTCAGAGAAAATACAGGTATGACCATTCCAAAGAGCATTAGATCATTGAGAAATTGTGGTGCATCATTCATGCATTTTGATTATTAGATGACATGCAAAATTTTTGTGACTGTGCAACTGTTGCTTAAGACATGCAGCAGTGGCCCTTTGCCATGAGATACCTTGGAGGGCAGCTAGAAAGTGCTCTGCTAAAACTGCACTCTGCCAGGTGAGTTTATTCCATCCTCCATCATTTTTCTTACAGATTTTTGCCTCCTGATCTCTGGCAAGCCTTTGCTCTCAGTTCTAGGGTCTGTGGCTGTTTCCTGCACACCCTGCATATGCTGGGCATCAATCTCTCCTAGTGTTCTGCCTTTCTCCCCATTCCCGGTTCTCTCTCCGGCCACATTTGTGACACTAATCTCAGGAATGACAAGGATGCCCAATTCAGTAGTATCATTACTGTTGTCAGGTTGCTCTAGAATTGAAGATGATAAGACAAAATGATGGCTGAAAACAAAACAAAACAAAAATGCAAAACAAGAGAAACCAAAGATCCAAAACAAAAACTGGATGACTGAATGTTATGAATTAAGCCAAATATCTGCACTGTAGTAATTTCCATAATTTACATCACTCTGACAGCACTGGAGACAGTACGGTGGTGTTCTTTAATTTTAAATGACAATGAAAAAACTCACAGAGCATCAATTCATGTTCTGCATTTTTTCACACACATATTTGACATGGACCATGAAACAGAAATTTTTTTACCAATCAAAATAGAATTTCTATTGTTTTTTAAGGTAACACTGCGACCATTTGAACTTAGGTCAAGCCTTGGGCAAATGTTCCAGGATGTACAGCCAAAACCCTAGCTTTTGTCAACATCAGGAACCAAGACACTTAAGAATTCCCCTTGCACACTTAAAATTCTATTTTTTTATTAGATTACACTGAGGCTGACTTAATGAAGTATGATATTGGGAAAATGATTATTCACTCATAATATCACGGTTAGTACTGCTGCAAGTACAGTTTTTGTCTCACACACCAATCATTGTGTGTATTAGTAAATATTAATGCAGCTGTGACATAATTAAATAGTCTATTCCTTCAGACTCATACTCATACCATAAATTTAGGCCAGCTTATAACAACAGTTCATTACTAAACTGGAGAAAAATAATAATGGACTTGGAAAAACAACTTGGCTGTTGGTCCTTTATTCTGAAAGCAGCTATTATAATCAAAACAAAGGAATGAAACTCCTAACTAGTTAATACTTGTAGCTATTTTATTCTGTATCTTAAATCACAAAGCATGGTTTTATTTAAAATTGACAAGGAAATATCTGTAATAATGGGAAAAATAACATGAATATATCTACCATGGGTCAATAATGAAAATTAAGGTTCAAAACAACATAAGACTATGTAAAACAGTATATATCTTTAAAAATGTAGAACACAAATCTGCTTGAGAGACATTACCTACTACTTTCAAATGTTTCTCATGATAGGATTATAAAGCTCTCACTCATGGTGCTAAGCATGTGAATAGGTAGTAAAAGAAAGAGGCCAGAGCCACATACTCCTAAGGGCTTCCCAAGCTTTGCTACACATTGGTATCACCTGGGAATCTTTAAGAACTACTGATACCTGGCTCTCACCCTAGACATTCTGATTTAATTAGTATGAGGTATGACCTAGACATCAGGACTTTTAAAAGATCCCAGTGACTAATGTGCTGCAAAGTTTGGGAGCCACTGCTCTATTCGAATTCTTTCAAATTTTGAAAACTTTAATCAAAGCAAAAATTATGAATGCCCTGGGTCCTCCATACCCAGCAGCAATATGCACTTTAGGAGGCCCCCAAAGCTTCATGTTGCCCTGGGCTGGTGGGTCAATGTGCTAGTATAATAATTTCCCATTTACTTAGTGTTTCATAAACCTTTGGCTGAAGGTTCTTTAAATGAAACGTTTACTTCCTAAACAGGCCAAAGGATGTTGGTGAGGTAGTATCACCTCTAATAGAGGTTTAATGAGATTAAAAAGTTCCAAAAAGCCTATTTCCCCTTGCTAACAGCTATCTTCAAAGTGAGGGCAAGTAAATATCTAACTGAGATGAATGCCAGAGGCCACTGGAACTGAGAGTAAAATCACCATGGCATTGTTGGGTGACAAGCAAGACTTGTCCGTTTACCTCACAGAAGCAGTTTCACAAAAGATCTACTAAAGGGACCATCTAGTCCAAAAAAAATTATAAGCTGTGGAAATTATCCAGACATAACAAAGCCAATGAACATAAAAGATAAGCATAGGTGGCCTAATAGAATAGAAAACAACACTACTTACACTGAATGGTACTAAACAGTTTTTTTAAAGCATTCGTATATATTCTTCAATTATATTCTCTGAAGTAGGCAATTTGACTCCCATTTACAGACAAGGAAACTGAAGTTCAGAAAGAGCTAACAACTATTCAGTGGATGGGCTAAACAGCAAAATCTTTTTACTTCAAATGTCCATTCTAACATATTACAGAATCTAACTCTTCAATTCATTAAAGTCCTTTGAGTTAAATATACTCTGACATCCTTCAATTAGGTTTAACTTATTTGTTTAGATTCCTGGTCTTTTCATAGAAAGCAAATAATTTATTTTGGCTGAATAGAGAGCAAGAGCAGATAAAAGTCTCCAAGAAAACCTAAACAGGTCAATAACTCTCGAGGTTAGTATTTTTACTTTTTTAAATTGGGTTTAGTTTTAAAAAGACACTAGTGAGGGCACCTGGGTGGCTCAGTTGGTTAAGCGACTGCCTTCGGCTCAGGTCATGATCCTGGAGTCCCGGGATCGAGTCCCACATCGGGCTCCCTGCTCAGCAGGGAGTCTGCTTCCCCCTCTGACCCTCCCCCCTCTCATGTGCTCTCTCTCTCTCTCTAATAAATAAATAAAATCTTAAAAAAAAAAAAGACACTAGTGAAAATTATTAATTTAAAATGGTGCTGCAATGATGAAAATTTTGCAAGAAAAACTAGAAAATGACAAGAGGAATAATATATAAAGCAGCACTAGACAATGGGATTTGCCAGTCACATGTACTGGGATACTAGTCAAGATCTGCAGCCCCCAAAACAATGATATTAATTTTTTTTTTAATTATAAAAATAAATGGCAAGCAGAAAAATGAGATTATGTGTTTTTCCACAAGCACAATTTTTTTTTTAAGACTTTTATTTATTTATTTGACAGAGAGAGAGACAGCGAGAGAGGGAACACAAGCAGGGGGAGTGGGAGAGGGAGAAGCAGGCTTCCCGCTGACCAGGGAGCCTGATGCGGGGCTCGATCCCAGGGTCCTGGGATCATGACCTGAGCTGAAGGCAGACGCTTAACGACTGAGCCACACAGGCGCCCCTCCACAAGCACAAATTTTTGACTAATTTATGTATGTTATCACTCTCAAAAATGGTAAAAATGGCAAATTTTTAAGCTATTAAGGTAAATTTATAAAAAGAAAAGCATGTGATTCTGTATAGAGCTAGAAAGAACGAATATAATTCTCAGGAAAATTACAGAATAAAGATAACTATATAACTCAAACATTTGTTACATGATCTTGGTCTCTATTATTTCTCCAACTTCTTCCCCTATATGTGACCCAATCTTCCTACACACCTTCTTACCAGTCTTACTATTCCCTACGCCTGGAATACTCTTCCCCACATAGCTACCTACATGGCTCACCTCCTTACTTCTTTCAGGTTTTTTTCCTCAAAAATTTCCTTCTCAGTGAAACCCTCTCTGATCATCCCATCAAGTTTCAATATCCTCCATATTTCATAAACTCTCTTCCCTACCTTATTTCTTCTTAGCTCTTAATCACTCTCTAAACTACAATTATTTCTCTATCTTGTCCACTAGACGTAAGTTCCACAAGGGCAGGGATTTTCTGGTCATTCTTGCATACCTAATACCTGAAAAAGTAGTTTGCGTATAGTAGGTGCCCAATAAAAAATTTGTCTGATAAATTAAATGAATTTCCTGTTACATAGTAAAATTATTAAAATAAGTGAAGATGAGAAAACATGGAGAAGACATGAGAAAGGTAATCTGGGTATGTGTTACTTGACTAGGTAAAAAGGAAAAAAATAATATACAGCTTATGCTAATAATAATTTTTAGATGGCAGAGAAAATAAAGTCTCTTTGTTTTAGAAAAGCAAAGTAGCCACCTCTAAATGCAGGTTTAGTAAAATGCTTAATAATGCCCAATATATATATATATATATATATATATATATATATATTTAAATCTACAGTTCTTTTATTATGCTATCCTCTGGATAACATAGCTAAGGAGAAAAAGTTAATCTTTCTTTAAGAAAATTACAGAGGAGATGTTGTAAGGGAATATAAATGTATAAGAAAATAGAATCTGTTCAAAAGCCTTGAACTTAAATCTATGCAAAAGGTGTCATGGTTGTTCTATACCTATAAAAAACAATACTTACATTTGACTTCAAATAGTTCGAAAAGTTCAAAAAAGATCCAAAGAGAAACGTCTCAGAGAATATTTTATTTGTGTGACCTCTATAAACAGGTAACCTCTCCACACAGAGAAATTAGGAGAGGTAAAGAATACTTTTTTAATAGACATTTCCAAATTGTTTCTTAAAGGCACTCAAATCATTTCTCCCTATAAAATTTCTTCTGGCTTTGAGAAAAAAAAAAAAAAAGGTAAAACAAATTGCAAATATCATTAAAACTGATCATGAAAAGTTGTGATTTCCCTCATATGTAATTTTATAATCCCAAATATCTATTCCATTACATCACTCATGAAACTCCTTATTCTAGCTATAGCTTTTTTTTTTCCTTTTATGGCTACCTTATTTACTAAAAGTGAAACTTAATAAAGGAATAATTTATTTATTCATAGAATTTACACAGCTCTGAAAGACTACTTGGTAAATCTAAAGGAATCTGGTTATGATATAAGGCACTTACAAATTCCTTTGTGAAATTAATAAAATAAGCCAAAGCTTTAAAAAAATTAATCTAATCCTTAAATGTCTGCATCATACAATTTTGACATTATGAAAAGTATTTTAGAGTAAACTCTAAAAGAAAAGAAAGTGATACACATTGTTTTACAATTTATAAGATATAAATATTTAAAATGTCATAATATATCTGAACAACTTCATACCTTTTAATCCAGTTTATGTTTATAATTTATCCTATTCAGAATGTGGAATAAAAATGCTATATATGTTCATTAAGCTATTCATTGCAGTGTTATCTATAATAGCAAAAAGTTAGAAACAAATTATTTGGCATATTAAGGAAATGGTTAAGTAAACAATGGAATATCAACTCAATGTGGTACTATGTAGCCTTTAAAACAACTGGACTTACTAGGAGAACTTAGGAAAATGTTTGACAACATTAACTGAACAAAAATAAAACATCAAAAAATTTTAAATAGAGCACAACTATGAAAAATACATACACATATGGGAAAAACCTGTAAAATGATAATTCTTTAAGTACTGTGATTATAAGTGAATATCCCTCTACCCAGTTTACTATTATGTTGTTACACTGTTTTTCAAAAAAAGAAGGAATGAATTGCTCAGTCTATATTATAAATTTCTTTAACATTCACTCACTCACTCATGCATTCAACTCCTATTTATTGAGCACCTATTATATGCCAGACAGTGTTTTAGGTGCTGGGGATACAATGGCCAACCAGACAGACAAAGACCCTGCCTTCACAGAGTTTACACTGCAGTATGGGAATTAAGGAAACAACAGAATTTTAGATAGTGGAAAATGCAATGAAGGAAATAAGTATAATGGGAAAGAGTAAGAAGCATGGTAAGGGAGAAAGTCTACTTTAGATGGGTGGTCTGGGGAGACCTCTTTGAGGAAGGGACATTTGAGCTGCGATCTGAATGACGATAAAGCACTGGCTACACAATGATGTGGAAGAAGACAGTTCAAGCTGTCACTTCCTCATCATTCAAATCTCAGCTCAATTATCTCAAATTGCTAGGACAAAGCCCCTAAAATGGAAATGGCTCAGTGTATTGAAGGGTTAGAAGGAAAGGTGAGAGAGGTCTTCAAGTGGGGTCAAAGTGATAGGCTAGATATCATATCATTAGGGCACCTATGCCAAAGTACGGAGCTTGGCTTTTGTTCTGATTGCAATGGACAGCCAATGAGAGGTACGCAGATAAACTGTGTGTATTTTATTAGCATTTCTTATCAACAGAAATCATATTTGTGTAACACAAAATACTGAGCATGAAGTGTGTCCTGACTTAGAAAAAAACAGCAGCACTGTAACAATCTAAAGTCTGGGCCAGTAATTTGCAAGGTAGATCAGAGGAAATCAAAGCTGGATTAGAAACACAAAGAAAGGACCCCCAAGTTAAAGGGCTGCACTCTGAGCAAAAACTTTAACAAACACTAAGACTTAGAAATACAAGTCCTGAAGCCAGAAGTAGACTTTCCAGGTAAGAAAATAGCAGCTTGGGGCACGAAGAAAAACACAATACGGACTAGAGTGTTTTATTTATAAAACATACTGGTTAGGAGCTATACCCAGTTTCCTTAAGTAAAGATCAGTCAAGTCTTTAGCTTTTGTTGTGTATGTAAAAAATGATACAGTTCTTATTGATGTGGATTCAGTCACTCTCAACAACTTCTTTTGTCATCTTTATTAAGTCTCAAGTTAAAAAAAAAATCCCTTTGAGATTTGCAACATATGGATGCTGCTGGAGCTGGTGAATCCTTCATGATGATTAAAGATCCTCACAGTCAGACCAAAAACAGCTTATTACAAAACTATCTACAAAAGCTTATTTCTTCTTCTGTGTGCAACATGTAACAAATGCTCCTACAAAGGTGGTGGTTGGGGAGCAGGGGGAAGGGTAGTGCTCAATGATAAGTAACAATAAATAATAAATAATAAATTCCTTAACTATAGCAAAAACTCTTCTTTAATGTAAGACCTCCTTTAAAAAAAATGTAGAACACAGTAATTTATAAATAAGTGTTTTTGCCTCATAAGACCAATAATCTGAAATATTTTGCTTCTCTATGTAGAAAAGTATTTTACTTTATTTTACCTAGAAATAAACTAAGTTTGTTTTGTTTTGTTTTCTTCTAAAGTTGGCTAAGCCAAGATTCTGAGACTTTCCTCTTTAATTTAATGTTTATATGTATCAATTGGACAGTGTGATATTTTAGTGCTGGTTAATATGTCCTTTTTCTTTGAGTCATTGAGTATTTCCTATTTTATTTTGTCTTCCATGAGTATAAAGTTCCATATCAAGAGTGCTAGGTAAAATTCATGCAATGCTAACTTTGGTCAGAAGGAAATGCTTATTTTTGGTCCAAATGTTCTACCATCTATATTGGGAAAGGAAAATTTGTTCCTCAAATAGCATTTTAGAATCTGAAAATAACGGAGCTTCTCAAAATGATACTAAAAACATTTAAACCTTTTTATAAAACTGCCAGATACTTTTTTCTAAATTTCCTTAACAAGTAAGACAACTTTTAAAATAAAAACATAAGTATTATGCATTTCTATTTGCAGATGTGAAATTCCAACAGCCAATTCTTAAAAGTTTGCCACACTGAGTTTAAAATTATGATTTCTGTGTTTTTCAAAATGCTTTTACAACTATTAGTAATTTTGTTTCTCAACTAAACACTTTTTTCTCATAAAGTCATAAAATCAGATTCACAAAATAAATGTTCCATCTCAAGACTTATGACATTCATCTGCAGAATCTAGGAAAAGACTACCTTATGTGTTTTGAAATATTTACATATAATTATTTTCTAAAATATTTAACTGAAATATACCTCTTATTATTCAGATTTGTTCAATAGTTAGAAAGTTAGTAATGTTGTTTCATCAATATGTTATTATGTAATATAAATTTATTAACATTTTCTAAATCAATAACCAAATCAATAATCAATGATTTCTAAATCAATAAATTATTTTCCAACATGAACCGCATCTTTTTACTGTTGATTTTCTTTTATCTAATAAGTTAGTATTAAACCACCTAAGCAAATTAAAATAAATCATATTTTTCATCGTTTTTAAAATAACATAATCACAGGTCTCTGAACTTTGTTGTAATCATTTAAATTTATTTAAATATCATGGCATCCTTTAAATAGAAACTTAATGCTGAAAATGCAATAAAATTGCTATAACACCATGAAACTTCACTTTCTTTAGATTTAATCTATGTAAACTATTTTATTTGATTTTTCACTTAAACATTTCATGTAATTAATTAAATACTCTAAAAGTCTCAGGGTACTTATTTTGTATTGAGTTGAAGACTTAAAAATATGTGTAGCTCTTATTTTTAGTTTTTTTCACTACTTAAAACTTTGTACTCTTGGATCCCCTAAGTCAAAGTATTGAAATATAATGTTATAAAAATAAACCATTTAACAATGCCAGGACCAAAAGTAGGGCAAAATTCAAAGGATCTAGTTTATAAATGTTGTTCTTATTATTGATACCTACCTGTTGCAAACAGTTGTGACAATACATAAGTAAGAAATACAAGTTCAATCTATTCTATTTTCATGTTAATTTGGGATTAAGTGAGACAACAGGTATTAAAACAACCTTCTAAAAAATCCTGATTGTAATGGTAATATAAATGTCAGATTAGGGTACTACACTTCAGGGCTACAAAAATTACCAAAAAATTACTAACTGATTGTTACTATTATAGAACACATTTATACTTTTGTGTCTGATACTAACTTAAACTAAATGTTTATCTCAAATTGAGAAAATCCAAACTATACATTTCAAAAACAGTGTTTTATGAAAAGGCTCAATCACAGAATCATTCAAATAGCAAGCTAGCTAATGAAAGCTTATCAAGAATACAATTACGGTATAGCTAATAAAACAAATTAAATAGTTCTTAATGAGTTAACAATCAGCCTTTATGTAATAAATACTTTAAAGCATACCAAATGCTTTTCATTTACCTGCCTCATTATCTCACAAATAAATGCGCAGGTAGAAAGAATGGTAAGCAGTAATAAAGAATTGGGATTTCACTAGATAAGCCTTTTATTAGATAACCAGTTGGCAAAAATTATAAGCATTCATTATTTGCAACCATAACTTAATTAGGGGATTTTACAGAACAAAGGAGTGGTATTTCGAGTATTTTAAAAGAAAGGAGAAAAGTTGGTTACCTTGTTCCAAGTATAGGTAATTTTTTTTAAAAGTAGAGGAAGACTGAGTCATAATAGTGGTAGTGGTGGGGAGACAAAAAAAAAATTGCAATTAAATTTGCTCTGGAAGAGGAGAGGGAATGGAAAAAGTACAAGGAAATAAATAAGTATAGATTGCATAATAGAACCTTGAAGTGGTAGACAATCGTTCAAGGATTTAAGAAAAAGGGCTATAGCTGAAATGGTAGATGATGAAGATAGCTTTTAGAAGTAACATTTAAGAATGACTATAGAACTGAAGCATAATTGTAGAGAAATATTTTCTGTTTTCCTTTTAGCTATTTCTGTTTATTTTTAATAGAATTGCATTTTTGTTATTAATTTTAAAAATTAACAAATTATCTCATTATTTTATCTTCTTTTTCTTATTGGAATTTTCATTTTGATTCTTGCTCTGGTCATAATCTACTCATTCCTCCCTTACCTTAATGCTTTTTAAATGTTTATTCTATTATTATCCTTTCCTAGTTGCATTTTACCTTCAAATTATGACTTCTAAATACCCCTCAATCTCTAGGTGGTCTGAAAATCTAGGTTTAAAAAATATACAATAAGTGAAACACGGTATGCTTAAAAGAATTAGCAATATATAAATAAAACTACTAATTCTGAAATTATGACCCTTAAAAGTCAAAAGCAGCAGTTCTACATTGTAATTTCATTTTCCATTTGTATTGGCATGGAATCATAAAGTCATTAAACTTTTCTCAGAAATTTATACACAAAGTTTAAAAAGTTTGAAAACACACCATTAAGTTAAGCCAAGTCAGTACAATATTAAGATAATCAAGTGAGAAGTGGGGAAAATTAGGCAAAAATACTAATTGTCAAACATGTCTCTAAATTAGTATCTCAGTAGAAACCAGCTTTTCTTAAATTTTTTTTAAAGATTTTTTTATTTATTTGCGAGAGAGAGAATGAGAGACAGAGAGCATGAGAGGGAGGAGGGTCAGAGGGAGAAGCAGACTCCCTGCTGAGCAGGGAGCCTGATGTGGGACTCGATCCCGGGACTCCAGGATCATGACCTGAGCCGAAGGCAGTCGCTTAACCAACTGAGCCACCCAGGCGCCCACCAGCTTGTCTTTAAAAGCCACCCTCTTTAGTTGATATGAGGATACATTGTGTGGTCAAAATTAAAATTACAGGGCCTTACAAATGTAACTCTCTGGTGCAGAGTGTTGATAGTGGAGGATGATATATGTGTGTATTGTGGGGAGAGGTCAGAGGGGGTATATGGGTATTGTACTTTCCATTCAGTTTTGCTGTGAGCCTAAAACTGCTCTAAAAAATAAAGTCTACTATTATTATCATATAATAAATACAGGGCCAAGCAATTAAACTGGTCAAAATACAATCCTAGAAATTTGGGTTGTTATTCAATAGTAATAAGACCATGGCAAGGAATATATGTTCTGACATGAGTGGAAGTGTTAAAGCTATTAGTTTTTTACCTTCCAAAAGAATACTTTCTATTAAAATATAAACTTTGGATAATTCTTGACTTAAAAGAATAGCAGATCTGTGATACATTCTAGAAGAGCTCAGAAAAAAAATTTTAATGTAAGAAATAAAAACTGTTCCAAATTAGTTTTAAAATCCCTAAAATATCAATTAGTTTTTGCTGTAAAGATAAGTTTTTTCTGCTACAAATAAATGAATATATGTGATTAATTGGTCCAATTTAATGTATTTGTTAGCATGGGTAATTTTGGGTGATTCAGATATGCAAACATACTAATATGTTCATATGGCTTAATTATCTATATTCTTTAATAATAAAAAGAAATGGAAAGAAAATAAAAAAAGTTCTGCTTGGCTGCTTCCATGGGAGAGCCTCTTTTACTCCTCTCCCTCTTCTCCCCAGATAGGCTAGAAAAAGGAGAAAAAAGGAGACAGGCAATAAATAGACATAAATATGGAAGCAACCTAAATGTCTATCATTGATGGATGAAGAAAATGTGCCATATATACAATGAAATATTACGCTGCCATAAAAAAGAAGGACATCCTGTCATTTGCAGTAACATGGATGACCTTGAGTGCATTATGCTAAGAGAAATGAATCAGAGTAAGACAAATACCATATGATCTCACTTATATGTAGAACACAAACAAACAAACCAAGCTCATAGATACAGACAACAGATTAGTGGTTGCCAGAGGCAGGGGTTGGGGGCAGGGTGTGGTGAGCAAAATGGGTGAAGATAGTCAACAGGTATAAACCTCCAATTATAAAATAAGTAAGTCCTGGGGATGTTAGGATATAAGGTGATTATAGTTAATAATACTATACTGTATATTTGAAAGTTGCTAAGAGAGTAGATCTTAAAAGTTCTCATCACAAAAAAAATGTGTAACTATGTGTGGCAATGGATGTTAACTAGACTTGGTAGACTCTAGAGTAGTAATCATTTTGCAATATATACATATATTAAATCATTATGTTGTACACCCAAAACTAATATAATGTATGTCAATTATATCTCAATATTTAAAAAAGACATAAATACAAGAAAAAAGAAAAGAAAAAGGAGAGAGACCCAAGGAAAGAAAAAAGGACCAATAGCTTTCTTCTTTCCTGGCAACTGGCAATAACAAAGAAAGAGACAAGGGGAAAAAAGGAATATTCCTTAAAGTTCATGTTCCCTGTCCCTTCTCCTTCCCCAGCTCTCATTATCACTGTCTTAAAGTTGCATATTCCATGTTCCTACTGTGTGATACAGTTCAGCATCTGGGAAGAAATCCTTCCTCCTGGGAGGGTTGGTGTAGTAAGGGAGTGGTAAGGATATAGGTGGAACAGGAAACAATGTAGAGGAATGAGTGTAAGGGTGGAATGAGTGTAAGGGGATAGGTGATAAGGAAGATTACTTTAATGAGGCTATAGCCTTAAAACACAGGACCAATCCCTCAAGTGGTAGCCAAAATGGAATCTGGAAGATATGTAAGAATCTAATAGATAAAACATATTCAAGTAGTCTTCGCTCTTATTTTGGTAATTTATTCCTATAAAATATTTCTAGAAAATTGCTTCTATTTTACTGCAGGGTAAACATCTTGTTCTGTTAAATGCATGCATGGACACATATGCACTCCTCTTTCTCACACACACATGCCCAAATACAATCAAATTTCAATATTTCACATTTTTAACTGCAGAACCTCTATATTTTTTTCTAATTCCCCACACAATCACCTAAGGAGCAAGAAGGGAATGTGGAAAACGAATTAAAATTCATTCTTGCATTTTCTGTAGGAGTTTGGGAGCAATTATGGCCACAGTGACCTATATGATCTGGTTCATTGCCTTTGTGCCTATTTTCACCTCTTAATGCCAAAACAGAAAACTGATCTCTAGGATGCCACCATACTAATTAAATGACTTTTGACCTATAATCTAGTCCCATTCAGTAGCATAATTTTCACTGAAGAAACTAAAGTATGTTTAGACTCTGTATGTTTTAAATCGTAGCATCATTTGCCTTGCTAATGGAAAACATTACCACCTCTTTTATGCCTTCCTAAAGAAATGTCAAGAATTGTCACACTTCTTTAAAAAATAAAATGACTGAAAATGATTATTGGTTAAGCTGGAACTTTCTATCATCATTCCCTTGTGACATACTATTTCTTAGAATTCTTAAGTAGGAACAATGTTCTCATCATCAACTTTCTCTTTCACCATGAATAATATTCTCACTTTTGCATTTTCTCTGCAGAGACCATAGAGACAACTGAAACCAAATATACCAAAAGGAGCTACATTTTCAACACAGTTTACAGGAAGAAGAAAATAGAGTAATATATGTGTTTGCTTGGGGCAAAGAAGTGGTTTTTTGCTTCTTGTCCTATAACTGATTACCTTCTGAGGGAGGCGATAGTAATCTTACACTGATCTTGCCACTATAATAACACTTGTATGTAGGAGGGGAGTTATAAAAAGAATAAGAAATTAAATTAAAATAATAAATTATAAGAAAGGGAGAGAAGTGGGAAAGCACTGAGAAGGCCATGATAAATAAAATTAATTTCCTGTGGAATTTTTCAGTAATAAAATGAAGCAGTCAAGGAGGAATATTAAAACAAACAGTCCTGGAAGAAAATTAACATCCAGGAAATAGAAAGGCCTAGCTAGAGTTGCCATCAATACAATGGCATTCTTGACCAGGAAGTACAAAAGAAAATGTCAAAGTCCCTATTAGTTGTTCTACTTCAATATGCAAGTTTACTTGCCAAAGAGTTAGTTGAGAAATAAGAAACACTAAAGAATATTTGCAAATAGTTTTGAATAGAAACCCATGTGTGAATAATTTTAACATGCATTTTCCTACTCTCCCATTCTATTGAAATAAAATTTAAAAACCAACACAATGTTTAAATAAATTTTCATTCATATATGTAACATAAGGGGCTATATTTGCCTTACTGCTTATCACTTGTGGATAATAATTTAGGAATTAAAGGTGATCCAACAGCTCTTTCTTCCATGCCACCACAATGTTATTTACTAAATTAGAAGGTATAGCACTGAAGGTAAAGACAAAAATGTGATAGAATCAATAATCCTCTAATTTGAAGACTTTTTTATTTCTTACCATGTCTTTTCCACCTATGACCTCTTATTGACATGCTGGTTACTGCATTTCTTGATATTCTAGAGGAAGTTGGTGTGATTTCAACTTGAATACACCTTGTACCCTCCTTACTAGATTTCATGGCACCATGAGGCAATGAAGCCTTTATGGCATTAGCCACCTAAGAAAAAAAATATATGGTTTAAGATGGGTATTAACAGATGTGTTACACCCTTACATAAAACAAAATGCCAAATTTTAACAGGTTTTTAAGAAGAATACTTTTCCAAGGTATTTCATAGGATGATATATAAATCCTTTAGAATAAGGAGTAAGAGCTCAGAAGGAAACTATAGTTAAAAATAATATGTAAATGATGAAATTTAAAATTCCAAAATATTGAACTTATGTTTCCAAATGCCTAATGCTAATTAATAAATGCAGCTCTATCATGTTAAGAAGAACATTCTTATAAGTTTAAAAGACTATTATCAGGTATCTAAGAAGTTAGCTTAATGAAATTCTCAAATTATATACACCTTTTCAAGCACAAAATTTTCCTAGTATAACAGAAGCATGAATCACTGAGTTTAATGACACTAATGCACTATGAATGGCTACTTCTCAATTTATAGTTCTAAATTGAGAAATTTTATTACATAAACAAGTGAGGCACCTACCAGCAATGGCTCTGGATATAATTCTAGCTGAGCTCTGTATATAATGTCATCCAATGCTTTTTGAGCTAGATCCCATTCTCCATTATAACTGTAAAATTAAATAAAGAAAGTAATATTATTTTCAATTAATTCTATATATTTGAACAAAATACAGTGAGAAACTGTTTACTGAGTAAAGTAATAGATCACATTAGCATTCCACCCTCCTCAAAAACATATTTTTATATCTTTGAATTCCTTTCAATTGTATCTGAAAGCCTATTAACAGCAAAGAAAATTCTATAGATATATATTTCTTCTCTAAAGAACATGTCTATTTATAGACCAGATATCAAAAAAGTGAGGCAATTTCAAAGCATTCTACACTTTTAAAGCAAGTCAGAGCATAATAAATTATATACCTTAGAATAATGTTCAGAATACTTTATGGTCAAATTATTCTGTAACTCCCACAGTTTTTAATGAGAATTTACAACTACTGTGGCTTACGGTATCTTAAATAGTTACGTCTTTGCATTCTGACAGTCATTTAGAAGTGTACATGATATATGTTGCAAATATCAGATATTGGGGGAAAAAGTGTGTATGCATATTAATTTTCAAAGATAAGGCCAAACTCTAAAAACTAGGTAAATGATAAAAATGGACAGAGAAATAATGTCTTGGTCATCTGCCAACAAAAATAAAGAAATGAATTATATCGAGAGTGCAAATGAGTCCTAAAAAATGGAAAGAGCATTGCTCCCACCCTAGAAATAAAGTCAGATAATCTATAAAATCATAGCGTTCCATTAATCCAGCAAGGAACTAAAATCACAACGCAGCCAAGTAGCCTGAAACCTAAGGGCAGACAGATGCCTCTAAAGAGAGATAGACCACAATGCAAGCAGGTAAGAAGACTTCAGCTAAGCTTTTAAACTGCTAAAAGCCCAGTATGGACCAGCATGAGTGTATAGAATCTCTAGGAGCAGATACAAAGGGAAGCTCACACCCAGTTACAAGTTCTTTTCCACAAACCTCCTCTAGGCACTCATAAGAAAAACTGGGGGCAAGGTGAGGGACCAGAGAAAGCTGCTCTTGGTAGTTCGGGCCTGAAGGAGAAGAGCAGCCACCTGAGCAAGAAAGGCCTGATGATCCAGCCAGACCTTTTTCTCATGTGAAATAAGTTTTAAAGCCTTTGGGGAAAGAGCAGCAAACCCTCTCACCCCAAGGGCAGAGGTGAAGACTGACTGTGGCTGTGAGGGAAAGAAAAAGAAAAAAAAAAAACCTCTACCTGTGGGAAAGGATCAGGAAACTGTCCTATGTTGAGACCACTAAAGGTCTCTTACCATTGGAGGAGGGACAGGACCACTGAAAAGCTACCCTCTTCCCCCAACCCCAGATACAGGGACATCGGTCCTGCTTATAAGTGATGCTGACCAGGACAACAGAGAACACCACTCCCCCCAAGCCCCCACCCAGGCCAGTACACATTCAGAAACAAGCAACGGCACTCTATTGCTGAAGGAGGGGAAAAGAACATGTAGAAAGACTGTTTCTTTGGTGCAGACACACAGGGAAAGCTAAAAGCAGAGAAGGAACGAGAATATTGAGAAAAACCCTCCAGCAATCCAGCTCACACCCTAACTGCCAGGTACCACGAGAGGAATCTGAAGTAGGTGGTACCATGAAGGTAACCATAGCAACCACAAAATCCAACCTCAGCTCACTCCTGCCTATAATAACTCCACTAGAAGCCTAGAAGAAAAGAGGCGTGCCATTTCCAGGCATAAATAATATTTACCTCAGCCACTACTGTTCTATCCATGAACAAAATGATAATCAATCAAATTTTACAAGGCACACAAAAAGCAAGAAGAAAGCAACCCACTGTCAAGAGACAAAGAACAACAGAACCAAATTCAGAAATGATTCAGATTTTATAGTTATCAGGGAAATTAAAATAATTATGATTAAAATATTAAAAGCTCTAGTGGAAAAGATGGAAAACATGTATGAACAGATGGTGATTTCAGCAGAGAGATGGGAACCATAAGAAAGAGTCAAATGAAAAGACTAGAAATAAAACACAGTAACAGAAATGAAGAACCCTGTCAGTGGGCTCATTAATAGACTCAACATCATCAAGAAAAGAATGAATGAATGTGAAGATAGGTCAACAGAAATTACTAAATCTGAAACACAAAGCAATAAAGACAAAAAATAAAACAGATCAGAGCATCCAAGAGCTGCAGGACAATATTAATGGTCTAACATGAGGGTCAATAAATTTTTTTCTTAAAGGGCTAGGTTATAAATATTTTAGGCTTGTGGGCCATACAATCTCTATTGCAACTACTCATCTCTGTCACTGTAGCACAAAATCAGCCATAGGCAATATGTAAACTGGTGTAAGCATATATTAGTAAAACTTTTAAGAAAATAGGCAGCAGGCCATATTTAGTCCAAAGATTATAAATTCTACCTTCAGTCAAGAAGCTTACAATCTACTAAGAAAAATTAAGGTATCAAATGAATATAATGCAAAGTATAATAAGATATGTGTAGTAGAAGATAGGGTTCAAAGAAAAATACTAGTATCTAAGGCATTAAGTAAGACTGAGCATTAATATTAGAAATTAATAATTAATAATAAACTACTTGTGATCAAAGAGGCTCTAAGATGTTTTTCAAGAGTTAAAATTTCTGGAAATGGAAAAAGGTCTTTATTGGGGAAAAAAAACTATTTGGAAATTACAACAACAAAAAAAAAGAGTAATGAAGAAAGAAACTGAGTATATGTGGGTGTTGCTAATTTTCATTCAAAGATAAAATGTTTTAGTTGGTAACAAATTCTTCAGAACATTAAGAGATATATTTTAAGTAATAAAACTATTAGCAAGATCTAGATTCATATTCGGGGTGCCTGGGTGGCTCAGTCAGTTAAGTGTCTCACTTTGGCTTAGATCATGATCTCAGAGTCCTGGAATCAAGCCCTGTGTCAGGCTCCCTGCTCAGCAGGGAGTCTGCTTGTCCCTCTCCCGCTACCCCTCCCCCTGCTTACGCTCTCTGTCACTCTTTCAAATGAATAAATAAAATCTTTAAAAAAAAAACATCTTGATTCATATTTTCACAAAAATATGCTGATTGTCTATCCAACAAGTTTATAATATAATAACAATAAAACAACAGACTATGATATTTCAAAGAGATCAAAGATTTACTTTGTATATTAAATAAACTTACAAGGCAAAATAAATCCCTGTTAACATTTGCACCATGAATCCTGAAGAAACTGGTATCCTGCTACTTATACCTTTGTATTTTCTTACATGTTGTCGGGGATAGCCACAAACACAGATTCTAGAAAAAAACAAAATAAATATATTTGTAAAATTGGTAAAAATTTAGGTAATTTATTTTTTAACATTTATAAGCCAATAATGTACTAGGTATGCTCTCATACAAACCTAACAGCTATGAAACACAGAATCTTTCCAAACAGAACATTTGCCTGTAACATTTTCCTGAGTAAGTGAAACTGGGGGACAAAATGTATAAAGCTAGAGGTATATTACTATATAGTAAGTGAACCAGATTCTCAGAGTTGCTTCACTAATTTCAGTCAATTCAATAATTAATAATTTTTAGTTACCATAAAACCCATTATATGAAACTTGGTATTATTTATCATAAATAGATCTATGATATGATCTTCTATTGCTGACAAAGTTCTTGACACAAATTGCAGGCTCCAAGAAAATACTCTAAAATTAGACTCAAGCCCCATATAATACATCATAATAAATTTCAGATAGATTGAAATTTTTAATGTTAAAAAGAAATAAAACATAAGCAAATCATTACATATTCTTTGCAAGTTTAAACATGACATCAAAGGTAGAATCCTAAAGAAAGACCAATAGATCTTACTAATTTTTTTAAAAGAAACTACCATGAACACAACTGAAATTCAAAGTATTTATTATAGTGAAGGATATTTAAGGAGTACTAACGTTAAGGTGTATTTACTATAGTAAATAGGAAGCCACCTAAAAGTCCAACACAGAGGACCAATTATATAAATAATTTAGGGAATACTATGAAACAATTAAACATGATGTTTAGATGGCAGGGGGAGAAAAACTGTAGAGAATAAAGCATGAAACCCACTCCCATTTTGTAATAAGCAAATAGGTGAATGTTGTTTGCCACAACAAAAAGATCATATACAAAGTCATAGAGTGAGATTATAGACTTATTTTCTTCTTTATATATATTTTCTAAATTTTCTATGATCAACATGCACTGCTTTTAAAATAATAAGTTTCTAATTTTAGTAAAACTAGGAAAGAGTTGTTTTCTCATAATGTGTTGTGGTTGATATAATAAACCTTCACTTAATATAGTACTAGTCAATAGACTGAATCTAAGCCTTCATTTAAACATACAAGTATACCACAGACCATTTCAAAAAAAGACCCTTGAGAATATCATTAATTCAAAGTAACTTTAAAGCAAAAATAAAAATTCATTTCATATTGAGAAGATCTTAGAACTCTTTAGAACCAAGAGTAAAAAGGAGCAGGGATATTTATGGACTGAATATTTGTGTTTCCCCCAAGTTCATATGCTGAAGCCCTAATACGATGATATTTGGTGGTGGGACCCTCGGTCTAAATGAGGTCACAAGGATGGGAGCCTCCATGGTGGGTTTAGTGCCCTTATTCAAAGAGGAAGAGAGACCAGAACTCACTCTCTGCCATGTGAAGGACATACGGAGGAAGGCAGTTTCCTGTAAGCCAGGAGGAGGGCCTTCACCAGGAATCGAATCTGCTGGTTACCTGACCTTAGATTGTTCAGCCAGAAGTGTTAAGAAATAAACATCTATTGTTTAAGCTACCTAGCCTATGGTATTTTGTTAGGGCAGCCTGAGATGACTAAAATAAACACTGAAAAAAAATTAACTGTATATGAAATAAAACCAACTTGAATTTTGTTTCATATTACAAATACTTATATCCAAACTAGACTAGAAACTCCTCTTATTATCTAAAAAAGGAAACTCAGAAAAATTTTTATTTTCTTACACCATATATACATTTATGATAGAGATGGTAGTAAGTAACAGAGAGCCAATATATAAAAGATAGGATTTTTTCAATTAATTCATTTATTCATTCAGTAAATATTTTTAAAGATTTATAATGTGTCAGACACTAGGAATATAGATGAAAGATGTAGTTCCCTCAGGGATGCACAATCTAATCATGGAGACTGTAGTAAACAAGTATCTGCAATGAATAAGTTACAGAGGTAGCAAAAGGAGAGAGTGGTAAACTCTAGTGGAAGAAGTAGATGGTCAGAGAAGGCTTCCTGGTGAAAATATAGGAATGGGAAAAAACAGAGAAGGATAAAACAGCATGACACCAAGGAGACTGGGACAATAATAGTAGGATAGAATGCTCAGACACTAGAAAATAACAGAGAAGCTAATTAGGGGTCAGATTATGGAGTATCTTATAACTTGCAAGGCTTTATCATGCAGGCAATGGAAAGCAACTGAATGTTTTTGTTTTGTTGTTTTAACAAGGGAGTGACATGATCAGATTGGTCTTTTGATAGTATCACTCAGGCTACATCGGAACAGTGTACTGAAACTGGAGGGGAGACTGTCAAAATATCCCATGAGGGAGATGAAGTAATTGTGGGGAGAACTAAAGAAGTAATTGTGGGGAGAAGGAGAAAGTCCCACCTAGGAAGTATAATCATGGGGTGAGACTGAAGAAACAAGAGGAGTGTATAATTATTACCACATTTAGTTTGGATAGCTGGCTGGATGGTAGTGGTATTAAATGAACTTGGACAAATAAGACCACTGTTTTGGAAGACACTGAGTTTCTGATATGTTGATTTGAAGGTATAGATGTTACTTTTGTCTGCCATGACCTCTCCCCCTGCCACCAATGTCTTCTATTAATAGCACCTCTATCCCTCTTACCTTTAGGAAATAGTCTTCTCCTATGTCGTCAAGTATAATCATGTGATTGTGCTATAAATAAAATAACAAAATTACCTGTGACAAAAGATCAATACCCTAACATCTATTTTTCCCTTCTTCCATTTAATAACATATATAAGGTACCTCTTCTCCACTCTCCCCAACCAATTTTAACTAGAACAATGGCTATCTACTAGAGATCACATTTCCTGGCCTTCCTTGCATCTAAGGGTGACCATGTAACTAGTTCTGGACACCAGTCTGCTAGCTGTAACTGCTAACTTAAAAGCAGTTGCATGCCTTCCACTCTCTCTTTCTCCCTGCTTGTAGGATATGGAAAGCAGATTAAAAATAGTGATCCATCACCATACAGACAAGGGTACCATCCTAGGGAATGGGAGAATCTCAACAAAAAAGGAGCCTGAACACCTTAGAAACAGAGCCAATCTACCCCCAGACCATCTACCAGCTTGGATTTTTATGTGAAAGAAAAAGAAATATCATTTAAGTTACCATTATTTATCTTTAAGAGCCAAACCAATATTTAAACCAATATTTAAGTACTCTTCCAATAACACTAACAAACATGACCCCAGACGGGTTTGTAGAAGCCTCAGGCTGGCAACATCAAAGTGTTTTTGCTGCCTGGTTTTTCACAGTAAAACTGGGAAAGGGGTTCTTTCTTCTGAGTTCATTAAAGGTAGATAATGTAAGTTTTTGGCTGCTTGTGGTCACTGTTCTTATCACACGGCGGAAACCTACTTACAGAAAAAAGTACAATGCCAACAGATGAAGATGAGATGAGAGCTGGGAGAGAACATCCAGGTAACAATTGAGCTTTTGGATCTAGTTGATACTGGGGCCAGTGCCATCCCTGCTCTTCCCAGGTAAAAAGAGCCAAAAAAATTTCCCTTTGGTATAATCTGGTTTTATGTAGATATCAGTTAGTTGCAGAAGGAGTTCTAACTTTTACAAGGTGTCTGTGGGACATCTTGATAGAGATGGCTACTGGATCAGATATATGGGTTTAGAAATCAGGAAATAAGTATAGGATTCAGGATAGAGGATATGGACAGAAAAATAAGTTATTGCTGTTAGTACACAATTTTTTTTAAAATCCAACTTTGCCATAGATCTAGAATTGTCAATCAACTTTTAAATTTACTTTAGGTAAGAACTAGAGAGACAATTCTCTCAAACACCAGCACACTTGCCAGATTCACAAGGGAAACAAGATTCCAGGTTCTCTGATTTTCTCTTCTAGCTACCCATAAGGAAATAAGCAGTCATCTGTTAGAGGCTGTACTAAAACCTTTATTCAGAAATGCAAAGGATTAGTCTTAGTCCTTCAGACTGCTATAACAAAATACAACAAACGGGGTGGCCCCCTCTTTAGGGTTATAGACTTTCCGTTGTATCCTCAATGGCAGAAGGAACAAGGGAACTTTGTGGCATCTCTTGGCTATGAGAGCACCTCCTAATATCATCCTAATACCATAACACTAGGCATTAAGATTTCAACATATGGGGCGCCTGGGTGGTTCAGTTGGTTAAGCGACTGCCTTTGGCTCAGGTCATGATCCTGGAGTCCTGGGATCGAGTCCCACATCGGGCTCCCTACTCGGTGGGGAGTCTGCTTCTACCTCTGACCCTCCCCCCCTCATGCTCTCTCTCTCTTTCTCATTCTCTCTCTCAAATAAATAAATAAATTCTTAAAAAAAAAAAGATTTCAACATATGAATTTTGGGGGGACACAAACATTCAGATCATAGCAGTTAGTTTTTTATAACTACTAAAACTTTACATATTTGTGGCAATTGACTGTAGGAATTTTGCATTTATCAATGTAAGACTTTTAAAAAGCAAAAACTGAATTATTTCCTTTAATCTTAGTTGTACTTAATGGATCATAAATCTGAAGTGGAAGAGATCATCTATTTTTCATTCATTCAACAAATAGTTACTAGGTTTCTACCATATGCCAGGCACTTCTCCAAACTCTGAGGACACTGCAGGGAACAAAACATCAAAGTTCCAGACCTCATGAAGTTCCAGCAGTTGACAGACTATATACCCAAATGAACAAACTAGGTAATTATAGTGTTATAAATGCTAATAGAAAATAAACTGGGGTAAGAAGGTACTACTTTAGAAAGATGGTCATGGAAGGCTTCTCCAAGGAAGTGACATCTGAGCTGAGACCCAAAATAATCTAGTCCTATCCAGCTGCATCATTAACTGATAATAGTGCCTCTTGACCCTCTTTTCTCCATTCCTTTCAATAATCAAGAATTCTCTGATTTACTCTTCAGTTCTCTGATCTATTTAAGGATATTCTTTTCTCAGAGATCCTTTATTGAGTTTAAATAAAATGCAGAACAAAATAAGAATATCAATGCCCTAGGAATGCCTGACTCCTCTGTTCATCAGAGGAGTATCCTTGAAGTTCTCTATTTTACTTTACAAATTCAAACATAGGGACTCAACCCTACAAAAGAGCAGTTGAGTGGTTTAAGTCCTATTTCTGTATTAAATTGACCTTTGGTCACATATAGATCTTTCCCAAATCCATAAGCCACATTAAAATAAAAATCCTTTTGGAAGGCATATTTTGTAAATACATTTCTGGGAGAAGTTCTAAGTATCAATTTTTAAGTGAGATAAACTCTCGCCATGATTCTCATTCTCTGTTAAAAGACTGTCTCATTCCCAGCCTAAAAGTAAACTTTTGAGATTGTTGTCAAAATATTTTGAGTTACAAATCACAAAATAATTGGAAGGCACAATTCCAGTGAGGCTAACTGGAGAGAGTATTTATTCATGAATATATCAGAACCTAAACTAGAAAAGAAAACAGATTAACTATTACCAGACCAACAGACCAGGAAGTAAAAACTAGCTGGAAAAAAGGGGAAAAAACACTTTTCTAATTTTTAACTTGAGAAATATTTAAAATTTGGTCCAGTTCTACTTCCTATCTATCTAGGTAACAGATACAGATATGAAATAAAACAAAACAATTTCAAATCTTCTTCCTTTTCTGCTCTGCTTTTTAAGCAGTGAGGAGAGGGAAGGTAAGGAGAAGTTTAGGTGATCAGAAAATAGGGAAGTAGGAAGAAAAAAGAAAATTGAATAATTGCCTATACAGTAATGGGCACTTTTCTGTTCTCTTGCTTTTGCTTTTTGAAATTAGGAGCTTAATAAAGCCTGAATCTTCTATCACTTTCCTCAAGAGAATACCACACACAGAAATTGTGCTCAAGTTGGAAGATAAGAGATTATTTTAATTGGGTTGTAAAGGATGGAGAAGATTTAGCTAGGTAAAAAAAAAAAAAATTTACAAACAAAATAAGAAATGAGAAGTCAACTATAGGTTCTTTCAACAAGGAATGATCTAGTTTAAGATATGCTCTAGAACTGTTGGTAGTAGTAGCAAACAGGTAAGAAAAAAAAAAGATGTTATGCATCCATAGTGAACATGTGTGTTCATCATTAGTATACAATATATAATAGCTGTCATTTATTGGATGACAACAAGGTGGCATATACTGTGTTAAGTGTATATATATACATATATAATATATTGATATATATTATATATAAAATATAATATAAATATATAGTTTTATCAGTCAGGAGAATTAATCCACAGAATGGTTTAATTGCACAAAGGGTACCCTTAATAGACAGATCAGAAGAAATCTGTTTAGGTGGTCAGGAAGGCTGATTTAGTAGTGAGGAAGGGGGCAGGGTTTCACTATAGGTACACAAGAACAAATACACTGATCAAGAATCCATAGTAGTACATATCCAAGTCAGTCAACTGGATGACTCACCAGGTAAATAAAATCAAGAGATTCCCTTAGACAATGGGAAAGAATTTAACTTACTAGCTTAGTACAGTTTCATCTTTAAAATTTATATTCCACAACAAAAGGCAAGATAAGCCATCTATTAAATAGCCTTGTATTAAAAGAGAAGTTAACAGTAAAAAAAGAAAATTATTTCCCACAGTTTAGAGAACTTCAGTATACACTAGCAAAGCTTATTTGCAGTATTGGTGGTTATATTTCTTTTAGGAGGGCCATATATAATGTTTACTACTAGCAAAAATAAAAACTTATTGACTAAAACTCATTCAGTCTAATTCTTGCTTCTTTTTAGGTCTCTTCTTCAAGTGGTCTGTATACGCCGTACAGGAGGAAAACAGCTATCAAGCTGGCCATAAGTCTGAATCAGGGAAGCAAAGCTTAAAGCAACCAAACAGATTTTTGCTGAGTAGAATGGATGTGTATGTATGCGTGGAGGGTGGGACGTGTCCAAGATTGTTTTAACTACTTCCACAATTCATTACAATCGGAAAGTTAAAGAATGAAATACATTTGTCACTGAATCTAACTCAAATATTCCATGAAATTTTTCTGGTTGTAATTATGTATCCTTTCTCCTAGATGATCTGGTCAATCATTTTGGCATAGTCATCAACAACCAAATCGAGCAGCAAACTAACACAACTGCCATGTGGCCAAAAGGCTGGATTAGCCATAAGACAGTGTGATGACTTGATTCTGCAGGAAAACCTGCACTAGGACTAAGATCATCAGGAAGCTCTTGTTCTTTAACTATCATAACCATTTATAACTTACTTGTGATCACAGTTCTGTAATCAGTTTTCTTTCCATAGATACAGACTAGGCTTTGCTTGATTAGATACAAGTGTTTTCTAATTCTTTTCTATTAGTTTTAAAAATGTACAAAATATCTTAATTAGAATATTTGATAAATGATTAAGGAAATGAGGAATTAAGAGAAATGAATAACTAGATTTTAAGCCATTGAGAACACAGTAATAGAGAATCAAAAAAAAAAAAAGCAAACTAAAAAAGACATGAATGGGGCGCCTGGGTGGCTCAGTCATTAAGCGTCTGCCTTCAGCTCAGGTCATGGTCCCAGGGTCCTGGGATCGAGCCCCGCATCAGGCTCCCTGCTCGGCGGGAAGCCTGCTTCTCCCTCTCCCACTCCCCCTGCTTGTGTTCCCTCTCCCGCTGTCTCTCTCTATTGAAAAATTAAAAAAAAAAAAAAAAAAAAGACATGAATGACAAATTTGAAGGAGTTCCTCTTCTATCACCTTCTGTGGCTTAAGAGTTAGCATTACTTAAAGAGCTTAAGTCTTTTGAATTACTTAGATCTCTTTCCTCCCTCGTTTTCTTACAGCTGGTGAACATTAAAATTTCTTTTTTTCAATTTTTCCTTGGCATAGAATTAATCTAATGTCTCTACTAAAATCTTCCTTGGCCAAAATCCTATAGCTAGTTTTCAATCTGTATTTCTCTTTGTTTTTAAAACCAGATATTACTTGTGTTTTTGAAGGATAACCCAGTTCCCCTGGTTAGTTAAAATTGGTATATTAGTAACTTTCTATCAAGAATGTGAAAGTAGGGTGCCTGGGTGGCTCAATTGGTTAAGTGACTGCCTTTGGCTCAGGTCATGATCCTGGAGTCCCAGGATCGAGTCCCGCATCGGGCTCCCTGCTCAGTGGGGAGTCTGCTTCTCCCTCTGACCCTCCTCCCTCTCATGCTCTCTGTCTCTCATTCTCTCTCAAATAAATAAATAAAATCTTTAAAAAAAAAAAAAAAGAATGTGAAAGTAATTATATTAGAGGGCAGTCCATAGGAGTCACACAGGACAGAAACCAGTGACACATGTTCTTTCCTAACTTTTCCATCAGTAGTTTCATGAAAACATCAATAGTCATTCTTATTTAGGAGGTTGTATTAGAACATCTATCTATATTAAAACATTAGAACTTCAAAGGTATTAGAACATTATTCCTGGGTCCTACCATGTAAGACACTGCTTTAGAGTAAAACCTGGGCTTTGTAGTGTGTTTTAAGTTCTACAGTAAAAGTTGCTGCATCAAGTTACTCCTTAAATAAATGTTTATGAAGGGCTGGTCCTCACACTCATTTTAGTCCATAACAAAGTTTTCACTGGACCATAGTGAAATAAGAAACAAGAAAAGCTAAACGTCCCATTTTTAACTTAGAAATTGTTGTCCCTCACTTCTACTCCCCCACCACACACCTCTTTTGGTGTTAAAATAGTCTCCCTTTTAGGGCGCCTGGGTGGCTCAGTTGGTTAAGTGACTGCCTTCGGCTCAGGTCATGATCCCGGAGTCCCGGGATTGAGTCCCACATCAGGCTCCCTGCTCGGTGGGGAGTCTGCTTCTCCCTCTAACCCTACCCCCTCTTGCGCTCTCTCTCTCACTCTCTCTCTCTCTCTCAAATAAATAAATAAATAAATAATAGTCTCCCTTTTGTTAAATAATGTTCACGGTATTTTATAATATGATAACTTGACAAATAAAAAGTTGGCAATGTTATGTAGATACCCCACCCACTCTAAATTTTTTGAAATTTTACAGATTTGTGAAATTCAACACTCTGGACACCTCTGCCTTTAAAGGATTTAAAATAAGAAACATGTTAGAAAGATTCAGTAAATGGGAGGGATGGCACATTGGTGCCATCTTCCAAGGTCTAGGAAATATAACTAAATTCTAATTCAGGAATCATCTGAAAGATTCTCCACTTCTCCACTTCTCTATTTCTCTAACAAGCCTCCTGCCTTGTTAATTCCTTTCTCTCTCTGGTCCTGCATGGTTTTCTATCCTATTAATATCAATTTCTGCTTTTCCTTTTGTTTTGTTTTGATTTAATTTCTACGTATCACTCTAGATACCCTCCCTCTTACTAACTTTCCAAAGTTCCATCTTCTAAATAAGTTGCCCAAATCTAAATTATTCTAAAAGCCTCTTAATTCCACCTTCCCCTTATTTACTTGTATTACCAAAGGCATTTTCTCTGTCTTCTGTTTTGTTTTCTTTTTTTCAAAGGTAATATGTTCATCATAGAAAATTTAAAGAATGACAAAAAAATCACACAGGAAAAAAATTAAAATGAACCATAATTCCACCAATTAGACATAAGTATTATTAATATTCTGGTCATACTCAGTCAATGCTGGAATCATACTATATATACTATCATTAAATACCTGTTTAAATCACAATTTTTAAATGTTTTTATAGTATACCTAGGAGACTATCGTAATTTATTTAAAAACCTCTTGGCTCAATTTTTTTTTAACAAGGAGAGTTTAAAAACAGTATCTCTTACTTGTTTCTTGGTACCAAATTAGAGCACAATAAAAATAAATAAAAACAAAGTAACAAACAAAATGGAAACCAACCACACGCCAAAAATCAAAAGGTCATAACAATTCCAACCTTTTAATTATATAGTATGATTCTTTTCTGATTAAATATTCCATTGAAATGTTATTCAGCTTTACCCTCTTCATTATGTTTTTTAGAACTGTCATTTATTGGGAGCTTTCTATATGTTGGCTAGGCTGAGCTTCATATTAACTTCTTGAATGTTTTAAACAAATGATTAAACAAAACAAGAGTAACTTAGATGTGTAACAAACTAGCAATCCTAGATTCATATATTTCAATATTAAAAACATTTGAATTTTTATTTACCTTGAACAAATTTGACACAATGATTGAAGAGAAACACTGGGCATGTAGGTTAAGGCAGCATTGTAACACAACAAAAGGAATGTTAATACTTCAAACCTAAAGACAAACCAAAAGAATATTTACAAATCTTTAGAATTCTAAGAAGTCAACCATAATTAGGCAGGCATTATGGAAAGATATTATCTTATAGAATAGACCCATACAATATAACCATATCAATAACAATACAAAACTAAAAAGAAAAAAAAAAAGACTTCTCAAATCACAGTCATCTGAAAATTATCTTAAAAATTCAATGTTCCAGATAACATGTGAATCGAAGTATAAAGTAACAAATCGTGAAAATGTGTTTTTCTCTTGTATAAAATGACCAAATATTTTTTTTAAGTGTTACATACAGCTCATTAAACATTATTTATAAATCTACCGAAATAATTTTTTAAAAAATCAGCATGGTAGGATAGTAGGTTATGTCTCCACAGTATACCTATTCTGTGCTGTCAGCATCTCCCTTTGGGGGTGAGGTCCACTGTACACAACTTTTGACAAACCATGCTGGGATAGTGCACTCTCAGTCAGAGCCATGGACCCAATGCTGGAAGGCTAGAGACATTTGAATAAAGAAGAAAAAGCCATTCTATTGAAAATGTGATATTAAGAATATATAAACCACTAAGAACGATTGCCATGAACATCATATATCTTAAAAATATTGTGACTGTGTACTAAATTTTCTGCTCAAAGATTTAACAATTAATTAAAAACCAAACCACAAGTAGAAATAAAATTAGTTTAACTTCAAAAATTCTACACCAATACTGGATGATGTATGGAATTGTTGAATCACTATATTGTGCATACATAACACTGTATGTAAACTATACTGGAATTAAAATAAGAACTTAAAAAAGTTCTACCCCAGAAATACATAATTGTCACATACAAAAATATTAGACTAGTTTTATCCATCAGAAGGAGAGAAATATTTCAAAATGAGTATTTTCAATAGATTTCTTAAACAATCAGATTTTAAAGTTTTATGATTCTGATTTCTCATTTCACTTTGGGAATAGTAAATACCTTGCCTGGTGTTTTATACTTTTTCAGGTACTAATAAATTAATAAACTTTGGGGGGATCTAAATAACCAGACCCTAATTTATAGCAACTTCAAATCTTAGAACCAAAATATTTACCTTGATAAAATGTCACTTACTTCATGATATACAGATGGTTTGGATAAAGATGGAATCGTAAAACTCAATACTTTGCTATGTCCCTGTTTGTCAACTATTTCCTATAAAAGTGAAAAAAAATCTTAAAATATTTATTTTTTACACATAAGTTTAAAAGCTAACTATAAACTGTTAATCTAAAAAAATGACCTGAAAGGAAAGAAATTTTAAAGTCAACTAAAATCATAAACTATGATAATCAATTATTAATTATTTATAAATACCAGGAGTTAACCTTCCTCTTTAAAATATAAGTAACATAGGATAGCTGAAATAGAGATGTGTAGTGTCTTAATAATCACTGGTTTTCCTTATGTAAAAAGTTACATTTTCTAAATCAATTAACATAGTTATGAAATATGTCAAGAAAAGGCCCTTAAATTTCTTTTCCTTTTTAAAAAGTACAAACCTTAACTATCTAGAATACCATACTAATCAATACACAAAGAGTAATCAAAACTATCTGTTAAATCAATGGTATGAATTCTGGAGACAGTCCAGATTTTATGAAATTATTAGTGGTATCTATCAGACTAGATCTTTTCTCCCAAGCTTTTTGTGAAGGTCACTAAAAGACAATTTATAGACAATAGATTTTAAATTTGAAAAATTTTAAATTCAACACTGATATTTTTAGATACCTCTATAAAAGAACCAAAATGGTCTGATTTTCAGTTTTCAACCAATCCAAAAAGGTATATTTACATAATTATATGTATGCCTGTATGGCCTTCAACCTCCATAAAGTTATTTTTTAGGAGAATGAGCTATGTACCATTTGATGTATGAAAAACAAATATTAGCTTTACTAAAATGAAAAGTAGTTGATATTATGTATTCACTTTTGCTGAAAAGGTTATATATTTGCTCTTGGCAAACATTTGTTAACTGCATTAAATACAAACCAAATTGTAAACCCCTAGAAGAAGAGCTTCAATACATCCACTGCTATGCACATTTCTGCTGGCTGAGACCGCAAGGTAGCACCAAATCAATTCTGGAAGAAACTGCAGTGTAAATCGAAGCAACTGCTCTTCTCCACTGCGATAGAATTCAAAGAGCTGGTGACAGACAGGTTCTAGCAACTGGAAAAAAGACGAAGTGTTAATTCAAGGGTTAGACTGTATTTGAATGACACTGACATATGAAATAAAAATGGTTTTCCCTGATTGGTAATTACTGAAATATATAAATGTTTTTATTTTTTTGGAAGCAAAACTATTCACTGCTAAGC
Organism: Halichoerus grypus; assembly: GCF_964656455.1. Lineage (NCBI taxonomy): Eukaryota > Metazoa > Chordata > Mammalia > Carnivora > Phocidae > Halichoerus > Halichoerus grypus. The sequence goes on from NC_135723.1 coordinate 55,113,454, forward strand.
TATTTAGCAAACCTTTGAAAGTTTACTTCTACTGGAAGGCCAAACAGTTCAAAATAAATGTATTTGGAAGCACCTGTAAACTTTAAAATAATCTATAACTCTAAAGTGGTACTGTTATTTATACCATATCTTTTTTAACTTATTAAAATAGCTATCTTCCTGATAAAACATGCCAATATATACATGATTACCTACAGGGTTGGAGAAATTGAAATGGGAATCCTAGGTAGTTATCATCACATCACCCTCCTGAGCTTATAATTAGGCAGCATCCGACAGCAATGTGTGTGAAATAGCTGAATAATTACAGCACCCCTACATCTAGATCCCTATTGTAACTATGATACATTGCCCCTGGATAATCTAAACATTGCTGTCATTTTATTTGAAACAAAATCTGGAGTTATCTATAACCTTTTCCTCTCCCACCACAGGCCAGTATTACCCAGTTAATAGAGATAACTGTATCTATATCACAGACATTTTTTTTAAATCAGAAAGTTAACATAAGAGACTCTTACACGTAAGTATTATCTTTAAGCATATACAATGATCACACACAAGTCATAAATATGTGAAGAGATTCACAGGGTACTAATTTTTTAAGACATCAGGCTGTTATATTTTCAATGAACTAGAGTTCATTTACTTCACTAACTTAGGCAATAGATTTAAGTCAACTTACTAAACAAATTTTCTACTTCCAGTAATTGTAATAAAAAGAAACTAACGTACAGTGGATGTTCTGATTTCAAACATGCTAAATATGTAAAGTATACTGGTTATAATTAAAGTCAGTATTATTTATACAAGGTGTAGTGAAAGTTACACTTCAATAAACATTAAGCCAAACTAGGCTTTCCTATTGAAAAATTATCTAACTTCTGGGTGCCTGGGTGACTCAGTTGTTAAGCATCTGCATTTGGCTCAGGTCGTGATCCCAGGGTCCTGGAATCGAGCCCTGAGTCAGGCTCCCTGCTCTGTGTGGGAGGCCTGCTTCTCCCTCCCCCACTCCTCCTGCTTGTGTCCCCTCTTCTTGCTGTGTCTCTCTCTGTCAAATAAATAAATAAAACCTTTAAAAAAAAAAAAGGAAAAGAGAAAAATTATCTAACTTCTGACAGTTAAGGAATATTTTTTTCACTCCCATAATGGTTGTCAGAGGGCAACAGATGTCTACTGTGGCATGGTAAGGGTAATAGGAAAGTGGATGGCTAGAGGCAAAGTAACCCCATTCACAGATAAGGAGATGTTTTTAAAGTAGGAATTTGGAATAACTGGGTTGGGGGTGGTAGGAAAAAAGAAAAACTGGCAGGGAAATGGTCAGCTTTCAGAGTAGAGTCTTCAAAATTTCTTTGTGGACCAATGTCAGCAATCTTGTATTGTTGTATAACAACCCTAATCTTTAAATACCTGGGAAAACTTTGGTTAAATCAATTGATATAACTTAACAAGTATTTGCGAAATTATGAAATCTTATGTTGAAAATTTATTCAATAGTCTTCCTGAAACATAATCAATTTTAATCAAAACACCCTCAAAAGGTCGTATAACCAATTTAAAATCCAAAATTAAAAAAAATTAGAAGAGTTTTGGCTTTATGAAAGCAGAACCAAATGAAGACAGCTTCAAAGGGGTGGAGAAATCATTATGTTATGATGAGGTTAGATAACATTATGCATGTCAAACCAAGAGAGAGAAATACCAGTATCTGTGTGGTGTTTTATAACTTGCCAAGTACTTTCAAAGTACTTGAACTGTTCAATTCCCACACCATTGTAGGGTAGAATATCATTATCCATACTTCTTACATAAGGAAATTGAGACAAAGAGGCTATCTACTATGGCCAAAATTATGCAGCTCACAGAGGTCAGACTGGAGCTAACATGTTTTGACTCCTTTACAAACATACCTGAAAAATATCAGAAAAGCAATGAAAAATATATCACGTAGGAAATACAGGCAGTATTTGACTTATCTAACTTGAATATATTTGAGACAAACAATGGAGCATTAGAACATGTTGTGTTACTAGTGTTTGATTTGAATGTATGTATGTAGTTTCTCACTGACATATCTGGTGGGTAGATTTTACAGTACTGTTAAGAGAGAACTGCTTCTTAAATATATTTTCAGGTATTAAATGGGTTTTTTATGGGTCTAATGAGAACCTAATCATCATGTACCTTCTTTCCATTCTAAAATACATTCTGGATTCTAAAACAAGTAAGTTACAAATAAACTTTTACAAAAATCCATTTGTAAATAAGAAGTCTTTATCCTAAGAGAGAAATGTGACATAAAATTGCCTTTGAATGACTAAAGCAGGGATAGAAGTTGGGGAAGAGTTAAGTTTGCATAAATTTAGAAGAAAATATTGCAAGTTAATTTTTTTACATTGAACTTTACTGAGGAACATAGGTAGGAAAAAGATAGAGAAAAGTTGGAAGGACACCACTATTTAGGTGCCAGTACCCACTGAATGATCTCTCCATACTCTGGGCTCCCTATGCCTAGAATACCAAAGAGACTTTATGTGGCTCTTTCACAAACAGCTGGTTTCATAACACACTTGAGCTCTGTTAGCCTCTAATCATATGCCTGTCTTAAAGTTACAGTCAATTAAAAGGACAAGTCAAGCAAACTGCATTGTACCCATAAACTGCCTCTACAATTTCTTGAACATACCACACATTTTCTATCTCAGGGTCTTGGCATTTACTATTCCCTCTCCTGGAAAACTCTTGCCCCTAGTTTTATTTTTCCCCCTAATTCATTCAATACCTTCTGAATCTCAATACATACTCCCCCTACCCCACTTTATTTTTCTTCATAGTTTTATCACCAACCAACACTATATTATACATTTAGGTTTTTGCTTAATGTCTATCTCACCTACCAGAATACAAGAATACTTCTAATCCAGAAGATCAAGAATTTAGTCTATTTTGTTCACTGCTACATTTCTAAGTGATTTCTGGCACATTGTATGGGCTCAATAAACGCTTATTAAATGAAATAAACTGAATAATGAAAAAGTACTATTAATAAAATCCAAATAACAAATTTGTTGAACTTCAAGTAACAACCAAACCATGTCCCAAATTTCAAAAATGCCAAAAGACAATGGATAATATCAACATTTTAGGAATATCACCAAATTAAAATTACAAAATATTCTAAAGAGAAAAAGGAGGGTTATGATATTAAAGTATTTACACAGTTATATTTTAGAAGCACTTCTAAATATTTTTTTTAAGAATTGAGTTGTGCTTTTTTTTTTTTTAAGATTTTTATTTATTTATTTGGCAGAGAGAAAGACAGCGAGAGGGGGAACACAAGCAGGGGGAGTGGGAGAGGAAGAAGCAGGCTTCCTGCTGAGCAGGGAGCCCGATGTGGGACTCGATCCCAGGACCCTGGGATCATGACCTGAGCCGAAGGCAGACGCTTAACGACTGAGCCACCCAGGCGCCCCAAGATTGAGTTGTGTTTTAAGAATACAGAATACACAGTGTCTTTAACACACGAATCAAGCTAAAAACATAAAACAAACTTACATGTAAAACTTCCTAAACTAGTGTTTCTAAAAGTGTGGTCCATGGACCAAAGACTATCCACAAATGTTACCAGTGCCCAACAATGTAAATACAGAAATTGGAAACATTTAGAACCACTTACAGCAACTTGATATTGCTGCAACATCCAAGTGGGTAATCAGCAGACTTACTGAACAGGATATAGTACAGATCAGTTAGGGGTTATCAAATTCATGTGGTACTTCACATATGATGTGATTTGCACGTTCATCATGTGCATTAAGTACACATATTGGTCTGTGACAGACTGAAATTTTTTAAAAAACCGGTCCTTCACCACAAATACTTTGAGAAATACTGTTCTGAACCACGAGAGCTGTATTCACTTTGAATAAAAGAAATGCTATGAACCAAACTAGTCTATCAGAAATTTACCTTACAAACTATATCCAAAGTAGGCTGGTTAAAACACCCTTCATCACAGGATAACTTTTAAGACTCTCAAAATACTAAATACTAAACAGTAAATTAGGAACAAGATTTAATTTGTTTAAAAAAATAAAGCATATACCTATACTTATTCTATTTGGTGAAATAATTCTCAAACATGTAAAACTTTAAAATACCTTCCACCCAAATACTTTAAAAACTAACACCCTTCAAGAAAACAAGCTTCCTACACATACTATACAAATTAAAAAGCTTTGGAGAGTAGGAAGGGAGAAGCAAAATATGATTGTTTTATTTAGTTATTCCAGGTAAAGTTTTGGGCTTGTCAATTTCATCCCTAGTCTTTTCTTCAGCCTGTAAAAATCATGATGTACTTTATAGCATAATCAGTAGAAGCTGGGTTTTTCTGGAACCCCTTCCCAAAGAGGTTAACTACTCAAATAACAATAGACTATAGTTTTGAGAGCTTCATCCAAAAGGCACAAAGATCTACATAGGACCGGACTCAGGGTATAAGTTATTTTACCACCAAATAATAACATTAGTGGTATTAGAGCTGTCATGTGATCTACCAAACTTAGATACCAAAAAAACTACACACCTCATATCGCGCTCCCCTCTACTCCACCTCTTTCCATTCTCAACAGCTCCCTCCTAGGCTATTGTCCTAGCATCTGTTGCTTTCAATTTTTCCATTCTCCAATCTATTCTCCACATAGCCAACTTCCTGAAACAATAATCTGATCAAGTCATGCCTTCAGTGCAAAAAAGAGTCTAAACTGCTTATGATGGAATTCAAGGCTCACCATGGTTACAGCCTAAACCAATCTTTCCAGCTTCAGTTCAGTACCAGTCTTATTCTCTTGTTAACTATTGCATTAGCCTATTCGCTTTTTTCCAAATACCATGTCTTTTATTTTCCACACTATTTCCAATCCTTTTCTATTTCTACTATGAATGGTGGGGTTTGTAAACACCAGAATCTGGAGTATAGATTATGTTATCACCTTCAAACTAAATTTTCTTCCTGAAAAAAAAGAAAAGGAGACGGGGGCAAGAGAAAAGAAGTAAGGACAGAGAAACACCAGCTGGACCAAACTACTTGCCATTCCTTAAATGTTTTGCATTTTCTCAGGCCTCCATATACTAACCCAACTATTTGCAATGTCCTTTCACCTTGCATACCTGGAATTGTGCATATCCATGTAGGCATTGCCTTGAATGCATGTATTTACTTATTTTCTCTCCCTTTCTCCTTGCAGGATAAAGACCATGTGTTACTTATCTTTGAATTTCTATTGCCTAGCATTGTAGCTGGCTCATAATGAGCAAACAAATATTTGTTGAATCAATCAATACATATAATGGCCCTGACTTTGTAGGCTACCTCTAACAAGATAGATAGAGAAACAGACAAACAGATAGAATAAGAGGAGGAACATATTCAGAGATGGCTTTTAGAATATGGTAATAATTCTATTTCTTGGCCTAGGAGATGGTACAGTGAAGTTCATTTTATTATAGTTCTTTTTTTCACTCTACCATTTTTTGAACATACAGTATTCTACTCTTACCCCTCCACCCATTTCTCAAATGTAATGAGATAAACAATCCATAATATATATTAAAGTTCTTTAAACATATAGTTTTTCTTACTCTTTTATATATATATTTCACAATAAAAAATTAAAAATCAATCAACTGAATGCTACTAGCATAATAAACTGTAAGAGTACTTACCTCACTTTGTGGCTCCTGGATAACTTTATACAGAGATGAGACTAAAGAACTCTTGTCTTTCAAATTTGTGGCATAATTTGATAAAGATGTTTCTGGTAGTGTCTAAACAAATTAAAAAAAAAAAAGATTTTATTTTTATGAAATGTCCTGAATAAGCAAACCCATAAATAGAAAGTAGATCAGTTGTTGCCAGAGATTGGGGGGAGGGGGAATTGTGAGTGACTAATAGGTATGGAGTTTCTTTCTGGTGTGATGGAATTAGATGCTGGTGTTAGTTGCACAACACTGTGGCTATACCAAAACCCACTATATTTTCCCTCTAAAACAATGAATTTTATGTCATGTGAATTATATCTCAACAAAAAATATATTTAATTTTCTTATCATCAACAGGGATACAAATTAACATTAACATTTCAACTTTCAGGTTAGAAATAGGATGCAAAACATGTGTAAAGCCAGATATATATTTTTTGTAGCATTATATAAGTTACAAGTCTCATTAATGGTATTGATTTTATTTCTTAATAAACATGTTGTATAAGGATCGAATAACATTTCAAACCTTAAAGCCACAGATCATCTATCAAAGTAACTCCTGAGTTACATATAGTGACTATTAAGTTAGGAATTGGGGGCAAATTTTAGACTTCTCAGAACTGGAGAAAAAGAGAGCCACACTACCATCAAACTAGTTTTCCTAATGCCACTTAAAATATGGACAGCTTGCCAGCACCATCCATTCAGAAAAGACACCATGACCAGAGATAAAACTCCAGTCAGACAGTTATGGGTAAAAATAGTAGGGAAATCTGAAAAAAAAAACAACCAAAACCAAAACACTTCATTATAACAAATGATAAAAACATACCCTTCTAGAGTACATCCCTTCCTTAATATCTGTCTCCAAGTCATTATTTTTTCTCATGCAAATTACTTCAATCAACAAATATTAACCCTGCAGTAGATATAATATCTCAAGATATTGCTAATAGTCATTCCAAGATATACACTATTTCTTACATGTCCCATCTCCTAGTATTTCATAATTTAAAACAGTTATGGTTAATGTACATAGGTGTACATGTGCATAAACAGACACAGAAAATTAAACAGCATAAATGTTTATACTAAGGATATATGATTCATTTTTACTTTACCATGAGCTCCTTAAGGGCAAGAACTATCTTATCATCTCTCCATCCATGGCACTCAGCATAAGGCCTCATACTCAAACCTTTGCTGAAGGGATTTATTAGAGATGAACAGAATAAGAAATAAACACTGCCACTGTTCACACTTCAGTAGATTCTTTAAAAATAGGTCACACTTCATCGTAAGATATATAATTGAATAGATTCTTTTTTTAAGTCAATAAGATAGTTTCATTTACCAGAATGGTAAGTAAATGTGAACTATCTGGAAAACTTCCACCATTCTCCAGAGTAAAAAAAAAGTTTCACTGCAACTGCTTACTAAAGAGGAGATTAGGGCATTCTTCAATATTTCAAAAGCATGTAACAAAAGATCTCCAGGCAACATTTCATTTCCGTTATTTGATCAAGAGTAACCTAAGACTAGGGGAATTTATATAAAAGGGAATTATGGTCAAATAAACAACAGATTTTTAACTCCCTGAATGGAAATGAACCTGACTTATATATAAAACATACTATTACGTGTGTGTGTGTGGGTGTGTCTGTGTTTGTGTGTGTGTCTAACTAGAAATTTTAAAACTAAGTGAATTGAAATATAAATCTTAAAAAAATGATTAGTGAATAGAAAGATTATTATAATATTACATATACTATGTAGGCTAAAACCGTAACATTCATTAAAAATATGAATTACAGGGGTGCTTGGGTGGCTCAGTTGGTTAAGCGTCTGCCTTCAGCTCAGGTCATGATCCCAGGGTCCTGGGATGGAGCCCCGGGATGGGCTCCCTGCTCAGCAGGAAGCCTCCTCCCTTTCCTCCCCGCTCGTGCTCTCTCATACTATCTCTGTCACTATCTCTGTCTCTCTCTCTCTCACATAAATAAATGAAATCTTTTTTAAAATGTGAATTACAATTTTCAGTTTATGTACCAATTAACCCTCATGAGGTGAAATATTTTCTGTGAAACAGCCTGAAGGCAAAAGAATAGCTCTTCTCTGAAAATACCTGGGCCTAGGACACTATGCTGCTAAATTTGAGGAAGGGTCTTCTAAAAATTAGTGCAGAATTCTGTCATTATTTCATTTTGCAAATGTGGGAAAGCCACTTTTGTCTATAGAAGGGGAGAAAATATAATTGCTGTGTTTATGAACAGTGCTTTGAAAAACTTAAGATCTAACAGAGCCTCATGGATTTAAATACTATTACAGCAAACCTTTACATTTTCTTGCACTGTACTAGTTCAAAGGCACTGGCCTTCTTAAATACCAGCTAAGCTTTCTAACTTTTCAGAAGGCAGAACTGGAGACAAAAATAATAATAATAATAATAATAATAATAATAATAATAATGGGAAATTAGTCTTGGCAAAATTTGAAGAAGGCAGATGCTTCATACTAAAGTATCATTTGGCAGATGGCTTTTTAAAAATGTAAGGAGGTGATATGGGTTGGGTAGAAGAGAATTAATGAAGACAGATGGATAGAGAACCGATAAATAAAACAACTCTATTCAATATCATACATATATTAGATTTTAATATTCAGTGATTACCAGAAAATTGAAAAAATTAGGAGTCTAGAAATCTGCTAGATAAATCCACACAAAACATTAAGAAAAACACAATACAATCTGAAAGATAATACTTTACAAATACATCTTTGAAAAGATAGAAACTGAGGGGTGCCTGGGTGGCTCAGTTGGTTGAGCAGCCAGCTCTTGGTTTCAGTTCATCTCATGATCTCAGGGTCCTGGGATTGAGCCCCTTGTCCAGCTCTGCACACCCACAGAGTCTGCTTAAGAAATTCTCTCTCTCCCTCTCCCTCCCCCTCTACCCCTCCCCCCGCTCATGCACATGGGCGCTCTCTCTCTCTCTCTCTCTCTCAAATGAATAAATAAATAAAATCTAGGGGCACCTGGGTGGCTCAGTTGGTTGAGCATCTGACTCTTGGTTTCGGCTCAGGTCATGATCTCAGGGTCCTGAGGTCTAGCCCCCATCGGGCTCCCTGCTCAGCCAGGACTCTGCTTCTCCCTCTTTCCCTCTGCCCCTCCCCCCACTCATGCTCACTTTCTCTCTAACATAAATAAATCAATCTTGAAAAAGATCTTGAAAAAAAAAGAAACTGAACTATTAATGAAATCTTAAAATAATGAAGTCTCAAGTCTAATCACTTTGTTGGTATATGAAGAGAATACTAATGAGGGCCCACAGCTAGAGTAGATATGAATAGTTTTTCCAAAGGCAAAAAAAAAAAAAAAAATTTTGCACACAACAAATTGTGTTGTCTTTGTGCATTTGTGAGCATGGTGAATGAAGTTATAGGGTTGGGAGTTCAGACTGCAACCACGGAACAATGTAGAACTAAAATCATCTTCACAGACCACCCACTTCACTCTTTCTGATGAGGATATTGAAACCTAAAAAAGTTAATGTGATTTTTCCAACATCATAAAACTACCTAGCAGAATAATTATGACTACATCAAAGGGTTTCTGAGTCCCTATGTGCTTGAACTACTTTGTCAATCTGATGATCTTATAGCCTTAATAGCACCATGGTTATCAAATTAAACAACCAAACAGAGGCTTCCCCCACCCACTTCTCTCCCTCAATCTCTCTCTCTATATATATTATGTATATATATATATATATATATGCATCCAAACTTCCTTTCTTAATTATTTTAGCCAAAACATGTAACTAACATCACAAATCATTTCAAAAGACAAGATACTCTAATTTTAAAAGTACTTAAAAGATATGTTCTCAAGCACTTTTCTACTTTCTATTAGCCTTAATATGCTGCTGATTTTGCCTGATAAACTTAATCTCTTTATCAAACATAAACAGAGCTGAATTGAATTCAACACATATTAATACAATTCTGAATAACACTCAAAATAATTTTCAGGAATATTTACCAAATTAAACAAGGAATAGAAAATATCTTCTCTTTAGCTATAATGTAGACTTAACAATAATTTAAAACATTCATTATATTAAATTGATTGAAAATTGGGCAAATTTAGGGGGTGCCTGGATGGCCTGGTCAATTAAGCATCTGCCTTTGGCTCAGGTCATGATCCCAGGGTCCTGGGATCAAGCCGCAGGATGGGCTTCCTGCTCATCAGGAAGCCTGCTTCTTCCTCTCCCTTTGCCCCTCCCCCCAGCACATGCTCTCTCTCAAATAAATAAAATCTTAAAAAAAAAAAAAAGAAGAAGAAAATTGGATAAATTTAATCTTGGGGGGCTAGAACAAAATTAAATTATTTTTTAATTCATGTGGCCCAGGATTTCACTCCCCTTCTCCCAATGGAAAAGTTTCCTTATCCTTGACTTAATCTTATAAAAATTTTGATAAAATAGTGCTACCCACATAATATATGTTATATTGCTAAAATATTATTTAGATAATACTTTATTCACATCCTAGTTTCTTTTAGTGGACGACGGCATTTAGAAAACAAGATCTGGGTGCATGGTGTACTCATTACTACCAGGGTGTCATTGTTCCTCGGCCCTCTCAGTGAATAAAGCTGGGAAATATATGGATACATTTATGTACAGTTTTACATGTATAACTTAATCAGATATATATTTAAATCCATGAGTTCATACTGATTCTTTCAATTCTAATGAACACCTTAGCATTCTTTCTTGCTTTCCTCATTCCATGTTTCTAATTCCTTTCTCGGACACAGAGAAACTTAACTCCCATTATCATCCTCCATGTATTTACTTATTTACTCAAAGTAGCCAACCTACCAATGTAACCACTCTAGTTGAGTCTTCTGCATGTCACCTCTGCAACCCTCTGCCCAACTACCCACTTCCTCAAACACTAGGGCATATTTTTGCCCATACTACTTACTGCACTGCACTGCCCCCTTACCCTTCACTGCTACACTTGCTAGGGTGCTACATATCCAAGCCAGGAGAGAAAGGGAATAAACAAACAGACAGGAAGGTAAGGGAATCAGTCATAATTTTCAATTATTTGCCTTAATAGTTGCCCCTTCCCCCATCCTTTAACATGCCCTCTTTCCACAACTCCCATACTAAAAAATGGCTAACTGGCTGGCTATAATTGTTTTTGCAAATTTTACTTCACTATTAAACATAACAATGCCCTAGAAGTAGTACTCAACTCTTAAAACTCGACAATTTCCATCAACCTGTCAAAAAAATCATGATGGGGCACCTGGGTGGCTCAATCGGTTAAGCGTCTGCCTTCAGCTCAGGTCATGATCCCAGGGTCCTGGGATCGAGTCCCATGTCCGGCTCCTGGCTCAGAGGGGAGTCTGCTCCTCCCTCTACTCCTCTCCCCTTTTGTGCTCTCTCTCTCAAATAAATAAATAAAATATTTTTTTAAAAAAATCATGATAGAATGAACCATGTTAAACACTGCTGAAGCAAAAAAAAAAGCTTAAAAACACCTCGAACACTTACAAAAACAACATATGCAGAATGTTTAATCAAATTATTAAAATATGTAGAAGGCACTATATACAGTACACTTTTATAAGATTCTATATCACTTTTTGATGACTTAGAGGATCTGTAGAAGGATACTCAACTCATGACTATAATAACTGACAAAGTGAAAATCTGCCCAGCCATTTGTCAGGATTTGATAATAATGACTGATAAGGCCAGCTGCAAAATTAACAGGAAACATTGCTTCTCTCAAGGACACACTCCAGCTGAAGTTTCAGAACAACCTCCCGTTTTGAGTGACTAACTGTATTCTTATTCACTGAGAAGTCTTGTTATCTAAAATCACAGATATCAAAAACTTGGCTGTATAAACATATATCAGAAAGAATGAAACATCCCACTCTTGCCTGGAGGATCTAAGTCACCTTGACACAGAGAAGCAGGCTTGATTTCCAACCAAGGTGCAGAGCCAGAGCTTCAGATAAGGGGTTTCTGAGCACAACATTCCACATAGATGTTAACTTTGTAGTTTCCAAGACAACATGACCCTGGGTCCACTTTGAAGTCCACACCAGATTTTGACTCCATTACACACAGCTCTGCTTTGTTTTGAGCCCATAAAAATACTGCTTCATTTAAATTTCATCTAAACTTCACCTTTCCTCCAAATCCTATAATTTTATCTTTTCCTTTGTTTGGTGAGATACCCATATAGTGCCTGTGGTGTAGTCTCCCTCTTTGAAACAAGCCAGTAAGTCTGACTTTGTCAGACTATACATTTGTCCCTGAAAGTTGTGGGCTGATTAGGCTGGACCAAAAAGTGACAGTTGCAGCCCAAACCCTTCATTCCTATGGTTCATGATCATGAAGTTCACATAATTATGTGTAACAAGACCTAGAGGACAATGAGAAGGTAATTAACTGGTTAAAGAATACAATTTTAGGGGTCCCTGGGTGGCTCAGTTCGTTAAGGGTTCGACTCTTGATATTAGCTCAGTCATGATCTCAGGGTTGTAAAATAGAGCTCCCTGTAGGGCTCCTCACTGGGCATGGAGCCTGCTTAAAGTTCTCTCTCTCCTTCCCTTTCCCTCTGCACCCCCCTGCAAAAAAAGAAGACAATTTTAGCTATTATAGAGAAAAGTTCACAAGAAAAGAAAGCCAGTTAAAGATGGATCCATTGGTAGAAAGGTGGGCAAATATCTTCCCATCTTCTCCCATTGTTGATCATACCCACTCCCATTGCCCTCCAAATTGGGAGAAACATTTCAACACAATCTTTGATGGCTGGAGAGGGTAACATTAGCATTCAGAAACTTTAACCATTCATTCTTTGTGGGGTTGCTATGAAAAGGAGAAAACAAACTCTTTTAACCACTTGGGAGAAAAAAGGAATTTATTTCCTGGAAAGAATTACTATGTGTAAATAATTCCTTATTAAGATTTATTGGAATATATTTCTGCTTCCATAGATACTTAGCCTTTCAGTCATAAAAAAACAAAAATTATAAGATTATAGTAAAATAAAAATTTAAAAAGAGCCACTGGGATTTAAACCCCAAGCAAAACTTCTTTGGAATATAATTATTATATTGAAACAGTAAATATTACCTTAAACTCTGACAACCATTCCTCCACAGCCCCTTTCTCTGAAGTGAACATCTTTCCACATCTGTTCTAGACCTTCGACCTGAAAGTTAACATAGGAAAATGTTAAAATTTTGAATATATATTATAGTCAGATTACTATGAATAGAACTAATCCTATAAAATTTAGTTACTTCTTATTTGTGAAATTAAAGCAGTTTCAAACATAAATTACTAGGCTCATTTCAAAACATTGTGCACAAACAAGCATTCAAAAGCAAGAATTTTAATAAAAGTATAAATACCATAACATAGTGAAATTGGCTCTGCAATTTTCATTCAGCTTTTAGGACTGCCAGCTGCAAAACCTACTGAACACTTTCCCCTATTTCAATGAAATAATTCCAAAATATCATGCTTCACAAGAAAATCGCAGAAAATATTTTAAAACTGTAAAAATATAAAATGACATGCTACAAAATTGACTTTTAGAAAGCATTTAAGAATTCAATTTGCTTATATTTTGATTCTTTACAGTCTATTTAGACAAGCCACTTGGTTCCCTGAAAGCTTAATACTTATAAAGAGTGAAAATGATAATATTCAAGATAATGATCATATTCAACAACAGATATTCAGAAGACTGGGATTTAGTTAAGTAAAAATAAGAAAAAAAAGGAAGCTAAAGAAAATGCAAAACAAATTTATCTCAAGCAAAATTTTTGTGAACGTACAATGTAGTTTTCTTCACTCATCTGTATGAGAGGAGACCTAAAAACTGTTTCTTGAAGGAAAACCTTAGCTCTATCTGAATTTACTAACCTCCTAACTCAGCCACAAATCCTGCATTGGGCTTCTTAATTTTCATCAGCTTTATAGTGTAGTAGAAAGAGAGGCATAATTGCCAGAAACGGAATCCTGATTCTATTACTTATTTGTAGTATAACCTTGGGCAACTTATTTACCTTACTTTTTTCATCTGTGAAATACAGATAGCCACAGCACCTACTTTCAGGGGGTTATTGTGAGGATTAAATTAAAAAATGCAAATAAAAGCACTTATTACAGTACCTGGCAGTAAGTTTTAATACTATGCAATATTATTATTGAAGAATATCAACTCATATAGCCTCTGCTCAGCTGACTATCAAAGCATACAGATATGTCTTAATGAACAACACAGGTTCTTGCCAAAGAATATACTCTAAAGTTTCTATTGTCTAATTCCCATTAAAAACATGGTTAAAAAAATGAAGAAAAAAATAAAACCATGGTTAAGAAAAATATGTGTATACACACACACATATTCATTCATTCATTAAGAATTGAGAGATATGCGTGTTATTTTTTTAGAATAGAAAATAGCCCATTTATTTTTTAATCCAAATTTTATCCTTGAGTCAAGTCAAACCATCAAAAACCACATATGTGTACCATACTACTGATTTTATAGAACTGTCCATTCAAATAAACTGGGCTTTGGAACTGTGTCCCAAATGTTACTGAAAATCCTGCTAGATCACATGTTACCACCTTTAAAATCCAAAAGAGGAGGGCGCCTGGGTGGCTCAGTTGGTTAAGCAACTGCCTTCGGCTCAGGTCATGATCCTGGAGTCCCGGGATCGAGTCCCACATCGGGCTCCCTGCTCAGCAGGGAGTCTGCTTCTCCTTCTGACCCTCCTCCCTCTCACTCCCTCTCATGCTCTCTGTCTCTCGTTCTCTCTCTCGCAAATAAATAAAATCTTAAAAAAAAATTTTTTTTAATAAATAAATAAATAAAATCCAAAAGAGGAGAAAATTAACATCTTCAGTTTTCACCACCAGGAAAAACCTCTCCTTTAGAGTAACTGGTTTGCTTTTACATATGGATACTGTGACTCTCGTAACTGATTCTCTTTGCTTCGATTCTAATAAAATGGGAGTCACAGTTTCTGTCCTAACTCTATACACAAAAAAGCAGGCCTGAATTAATCCTTTTTCTTGTTTCATATTATACTTATTCTTATTTTCTTTCTGCCTGGATCTACTTTTAAAAATTTTATTTATTTATTTATTTATTTATTTATTTGAGAGAGAGAGAGAGCATGAGTTGGCGGGGGAGGGGGTGGTAAAGGCAGAGGAACAGGGAGAGGGACAGACTCCTAGGCCGAGTGGAGCCTGATGCGGGGCTCGATCCTAGGACCCTGAGATCATGACCTGAGCCAAAGTCAGGCACTTAACCAACTGAGCCACCCAGGTGCCCCTGGATCTACTTATGTTTATCTTATTGTATTATACTTATTTGTGAAGCAAAATGAAGCAAAGTAAATATAAATGCAAAGAAGAGTTTCTTTTTTTAACTTACCCATTTTTTATCTAGTAGGACAGAAAATTATCACAAATAAAACCATGCTACATCAAATTACAGAGAATTGGGGAAGGTAACATTTTTACAAAAATTCAAAATAATTCCCTAGTTAAAATTAAGACTAATTTTTAAAAGGTTAAAAGGAATCAAGAGGGATTTGCAAAGGATCAAGAATAGTCAAAGCAATCTTGAAGAACAGCAGAGCTACAGGACTTGAACTTCTAAATATCAAGATTTACTACAAAACTTACCAAACATCATAGTAGTTAAGCCAGTGTGGTATTATCATAAGGGCCAAAAAAAAAAAAAAAAAAAAATGAAACGGAGTAGCCAGAAACAGACTTACAGATATATTAGTCACCTGATTTATGATAAAAGTGACACTGTAATTCAGTAGGGAAAGAACAGTCTTTAAATTAAATGACGCTAAGTCAATGGACAACGACTGGAGTGGAAGGTGGGGAAAGAACCATGACCTACTAGTTCACACCATGTGCAAAAATCAGTTCCATGGATCCATAGATTTAAGTGAAAAAGGTAAAACATAAAGCATTTGGAAGAAAACATAAGAGAATACCTTCATAACCTTGGATTATGCTAAGGTTTCTTAAACAAGAGGCACAAAAGCACTAATCATAAGACAGTTAAAAAAATAAATTGGACTTCATTAAAAGTAAGAACTTCTATCTGCCAACAGATGAATGGATAAAGAAAATGTAGCACACAACAGAATATTATTCAGCCTTAAAAAGAAGGCAATTCTGCCATTTGTGACAACATGGATGAACCTAGAGGATATTATGCTAAGTGAAATAAGCCAGACACAGAAAGACAAATACTGCAAGATCTCACTTATATGTAGAATCTAAAAGAGTCAAACTCATAGTTAACAGAGAGTAAAAGGGTGGTTTCCAGGGGCTGGGAGGTAGGGGCAATGGGGAGATGTTGGTCAAAAGGTATAAACTTTCAGTCATAAGATGAATAAGTTCTGGAGATCTAATGTAAATACAGCATGGTAACTACAGTTGAAAACATATACTTGAAATTTGCTGAGAGAGTAGATCTTAAGTGTTCTCACCACACACAAACACAAAGATAACTATGTAAGGTGATGGATATATTAATGAGCTTGATTGTGGCATATCAAACCATCATTTATACCTTAAATATATACAACTTTTATTTGTCAATCATACCTCAATAAAGCTGGGGGGAGGGGGAAGGAAGAACTTTTATTCATCAAAAGTTACCATTAAGAGAATGAAAAGGCAAAGCCACAGGGTCAGAAAAGATATTTGCATTTCATATATTTGACAAGAGCTTCATATCCAAAACATATACAGAACTCACATTAGTAAGAAAAAGGCAGACAATCCCAATAGGAAAAACAAGCATATCACTTACCCAAATGGAAACCTAACATATGAAAGGTGTTCAACATTGTTAGTCAATTAAAACCCACAATTAAATACCATACACACACACACACACACACACACACACATACTTGCAAGTGTGGCTAGAATGAATGGCAAATAATACCAAGCATTGAAAAAGGTACGGAGCAAACGGAATATTCATACATGCTGGTGTGGATATAAACTGGTACAATATCTTGGAAAATGCTTTGGCAATATCTTCTAAACTTGAACACATTCATGTGCCATAGACCCAGCAATTCCACCCATAAAAAATATACCATACAGAAACATGGATATATGTTTTCTGAAAGATGTGCTTAAGAATTTCCATAGCAACAGGTTTTGTAAATAGTTAAAAAGTAGAAACAAAGCAAATGTTCATCAGGAGTAGAATGGATAAATTATGGTACACTGTACATGGAGTTCTATACAACAATGACAATAAACTATAATTATATCAATATCACAATGTTGGGGAAAAGGAGGCAGAAAAAGAGTGCATACTCTATAATTACACTTGCATACACTTCAATAACAGGCAAAATTAATAAATTGTGTTGAAAGTTAGGATAATGGTTGCCCTTGAGGGAGTTACTTTTTTGGGTTCTAGTAATATTCTGCTTCTTGATGTAGGGGCCGGTTACACAGGTGTGTTCATTTGGTGAAAATTCAACAAACTCCACACTGATTTGTGCATTTTTCTGTGTGTATATTATACAATAGTAACACCAGACAGCCCCAGGGCTCTTATCTTCCACTTTACAGAGATCATATGGGGAGCCCTCAATTGCATAGCTGAGTTAATCTGAATACTCACTTGTTTAGCATGCGTTCAAGCTCAAGTAAAATTGTCCCTGCCCGTACCTCTTTGCCTTCTTCTGCAGAGCTCAAAAGAAAGGCTTAAAAATACCTCCCTACCCTTGAAACTTTCACAGCCTCACCACCACTATCTGCTTCAGGTCTACCAAGACCAAAGTCATCATTCCCTTTATCTCTGATCCCTGTTTATGTCGGGCACCACAAGAAACTACAGCTCCAGGTTACACTCAGCCCTCACACACTAATCTTCATAACTCTTACACACTCTCTATTTTACCCTCATCTCCTATCCCATCCAAATTCTGGAAGGAGGTTTTTTCACTGTGCCTTCTGAAACTGACAATCTGTTAGCAGCAAAATCCTCTATGTCCTCAACAATTCTCTGAATGTCTTTTTCCTCTCGTTCTAATATGAAACCCAGTTCTTCTCTGAAGACAGTTTTCCCTGTGATCTTCTCACAGTGACTGCTTTTCCCCACATAGCCCCAGAAGAAACCACTGAGCCTGGAAGTAAAGTAAGTGTCCTCCTTCCTCCTTATTATCATTTCAAATCATTTTTCCTCTCTCTTTTCAAACCATCCACCCAACATTGCTTTGAAACTCATGTAGCTGTCATCTATCAATCAAATCCCCCACCACCTCCCCTTCATTTCTAAATGACTTTAGCTCTGGCTCACTGTCCCTCTTTCAAACTACTCCTATTTAAATTCCTGGTGATTGGGGTGCCTGGGTGGCACAGTTGGTTAAGCATCCGACTCCTGGTTTGGCTGGGGTCATGATCTCAGGGGCGTGAGATCGAGCCCCGAGTCGGGCTCTGCGCTCAGCGAGGAGTCTGCTTGAGTTTCTCACTCCTTCTCCCTCTGCCTCTCCTGCTTGTGCTTTCTTTCTCTCATAAATAAATAAATGAATAAATAAATAAATAGTAATTTAAATTCTTGGTGGTTATTTTCTCACACCCTGAATTCTTAATTCCTAAAAATCTCTTCCAACCACATTGTCTTCTTCCCTGCCTCAGCTATTCAATCCTATGATCATGACCTAGACCAGCTATTCTCAAACACTTGGTCAGGGCCACTTTACACTAAGACATTAAACCAACCTGAAAGAACATGCAATGGCCAAAACCGAAACAACTTGAGCAACATAACAAATAATGTAGTACTGAATTATTACCCAAAGTATAAAATAAACATACATGAGTTCACATTGAAATAAATAAATGAACAAACAAACAAAATTTAGAGAGCAAGAGACAAGTCTTCCTCGCAGAAGAATTCCAAATGATATATCCAGGAGGAGTTTAGTCCCTGTCTCCCTATTGAGAATGGGTTGGACCTAGTGATTTGTTTCCAAAGAATAGAGTATGGAAAGGGGAAAATAGTAACTTTATAATGGAGAAATCTGGCAAACACTGACTTGATCAAGATTCACCTCACCTGTGATGTCATGTGAATATCATGTACCCCTGATATGATATGATGAGAAGGGCACTTTACCCCTGTGGTATTCTTCCCAAAAACCTATAAACCCAGTATAATAATGAGAAAACATTAGAGAAACATTTGAGGGATGTTCTACAAAATATCTGATCTGTACTCCTCAAGAATAACAAGGTCATAAAAAAACAGAAAAAGACTGTGAGACTGTTATAAACCAGAGAGACTAAGGTGACATGACAACTGAATACAATATGGTATCCTGGATCAGATCCTAGAAGTAAAACGACAGTAATGAAAAAACTAGTGAGATCCTAATAAAGTCTGGAATTTAGTTAATAGCAATGTAATTAGTAATGTCAAACGCACAATCCTAAAATGACATTAAGAGAAACTGAACCTGGATGTGGGATATATGGGGATACTCTTGTACTATGTTTGCAATTTTTTTATAAATCTAAAATTGTTCATAAAATTATTTTCAAAAATTATTGAGGCTCTGAAACAGCTTTTTATTTATGTAGGTTAATATCTATTGATATTTACTATATTCAAAAATAAAACAAATTTTTAAAACATAAGAACTTATAAGCATATATCCCATTAGCCATCATGTAGCCTCTGGAAAGCACCACTGTATACTCATTAATGGGAGTGAAAAAGACAAATAAAAGTCCTAATATTATGATGAAAATAGTTTTAAGCTTGTAGACTACATGAAAGGATCTTAGGGACCCCCAAAGGTCCCCATATGATACTTTGAGAAACCACTGCCCTAGCCCTTGTCATTACTCCTGCTGACTCTGACCTCTTCTATCTTTTCAACACATCTTTTTAGGCACTCAGAGCCCAAAACCTTTTGACCATACCAGGACCAATGTCACTTGCCAATATTCTCCTTTCTCTCCTTGCCCATTTCAAATTCTTTAGTCAATTCTAATCACCATCTTGAATATACTCCCTCAACTACTTTGCCCTTGTTTTATTTCTTTGGCAAAAATACAACCCTGGTAAAATTCAACTCTTCACCTGGTGCATGTCAGCAACCATGCAGCTGAACAAAGTGGAAAAAACAACTAAAACAACACTTAAAAGTTATGACCAAGAACCTTAAGTAGACCCTTAATGTTGCCTGGCAATCATGCAGTTCCCCTACAGGCTATTCACTTTCCCAGTCTCCTACTTAACTGTTTCATACACTCTACCTGATACTTAAAACTCTAAAACCTTCTTCCCGTTCTTACTCTCAGCTGATAATCTTAATTCCTACCTCACTGAACAATCAGAAGACAACTTCCACAAATTCCCAAATTTCTACCTACCTAAAAGCATCTGTACCTTTACACTCCATCTTCCCTTCTGTTAACTACAAATGAATTGTCCATGATCCTATCAGAGGCCAATCCTTTGAATAATGCACTACAACCATCCTCTCTTGCCTACCTAACAAAATCACTTTAACAAGCCTCCTCTCCCTAAATTTCTCCCTCTCTACCTCATTTCCTCTTCAGCTATTTTCACATCTCTGTTCTTGTCTTACATTAAAACTCCTCAAAAGAGTTGTATGCTTGTTTCTAATTCCTACCTGCCCTTACAATTTTTTTTAGCTTTTAAAAATCAACTTTGAGGTATAATTTATATACAATAAAATGTATACATTTTAAGTGTTCAGTTCTATGTATCCATCCTTTCCAGTCAATCCTCCAACCCCCTATTCCAGGCAACTACTATCACTATAGATTACTTCGGCGTGCACAAGAGCTTCATACAAATGGAATAATATACTATGTACATGTGTTTCTGGCTTCATCTTCTCAGCATGTTTTTGAGATTTATTCATCCTGCTGAGTGTATCAAAAGCTTGTTCTTTCTTATTGCTGACTTGTATGAATATACCACAAAATTTTACCTATTCACCTGTTGATGGACATACGGATTACTTCCAGTTTGGGGCTATTATGAATCAAGCTGCTATAAACATTCATGTGGCAGACTGTATTCTCTGAAGATAACCACAACATAATCTCCTTACAAGATAACTTGGACACACCTTTCATCAAGAAGTGGAATCAATGTAACCTCCCTTTGAATGTAAGTAAGCTTGGTACTATGGCTAGGTCATACCAGGTGATACAATTTGCACCTGATTCTCTGGGGACCATTTCTTGAAACCTATCCACTGTATTATGAAAATGCCCAAGGACTAACATGAAAAGTCACATGTAGGTGTTCTCCACTGACAATCTTACCGAGTCCCAGCTAACAGTCAGCATCAACCAGCAGACTTAAGAGTGAGCAAGTCTTCAGATAATTCCAGCCCCCAGTCATCCCTAGCCTTTGGGCCCTCTCAGCTAAGGCCACAGACATTGAGGAAAAGAGACAAGTCATCTTCATCTGTCTTTTCTCAAATTCTTAACTATAGAATCCATGAGCACGATAAAATGGCGTTATTTATGTTACTAAATTTGCAATAGTTATGCAGCAATAGTAACTGGAACAATTTGTATACAAATCTTGTGGGCACATTTTTATTTATGGTAAAACACCTATGAGTAGAACTGCTAGGTCATATAATAACAATGTTTTATCTTCATATACATATACACAACAACACCAACAGCCAACTGTACCAAACTAAAAATTAGCTCTACCATTTTATACTTCCAGCAACAATCTGTAAGATTTTCAATACCTCTAATCTTCCTCAATATTTGGTTTTAAAATTTTAACCGTTCTAGTGAGTATGCAGTAGTATTTCATGGTTTCAGTATACAGTTCTAGGATGACTAATGTTGAATATCTTTTCACGTACCTATTGGCCATTCATTTATCTTCTTTTGTGAAGTGTTTTTACAGGTTGTTGGCCCTTTGTTATTTGGGTTATATGTCTTACTGAGTTTTAAGGGTTCTTAATAGATAATGAATTCATATTTATTTTGCAAATATTTTCTCCTGGTTTGTGACTTCTCTTTTAATTTTCTTTTTTTTTTTTAAGATTTTATTTATTTATTTGACAGAGAGAGAGACAGCGAGAGAGGGAACACAAGCAGGGGGAGTGTGAGAGGGAGAAGCAGGTCTCCCGCTGAGCATGGAGCCCGATTCAGGGCTCGATCCCAGGACCCTGGGATCATGACCTGAGTCAAAGGCAGATGCTTAACAACTGAGCCACTCAGGCACTGCTAATTTTCTTAATGGTATTTTTAAATAGCAGAAGGTTTTAATTATAATGAAGTCCAATTTGTCATTTTTTTTCTTTCATGGTTAGTATTTTCAGTGTCCTATCTAAAACATCATTCCTACTCAAAGAATTCAATTTCTTTAGTAGATGTAGAGCTATTTAAAATTTTCTATTTCTTTTTGTGTAAGTTTTGGTGAGTTGGGGACAAACACTTTGTATGTGTTGCTAGAATTCAGTGCAGGAGAAAAAAGTGTATCATCCTATGCGACCACCAGGAGGGAGGACTTTGAAAGCTTATGCCTGGTTTCCTTCTGACTCTAACATCTAGCTGATACATCTTTTTCCCTTTACTGATCCAGCTTTATATACTTTCACTGTAGTAGAGCACAGCAGGTATAACTGCCTCTGAGTCCTTGAGTTCCAGTGAATCATCTAACATGTGGGTGCCATGGAACATCTGAAATAGATTCCTATCAACATTTCTCTTTATTTTTGGTTTTCAGCAGTTTAGCTATGATAAGGCTATGCGTGTTTTTCTTTTTTTTTTTTTTTTAAGATTTTATTTATTTATTTGTGAGAGAGATAGCAAGAGTGAGAGAGAGCACAAGCAGGGGGAGAGGCAGAGGGAGAAGCAGACTCCCCGTTGAGCCCAACTGGGGACTCGATCCCAGGACCCTGGGATCATGACCTGAGCTGAAGGTGGACACTTAACTGACTGAGCCACCCAGACGCCCCCTTATGTGTGTTTTTCTTTAAATTTATCCTGCTTGGGGCTAGCTGAGTTCCTTAGATCAGTAAATTGATGTTTTTGATCAAATTTGAGAAAATCCCACCCATTATATCTTCAAATATGCTTCCTATCATTGTCACTCTCCTCTTCTGGGGCTCCAATTATACATATGTAAGACTGATATTTTTCCACTGATCCTAGAGGCTCTGTTCATTTTCCTTCAATCTTTTTTTTCTGTGTTTCTTAGATTGGATAATTTCTACTGATGTGTACTCTTTATTCTGCTATCTCCAATCTGCTGTTAAGTTCATACAGGAAATTTTTTCTTTTCCTTTTTTCTTTTCCTTTCTTTTCTTTCTTTCTTTCTTTTCTTTCTTTCTTTCTTTCTTTCTTTCTTTCTTTCTTTCTTTCTTTCTTTTTCTTTCTTTCCTTTCTTTCTTTTTCTTTCTTTCTTTCTTTCTCTTTTTTAAAGAAAGGCAGACTGCCACATGCAGCACCTCATTTGGATGTGTCTGGA